>NC_073377.1:103852596-104452596 GCF_028641065.1 Leucoraja erinaceus | reverse complement strand
CAGTCGGTATACGTCGATTTCTGATGACGTCACTTACGTGACGTCGGGCATCATTCAGTCTGTTTTTCATTTGGTCCGTTTTTCATTCCAGGTATTTTAATGTATTTTAACCCATTTTTTGTAGTGGAGCTAAAAGGAGTGCCTCTTACTGCTCCACGGCACCACCGGAAGTTCTCCTATATCTGCTGCAATGCTTGACAACCATCTTTACTATCTACAATGCCACCCACCTTTGTGTTGCACTAATGTTTTTTTAAATGTGAGCAGTGAAGATCTTCCATTGTGAAAGGGGTCGACAGATAAAGTTCAAATCATACATCCATTTTAGACTATTGTTCTCCCTAAAATGAAATGCAGAATGCTATGCCATGATAAAGAGCTCCTGTTTACTGTTTTTGACTTGAAAGTGTATCTGTTGCTGATTGGTTTCCAAAAATAATTTATTTCATTTTTGTGTACATGGTTATTTTAATTTACACATTTGGAAACATTATTAAACTATCAGTTGGACCTTTTAACCTGATGATCACCTTTGGAATCCAACATCATCTTTGCATATTTTATAAAACAGAAAAAGAAATGAAAATTCCTGCAACCAGAGTATATGACCACGAGAAGGAGAACGGAGCTGAAGGACATTCATCAAAAGTTAAGGGCCCAAAACTGCCTCCAAAACAACCATCTGATGCGAAAGGTGGTTTCCAAAGAGGTTACATTCAAGATAGCAGAGGTCGAGGTCTGAGTAAGTATTTTATTAACGTGATTTTTATAGCTAAATTTCAGCACCTTAAAGCAAGTTTTTTTTTTTTTCTTTTTTCTTTGCAACATCTCCAGTTAATTTTTGGGCAAGTTGCTAAATGGAAACTGTTGATTATTATTCAGAGAATGCATTTTACAACTGATTTACTTTTTTTGATCTTGAGATATTTCAATAGTAGTTCAAATTCAATGTGCGTGTTTCACCTGACCTTTCCATTACTCGGCTATAACCAGAATGTGGAAACAGGTTGTGAAATGTCCTGCAGGAGGTGAATATCTGGCATGTCAATGTTAATCCCTGATGATTTATAGCTAGTTACTTTGCATCCATTTCATTCATACTCCAAAACCTTGTCTATCATTATGGGGACTTCAGCAATGCTAGTTTGAAGGTGATGTTTCTGAACTACCATCAGCAATATAGCAAAGAGACAATTTGGGGACTAAACTGACAGCTCAGAGGTGACCCTGCACTTGTAACATGGTTTGCATGCCATCACTTCCTAAAAGTAAAACTTAGCAGCTCAACAAACAACAGTGCATCACTCCCGAATGGGCACGCTGCTTTCTATTATTTCATGAGCTCCAAAGACCCTGAGAACACAGTCTCTGAATTTGACATCAGAAGATCCTTCCATGGGTGAACCCTTAAAGTGCCCAGCTCTGATGGAGTACCTAACCAATATTCTCAAAACCTGGCTGGAGTTTTCGGGACATCTTCAACCCCTCATTACTACATTCCAAGGTCCCCACCTGCTTTATAAGGACAAATTTAACACTGATGACCAAGAAGAGGAAAATAACATTGCAACAACTACAGACTGGTGACACTCTCATCCATTGTGATAAAGTGTTTTGAAAGGTGGGTCATGATGCAAGTCAACTCCTACTTCAGTATTAACCTGGAACCACTTCAATTTGCCTACCATTACAACAATCAACAGCTGTTGTGATCTTGCTGGACTCCACTCTGTGCTAGACCACTTGGACAATAGACAATAGGCGCAGGAGTAGGCCATTTGACACCGAGCCAGCACTGCCATTCACTGCGATCATGAATGATCATCCACAATCAGTACCCTGTTCCTGCCTTCCCCCCATATCCCCTGACTCTGCTATCTTTAAGAGCTCTACCTAACTCTCTTGAAAGTATCCAGAGAACCAGCCACCACTGCCTTCTGAGGCAGAGAATTCCACAGATTCAAAACTCTATGGGTGAAAAAGTGTTTCCTCATCTCCGTTCTAAATGCCTTACTCCTTATTCTTAAGCTGTGGCTCCTGGTTCTGGACTTCCCCAACATCAGGAACATGTTTCCTGCCTCTAGCATGTCCAAACCCTTAATAATCTTATACATTTCAATGAGATCCCCCCTCTTCCTTCTAAATTCCAGAGGATACCAGCCCAGTCACTCCATTCTCTCATCATATGACAGTCCCGCCATCCCGGGAATTAACCTCGTGAACCTTCGCTGCACTCCCTCAATAGCAAGAATGTCCTTCCTCAAATTTGGAGATCAAAACCGTACACAATACTCCAGGTGTGGTCTCACTAGGCAGAAGGACCTCTTTGCTCCTATACTCGACTCTTCTTGTTATTAAGGCCAACATGCCATTCGCTTTCTTCACTGCCTGCTGTACCTGCATGCTTACTTTCATTGACTGACGAACAAGAACGGGGAGATGTCATTGACTTCAGCTTAGCAGTCAATACCATCATCCCTTATAAACCCGTCATAAAACTTGGGGAACTGGGTCGCCGCTCCTAACTTGGATGCTGCAGAATCGGTATGGGTAGAACTGTGAAATAGCCCAAGGCAGAAAAAGCTTGTTGGAGTTGTATACAGACCACCAAATAGCAATAGGGAGGTTGGGGACAGCATCAAGCAGGAAATGATGGATGCATGTAGCAAAGGTACAGCAGTTATCATGGGTGACTTTAAACTTTAATCTACATAGATTGGGCCAAGCAAATTGGTAGCAGCGCTGAGGAGGAGGATTTCCTAGAATGTATGCACGGTGGCTTTTTAAACCAATATGTAGAAGAACCTACTAGAGGACAGGCCGGTTATTTACAATATATTAACAATTTAGACGAGGGAATTAAATGTGACATCTCCAAGTTTGCGGATGACATAAAGCTGGGTGGCAGTGTGAGCTGTGATGAGGATGCTATGAGGCTGCAGAGTGACTTGGATAGGTTGGGTGAGTGGACAGATGCATGGCAGATGCAGTATAATGTGGATAATGTGAGGTTATCCACTTTGGTGGTAAGAACAGGAAGGCAGATTATTATCTGAATGGTGTTGGATTAGGAAAAGGGGAGGTGCAACAAGACCTGGGTATGCTTGTATATCAGTCACTGAAAGTAAACCTGCAGGTACAGCAGACAGTGAAGAAAGCTAATGGCATGTTGGCCTTTATTGCAAGAGGATTTGAGTTTAGGAGCAAGGTGGTCCTACTGCAGTTGTGTAGGGCCCTGGTGAGATGGCACCTGGAGTATTGTGTGCAATTTTGGTCTCCTAATTTGAGGAAGGACATTCTTGCTATTGAGGGAGTACAGCGTAGGTTCGCCAGGTTAATTCCCGGGATGGCGGGTTCACCAGAGATTTGAATGCTCAAGAACGAAGGTGGCTGCAAAAAGTGGCGGACAATTTGTGGGTTGTGTAAAACAATTTCACTGTGCCATGCGTGACAATAAAAGAACCATTGACCCACCTCGAGAAAGCAGTAGTTGCAAATGTGAATTTTTTTGTGATTTTATAAGTGGCGCACAGTTATTTCCTTTGGTGTGCTCAATTCTGTTTTATTTGGTCTCTTCTCAATCTCATAATAATGCCAAAATCAGGAGGTTATGTATCATACATCCTGATACTTAAAATGTCATTGAGTATGTTTGTTGGCCAACAGGTTAGAACATTGTAAACTCATTAACCAGAAAATTTAAGGGCAGGAGCTTTCCTACTTTAATCCTTGTAACTTGAGACCATATTTTGCAATGTAAGAAGGAATAGTTATACGGTCTCTTTCCCTTTTGGGTGAAAGCTCGTGAAGCATACTGCATTGAATTTTTTTTTTTTTTGAACAGTTAAAATGTTTCCTGACGATTCATCATTTTGGTCAAAGGAGCATGCCCAAAAGCCACAGAATGGAAGGAACCTGCCACATACCCAGAAAAAAGAAAATGATAAACCAACAAGAAACGACTATGCCAAGCAAAGAGGTTATTGCCTTTTTTTAACTCAAGGATTCAAAACTCCTTTGTTTTTGCAAAATAAAGACACTTTGCCAGAGTAATTTCATTGGGTCAGGCAACATCTCTGGAGAACATGCATAGGTGACATTTCGTGTTGAGAACCTTCATATATTTTTTATATATATACACACACACACACACACACACACACACACACACACACACACACACACACACACACACACACACACACACACACACACACACACACATATATATATGTGTGTGTGTGCCTGTATGTATATGTGCCTGTGTGTGTATATATGTGTGCGTGTGTATTACATAAAAATATTTTTTTTTAATTTTAAAAGCAGGCAATGGATAATTGAAAAACAAGAAACTGCAGGTGCTAGAGTCCTGAACTGTAGAATGTTGGCGGGTCAGACAACATCAGTGTAGAGAATGAATAAATTACATTTCTGATCAGGACCCTTGTTCAGTTAATGGAGTAGTTAGAAAGCTGGAAAAGAGGTAGTGGTGGGGCAATGCCTGGTAAGTAATGGGTGAATTCAGGGGAGGGGAGGGGAGAATTGGCAGATGCGTGGAGATAGTGATAAAGGTAAGAGTATGACAGGGGAGGAGTGTGTGAATCTGTGTCTCATCTGGAGGGACTGCTGAGATCCCTGAACAGAAGTGTGAAAGTTGGTGTAGGGACTGGTGTTACATCACCTGCAGTTGCCAGGGAAAGTAACTGGGGAGGGGATGTTTTGGGTGGGAAGAGATGAGTGAACCAAGGAGTTATGGAGAGAGAGTTCTCTATGAAAAGAGAAAAAGGGTGGGGGCAGGGAAATAATTGATGGATCGTTGATTTGTATTAACAGCAGTGAAGGAAGTACACATTTGTGTACAGAAGTTGCCATAGCAGATCACTTAATCAGAAAATACTGAACATATCAAAATACTTTAAATTGTGTTTTAGCATATGGCGTAACAAGATTATTGTTAAAAGCTTACAGATGCATATTTCCCATTAAAAAAAATTAAGATGCTAAAATGTGATTTTTTTTAACAACTGTATAAATGCTACATACATATGAGAAAATATTTTATTAAAATGGGAATAGACAGTTCTACCTAAATGTGAGGAGTTTGCAGATTATCCTTGTCGATTTCCTGGTATTCTGGCTTCAGCCTAAGCGGTGACATTTTCGCTCACCACTAGATGCAGCAATCCCAATATTTCCTGTGGACTGGAGCAATCAATGGGGCAGCGAAAACCTCTGCATTCATTCGAGGATTCGGAGAGGGTGTGCAGAATCCTTGTCGATTTCCTGGTATTCTGGCTTCAGCCTAAGCGGTGACATTTTCGCTCACCACTAGATGCAGCAATCCCAATATTTCCTGTGGACTGGAGCAATCAAATGGGGCAGCGAAAACCTCTGCAGCCCTCCCATCATTTAACCAGAGAATTCTAATCTTTAAATTAGGCCCCAACCAAGTGTATGAGAGACAGCAGCCCTGTGAAGAAAGGTGTCATTATATTCTTATTTAATCTTTTAGTTAGGGTCAATTGCTTTAACTAAATGTATAGGTGAGCTTTGTAAGTGTTTGCAAATAAAACTGCATAAGAGTTGAGGGGGGAGGAAGGGGCATGTGTTTGCTGTGTTGAAGTGCTGGGGGGGGGGGCAGGCTTTTGGTTGCACCACGTTAATTTTAGAAAAAAAAATGATATAATGAAGATGTCGGGATCCATGCTTAGTCACAAACATGACTTTTCAATATTGTGGACCAATATATTTATTTGCTTACATTGTGATTATTTTCTTTAGAGGAGAAATCTTCCAAATCCGGGACACCACACCTTGGTAACGGCGCAAGGCATTTTTGGGATCAACACGTATACAGTAGTCAAGGAAAAGGACATTTAAGCGAAGGTGGAAGTGCTCCGCACATCAGGACAACATCAGATTCAGTTCCACATAAAAATAAAAACAGTGGTTTTACTGGATATGATACTGATAGTAGTCAAGAATCAAGGGACAAAGGCAATGGTAGAAGTAGAAATAAGGGTAAGGTATGGAAACCCTCACGGGAAACACTGAACGTGGATAGTATTTTTGAGGAAGGGAGTAAGAGACAAAACAGTCCAAAGCACAAATCAAACGCTGCTCAGCAGATGCTACATAGCAAAGGACAGAATCCTAATGATTTATTGAATGAGAAACGAAAACACAAAGGATTAATAACAATATATGAAGATGAATGCAAACACGGAAATGGAACTTCTTCATTAGAAGTTGATGGAAAAGCAAATCCAAAAAATGAAAACAAATGTGAAAACTTAAAAATCCATAGCTCTGGTTATAGGGCACAGAAAGTGGAATCTGGTCATGAAAGCAGCAGTTTGGTCAATGATGCCGACCCCGACTCTCAAAGTGTGGAGATTTTTAGTGGAAAGCACAGGACGAATAACCAAGATGCACTTTCCAACAGGTAGTATTTGTTTTTAAATTGATCTTATGTTAAAAGTTTAAAGCACAGGTGCACAACCTTTTATCCGAAAGCCTTGGGACCAGACACTTCTCGGATTTCGGAATTTTTCGGATTTCGGAATGGAAGATTTTTAGCGTAGATTAGGTAGGTAGCGCGGGCGGCTTGAAAAGTTGGAGCAGCTGCCTCCTCCCGGGAGACCGGGGAATCATTGTAAATCATTGCTTAAATGTTAGTCAGTTAGTTTGGAGGGATTTTATGTGGTGGTGGGGGGGGGGGTGAAGGGGAAACTTTAATTCTTAGTCCCCTACCTGGTCGGAGAGGCGGGCAGCGGGGCAATGCCTTACCGGGTCGCCGTACAGTAAGCTCCGGAGCGCTGTGGCTGCCGACTCCCAACATCGCGGAGCTGGGGTTGCGGGCGTCCGGCCGCGGGCGGCGCCGTTGTAGCTCCGACCCCGGCAACTCTACCCCTGGCTGCGCGGCGCTCCAAATCCAGCGCCGCCCGCGACCGGACGCCCGCAGCCCCAGCTCCGCGATGTTGGGAGTCGGCGGCCACAGCGCTGGGATACTAGTGGGGAGCACGCAATGCCTTACCGGGTCACTGTGCGGTAAGCTCCGGAGCGCTGTGGCCACCGACTCCCAACATCGCGGAGCTGGGGCTGCGTGCGTCCGGTCGCTGGCGGCGCTGGATTTGGAGCGCCGCGCAGCCAGCGGTAGAGTTTGCCGGGGTCGGAGCTATAACCGGCGCCGTCCGCGGCCGGAAGCCCGCAGCTCCAGCTCCGCGATGTTGGAAGCTGGCGGCCACTGCGCTCCGGAGCTTACTGTACGGCGACCCGGTAAGGCATTGCCCGCTCCTCGCCTCTCCGACCAGGTAGGGGACTAAGAATTAAAGTTTCACCCCCCACCCCCCCTCTTCACATAAAAGCCCTCCAAACTAACTGACTAACATTTAAGCAATGATTTACAGATGTTTAAGTGTCTCCCTAGTCTCCAGGGAGGAGGCAGCCGCTACAGTAGTACAGACCTGGGTTGACCGTGGGTCGTTTTAGGTCAAGTTTGACGCCAAACGCGAGCTTTGGTGTGCAGACGACATCCTGGAAAAAATGACCGGTTTTCGGAGCTTTTCGGTTTCCGGAACTCCAGATAAAAGGTTGTGCACCTGTATAACGTAAATGAAGTAGTAAAATTGTAGTTTATCTTTTTTTCCATTTTGTGCCATTTTGTATGCAGGATCATTTTCCATTGTAAAATAATGGTGCAGATCACTAGTTGTGTGCATTTGAGTATATTATAAATGTGCATGATGTAGATTAAAGTCAAAACATCAAATTAATTTAAAATATTGTCTGTAGTGATTGTCAAAGTAAAGATTGTTGAATTAACATGTTGATACAACATGTATCTAAATCTTCTATGTTATGTATTTTAGGAATCCAATAACATCAATCAAAACTGACAGAAGTCTTAATCTGCCCATTAATAGGTTTCCAGATAACGAAGGTAAGGTTTGTTGTCAATTGGCACGTTAATCTTATAGAATTTGCAGCCATCAGCTTTAGTGCAACAACATTACTATAAGTTGTAAAGACCCTATGAAATGGGGCTATAAGCAGTTTTGAAAAATTACAGCATGCAAAATTTCACATATACGAGTTCTCAAAATTATATGCAACATTGAGGAGAAATGTTGAAGTTTGCTGTTGTTATATGGATTTAATTCTAAAGAATAGAATGCATAATAATAAAAGATATCTGCATCGTATGCATTTTCAATACTCAATCAACTATATTGATCTTAATATAATTTTCAGTCCGTCTTGGCATCATGTTTGGCACAGATATGGGCCGGCATTTTGTAGTGCTGTAATGTTCCATGTTCTATTTTTTCAACTTCTGCAGTTGGTTTTATTTTTAAACCTAAATTCTCAATAGTGGAGAGGGGGTAGAGAGATAGGGGGGTAGAGATGGACAGTGAGGGGGATAGAAAGGGAGAGGATGGGGTAGAGAGGGGGGGGGGGGGGGGGAGGGAGGGGATGGGTAGAGAGGGAGAGGGGCAGAGAGGGAGGGGGGTAGAGACCCCACCCCATCTCATTTCCCTCATCCTCCTCCCCTCACTCCCATTCCCTGCCCCAGCACCTACGCAGGTCGAAGCTGAACCCAACTTCGGATTTATTTGCATTTATATTTTCTAATTATTATGATCATCAGACAGGATCAGAATTAGGCAGTTCAGCCCATTGAATCTGCCCTGCCATTCCATCATGGCCGATCATTTTTCCTTTTCAATCCCACACACTTACGAATCAAGAACCTATCAATCTTTACTTTAATAATACCCAATGACAAAGCCATCAATGCTACTCGTATGTTAATCCAATCATCCCAGGATAATTGTCGTAAACCACCTCTGAACCCACTCTGACCCCAGCACATCCTTCCTCGGATTAATGACATTAAACTGCTCTCAGTATTCAAAATGGTGGCTGACCAGCACCTTAAAGCCTCACCATTACATCCTTGTTTTTATATAGTAATCTGCTCAATATGAATGTTAACATTGCATTTGCCTTCCTTGCTACTGACTCAACCAGCAATTTAACTTTTCGGGAATTCTGCACCAGCACTCCCAAGTCCCTTTGCACTTCCGATTTACTGAACAGTGTATATTTTCTTTGATACTAAACACTCTGTCATCTTCCCCTTTCCGGATCTCTTTCTGTCTAGTACCAGCAATATTTGTGTATCAATTTCTGTCAGATTAGATCATCCTGATAAATCCGTTGGCCATATTGAGAGACCATATTGTGGGAGTTCCAAAAAGGAGTATTCAAATTATTCCTACTTCCTAGCTCTCAGTTAATTGACTGGTAGTATATGACACATTACAGTCGGTTTGATTTATTTCTATAAGCATTAAAGGTTTGTATCTTCAAAACACTTTCAACCAGGGAGCTTGGGCAAAGCGCATTTATTTTAAATCAATGCCCCCTTATTGAACATTCTGCAAAGGTGAAATGGTGCCTTGCTAATTTTAGATACTTCAAATAAAGAATCCCCTTTATCTCTATTCCAAAAGAAAGAAACCTCTTTCTGACAACTTTTCCGCACAGTTATAATTCTCTAAATATTGGGATGTTTTCTGTACTCTGGTACTATCGCTTTTTCATGCAGTATGATGATCAGAACTATGCATGGTTCATTAATTAATTATCTAGATTGGGTTACTTTAAGTCAGCAACTCGAAAGAGAACCAATAGCTAACGATACTGTGGAGGTAGGTTGGCATGTTCACAAACTACGTGCCTGAGGCTTAATTACTACTCACTATGGCTCCTCTTTGCCTGATCGTTGCAGCAGTGAGGCCTCCAGATGAATTCGATCTGACAGATCACAAGATATTAATGTGACCATGGAAATTACACTCAAATTGACCAGGAAGTTAGAATACATGGAACACACGGCATCCAATTTCTTGTATAATTGCAGCAGCATTCCATTCTTCCATTTCAGTCAATAATGCAAATTTACTTCAGTTGCTGTCTTGCTACCTTATCTGTGTTATACGGATATCTTAATCGGTGGGCATGTGATCTAAGATCCTTCTATTAATAAATGATTGTGTATTTCCTTGTCTTGGTGTAATAAATCTCTAGGATATATTACATTTTTCTGAATCAAACCATTTCTCACTTTTTCTATCGCCTCCAAACCTAATTGTGACTTCTACTTGTGAAGACCCAAGAAAGCAAATGCTAGAACCAAGACCAACAAACAATCCATTGGAGGAACTCAATTGGTAGAGCAGCATCTGTGGAGGCAAATGAGCAGCTGATGTTTCAAGGCCGGTTGAAGTGTTCCAGCTGAAACATCAAATATCCGTTATTATCCGCAGGTGCTGCTCAACCCGTTGAATGCTTCCAGATTGTTTACGGATTCAATGGGTGTCTAAATTATTCATTTAAAATATACCATATTTACCATTAAATTAATGAACTAATGAAAAATATGTGATGTTGATGACTGTCCCTGATTAGCTCAGACTTTTCCAAATGGCAGAAAATCTTAAGATTTAAAGTCATTTGATATGCTCCACGCACATCTGATAATGAAAAGTCAGATGATTTTTCCTCCAGTTTGAGTGAGATGTCAGTTAGGGGAGGGTGAAGGGTGGGGGGAAGCAAGTGGGGAGAGGAAATGTATAAGAAGCTGCATGCGTGGATGCGAGGAGATTCAGCTTTTTACTGGGATGAAATGCATAAAAAGTAAATTTGAAAGGGAGGTTGCAGCAAAGGTGCAAGAGATGAAAGATGTATTTGTAATGCTGGAGGGTTATTTCACTTGGGGACCAGCACGGAAAGGAGGAAATTAGAAGTGACTGGCAACTGGATGCATTCCGAGCAAGGAAGAAATGTGGATGCGGGGAAAAATGACTAAATGGCAGTTTGAGGTCGTGAAGTGGTTGGAGGAAAAACATTTGCAAGATACCAAGAATTATGCATGGAAACCTGGAACTAATGGTTCACTTGTATATAGGTAGTTGCCTCTTTTTGAATGATTTGCCATTTGAAATTGTCTTTTAAAACACCACCAGTGAAGAAGTTCTGTTCTATCAAAAATATTGGTTAGACTAACTGGTTTTTGGGATATGACGAATGAATTTAACGGTAACGAGTTAATTATTCCTAGAGAACACAAAGCAAATTAATATGCTGTAGTGTTCTGTGTACATTGCATTAGTCAATTAGACACACCAAGACATGACATCTGACTATTTTAGGGGTTATCCAAGCAGCAGATCATGCTTCCCTGTAAAAATTGTTTGCTGCTTTTAGCCATGGTTGATTATCTATGTCAGCAGAAGAGAAAAATAACATTTCTATTTATAAGCGTGGAATTCTTTGTGAAGTCATCTTGGCCTTGGGCAAGAAGGCAATGCCAAAATGATATTTATTCTCTAATCAGTATTTGCTGGACTTTGCTGCCTCCAAGCGTTGAATATATATTAATGCTTCATAATAAATAATACATTAACAGGAGGCAAGGAATAGTAGAAGACCGTCCTCTACTGATTTGTGAGAATTTCTCTGAATATCATATATCTATCTGTATACTTTTAAAACTGTGTGTGTCTGTCTGTGTGTCATTTTGCGTGTGAAACGTATCTCCTCGAAAACCAGACGCAAAAACGCAGAGGTTTTTACAATTTCGGTAGGAATTTAACTTCAGAAATCCACTCCGTGGTCAATTATTTCCCCAGATTTTGCGCTGAACTTCTCATAAGTTCTGCAGCTCCGTTCCGCTACCCTCCCATCCCCTGCGCGCTCATTCCAGCTGTGGGTTTCCAGAGAGTCAGAAGCTGGTGCTGCTTTGCTGTCAACGCTCGCTCCTGGGCGAACGCGTCTTGCCTTAGCGGCTTTAAAGGGCTGTTGTCAGCTGACAGTTATCAACGGCTGCGGGCGTCGCGAGGCCTAGTTACGTCATCACCCCACCCCTGACGCGCGGACATTTGGCTCTCTGACTCCTTCTCGAACGAGCAAGTTCTGCAGATCCGGAGGACAGGCGAGATCCTGGGGAGGGGGAGTGGGGGTGCTTGAGGGAGAGGGGGGAATGGGGGAGGTGAGGAGGGATAGTGTGGGAATAGAGGGAGAGGAGTGGGGGTGAAAGGGAGTGGGGAATAGATAGGCTGCCCCAACCCCTCTCCCTCCCCTCTCTCCCACTCCCTCCCCTCTCTCCCACTCCCTCCCCTCTCTCCCACTCCCTCCCCTCTCTCCCCCATCTCTCCCCCCCTCTCCCCCTCTCCCCCCATCTCTCTCTCCCCCCCATCTCTCCCCCATCTCTCCCCCCTCCCCCTCTCCTCCCCCCCTCGCGCCCCCCTCTCTCTTCCCCCATCTCTCCCCCCATCTCTCCCCCCTCTCTCCCTCTCTTTCTCCTTCTCTCTCTCTCCCCCCATCTCTCCCTCTTTCTCTCTCTCCTCTCTCTCTCCCCATCTCCCTATCTCTCCCCCTCTCTCTCCCTTTCTCTCCCCATCTCTCTCCCCCATCTCTCCCTCTTTCTCTCTTCTCTCTCTCTCCCCCATCTCCCCATCTCTCTCCCCCATCTCTCCCCCCCATCTCCCCCCCCATCTCTCCCCCCCATCTCTCTCCCCCCCCCCCTCTCTCCCCCCCTCTCCCCCCTCCCCCCCCCCATCTCTCCCCCCCCATCTCTCCTCCCCCCATCTCTCCCCCCCCTCTCTCCCCCCATCTCTCCCCCCCCATCTCCCCCTCCCCCCATCTCTCCCCCCATCTCTCTCCCCCCATCTCTCCCTCCCCCCATCTCTCCCCCCCCATCTCCTCTCCCCCCCCTCTCTCCCCCCCATCTCTCCCCCCCATCTCTCCCCCCCCCCCTCTCCCCCCCCCATCTCTCCCCCCCCCATCTCTCTCCCCCCCCATCTCTCCCCCCCCCCTCTCCCCCCCTCCTCTCCCTCCCCCCTCTCTCCCCCCATCCCCCCCCCATCTCTCCCCCCCTCTCTCCCCCCCCATCTCTCCCCCCCCCCTCTCTCTCCCCCCCATCCTCTCCCCCCCATCTCCCCCCCCCATCTCTCCCCCCCCCCCCTCTCCTCCCCCCCCCCCTCTCCCCCCCCCCGCTCTCCCCCTCTCTCCCCCTCCCCCCCTCCCCCCCCTCTCTCTCTCTCTCTCTCTCCTCTCTCCCCCCCCCCTCTCTCTGGGGTCTGAGGTTTACCCCCCCCCCCCTCTCTCTCCCCCCCCCATCTCTCCCCCCCCATCTCTCCCCCCCCATCTCTCCCCCCCCATCTCTCCCCCCCATCTCTCTCTCCCCCCCTCCCCATCCCCACCCCCCCCCCCTCCCCTCTCCTCCTCCCCCCCCCTCCCCCCCCCTCTCCCTCCCCCCATCTCTCCTCCCCCATCTCTCCTCCCCCCCCTCTCCCCCCCCATCTCTCCCCCCCCTCTCCTCCCCCCCATCTCTCCCCCCCATCTCTCTCCCCCCATCTCTCCTCCCCCCTCTCTCTCCCCCCCATCCTAACCTCCCCCCCCCCCCCCTCTCCCCCCCCATCTCTCCCCCCCCCCTCTCTCTCCCCTCCCCCCCCCCATCTCCCCCCCCCCCTCTCCTCCCCCCCCATCTCTCCCCCCCCTCTCTCCCCCCCCCCTCCTCTCTCCCCCCCCATCTCTCCCCCCCCCATCCCCCCCCCCCCCCCATCTCCCCCCCCCACTCTCCCCCCCCCCATCTCTCCCCCCCCCATCTCCCCCCCCCCCCCCCCCCCCCTCCCCCCCCCCCTCCTCCCCCCCCCCCTCTCCCCCCCCCCCATTCTCTCCCTCCACTTGCTCCCCCTCCCCCCCCCCCCCCCTCTCTCCCCCCCTCTCTCCCTCTCTCTCCCCCCCCCCCATCCTCCCTCCCCCCTCTCTCTCTCTCTCTATCTCTCTCTCTCTCTCCCTCTCCCTTTGTCTCTCTCTCTCTATCTATCTGCCTCTCTCTCTCTCTCCCTCTCCATCTCTCTCTCTCCCTCCCCATCTCTCTCTCTCCCCCCCCTCTCATCCTCCCCCCATCTCTCTCCCCCCCATCCTCTCTCCCCCCCCATCTCTCTCCCCCATCTCTCTCCCCCCCCCATCTCTCTCCCCCCCTCCTCTCCCCCCCATCTCTTCCCCCCCCCTCTCTCCCCCCCCATCTCCTCCCCCCCCCCCCATCTCTCTCCCCCCCCCCATCTCTCCCCCCCCCCCCATCTCTCCCCCCCCCCATCCCCTCCCCCCCCCCCCATCTCTCTCCCCCCCCCCCATCTCTCTCCCCCCTCCCATCTCCTCTCTCCCCCCCCCTCTCCCCCCCCATATCTCTCCCCCCCCATATCTCTCCCCCCCATCTCTCTCCCCCCCCATACTCCCCCTCTCCCCCTCTCTCTCCCCCCCCCCCATCTCTCCCCCCCCTCTCTCTCCCCCCCCCCATCTCTCTCTGCCCCCCCCCCCCCCCCCCCCCACCCCTCTCTCCCCCCCCCCCCCCACCTCTCTCCCACCCACCCACCCCTCCCCCCCCCCCCCCCCCCTCTCTCTCTCTCCCCCCCCCCCCCCCCCCCCCCCCCCCGGTGAAATCTCTGCTCTCCGCGAGAGAGTGGGGGTGGATCTAATGATCGAGGGCGCCGATTGGACGAGAGAGACGTCAGCCAGCAGGCAATGGGAGCGGTACATGATTCAGCGCAATGATTGGAGGAGGGAGGAGTGGGGGGGGTCGGGGACTGAGGATAGAGTGCGGTGATTGGAGTGTTTTGGCCTCCACAGCCTTCTGTGGAAATGAATTCCAAAAATTCATCACCCTCTGACTAAAGAAATTCCTCCATCTCCTTCCTAAAGGAATGGCCTTTAAATCTGAGGCTATGACCTCCGGGTCCTAGACTCTCCCAGTAGTGGAAACATCCTCTCAACATCCATTCTAACCAGGCCTTTCACCTTTCGGTAAGTTTCAATAAGGATACCCCTCATCCTTCTAAACTCCAGCGAGTGGAGGCCCGGTGCTGTTACAAACACTCATTCTTGGGATCATTCAAGTAAACCTCCTCTGAACCCTATCCAGTGCCTTGCACATGAAGTTTGCATCTCTCCGCACTGTTGCTTTTTTTCTGGGTTTTTAATATTTCCAGCATCTACAATATTTTGGTTACACTCATTGCTGTACCTAGAGCACTAAATGATAAGAAAGCTGTCTAGGCCAAAGAAAATTTAAGATTTCGTTGAATAGATTTGAAATTTATTCATAGTAATGTTAAATATTGATTTTTTTTTTTTAAATTTAGTATAAGTAATTTGGTAAATGTAAAAGACTGGATCCTTTCCCACCCACCCCTCTCCAATCACCACTTATCACGCAATTACAGCCTGACTGCAAAAGACTGCAGCCTCATCCACGACCCACCCCCTTTGTGCTGCCCAACGTCAATCTGGCCACTTCTCCATCATCGACAATAAAAATAGAGGAGGTGGATTGGCTGTTCAGATGACAGAAAAGCCGGAAATCTCCAGGACCGGACAATGTTTTCCCCCTCTACTCTCAAGCTCTGTGCCGAACAACCAGACATTTTCAATCAGTCCCTGCAAACCTGTACTGTCCCTGCCTGCTTCAAAGTCTCCACTATTGTCCCTGTACTCAAAAAGGCAAGGATTACTGGTCTTAATGACTACAGGCCTGTCGCACTGACCTCTGTAGTCATGAAGACGCTTGCAAGGCTTGTGCTGGACAAGCTGAATAATATCACAAACCGCTGGACCCTCTGCAGTTTGCATACTGGACCAATAGATCTGTGGATGACGCAGTCAACCTGGGCCTGCACTTCAGCCTCCAGCACCTCGACCACCAGGGGACCGATGCGAGGATTTTGTTTGTTGATTTTAGCTGTGGGTCACCAACTTCCTGAAAGACAGGAAGCAGCATGTGAGGCTGGGAAAGCACATCTCGGACCCGCAAACACTCAGCATAGGAGCACCGCGTACTCTCCCCTCTCCCCTCTACCTTCTCCTCTACTCTCTCTACACCTATGGCAGCACCTTCAGGATGGGGAGGAATCTGCCTACAGACAGGAAGTGACACAGCTAGCGTCCTGGTGCCATCGCAACAACATGGAACTCAATGCTTTTAAGATAATGAGTTGATAGTAGACTTTAGGAGAGCTCCCCCTCCCCTCACCCTACTCACCATCAACCACACCACAGTCACATCTGTGGAATCTTTTAAGTTCCTGGGTACCATTATTGCCAAGGACCTTAAATGGGGGGAGGGGGGGGGGGCACCATCGACTCCACAGTCAAAAAGACACAACAGAGGATGTACTTCCTGCGGCAGCTGAGGAAGCACAATCTGCCACAGGCAATGATGGCCATCTATCCTCCATTGACAAACTTACACTGCAAGGGCCAGGAAGCGACCAGGTAAGATCATCTTTGACTCCTCTCACCCTGGCCACAAACTCTTTGAATCACTTGCCTCTGGAAGTCAATTCCGGACTGTCAAAGCTGCCATAGACAGAAATAAAAATAGCTTTTTTCCACGAGTAGTAGCTCTACCAAAAATCTGTTGCCTCCTTTTGCTCTGGTATTTTATTTATGCTTAATCGATAATATTTTATTAATGTTTTATGTGTCATTGCTAAATGTCACTGTATGTCATGTCATTTGGGGGAGGAGCACCAAGGCAAATTCTTTGTATGTGAATATACTTGGTCAATAAACATATTAATTCATTCATTCAAACTGAATAAAATGGATGCTGAAATTGCTGTTTAGTTCTTTTCCACAGTTCCTGGTTAATATTCAGCATTGTAAAGCTCCTTTTTGTAACCATAGCCATTGAATAGCAAATGTACTCCCTCAATAGCAATATCATAATTTAACATCTTTAACATTTGAAGTTGTGAAAGATAAAATCTTGTCTATATGATGGTATAACTGAGAAATTCTTTATTTTATAGACAATAGGTGGAGGAGTACACCCTTCAAGCCAGCACTGCCATTCAATGTGATCATGGCTGATCATCCCCAATCATCACCCCGTTCCTGCCTTCTCCCCATATCCCCTGACTCTGCTATCTTTAAGAGCCCTATCTAGCTCTCTCTTGGAAGCATCCAGAGAGCCTGCCTCCACTGCCCTCTGAGGCAGAGAATTCCACAGACTTACAACTCTCTGTGTGAAATCTAGCGGAGGTAGAGTTTGGGGATTATTCATGATCACATTGAATGGCGGTGCTGGCTCGAATGGCATACTCCTACTCCTGCACCTATTGTCTATTGTATATGCTGGACATTGATTACAAAAGAATAAGGTTTCAAGAATTGCTATGCAAGTTTTTCAAACCTTGCTACATGATGACTAGAGGAGAGCTGATATTTGCTCTTCCTTCAAATAGGAAAGCGCAGATAAGCCTGGCAATTACATGCCAGAGTCTAATATCGATGATAGGAGAATTGTTGGAGAAGTTTCTGAGGGACAAACTCGTATTCACTGGGAAAGGTAGAAATTGATTAGGTGAAGTGTGCAAGGGAGATCATGTCTCACAAATCAAAGTTTTTTTTGAAGTGCTAACTAAGCAAATTAATGAAGGCAGAACAGTTGACATGGTTTACATGGATGGTAGACACAAAATGCCTGAGTAACTCAGCTGGATAAATGTAGTTGGAGACAGTGAGACTGGTAGGAGAACTGGGAAGGGTGGGGGATGGAGAGAGAGGGAAAGCAAGGGCTATTTGAAGTTAGAAATGTCAATATTCATACTGCTGGCGTGCAAGCTACCCAAGTAAAAAATGAGGTGCTGTTTCTCCAATTTGTGCTGGGCCTCACTGACAATGCCCAGGACAGAAAGGTCAGTGTGGGAATGGGAGGGCAAGTTAAAGTGTTGAGCAACCAGGAGATCAGGTAGGTTTAGGTGGATCGAGCGGAAGTGTTCAGCGAAATGATCGCTGAGCCTGTGCTTTGTCTCGCCGAAATACAGGTCCACACCTGGAACACCAGATACAGTAGATGAGGCTGGAGGAGGTGCAAGTGAACCTCTGCCTTACCTGAAAAGACTGTTGGGGTCATCGAATGGAGTCGAGGGGGGAGGTATAGGGACAGATGTTGCATCTCCTGCGGTTGACAATAGACAATAGGTGCAGGAGTAGTCTGCCTCCACCGCCCTCTGAGGCAGAGAATTCCATAGACTCACCACTCTCTGTGAGAAAAAGTGTTTCCTCGTTTCCGTTCTAAATGGCTTACTCCTTATTCTTAAATTGTGGCCCCTGGTTCTGGACTCCCCCAACATCGGGAACATGTTTCCTGCCTCTAGTGTGTCCAAACCCTTAATCTTATATGTTTCAATGAGATTCCCTCTCATCCCTCTAAACTCCAGAGTGTACAAGCCCGGCCGCTCCATTCTCTCAGCATATGACAGTCCCGCCATCCCGGGAATCAACCTTGTAAAACTGCGCTGCACTCCCTCAATAGCAAGAATATCCTTCCTCAAATTAGGATTGGAGGGAAAACTACCTGGTGAGGGGGTGGTTTGGGTGGGAAGGGACAAGTTGACCAGGAAGTTGCGGAGGGAGCAGTCTCTGGAAAGCAGAAAGGGGTGGAGATGAGAAGATGTGGCTAGTGGGGGGATACCTTTGGAAATGGCAAAAATATTGGAGAATTATGTGCTGTAAGCGGGACTGTCTTTGTTACGAATGGGGGGGGGGGGGGGGGGGGCAAGAGTAGTTGTGGGATATTGAAGAGACCCTCATGAAAGCCTCATCTATAATGGAAGATGCACTGTGCAGAAGTCTCACATGCCACTTCAATTACTTCTGTTTTCCAGGGCCCCACTACCTCATCTTTAGATGTTCAGTCATTCTACACCTCCATCCTCCACCAGGAAGATCTTAAACCACTCTGTTCCTCGACCGCAGAACCAGCCAATTTCCGTCCACTAACACTCCTCCACCTGGAATAGCTGATCCTCACCCTTAACAACTTCTTCGACTCCTCCCACTTCCTCCAAATCCAAGGCATAGCTGTGGGCACTCGCATGGGCCCCAGTTTTGTCTGCCTCTTTGTAGGGTACGTCGAACAATCACTGTTCCAGGCGTACACTGACCCTATCCCTGAACTCTACCTCTACTACATTGACGACTGCATCGGTGCTACCTCCTGCACCCATGCAGAACTCACTGGCTTCATTAACTTGATGACTAATTTCCATCCTGCACTCAAATTCACTTGGATCATCTCCAACATTTCCCAACAATTTCTAGATGTCCCCATTCCCTAAAGAATGAGGACATCTCTGATGACCTGGTAGGGAACACCTCATCCTGCTTGCAGATACGGCGTAGACAGAGGATTTGGGAATAGGGGATAGAGTATTTACAGGAATCAGGGTGGGAAGAAGTGTAGTGTAGATAGCTATAGGAGTAAGTGAGTTTGCGATAGATGTCAGTCGATAGTCTGTCTCCTGTGATGGAGACGGTAAGATCTAGAAACAGTTGGGAAATGTTGGAGATGGTCCAAGTGAATTTGAGTGCAGGATGGAAATTAGTCGTGAAGTTGAGGAAGTCAGTGAGCTGCATGGGTGGAGGAGGTAGCATCAATAATCGTCAATGTAGCGGAGGTAGAGTTCAGGGATAAGGCCAGTGAACGCCTGGAACAGTGATTGCTCGATGTACCCTACAAAGAGGTAGGCATAGCTGGGGTCCATGTGAGTGCCCATAGCTACGCCTTGGATTTGGAGGAAGTGGGAGGAGTCTAAGTTGTTAAGGGTAAGGACCAGCTATGCTAGGCGGAGGAGAGCGTTAGTACACGGAAATTGGCTGGTTCTGCGGTCAAAGAAACAGAGGGCTTTGAGACCTTCCTGGCAGGGGATGGAGGTGTCAAGTGACTGAACGTCCATCATAAAGATGAGATGGGGGGGCCTGGAAAACGGAAGTCATTGAAGAGTCTTGGTCATGGGTAGGGAGGGATTGGACCAGGGGGGGTAGGATGGAGTTGAGGAATGTGCAAATTAACTTGGTGGGACATGAACAAGCAGAAACAATGGGTCTACCAGGGCACCAGGGCACTTCTGTTTGTGTATTTTGGGGAGAAGATAAAATCGGGCCATGCGGGCTAGGGAACGATAAGGTTGGAGGCTTTAGAGGGCAGACAGCCGGAAGTGATGAAGTCAGTAATGGTATGTGATATTAAGGCCAGGTGCTCTTCTGTGGGATCATGGTTCAAAGATTAGTAGAAGGTTGTGACAGAGTTGTCGCGTGGACTCTGGTCAGCGCGCCCGACAACCATGGTGCCTCCCTTGTCGGCAAGTTTGATTATCATGTAGGGATTGGTGCAGAGTGAGCCGAGGGCTTGTACTTTCCGAGGGGCAGAAGTTAGAGTAGGTAAGAGGAGTGGAAAATTTGAGACGGTTGATGCCCCGCTGGCAGTTGGAAATAAAAAGGTCTAAAAAGGGTAAAGGGCCATCCAGGGGAGACGGGAGGTGGACCGGTTTAGACGGGAGAAGGGGTCATCACTGGGTGGCGAGGACTCCTTCCCTTGGAGAAAGGCACGTGGTGATAGAAGAC
The DNA here is from genome assembly GCF_028641065.1 of Leucoraja erinaceus. NCBI lineage: Eukaryota > Metazoa > Chordata > Chondrichthyes > Rajiformes > Rajidae > Leucoraja > Leucoraja erinaceus. The sequence continues at coordinate 104,432,118 of NC_073377.1, read as the reverse complement.
AAGCTCTACTTTGTGACGGACATGGAACTCGTTGGAGGTGGGGGCGGATGGGAACAAAGGCGAGGCCTCTGCTGTGGACAGACCATTCCATGTCAGAACCCTTCCTCAAATTGGGTGACCAAAAATGCACACAATACTCCAGGTGTGGTCTCACTAGGGCCCTGTACAACTGAGGAACGGCGTCTTTGCTCCTATACTCAACTCTTGTTATGAAGGCCAACATGCCATTTGCTTTCTTCGCTGCCTGCTGTACCTGCATGCTTACTTTCATTGACAGATGAACCCCCCAGATCCTGTGCTACTTCCCCTTTTCCCAACTTGACTCCATTTAGATAATAATCTGCCTTCCTGTTTTTGCCATATCATCCTCTTCATAGTTCACACTGCCACCCAGGTTTGTGTCATCTGCAAATTTGCTAATGTTCCTTTTAATCCTTTCATCTAAATCATTGATGTATATTGTAAATAGCCGCGGTCCCAGCACCGAGCCTTGCAGTACCCCACTAGTCATTGCCTACCATTCTGAAAGGGACCCGTTAATCCCTACATTTTGTTTCCTGTCTGCCAACCATTTTTCTATCCATGTCAGCACCCTACCCCCAATACTATGTGCTCTAATTTTGCCCACTAATCTTCTATATGGGACCTTATCAAATGCTTGACAGGTACACTACATCTACTGGCTCTCCTTTGCCCAATTTCCCAGTTACATCCTCAAAAAATTCCAGAAGATTAGTCAAGCCTGATTTCCCCTTCATAAATCCATGCTGAATCAGACCGATCCTGCTATTACTATCCAAATGTGCTGCTATTTCATCTTTTATAATTGACTCCAGCATCTTCTCCACCACTGATATCAGGCTAACTGGTCTATAATTCCCTGTTTTCTCTCTCCCACCTTTCTTAAAAAGTGGGATAACATTAGCTACCATCCAATCCACATGAACTGATCCTGAATCTATAGAACAATGGAAAATGATCACCAATGCGTCTACAATTTCTAGAGTCACTTCCTTAAGTACCCTGGGATGCAAACCATCAGGCCCTGGGGATTTATCTGCTTAAAGTCCTATCAGTCTACCCAACACCATTTCCTGTCTAATGTGTATTTCCTTCAATTCCTCTGACACCCTAGATCCTCTGGCCACCAGTACACCAGGGAGATTGTTTGTGTCCTCCTTAGTGAAGATGGACATAGTGAAGAACATAAATAAAGACTTTTTCCATTCTGTCAGTTCTTCTTTTACCTGCTCCTATGGGGCAGATGGTACAGAAGCTCAAAAACAGCATGGCTAAACTCGGATACATATCTTCCCCTCTGTTATCAGACTTTTGAATGGTCCTTCCATAACCTAGGGTACAGACCAATTCTCCTCTCTCTGCAGACACTGTGGTATCTCATTGGACTTTGTCCCTGAAACTGCTGCGCTAAAATGAAAAGAACTATATTCTGCACAGTGTATCGTTTATTTTGCTCTTTCTATTGTACTTGAGTTTGGCTTAACTTTATGTATGTAATGTATTATCTGATTTGATTGGATAGCATGCAAAACAAAACTTTTCACTGTATGTTGGTAGATGATAATAATAATAAAGTGAGGGTTCTAATTTGTGGGAGGAAACCGGAGCACCCGGAGAAATCCCAGATGGTTACAGGGAGAATGTACAAACTCTGTACAGACAGCATCCACAGTCAGGATCGAACCCGGGTCTCTGATGCTGTAAGGCAGCAACTCTACCAGTGGGCCACTGTGCTGCTAATTTTAAAAGCATTATCTGGAAAGCCAAATAATTATGGTTTGCTCAAATAAGAAATCATTCTATTAATGTTCCTAAACTTAGTTAAACTACAACTCGATCATGGTGAGCTTTGGGAAATTGTTTCATGTGCCAAATTATTTATTGGAACTACTGGAAAACTTGCCTTTAAATATTAATTCACCGTCTCTCAGGTTAACGGGTGGGCGACCCGACCGACGTCGCAGCGGCCTCTGCAGTTTTTTAAATGATATTTATTTATTTATTTTTAATTTTATTGTCCTGTGGGGGGTATAGTTTGTGGTGGGTTTTTGACTGTGTATGAGTGGGGGGGCAGGGGGTGGGTGGGGGAAATTTTGGATCTCGTCCCTGTGCGGGGACCCGACCTTTTCCCTGTCGGGTCTCCGTTGGCGTTGGGGCCTAGCACCGTGGAACGGCCTCCTACCGGAACGACCTGGTGGCTCAAGTCACGGAGCCTGCAGAGCTGCGGATCTACCATCGTGGAGCTGGCCAGCTTCGGAGCGGGGAGAGTTTGGAGCATGGAGAGCTGCAGTGGCGCGTGGCTGCGACCCGACTCCGATGGATGGTGACACCGGGAGCTCGCGAGTTCCCGGTGGGAGACCGCTTTGCGGGACACCGACAACGGCGACTTCTCCCGCCCGAATTGCGAGGTTGAGGATGACCTGGAGCGGGGCCTTACATCGCCCGCCGCGGCTTAATCAGCCGCGGACTTGCTAGCGCCCGCAGGGGGCTCCAACATCGGGACCCGGAGTAGGGCCTTACATCGCCCGGCGCGGCTTTAAATGGCCGCTGACTTGCTAGCACCCGCCGGGGGCTCCAACATCAACACCCGGGGCAGGGCCTTACATCACCCGACGCGGCTTTAAGTGGGCGTGGGACTTGCTAGCGCCCGCCAGGGGCTTTGACTTTGACTTCAGGAGAGGAATGGAGAGCAGGGGAGAGACAAGACTTTGCCTTCCATCACAGTGAGGAGGAGATTCACTGTGATGGATGTTTATGTAAATTGTGTTGGTGTGTGTCTTGGTTCTTTTCTTGTATGGCTGCAGAAACCAAATTTCGTTTGAACTTCATGTGAGGTTCAAATGACAAATAAACGGTATTGTATTGGAATCCGGTTGACAATCTGCTTTGGTGTTTTACGTTTTGAACAGACTTAAATATGAAGCTGAGCAGATTCCATTGCTTTGGATAAGAAAGTATTTTTAATGTCGCTTTTCATCCATTTTTAGTAATTACTTTCAGTATATTCATAATGTTGGTTTACATTGGAAAAATGAGATGTTTAATACAGATGATGGTTGTGAAGATTTAATTGTGTATCAATATAGCACTCTATGTTAATGCACCATGGTACCATGAGGATGCCTCTGGCCTTGGCACCAAACCCTCTGGTGGGATCTCGGTCAGGCATCAAGGCAGATAGTGAACAAATGAAGAGAATGGTGCAAGCCACAACCAGACTAGTGACCAGGGTGGCCTAGCTCACTCGCTCCCCAAGTGAGGAAAGCCATCCCTGATTCTGAGGGACTTGCCCGAGGCAGTTTGGGGCCACAAATTGCTCCCCTCTTACTGTAATCCTTTTTCTTTTACACGTCTACTTTGCATACTCCTCAGTCTCCTGATTTGGGAGGTCCATGGTTTTCCCCATTATGTTATTTATAAGCTCTACTCTTATGCCCTTAATAGCTGACTTTTCTCAGACATTCTCCCTCAGTAATGCAATGATTATTAATATTGCAATGCCCCCTCTTTTACTTTCGCTGCTACCACACCTGACGCCTCTATACTCTGGTATGTTGTGTTGCCATTTCTGTCCTCTCACCATCTGACAGCAACAATATAATTTGGGCTAATCAGTGCTCTCAGTTCATCTACCTCACCGGCCAGCGTCTGCATTAAAATAGATAAAATGTAACCTTGCATTCCTCCCATGCGCCCATCACACCCATGTTTGTTGCATTTCCCAGTTGATTTTTCCCCCTGTAGTTGTCCGTACCTCTCCCTAACTGCATCTGATCTCTGCCCATTCCTCTGGTAACTTTTTTGATTTTCATTGAAATTGATAATGCTTTGGCACATGACAATTGTTGCTAAATTTGTTATTTTATCCAAAAATGCTACATATGATTAAAACAATGAAGATGTTGAAAACTAATGATCAAAAGTTAAAAAATAAGATTTATTGATGGTGCGACTGCACCATATTTAGATAAAGACAACACAGAAGTTAATCTAGTTTTCGCAACGGTTAATTAGACTAAAGGATGGTCCACTGATTCAAACTTTTATTTCCACCTGCAATGTGATGGCATTGTTATATGCAAATGTTGTTAATTTTTGTTTAATTTCTGTGGAATGTGATTTGTTTAATTTTACAAATTATTTGTCATCTATTCACACCACATTAGGTTATCTAATATATAACATTAATAAGCCTATTTGTGAAGTAATGTACTATAATTTCCCTTACCCTTTCAGATGAAATATTATTAATTTGTTATAGAATAGATTATTTAAAATTTATTTCATCTTGCTGCTCCATTGTAACAATTAAACTTCATCCACTTTCAATAATATGGACTGTCAAACTAACTTTTGTTCCTTTTCAATGCTAGCTGAACTTCAAGAAAATGAGTCCAAGTCCAGGCACAAGAATTTTCATAAACCTGATATGCAAAGGTAACTGGTATAGTTATAATTTAAAATGCATTCTTTGCACTTTCAAAGACCCATTCATTCTGAAATAATATTTGAATATATTTGGGAAGAAATTAAATTTTGTTTTGTAACCTTGTTTTAATGTTTTCAGATCACAGTTTGATAAAAGCCAAGCTTCGCCTTCAGTTGAAAGAGCCAGAAAAACAGCTCCTTTCCCCAAGCAAAATTCTGGATTTCAGGAGTCACCTGGAATGAACTTGCCAGACTACAAGCTCTGTAAGGATAATGAACATCGTCCACAGACACAATTGAAACAATCCTCCCCAAACAAAATGTCTCCCAAAGTTTCAGTGAACTCCAACATCGGGGCTGTGCCAGTGTTGCCAGATCCTTATGCATTTCCATTTGATGACTTGAAGAAGACTTCATTAGCTTCTTATGGGGGAATACATTGTAATAATTTGCAAGATTTACAGGATTCCCCAGTTCATGTGTTGCCTTCTAGTTCTCGGCAAGTTGAAATAAAGGCACCAGCGTCACCACCTGAATCACAAGTACATTTGCATCTAGTGGATAGTTTCTCTGAAAGTTCTCCATCTGGGAGACTAGGTTCACACCATGGTTTTGAAACAAAAGAGAATTTCCTGGAACCTGTACATCACATGAGGTCCTCTCCACCGCCTCTTCCTCCAAAGAGGTATAATCGGAGAACCCAGTTTAGTTTAGACGACAATGCCTTAAATTTCAGGCAGATAAATGTACCAAAGGAGCAAATTCCTTTTTTGACTGAAATGACTGAAAGTATAAAATCCAGGTTTACGGATGATTCAACTATGCCTCCTGATGAGGTGCCTCAAATAACTGTAGGTCAAGGGCAAGCTTTGAGTCCAACAGAAAGTTCTGATCATGTTACAAATTTACCTGACAAATCTCCAAAGCTTGAAACTAATGTTGCTTTGGTAGAATTAACGAAGCATGTTGCTCCAACAACCTACTTTTCTGTGGATAGTTGTATGACTGATACTTACAGAGTCAAATACCATGAGAGACCTAAACTCTACTTTGCAGATGTGAAAGCTAATCAATCTCAGCAGAGTGGCGATCCCTTCCAAGGTGAGTTGGCTTTGAGAATTGGGATGAGGTAAACAGCCAAAGTTATACTGAAATGTCAATGCACATTCTTTTTTTAGATAATGTTTTAACTGCTATGATTATTTTCCTGTGGTGTAATATAACTTGATTATTGAGTTGTGAAAATATGTCTTCCATCTATTACTTAGAAATACTACAGTGCATTTCACAAAATGCACTGAATAAACAGTCTTTAAAGAACATATTCCTAATGTGTCAGTTAAGGTGCTAGGATGTCCACATCTGAGGATTTTCAAAAGATTTGTGCAAAAGCCATAGTTTTGTTTTGGGGAATTTTGTTTTGGCATCCCAAACTTGCAACATTTTGTTAAAATTACCGAAAGTTTTAAGAAACATCTTAAAGAAGACATGGGGATAGAAAAGCTGACAGAGGGGTTTTGAGATTCCAGGCACTTTGAATCTGAAAATAATAAAAGATTACTTTATAATTGGCAAAAAGCAAAAAATGCTTGTAAATTTAAGTGTCATGGATAGCCATGTCATGCCCCTGACATCTGGCGGAGTAGGACATGGAACAAATATTTATGCTGGAGAAATGAAAAATCCTGATGGAGCCTAGTATACTGTAACCAGTTCTGAGCTCCACATCTTATTGAGAAGGAGAAATGTGTTCATCCCAGATGTCACAAAAATGTAGATTTGGCAGAGTAATAGACACAGGCACCTGCCGATGGTGGTTTACAAATAAAACACAAAGTATTGGATTAACGCAGTGGGTCAGACGGCTTCTCGAAGACATGAATAGGTGACGTATCAGGTTGGGACCTTCAAACGTATTGTAGAAGTGGGGGGGAAATCTGGAACAGGAAGTGGCAGGTCAAAGCATGAAAAGTGACGGGTGGTTTAAGTGAGGGAGGGGAGTTTGAATGGAAGATGTGGACAAAGGCCAGAGATGGGGGGAAAAAACAAAAGACTACGGCAAGGAGAGAAGATGAGTAAAATATGAAACCAGACAAAAGGATATCAGGGGCAAGGTGGTGGGAGAAATGGGTGCACATTTACATGGGGCGCAGGGGAGAGAAAGGGGGGGGGGGGGGGGGGGGGGGGGGGGGGGGGGGGGAGCTGGTTTACCAGAATGGTCTATGATCTCCAAGGGTTTAATTTTGAGGAAACATTAAACAAATAAATTGCAGGTAATATAAATCAACTGAGGATAAGGATTGATTTGGATAAAGCCTAACAAGATTTAAGGAGAGAAACAAAAATGTCAGACATTGAGAGTAAAGGATTAGGGTGCACCCTCTTGACAACTGGAGCCAACTTTACACGAGTAAAGGTTGGAAACAATATATATTAATTTGGTAAAAGTATGGCACTCTCTTCAGCAAAAGGCATTTGGCACCTTGTCAATTAGTAATTTTAGATCTCAATTTGGTAGATCAATGGGGGGGGGAGAGAGAGAGAGAGACTTTATTGAATTGAATGGCAGAATAAACTCAAGGGACCAAGTGTCCTTTCCCTATATTGATTGAAAAATGTCTAATTTATAAAGTGTACTCCCTTATTTTTTTTAAATTTAATTTGACTGCCATGATTTAGATGCATGCAATTATTTTTTTTCAACGTAATGTTCCATTTGTCAATACTTCTCAAATGACTGTCCCAGAAAGGAGAACAACGAATACTATGAAATATAACCAAGGAGTACTATGAAATATAACTAGATATTTTCCAGCAATTCATATTGTGTAAATTCCTGCTTGTGCTGTTATAGTTAGACACTGCTGATGTGCTTGTGAACAGAAGAACAGATTTGAGGTGGAGAAGGTCATGGTTGAGACACATTCAATGCTTATTTCTCAACATGTGATCCATAGTTCCGTCAGGAAAATTATTTGAGGTCAGGGCTTGTGGTTTGCTTAATAAACATCTGGCTGTACTGAGTGGGGTGGGGGGGGGGGGGGGGGGGGGGGGGGGAAATAGGCTAGCTCTTGCTGGTCCAGGCCTATTGCCCATGATTGCCATAAATGTTTGCCTCGTATTTGGATGTGGTGGGCTTATCTTGTGAGCCTGAAACATCTGGAAATCAGCAGCAAGTGCTGAATAGCAGTAGCACATTAAATTAAGTCCCATTCCTGAAATTTCCCTAGAATTCCTCTGCCTATAAAACCCTCTACCATCTTTACTTATTGTCAAAGGTGAGAGGGCTTTTTCAAAAAAAAGATTCAGACCAAATAATTTAGAAATAATTAAGTTTTAAATCAAAAAACACATTTTCCTTCCCATTTCATCTCTGTCCCACGTGCCTTAAATTCCCCCATCAAAATTAGTGATACTTTAGACCCTGTAACTGAGCAGTCAGATAGCTATAATGGCTCCAATTGCCAAATGTTCAAGACTTTGCATTTTAATACGCATGCATAGAAATTTGACCATTGTGATTGGTAGTCAGAGAGCTGAGATCAGTTCCAGATCACAAAACTATTCTGATAACAAAAGGGCCAATTTTATCCAAATCTGTCCTACAACCTTGAATGTGCACTGAATGTTGTGAAGTCTTCCATTAAAAATGTTACTAGAGCACATGTTTATGCCTATGATTTGCTGAACAGTGCAATCTATCAGCCAAGATGGGCATAGTAAGGAAATCTGTCCTTTTTAGTTTAACTTTTGATTTGGGATAGCACTATGTCATAAAATCCTAGAAAAAGGTACAAATTAGCAAGTGATGTTGTGAAAGATAAATGAATCAGTGCCGTTCTAGTGCCTATTACAGCAGTGTTAGCATTGGGCTAGAAGTTCATCACTCATGAGTTTGATTCTACTAGTCAAGGAAGTTGAATGGAATTCAATGTTTGTCAGCAAGTTCACAGGAGAAGGATTAGCAGGTTACTGTACATTAGTTAATGGGCATTTAAACAAGCCCATTTTTAGGGGATGGGAAATAAGAAGCCATGAGAATGCAGAGACCGTTCCCTCCGTAACTCACCTGGTCAACTTGCCCCTTCCCACCCAAACCACCCCTTCCTCAGGTACTTTCCCCTGCAACCGCAGGAGATGCAACTCCTGTCCCTTTACCTCATCCCACGACTTCATCCAAGGACTTAAACAGTCTTTCCAGGTGAGGCAGAGGTTTGCTTGCACCTCCTCCGATCACATCTATTGTATGCTATTCCAGGTGTCAACTTCTCTATATCGGTGAGACCAAGCGCAAGCTTGGCGATCGTTTCGCTGAACACCTCCACTCAGTCCACCTGAACCTATCTGATCTCCCGGTGGCCCAGCACTTCAACTCCCCCTCCCACTCCCAATATGACCTATCTTGCCTGGGCCTCCCCCATTGTCAGAGCGAGGCCCAGCGCAAATTGGAGGAACAGCACCTCATATTTTGCTTGGGTAGTTTACACCCCAGTGGTATGAACATTGACTTCTCTAACTTCAGATAGCCCTTGCTTTCCCTCTCATTCCCCTTCCCCTTCCTAGTTCTCCCACTAGTCTTACTGTCTCCACCTACATTCTATTTTTGTCCCGCCCCCTCTCTCCTGACATCAGTCTGAAGAAGGGTCTCGACCCGAAACGCCACCCGTTACTCCGGCATTTTGTGTCTAGCCATGAGAATGTTTTCTAAAAACCGAATAAAGCTGATAAAGGTATGGATGAAGGTGTCGGCTATATGTTTTAAGGTCGTTACAGAGACTGCTGATATAATAGAAGGGGTAGTTTATCTGTCTTTGTGTTGAAAACGTGAGGGGTCTGCTTCATGTCAAATAAAGAGTGATAACAACCTATTTCAGATTGAATCATTTGCCAACCTGTGTAAGTTGCTGTTCAATATTTTAATTATTTTATTTTGTGCTTCCATAAACTGATGCTGCAAATGTACATACAGTGCCCTCCATAATGTTTGGGACAAAGACCCATCATTTATTTATTTGCCTCTGTACTCCACAATTTGAGATTTGTAATTTTAAAAAATCACGTGGTTAAAGTGCAGGTTGGCAGATTTTATTAAAGGGTATTTTTATACATTTGTTTTACCATGTAGAAATTACAGCGGTGTTTATACATAGTCCCCCCCCCCCCCCCCCCCCCCCATTTCAGGGCACCATAATGTTTGGGACACAACAATGTCATGTAAATGAAAGTAGTCAAGTTTAGTATTTTGTTGCATATCCTTTGCATGCAATGACTGCTTGAAGTCTGTGATTCATAGACATCACCAGTTGCTGGGTGTCTTTTCTGGTGATGCTCTGCCAGGCCTGTTTTGCAGCCATCTTTATAGCTTATGCTTGTTTAGGGGGCTAGTCCCCTTCAGTTTTCTCTTCAGCATATAAAAGGTATGCTCAATTGGGTTCAAATCGGATGATTGACTTGGCAACTCAAGAATTGACATTTTTTTAGCTTTGAAAAACTCATTCGTTGCTTTAGCAGTATGTTTGGGATTGCTGTCTTGCTGTAAAATGAACTGCCGGCCAATGAGAATTGAGGCATTTGTTTGAACTTGAGCAGATATGTGTCTATACACTTCAGAATTCATTATGCTTCTACCATCCATCAGCAGTTGTATCATCAATGAAGATAAGTGAGCCAGTACCTTGGGCAATTCCTTCTCTCCTCCAGACTTTGCTCTTGCCATCACTCTGATATAAGTTATTCTTCGTCTCATCTGTCCATAAGACCTTTTTCCAGAACTGTGGTTGCTCTTTTAAGTACTTCTTGGCAAACTGTTGCCAGGCCATCTATTTTTATGGCTAACCAGTGGTTTGCATCTTGCCGCGTAGCCTCTGTATTTCTGTTCACGATGTCTTCTGCAGAAAGTGGTCATTGACAAATCCATACCTGGCTCTTGAAGTGTGTTTCTGATCAGTCGGACAGGTGTTAGGGGATTTTTCTTTATTATAGAGAGAATTCTTCTGTCATCAGCTGTGGAGGTCGTCCTTGGCCTGCCAGTCCATTTGCGATTAGTAAGCTCACCAGTAGACAAAAATGCTGGAGAAACTCAGCGGGTGAGGCAGCATTTATGGAGCGAAGGAATGGGCGTCGTTTTGGGTCGTGACCCTTCTTCAGATTGATGGGGAGGGGGCAGGAAAAAGAAAGGAAGAGGCAGAAGACAGTAGGCTGTGGGAGAGCTGGGAAGGGGAGAGGAAGGAGGGAGAAAGCAAGGACTACCTGAAATTGGAGGTCAATGTTCATACTGTCGAGGGGGGAGGTAAAGTGACAAGTGTGGCATTTCCTCCGGTTGCAAGGGGAGGGGGTGGTTAGGGTGGGAAGGAACAAATTAACCAGGGAGTTACGGAGGGAGCGATCTCTGCGGAAAGCCGAAAGGGGAAGAGATGGGAAGATGTGGCCGGTGGTGGGATCTTGTTGGAGGTGGCAAAAATATCGGATGATTATGTGTTGTATGTGACGGCTGGTTGGGTGGAAGGTGAGAATCTCACCAGTGCTCTCTTTTTTCTTAATGATGTTCCAAACAGTTGATTTTGGTAAGCGTAAGGTTTGGCTGATGTCTCTAACAGTTTTACTCTTGTTTCTTAGTCTCATAATCCGCCCTTTCACCCTTTTTTATTTTTACTTTTAGTCCTGTTAAAAAACAAATGTTAGTTGGAGGTCTTTTATGTGGTGGGTGGGGGGGGACGGGAAGGAGGAAACTTTATTTCCTAGTCCCTACCTGGTCCGAGAGGCGGCTTCCCTACTTCGAGCTGCTTCTTCGCCACTTCCTCGCGGCCTACCATCTGACTGGAGCGGCGTTTCCTGTCGGGATCGGCCCGGACTACATCTTCGGCGCAGCACAGCGCTGGAATACCATCACGGAGCGGGCGATGCCTTACCGGGTCGCCGTGCGGTAAGCTCCGGAGTGCTGTGACCGCCGACTCCAACATCCGAGGAGCTGTGGCTGTGGGCGTCCAGCCGCGGGCGGCGCTGGATTTAAAACACTGCGGAGCCTTGATCCGAGATCGCCATAGTCGGAGCTCCAACCAGCGCGGCCTGAAGACTTCGGGTGCCGCGGTCTCCGGGGAGGGAGCAGCCGCTCCAGACATTCCAAGCAGCTGAGGAGTGTTCACCTGACGCCAGAGTTCCATCTTCCCAGCAAGAGGGCCTAAAAACATTGGACTGGCTGCGGAGGCCACAAATAGGTCCCGACCTCGGGTGATCACAGGGGAAAAGGACTGAACTTTTCGATGCCTTTCCCCACAGTGGAAAATTTTGATTCTGTTGTGGGATGACGTTCATGTGGAATTCTATAATGTGTTGTGTCATTTTTCTTTCTTTTTTTTTTTTTTTTTTCTATGGATGTACGGAAACTTAATTATTTATTTTATGTAAAGCACTTTGGTTTCAACGCGAGTTGAGTTAAACGTGCTATATAAATAAAATGTACTTACTTACATAATGGCTTCTTCGACTTTCATTGGCATCACTTTGGTCCTCATGTTGATAAACATAAATAATTCTTTCCAACGGTGATGGAAAGACTGGAGGAAAGACGAAGTGCTTATACTAGCAATGTTACAAAATTTTGAGATTTAAAAAATCAAGTCTGCAATTTATCCCATCAGATAAAGCATAACAATAATTTGACACCTAATTCACTTTCATATCTCAAGTAATAAAAAGGTTATGGCCATTTTCATACTCGGAAATTAGCATCTTGTTCCCTATTGATTTTCTATGGACATAACAAAAAAGCTGTGATCGTGGACAGTCAAAAGCCCATAACCTTCTTAAAAATTAAGAGAACTGAATGAAATTTTCAGTTATCATAGATTGAAGCATTTTGAAACAAATATAAAATAATCTTACTTGGATGACCTGAAATTAAAGCATATAATTAGTTAGTTACCCTATTGTAGCTAATTTCAAACTTCAATTTCAAACTTCAAACATCTATCAATTTCTTAATAAATGATTAACATTTTTAAATAGCCCAAGTGTCCAAATAATATTCACAAATAATTCACAATAAAACATGATTTTTAAATCTCATTTACATCAATTTATAGGCCAAATGGAAGGAATTTAGTGTTCATTTGCTGTAAATTAAAGTGAATTTAAATCGGCTTTCTAGTGGGTTCCTGTGAACACGCTGGTTTAGAACGTTCACATTGCGCTGGATTTGTGCCCTCAAGTGCCCAGAAAAATACTGCGGGATATAAAGAGCCCAAAATGAACTACTCGCTATAGAAAACTTTATTTACAGGGTTATATACAAGCCCCATTTAATGTAAAAATAAGGTACATACCTTTAATTGTTTGCTTTATAAAACCCTGGGGCTGCGAGAGGTTGCGGAGTGAGAGAGTGATTTTTAAACTACTATAAATATTATACAAGGCCATAAAAGCTAATAATACCTTTTGCGACGGGGTCTTTCAGCGATTTTCCGTTAATGATTTACTAGGCTGAACATTTTCGATTGGAACAGCCTAGTAAAAATCGCGTTTTAAACCCGCCCCCTCTAAACAGCGCCAAAATCGTGCACACGGGGCAGGGCAGATGCTCAGCCACGATTCAGATAGGTTTTGTAACATACCTACTTATACCTGCATGAAGGAGGCAATTAAACACACCTGAGCAGTTACAAACACCCGTGAAGCCATGTGTCCCTAACATTATGGTGCCCTGAAATGGGGGGGGGGGGGACTATGTATAAACACTGCTGTAATTTCTTCATTGTGAAACCAAAATGTATAAAAATGCCCTTTAATAAAATCTGACAATGTGCACTTGTGGGTTTTTTTTCTATTACAAATCTTAAATTGTGGAGTACAGAGGCAAATAAATAAATTATGGGTCTTTATCCCAAACGTTAAGAATATTTGAATATTCCTGACAATCTTGAAGTAGTATATAACAGTGAGGTTTGGAAAATAAATTGTGTAATTTAAATGAGAAGAATTTGTATTACAATGTTTAAGGAATTTGGGAAGGAATTTTATTCATTTTTGATTTTACTTTTTCAGGCAATGGTTAGATGTTTATCCTCAAGTGTCATTCAACGTACATGAAGTTAAAGGCATCTTAATCACATTCCCGAAAGCAATAAGCGAGAAGTCATCGCTAAAATTGTCATGGAACCTAAATTAACTCAACTGCAAGTGTCTGTAAGGGTCACACCTGAAGAACAGTAGAAAACAAATGGGAAGGACCTCTGTAAAAATTGTCATAAGAATAATTACAGAAATCATTCAGGAGAGGGCAGCTATTTTGTCACAAGTTTTCATGATACTCCCTACTAGTATAGACTAGAGTATGCATGATGATGATTTACGATCAAAAATATTCTCTGTTTTTATGGTATAATTGTTTTGATATTATTTAACCTAAATGTAAACTACAATATTGACATACACTTTTTGTAACATTTGAATGCTTTTGCCTAAAAATATTAAATTAATTGCCAATTTAATAGAGCAAGATAAAGCAAATAATGTTCACCTAGTTTTATTTAAACTAAAATTCTGCTATATTACACCATAAAAGTGTAGTAGAAATTTCCTGAATGTAAGCCTAAAGGAAATAGTAGCTGCTAAAAGTGAATGCCATGGAGATTTAAAACTACAGTTGGAATGGTAAATTTTAATTTTTTAATGATTTTAAAATTAAAAAAAATTAGATGGAAAGAATAAAAGTTTTGAATGATTGAAGAATGCACCATGAAAACAGGCCCTTTGGCCTACAAGTCCAGGCTAACCACTGATCATCCATATACTCTTGTTCTGTTATCCCACTTACTCATCCACTCCCTACACACAAGGTAATTTACAGAGATCAATTAACCTACAAGCCCACACATTTTTGGGATTTGGGGGAAAATCAGAATGGCCAAAGGAAACCCACATGGTCACAGGAGAGCGTGCAAATCCATACAGATAGCACCTGAGGTTGGTATCAACCCATTTCTGGCACTGAGGCAGCAACTCTACCAGCTGTGCCACTCTTCTAAATTATTTTGTTGGTTCCAACTTGCTTTACAATTAAAACTAGTAGCTATTAAGAATAGTTTTTCTAATTTGCCTGAGGAAATAATTTCATTTTTTGTTACACTCCAAGTTTGTTGCCCAAATATCCATGTAACTTAACAACCCAAAAAATACTGGATTCCATGGACGGAGACTATTCATTGCTTTTGAATATCTAGTTTAAAAATAGAATAATATTTGCTTTTACATGCAAGGTCTAGGATAATTGGTTTAAATATTTCTTTGCCTTGCATGAGTTTGCAGAAATTAGTTTTATTCAGAATGATGAACTCAGATTATTAATTTCATAAACTGATTGATCCAATGTAGGCACTGCAAGACTGAGTAATTTAGATTTTTTTAAATATTGATCCCCACGTAAATTAACGAGTGTTTACAATTTTGAAAAGTAAATGACTTATTTGAGGTCGATTTTGTAGGTACAAGTGGATATAGAGTGGACTTGTATCTCCAACTATGAATGCCAAAATCCTGTAATTCTTTTTATAAAATAATTTTTTTATGCATTGAGGAGAGGTTCTGTGCAGGTTGGGTTTTAAGGTACTGTTACTGTTTTTTCTAAAATATTAATCTACATGTAAATATTTTCATGTATTATCTTTTCAGTACATAAAGAATACTTTATATTAACTTTATTTGTTTTTCTGTTACTATGCACACTTATGGCTTTTGAATTCACATAAAGTGGTTTTGAGAAACATTTAATTATCTAAAAAATAGATTCATTATTTGATAACATTTGATAGTGCTTCAAATGTACTTTAATATTAAAATGGATTGTCTTTCCCCGTGCCTTTTTGCTTTGTTTCGTAAGTGTGCTTATATTTTGAGCAAAAACCTCTTTGGCTCCAACGTAAAAGTGAAGGTATTTGAATATCTCTGAACGACCTTGAATATTGCTGTGCACTGAACTGTTAACTTAGTTTTTAAGGTATCTTTGCACACAAGTATTTTAACCGGTTAATTATCTTGCACAAATGTTTTAAAATAAATAAAGCCTTAAGTATTTTAGGATGTGTATGATAAAGCATTGTATATCCTAAATATACCTTAATTACTTAAATATATTGTAAAACACTGTCAAAATAGCTTGACTCCAAACATTTGATTAAACAAGCCTATGGCACAGTTAAATACAAACAAGACCAAAATGGACAAATGGCCAGACTGGCGTATACAACTTGTCTATTTATTTTTCTATGTACAAAGTGGGAATATTTGTAAAACTGATTTTTATTATTTGGATATATTATGGAACAAATAAATAACTTTGTATACAATTGTTTTTAGTTAACCTTACTAATTTCCATGGGTACAAAACAATCTGCCGGAATCTGTGCAGCATCTGTGGATGTAAATGGACAGTTGATTGTCTCGGGTCAAGACACCTCTGGACTGAAAGTGGATGAGAGATAACGTATAAATAGGAGGGGGGTGGCTCAAGAGCAAGCACACGATAGGGGTATCCAGGTGAGGAAGAGTCGATTGTCTCCTTTCCACCTCTACCCTTTGTCACTTATTTGCCAATCAACCCCACCCCTCACTTGCATTCCTCCACAAAAAAATCCTAACTGATCCATATCCTGCTATATCCTTTGACAGCCTTCCTCACTATCTGCAACTCCTCCAATGTTTGTATTATCTGCAGACCTCCTAGTTAGACCACCAACATCTTCATCTAGTATACTTCCTGCACAGAACTTTATGGAACAGCAGCTGGTTACAGACTTCCAGTCAGAAAAGTTTGTCTAACAGTATCCTCTCTTCCCTGACCACGTTAATTTTGTATACCAAATCACAATGGATACACAATGGATACATGTACTAAACTCAAAATGACAAAATCAATGGCCTTATCCTCATCATTCATCCTTGCCACTTCCTCCTAAAATTCAATCAAATTTCTGGGGCAGGATCTTCTCCTTTCTGTATCCCCCCCCCACCCCCAGCCCAAAACGCCTTGCTGACTTACCCTAATAAGTCAAGCTTCGCTGGTAAATCCACGCTAGTCCCAGTGCAAATAAATCCTGTCCCCAGAAATCTTCAGTAATTTCTATACCACTGTTGTAAGCTCACTGGCCTAGAATTTCCTGGCTTGTCCCTGTTGCCTTTCGTAAAGGAACAACACCGATCCAATCTTCTAGGACTTTACATGTGGTCAACGAGTATACAAAGATCTTGGTCAAAGTTCTTAGTATTCCACAATTGACATTGTAGATATGTATTATATTCTAATACACATGCTTCCCTGCTTTAACCAGCACATGCTAAAAAGTGAATGAATCTTTTAATTTTTAAGCTGATATATTTGCCAAATACTCTCTTATAATGGCACAAGCAGGTTTTGTGGAATCCCATACTTCTTTCCTGATCAACAAACAGCCAGGCATATTTTAAAACTATCCACTCTAATACTGAAAACATTTTTTCTACCACAAAAATTACTATATCAACATCCCCCTCTGCTTGGTGGAACTTGTCCTCACCCTCAACAATTCGCTTTTGATTCCCCTTACTTTCTTCTAATTAAAGATGTAGCCATGGGCACTCGAATGAACCCCGGCTATGCCTGCAGAAACAAGGAGGTGCAGATGCTGGTTTACAAAAAAAGACAGTCCTGTAGTAACTAAGCGGGGCAGGCAGCATCTCTGGAGAACATGGACAGGTGACGTTTTGGATCGCGACCCTTCTTTAGACTCTGTGGGGTCATGGTCCGGAGGTTAGTATGAGGTGTCCACGAGCTGGTGCCTGGCCTCCGCATAGTCGGGGTGAGCCCGCCAGACTAGAATGGCACCTCACTTCCCAGACGGTTTAATAACAATGTTGGGATTGTTGGTGAGGGCTGTGTGTTCAGAGGGTGTGTGATTGGGAAAAGTAAGGGGAGTGGAGAAGTCCACACAGTTGATGGCACATCGGCGGTTGGAAGTAAAACGTGTAATAACGATAGAAGCCCAACAGGGGGAGTCTATGTAGCAATGTTACAACATTTTGAGATTTTAAAAATCAAGTCTAATTTATCCCATCAGATAAAGCATAAAAATAAGTTTAATTTGACACCTAATTCACTTTCATATCTTCAGTATTAAAAAAGGTATGGCCATTTTCATACTCGGAAATTGGCATCTTGTTCCCTATTGCTTTTCCATTGACTTAACACAAAAGCTGTGATCGAGGACAGTCAAATGGCCATTGCTTTCTTAAAAATTAAGAGAACTGAAATAAATTTTCAGTTTTTATAGATTGAAGCATTCTGAAACAAATATGAGACAAGCTTACTTAAATGACTTGAAATTAAAGCATATAATTAGTTCGTTACCTAATTGTAGCTAATTACAAAATTCAATTACTAGATCTAAACATCTCAAGTCAAGTCAAGTTTATTTGTCACATACACATACGAGATGTGCAGTGAAATAATAGATTAACATTTTTAAATAACTTAAGTGTCCAAATAACATTCACGCAAGAATTCGCACTATAACATAATTTTTAAATCTCATTGTCATGGATTTATAGGCCAAATGGAAGGAATTTAATGTTTAATACCTGTAAATTAATGGCCATTTAATTCATCTTGCGAGTGGGTTTTTCTGGAACGCGATCATTTGGAACGTTGCGGTTTGCGGTGATTTAGTCCCCATATCGACATGAAAAATACTGCCGGTTTGTATGGGGACTAAATCACTGTTTCGCAACTTAAAATGTGAACTAAAGGCATCTTAAGGACCACTTTTATACATAAAATAAACAACTTTCGTTTACATGTCCCCTACCTGAAATCTGTTCCCGTTGTCGGCGTTGACGGCTTTAGAAGCTGATTTAAAAATGACTCCAGCGCTGAACTAGTCGGACCCCCCCAAAGGTGCCAAAATCGCGCAGACGGGCAGTGGCAGAATTGCAGCGTCGCTGAAGGTAAGCATTCTATGTCGATGTTCCTAGTCTATGAGGAAGAGGAATTTTGGAGACGGAAGAATAATCGTCACTGGGCAGCGAGGACTCCTTGCCTGTGGGCAAGGTGTCGGTAGGCCCGGCTGGAGGTAGCTGGGGATGTGGTGAAGTTCGGAGACGGTAGCATTTGGCCAGGGCCGTGGGGAGAGCTGGCAGCAGCTTTAGTGGCCTTAGCCTGTGAGTGGCAGGAAGCTGGTAACGGTCAGAGATAGGTCTAATCTGAAAGGCCGAGGTGGTGGTGAGGGGCCGTGGCAACTTTAGTGGTCCCAGCCTGTGAGTGGCATTGTGGGTCTTTGTCATTGAAGGTTGGACGCATGGCATGATCCGGCAGTTGTGCAGTGCTCATTGTTGGTCATGCGAACAGTCCATGGTCCAAACATACACTGGCACCATCCCCCAACTCTTTTCCCACAATGCTGACAATTGCATCAGGGCTGCCTCCTGCACCGGTGCAGAACGCATTGATTTCATTAACTTTACCACTAACTTCCACCCTGTCCTCAAACTCACTTAGACTACATCTGACGCCACTCTCCGCTTTCTTGATTTCTCTGACGCCATAACAGGTGAGAGACTATCGATTAACTTCTGCTATAAATCCACCAAATTTCACAGTTATCTGGACTACACCTCCTCCCTCCCTGCCTCTTGCAATGACGCTATCCCCTACTCTCAATTTCTCTGTCTGCCGCATCTGCTCCCAAGGTGAGGATTTCCATTTTAGGGCATCAAAAACATCCACCCCACGATGGAACAAGGATAGAGTTCCTCCGGTCCTTACATTTCACCCCACCACCCTCTGCATCCAACACATCATTCTCTGACATTTCCACCACCTCCAATGTGATTCCATCAACAGTCACATCATCCCATTCCCACCCCTTTCCGCCTTCGACTTCTTGGTTCATTCATCCCTCCCCATCCAATACCCCCCTCTCTTCCCTATGCCCTGTCTCGATTTGTACCTGTTTCTTTCATCCCCTTCCTTCCACCTTCATTCCTTCCTCTAGCTTCATAATTTGCAACGTCAATCTTTATCTTTTCATCTCTGGTCTTTGTCCAATCATCTGCCTATCAAAAATGCTCCTCACCTGCATCCAACTATCACTTGCCAGGCTCTATCCTGCCCCAATCACTCTTCCAGTTTTCTCTCTCCCTTCCTCCCACAACTACAATCAGTCCAAAGAGCGGTCCCAACACAAAACATCACATATCCATGTTCTCTGGAGATGCTGACTGACCTGCTGAGTTACTCGAGCACTTTGTAGCTCTTTTTCGTAAATCAGCATCTGCAGTTTCTTGTTTCTACTCTCATAAGCTATTTGTTTTCCCAGGAGGGCATGCTTCCTTGACATGGAAACTGATGGCAGACAACTCTGTTTTAATCCTTGTAAAATTCCACCCTTTTGTGTTAGAACGTAGAACAGTGCAGCACTGGACCAGTCCCTTCAGCTCACAAAGTCCGTGCCAAACATGATGCCAAATTAAACAAATCTCCTCTGCCTGCACTTGGTCCTCGTCCCTCCAATCCCTGCATATCCATGTGCCCATTCAAAAGCCTCAAAAAAAAATGCCACAATCTCGCCCCCCCCCCCCCCCCCCCCCCCCCCCCCCCCCCCCCCCCCCATTAGTGTGTGCGTACATATGTGCATGTTGGTCATTCACCGTCTCTCAGGTTATGGCATGCTGTTACGTATTGTGCACCAAGATGTGCCGTATTTCCTTCGCCAAGGATTATTCTTAGTTGTGATGTATCATCGAGTTCTTTAAAATCGGTGGTTGCCACACTGAGTTTGTCAAAGTATGCTTTCCTTGTTTTGTCAAATGTTTTGCATTTTAGGAGGAAGTGCACCTCTGTTTCAACCTCATCTGTCAAACAGTGGCCACATATTCTGTTTTCTCTTGGTTGCCAGAATCTCTTCTGTCTTCCTTTTTCAACTGCCAAATAGTGGTCACTTAACCTGTATTTGGTGAGGGTCTGTCTCTGCTTTATGTCTCTAACAGTTGAGAGATAGTCTGCCAATTTATAATCTCTTTTTAGGGCACGGTAATGTTCTAATCTGCTTTGGCTTTTGGTTTCTTTACCCCAATGTTCCAAATACGTTTCTTTACATTGTTCGACAATTTGGTTCACTCTAACTGGTGATTGGGGATCAGTATTGATCTGAGGCTGGTCAGGATTTAACTGGATAGGTTTTAACTGAATAGGGGTAGTTTGTCTCAATACCAACTGACACAGGGGATTCTTTTCTGGGCTTCCCTCTTGTGTTTTAAGAGCTTTAAACTGGAGGGTATCTGGGGGGCTAGATTTAAGGTGATTCCAAAAATGTAGTGATCTTTTCTGGATATTTATTATCAGTGGGTATCTGCCTAATTCTGCCCTACATGCGTTTGTTGGTGTTTTCTTTTGGATACCGAGTATGTTCCGACAAAATTCCGCATGCAGGGCCTCCGTTGTATGTTTTTTTCCATTTACTACTGAGCGGACCCCATACTTCATTACCATAAAGCGCAATAGACTGGCTTACACTGTCAAATATTTTAAGCCTGATTTTAATTGGAATTTGGATGTTGTAGAATCTTCTTTTTATTGCATACAGAGCTCTTCGAGCTTCTCTTTTAGTGCATTCACTACCATATTGAAGCTCCCTGATGCTGGAACAGTTAGACCAAGGTAAGTATAGCTCATAGGTACACAAAAATGCTGGAGAAACTCAGCGGGTGCAGCAGCATCTATGGAGCGAAGGAAATTGGTGACGTATCGGGCCAAAATCCTTCTTCAGACTGATGAGGGGTGGGGGGGGAGGAGGAAGGAAAAAGGGAGGAGGAGGAGCCTGAGGGCGAGGGGATGGGAGGAGACAGCTCGAGGGTTAAGGAAGGGGAGGAGACAGCAAGGGCTAGCAAAATTGGGAGAATTCAATGTTCATGCCATCCGGACACAAGCTACCCAGGCGGAATATGAAGTGCTGTTCCTCCAATTTCCGGTGTTGCTCACTCTGGCAATGGAGGAGACCCAGGACAGAGAGGTCAGATTGGGAATGGGAGGGGGAGTTGAAGTGCTGAACCACTGGGAGTTCAGGTAGGTTATTGCGGACTGAGCGGAGGTGTTCGGTGAAACGATCGCCCAACCTCCGCTTAGTCTCACCAATGTAAATCAGCTGACATCTAGAGCAGAGGATGCAGTAGATGAGGTTGGAGGAAATACAGGTGAACCTTTGTCGCACCTGGAACGACTGCTTGGGTCCTTGAATGGAGTCGAGAGGGGAGGTGAAGGGACAGGTGTTGCATTTCTTGCAGTTGCAACGGAAAGTGCCCGGGGAGGGGGTGGTACGGGAGGGAAGGGAAGAATTGACAAGGGAGTTGCGGAGGGAGCGGTCTTTGCGGAAGGCAGACATGGGGGGAGATGGGAAGATGTGGCGAGTGGTGGGGTCACGTTGGAGGTGGCGGAAAAGGAGTAGGATTATGTGTTGTATTTGCTGGCTGGTGGGGTGAAAGGTGAGGACTAGGGGGACTCTGCCCTTGTTGCGAGTGCGGGGATGGGGAGAGAGAGCAGTGTTGTGGGGTATGGAAGAGACCCTGGTGCGAGCCTCATCTATGGTGGAGGAGGGGAATCCCCATTCCCTGAAGAGCAAGGACATTTCTGATGCCCTGGTGTGGAACGTCTCATCCTGGGAACAGATGTGGCGTAGGCAGAGGAATTGGGAGTAGGGGATGGAGTCTTTACAGGGGGCAGCGTGGGAAGACGTGTAGTCCAGATAGCCATGTGAGTCAGTGGGTTTGTAGTGTATGTCGGTCAGAAGTCTGTCCCTTGCGATGGAGATGGTGAGGTCAAGGAATGGTAGGGAAGTGTCGGAAATAGTCCAGGTGTATTGGAGTGCCGGATGGAAGTTGGTGGTGAAGTGGATGAAGTCAGTCAGTTGTGTGTGGGTGCAGGAGATGGCTCCAAAGCAGTCATCAATGTAACAGAGGTAGAGGTCGGGGATGGGGCCTTGGTACGTATTGAACAAGGATTGTTCGACGTACCCGACAAAGAGGCAGGTGTAGCTGGGGCCCATGCCTGTGCCCATAGCTACGCCTTGTGTTTGGAGGAAATGGGAGGAGTCAAACGTAAAGTTGTTGAGGGTGAGGACCAGCTGCTCTAGGCGGAGGAGAGTGTCGGTGACTGGGTGTAGGTTGCTCCTCTGGTCGAGGAAGAACCGGAGGGCTTTGAGGCCATCCTGGTGGGGGATGGAGGTGTAGAGTGACTGGAATGCGCGGAGGCGGCGGAGAGTGTCTGAGGTGTCTAGAACATAGGTGGGAAGGGATTTGACCAAAGGGTATAGGATGGAGTCAAGGTATGTGGAGATGAGTTCGGTGGGGCACGAACAAGCAGAGACAATGGGTCTGCCGGGAGAGCCGGGTTTGTGGATTTTGGGGAGAAGGTAAAAACGGGCCATGCGGGGCTGGGGAACGACGAGGTTGGAAGCTTGGTCGGGCAGGGCGTGGGAATTGATGAAGTCGGTGATGGTGCTAGATATGGTGGCCTGGTGCTCGTCAGTGGGATCATGGTCCAGTGGTAAGTAGGAGGAGGTGTCCAAGAGTTGGTCTCTCCTCTCTCTCTCTCTCTCTCGCCCCCTCTCTCTCCCCCCCCCTCCCTCTCCCTCTCCCCCTCCCCCTCCCCCCCCCTCCCCCTCTCCACCTCCTTGATTAGGTGATGTATAAATAGTTTGCATTTATACATTATCACCTCATCCCCAACCAACAATGAACCATTGTGAGCTCCACCTCTCCTGATTTATCGATGCAGACTCTGCTTTGTTCTGTATCATCTTACACCTCTAGTTTACCCCTCCCAGACTGTCGATGAAGGGTCTTGACGCGAAATGTCATCTATAACTTTTCTCCAGAGCTGCTGCCTGACCCGCTGAGTTACTCAGGCTTTTTGTGTCTACTTGTTTTTAGCTTTACAATGTTGAAGTGTTCTTTCTCCGTGTTATGCGCTCCCTCTGCTGGTGTTAATTTTGTACTAACCTGTTTCTCTGATTTCCACTAGTACCCCTGCTGCCTGGTTGCTCCTGTACCTGATTGGAGGCTCCTGGCCCAAGCTGCATCACATGAGGCTTGATGACGAGCCTCAGCTTTAAGATAGCTGTGCACTGGCAGTCTCGGCCT
Source organism: Leucoraja erinaceus (assembly GCF_028641065.1). Classification (NCBI taxonomy): domain Eukaryota; kingdom Metazoa; phylum Chordata; class Chondrichthyes; order Rajiformes; family Rajidae; genus Leucoraja; species Leucoraja erinaceus. The sequence goes on along the minus strand of NC_073377.1, from coordinate 104,408,511 downwards.
CTCTCTCGTCTCCCTCAGACTGGTGGCAGCAGTCTGGTGTTGTTTGATTCATTGCACAGTTTTATTCATGTAATTCTTCATTCTGTATTAACTTATTTTGCTTGGGAAGGATGGGACTGGCATTATTGTTTTCGTGGTTTTGTTTCAGATTTATTTTCACACTGAGGCAGGTTTAGAGTCTCTGGTCCAACGGCCCATTGAGTGGTTGGCCAGAGCACCCTTTATCTTTTGTTTGCCAGCCCATCCGACCCCTCTTTGTTTGTTTGATTCAAATTTAGTTATTTTTTTTGTTAGTGAAAAATAAATAATTTTTTTTGCATTTGAACCTGGTTTTGTATTATGTTATTGGCCTTTGAGGTATTTGATTTTGGTGGCCATAACACTCCATCATTGATGCAAATCCTTGAAATCTGCTTGCACCATTGAACCAAATTGATGTATTGCCTCATGAATAGCAACATTCCACAATCAAATGAAAGAACGTGAGAGCAAAGAAACAATTACAAATTTATCTATCTTTGATACTGGTTTAAATATTTCTAATTTGCTCTTTTAAAATGAAGCAAGGATTTATAACTTTATAAATTAATAACTAAGGATCTATAACTTTAAGTTTTAAAAGTTTAGGAAAGGACATGATTTCCATATTCTAAATAACTTCCCCAGCCTTTTGGAAATAATTTGTACATTGTAGTTTCTTTCACGTGCCAATGTTTCGATATAGGACCAAAATGGAGCCATAGACTATAAGTTAAACAACAAAGTCATTAGATGAATCAGTTCATCTCTAAAGCAACATGTGGGGAAATACATTTAAAAAATAACTTCCTCTATTTTTGTGATCCATGAAATTAAATATTTAAAATCAAACCATATTCGTAGTTCCTTGCTTCCTACATACATAGTCTACTGTTCATTAGAGAACACCACTAAGGTGAAACGGTCCTGAGTTTCACCTTACACATCTCAAGGATCCTGGGTTTAAATTGCACATATCCCCCAAATTAAAAAAGAAAAACCTTATTATTTAATTTATAAAAATACTGATGACGACAATTCTATTTTATATTGACAAACATTTGCATTACTATACTGTCTATGGTGTTACAAAATATCCCAAGATGCCTCCCAAGAGCAGTTATCAGACAAGTGCCAACATGTTAAGCCAGGTGACTAAAAGTTTGTTTCAACATTAGAAAATGTGTGAAAAAGTGAAGTAGAAATCTGGAAAAGTATTCATGGAAAGTATTCTGGAGCCTGGAAGATGTGGCTGACAAAAGAGAAGCAAAGAAAACCCAGGGTGGTCAATCTGTGGAATTGCTACAGATGGCTGTGGAGGCCAAGTCAGTGGATATATTTAAGGGAGAGATAGATTGATTCTTGATTAGTACATGTGTCAGAGGTTATAGGGAGAAGGCAGGAGAATCGATCAGCCATGATTGAATGGCAGGGTAGACTTCAAAGGTTTCATAGGTCTTTTATTGCCACGTGTGCCAATTAAGGTACCATGATATTTGAATTACCATACAGTGATACTAAAACAAACAGCATTAAGACACACAACTACATGAATAAAAGTTAACATAAACATCCACCACAGCAGATTCCCCACATTCCTCACTGTGATGGAAGGCAACAAAGTCCAATCTTCTTCCCTCTTTATTCTCCCGCAGTCGGGGTCAATTGAACCATCCCTCGGGGTGATGGAAGCTCCCGCAGCTGGCGGTCGAAGCCCCCGCGTTGGGCGAACGAAGCTCCCGTGTCGGGGCGATCGAAGCTCCTGCGGCTTGGAGCTCCTGAATCTAATTAGAGACTGCGAGCTCCACGATGTTAAAGTCTACAGGCTCCCTAGGTTGGAGCTCCCGAACTCGGTCCCCAACAGAGGCCGCCAACTCCTCGATGTTAGGCCGCAGTGCAGAAGGAGATACGATACGGGAAAAAATTGAATCTCTGTCGACATAAGAGATGGGCCAAATGGCCAAATTCTATTCTTCTTCATGGCCTTATGACTGGCTGACAGGCCAGAAGAGTCCAATCACCAGGGGCATTGATAACAACTCTGCCAATTAGCTGATATTGGTTTGACCACCTGATCCACGGAGTCTGTGGAATTTTCTGCCTCCGAGGGCGGTGGAGGCAGGTTCTCTGGATGCTTTCAAGAGAGAGCTAGATAGGGCTCTTAAAAATAGCAGAGTCAGAGGATATATGGAGAGAAGGCAGGAACGGGGTACTGATTGTGGATGATCAGCCATGATCACATTGAATGGCGGTGCTGGCTCGAAGGGCCGAATGGCCTACTCCTGCACCTATTGTCTATTGTCCCCGCCTGCCTACTCCTTATAAACCCAGCAGCTCTAGCCGGAGGGGTGGGGAGTCAGAGGGCGGAGGTTAGAAGTCACCAGTCATCCTGCCTAGCTCTGTTCCCCTGTTGCAGGTTTGACAGCTTCTAAGCTGAAATCTGAGCTGCAAGGATAAACCTGAGACTGCCAGTGCTTCCTCTTGACCCATGGGTGAACAGCAGGGAGAAGCCTGAGATTGCCATGCATCCTCCTTCAAAGCCCAAGACTGAGCAAGCTTGAGACTATCATCACTGCACACGTGCCCTGATGGTGAGGGACAGTGCCCCCAAGTGGTTCTAGACTTCCTTACCAATGTAAACAAAACATTTAGCTAGATGTAGGAAGGAACCGCAGATGCTGGTTTAATGTGAGTTCACCATATTGCGAGTGTTGGTGTGGTCACTGCTGAAACTGGCATCGTCCCTGATGCCAAACTGTCGACAACAGTTGTCTGGAATTTGCAATGGGAGCTCAGCCTAGAAACTATCATCATTAGCATGGATAAAATCTGATAGCAAAGTCTGAAATTTGCATTTATAGGAAATCCAGAATCTGCTGTCAGTGATCCTTCATGGATAACATTGTTTTGCAACTTTTTATCATAATCAGCAAAACTGAACAATGAACTAGGTATTCAGAATTTTTACGCTATTTAAAGTATTAAGAGGAATTTAGTTCAGTTTAGAGATACAGTGCGGATACAGGCCCTTCGGCCCAATGATCCCTGCACATTAACACAAGCCTACACACACTAGGGACAATTTACACTGATACCAAGTATGCAAACCCAAGCCAATTAACCTACAAACCCGTACGTCTGGAGTGTGGGAGGAAACCGAAGATTTCGGAGAAAACCCACGCGGTCACGGGGAGAATGTACAAACTCCGTACAGACAGCACCCATAATCGGGATCGAACCTGAGTCTTCGCTGTAAGGGAGCAACCCTACTGCTGCACCACCGTGAATTCTTCCAATAAAGATGCTGAAAATGTTACACCTTCCTTATAAACCATCCCCTCTCGCCATTTGCCTGATTCACTGGTCACCATCCAGCTATTTTACTTCAACCAATGTATCTACCAATCAGCACATCTTTGGGATGTGGGAGAAAACCGCTTTGGAGTTCTGAGACAGCAGCACTGCCCATGATATAATTATATGCAACCAACCCTCCAATTCCTCTCCCCTGGGTGTCCCAAAGGCAGCAAGACTTTGTGGTCTAAAATCCTGCCTTTCTGCTAAATTATCAGGGAGAAATCATTGCTGTGTCTCCATCCAAATTAAGTGCTGAAGCATGCGATCTTGTAGGGCTAGGTGATGGAGGGATGTGCACATACAGCCTGAGGCCGTCAAAAAGTGCATGCAGGTCACTGAGGACAGCATTCCTTCTTTGCAAATCAGAATTTTATGCCCTTTCAGCTGATCTGCCAACTTAAGAATTAAGATGAGGTCAGTTAAAATCTTAGAGCAAGAATGTAATACTTGTCGGAAGCACAAGTAACCGTCGGAACAAGGATGCTTGTCGGAAGCACAAGGAAGCACAGGACAACGATGAGAAGGCCTACTGGGAGGAGGTGGCTGATCTAGCACTCTGGTGCCAGGATAACAGCCTCCTCTTGAACATCAAAAAAATGAAGGAGCAGATCATGGACTTTAGGAGGGCACATCATCCGAGCACGTACACTCCATTGAGGATAAATGGGGATCCTGTGGATAGGGTGAACTGTTTTAAATATCTGGGAGTCCACATCTCCGAGGATATGACGTGGGCATCACACGCCTCAGCACTAGTGAGTAAGGCAAGGCAGCGCCTTTACCACCTCAGGCAATTGAGGAAATTCAGAGTGTCTCCGAGGATCCTCCAGTGCTTCTACGCAGCGGCGGTGGAAAGCATCTAGTCCGGGAACATTACCATCTGGTTTGGGAATTGCTCTGCCAAGGACAAGAAGGCTCTGCAGAGAGTAGTGCGTTCGGCCGAACGCACTATGGGAACTTCACTCGCCCCCCTGCAGGAACTATACATCAGGATGTGCAACTCCAGAGCAAATAAAATCATGGGAGACCCCTTCCACCCCTGCAACGGACTGTTCCAGCTGCTATGGTCAGGCAAACGCCTCCGTTGCCATGCGGTGAGAACGGAGAGGTTGAGATGGAGTTTCTCCCCAGAGGCAATTCGGACTGTAAACGCCTATCTCACCAGGGACTAACTCTACTGAACGTTTTTCCTTCCATTATTTATTATGTAAAAGAATATGTGTGTTATGATTGTGTTTATAATTTGTTTGGTTGTTTTGTTGTTTGTCTTTTGCACAAAAGTCCGCGAGCATTGCCACTTTCATTTCACTGCACATCTCGTATGTGTATGTGACAAATAAACTTGACTTGGCTTGACTTGACTTGATATTGGAATCTTGACCAAAACTCAAAGTGCTAAAAGAATTCAATGTGTAAGAAGGAACTGCAGAAGCTGGAAAAATCGAAGGTAGGCAGAAATGCTGGAGAAACTCAGCGGGTGAGGCGGCATCCATGGAGAGAAGGAATAGGCGATGTTTCGGGTTGAGACCCCTCTTCAGACTGATGTCGGGGGGGGGGGGGGTGGGGAAAAGGAAAGGAAGCTGAGACAGTAAGCTTGAGGGAGAGCAGGGAAGGGGAGGGGAAGGAGAGAGAAAGTAAGGACCAAAGATCTTATAGCAGAGCAAGATAGGCTACTCCTGCGAAATACAATGGGCTGACGTGTAGTACGTTACGGTGGGAATCCTGGGCGTTTTTCTCCGCCCATTTTAGTAACCTGATCCTACCGACCCGACTCGCAATGTAATCCAATGTAATCTTATAGCAGAGTTATAGGATCTTAGGTGTAATTCTGTTAGTTCTCACCTCTGTTAATTCTTGTCAAGAATAAAATTTGACTCTGGTAATAGTGTTTTTTTTAATGTTTTTTAAATAATTTCTTTTTAAATGGTTCATATGCTGTGTTTGAGTTGATTTTGTATTACACTTGCACTCTGTAATTCATTCATCTAATCACATTAATGTAATCACACTGTTCACATCTGCACTATTTGGGAAAATAATAGCAATATGAAGATTACAGTTGCTCTAGCCCTGAAATGTTACTTAAAGTTTTTGTGCTTATTTTCTTTTTTCTATGGAGTTGTTTCTCCACAATAAACGGGGTCTGGTCTTCCCAATAACCAGAGAGTGGAATGAGATTGGTCTGTAATGGTGGGGTTATCTAATTGTAGAATTTCACAAAATTAAATTTGTTTAAGAAAGATTTATAAATGATGTATAACTTAAGGATGGTTTTATTCAGCGAGCATACAACAGACTAGATTGTGCTGGAAGGAACACACATACATGAATGTGATATAGATGTATATAATCATGTAACACACAAAATTATATTTATTCTGATTTTTATATCCAATGTTGAACTTTATTTCAGACCAGACAAGGGACATTAAATAATAAACATTGTAAAATATTGTAAACCTGTGAACAAGATGGCGGGGGCTGGTTGCTAAAATGAGTCCTAAAATCACCCATGATTCCGCCCATGAGCGTACTACACGTTTGCGTGAGAGTAACCCATCTTGCTCTGCTATAAGCTCTTTGGTAAGGACTAGCTGAAATTGGAGGTCAATGTTCTTACCAACTACCCAAGTGGAATATGAGGTGCTGTCCCTCTAATTTGCGCTGGCCCTCCTTCTGGCAATGGCAGAGGCCCAGGGCAGAAAGGTCGGATTCGGAATGTGAGGGGGAGTTGAAGTGCTGAGCCACCGGGAGATCAGGTTAGTTATTGCGAACTGAATGGAGGTGTTGGGCGAAGCGATCGCCAAGCCTGCGCTTGGTCTCACCCATGTAGAGAAGTTTCAATGGGTCAGGTAGCATTGGGGAGGAAATGTACAGATGATGTTTCGGGTTGGGACCTTTCTTCAGACTGTTAGCTAGCATTCTCGTCTGTCAGGCAGAATTTGCCCTCATTCTTAACTTCTCCTTTGACTCCTCTCATTTCCTTCGTCAAAGACATAGCCATAGACATCCTCATGGGTCCCAGCTATGCCTACCCTTTTGTTGGTTATGTTGAACAATCCTTGTTCCAAATGTACTCTGACTATCCTTCAACTCTTTCTCCACTGCACTGGGACTGCCTTCTGCATCATTGCACAACCTGTTCATTTAATCAACTTTTTTACTAACTTCCATCCTGCCCTCAAATTTGCTTGGACTATCTCTAATATCTCTCTACTCTTTTGTGATCTCTCCTTCTCCATCACAGGGGGCAGGCTATTGCCATACATCTATTTAAAACCCATTGACTTCCACCGTTACCCCGACAACACCTCCTCTCACCATGCCTCTTGCAATGTGCCATCCGTTACTCTCAATTTCTCCATCTCTTTCACCGGTGCTCGTAAGATGGGGTTTCCATCCCAGGACATCCGAGATGTCCTCTTTCTTCAGTAAACTGGGTTTTCCTCCTGCTGTTGTGGATGGATCCATCCCTTTCCCCCAGACAGGGCTGGTGACATGATGGCACAGCAGTAGAGTTGCTGCCTTACAGAGCTTGCAGCACTGGAGACCCGGGTTCGATCCCAACCATGCGTGCTGTCAGTACGGACTTTGTACATTCTCCCCGTTACCTGTGTGGGTTTTCTCCGGGATCTTCAATTTCCTCCCACACGTCCAAAGACGTACAGGTTTGTAGGTAAAGTGGCTTGGGTATGTGTAAATTGTCCCTAGTGTGTGTAGGATTGTGTTAATGTGCGGAGATCGATGGTCGGTGTGGACTCGGTTGGCCGAAGAGCCTGTTTCCATGCTAATTCTCTAAATTAAATTAAACTAAAAGTATAGAATTTTCATGGTCTTCATCTATCACCCCAACCAGCCTCCGCATCCAACACATAATTCTCCAACTTATCCATCACCTTCTATGTGACCCCACCACCAGTAACTTGGCACAGCAACACAGTGGTAGAGTTGCTACCTTAGCGCCAGAGACCTGGTTTTGAGCCTGACAACAGGTGCTGTGTTTGCCGCATTTATACAGTCTCCCTGTGACTGGGTTTTCTTCTGGTGCTCCAGAATCCTCGCTCATTCCAAAGATGTGTAGGTGTGTAGGTTAATTACCTTCTGTAAATTGTCCCTAGTGTGTAGAATAGAACTAGTGTGTGGGAGCGTACGGTGTGCTGAAATGGTTTGTTTCCGCACTTTATCTCTAAACTAAACTAACATCTTCTTTTCCCTGTTCCTTTTTGTTTTCTGCAGAGATCATTCACTTCACAACCCCTTGATCCACACTGACCAGCAATCCTCCCTCACCTCTATCCAGGGACCCCAGAACCTCCTCCAGATGAGATAGAGATTGGCATGCACCTCTTCAAACCGTACCTATTAGATTCTGTGCTCATGGTATGGTCTCCTGTACATCGTTACAATGGAGTGTAGACTCAGTGACCATTTCACTGATCACTTGGTCTTGGTCTGCAAAGGCCTTCTGGATCTCCCATCCTAACTCCTCTTCCCATTCCCATACCAACCTTTCGGTTCTGGGACTTTCCATTGCCAGAGTGAATGCACACACAAATTTCATTTTCCCATTGATCCACTGTCCCCTCCCCTCAACCCCTCCCACCTGCATCTCGTTATCTTCTCTCCTTATCTGACACCTTTGTTTCCTTTTCACCTCTAGTCTTTGTCACTTACTCCACCCGTCTGCCAATGAAACACTCCCTTACCTGTATCGAACTCTCACTTGCCCCATCAAAACTCTAATTTCCAGCTTTTTTTCCTCTATTATTATCAGCCAAGGCTCGGTACTGGGCCCGCAGCTATTTACAATATACAATAATGATTTAGATGACTGGATACAAAATAACATTAGCAAATTTGCAGATGACACAAAGCTGGGTGACAGTGTGAACTATGAGGAGGATGCTATGAGAATGCAGGGTGACTTGGACAGGTTGGGTGCGTGGGCAGATGCATGGCAGATGCAGTTTAATGTTGATCAATGTGAGGTTATCCACTTTGGTAGCAAACACAGGAAGGCAGATTATTATCTAAATGGTGTCAAGTTGGGAAAGGGGAAGTACAACGGGATCTGGGGGTCCTTGTTCATCAGTCAATGAAAGTAAGCATGCAGGTACAGCAGGCAGTGACGAAAGCGAATGGCAAGTTGGCTTTCATTACAATAGGAGTTGAGTATAGGAGCAAAAAGGTCCTTCTGCAGTTGTATAGGGCCCTAGTGAGACCACACCTGGAGTATTGTGTGCAGTTTTGGTCTCCTAATTTGAGGAAGGACATTCTTGCTATTGAGGGAGTGCAGCGTAGGTTCACAAGGTTCCCGGGATGGTGGAACTGTCATATGCTGAGAGAATGGAACGGCTGGGCTTGTATACTTTGGAATTTAGAAGAATGGGAGGGGATATTATTGAATCATAAGATTATTAAGAATTTGAACACGCTAGAGGCAGGGGGAGTCCAGAACCAGGGGCCACAGTTTAAGAATAAGAGGTAAGCTATTTAGAACAGAGATGAGGAAACACTTTTTCACACAGAGACTTATGCTGGAATTCTCTGCCTCAGAGGGCGGTGGAGGCCGGTTCTCTGGATACTTTAATGAGAGAGCTTGATAGGGCTCTTAGATAGCGGAGTCAGGGGATATGCGGAAGGCAGGAACGGGGTATTGATTGTGGATGATCAGTCATGATCACATTGAATGGCAGTGCTGGCTCAAAGGGCCGAATGGCCTACTCCTGCACCTATTGTCTATTGTCTATTGTCAGCCTGAAGAAGGGACCCAACCCAAAACACCACCTGCCCATTTCCTCCACAGATGTTGCCTGACCTGCTAAGTTCCTCCAACACTTTTGTGCTTTTTTTTTGTCATGTTTTTGCTCTCTTTGCATTTGCTAATTTTGAATTTGATTATTCTATTGTTTTAAAAGCAAGCCTTGTACCTCACATCTTTTGTCAAATTACTCAGACAGAATTCTTTCCCACTTCAAATAAATGTATATCACCTTCCAAGATCATTGAACATGGTGTCAACTCCTAAATTTTAGTTTAGTTTAGTTTAGGGATACAGCGCGGAAACACCTGCACTATTAGCACTATCCCACTAGGGACAATTTTTTGTCCCCGCACATTAACACTATCCTACACCCACTGGGGACAATTTTGTTTACACTTACCAAGCCAATTAACCTACAAATGTGTACGTCTTTGGAGTGTGGGAGGAAACCAAAGATCTCTGTGAAAACCCATGCAGATCACGGGCAGAACGTACAAACTCTGTACAGACAGCACCCGTAAGCAGGATCGAACCCGGGTCTCCGGTGCTGCATTCGTTGTAAGGGAGCAACTCTACCATTGCGCCATCTGTAACAAGTTTGCCACCGCACCATCGCAGGGCTGATGAGGCCATCGTCAAAGTAACACATTATATCTTGTGTGACCATGATGATGAAAACGTATTCTTTCTCTTGCTCTGCAACTTGTTTGCAGCCTTCGGCAATATTCACTTTCAAATACCTCTTTTCTGTTATCCACCTGGGTGGGGCTGCTTTCATCAGGTTGCATTCCTGCTTATTCATAAGTAGCCCAGGAATCTCATCAATCACCTCTTCTTTCCTCATTCCTGCGAACAGTAGTTCACCAGAGACCCTTCCTTGGCCCTCTTTCCATTTCCCCTCTGCATGCAAGCCCTCAGTCTAAATGCTGCACGGTCACACATGTCAGCGCCTACCCTCAGTACAAATTAGAGTAAATGTTTGCACAGGAAATTGCATGTTGATTTTAGAAAATTGTAAAGTGTTTAAAGGTGAGGTGCGACATCTTGAGATTCCCTGTCGCTTTATTAGAACCAGCTGTGGTCAAAGTGAGAGTGAAGCAAAGGATTAAAATACCCAGCAATAATATTTCAGAATCACTCAACCAATATTTACAACAAAGAGATCATTCATTCTAAACTTGCTCATTCATACCAAGATCGCATGATGAATCACAACTGTAGTACAGTAAACCCTCTTTTTAACAGGGTCTGAAAAAGGGTCTCGGCCTGAAATGTTGCCTATTCTATTTCTCCAGAGATGCTGCCTGACCCCTTGAGTTACTCCAGCATTTTGTGTCTATCTTTGGTGTAAACCATCATCTGTAGTAACCAGCATCTGTAGTTCCTTCCTCTCTATATCGGATTTCGATATAGCAGACTGACCCACTGAAGGTTGCCAGCTCCATCCCCAGCCCTGCTTTCCCCTGGCAACTTGCCCTGGTGCCGGCTCTCCATGCCCATGACTCCCCCAACACTTGCCATCGCTCTGGCTGCACCCATGTCACCCCGGCTTGTGCCAACTCCCTGGCTGGACCTTATGCTGCCACAATTGGCAATAACAGACACCATCCTCCCCCCCCCCACATTGCCCATTATAGCCAGGGTACACTATAAAATAAACATATATACAATACAATACAAGCTGTGAGCAACATTTATAAAAGTTATTTTATCATAATCAGTTTTCACCAATATAGAAAATATACATTTCCGGTTAGAACATAAGCACATTTGTATAAATGCAAACAAATCAATGTTTACAGCTCTTCGTGAGGTGAATTAATGGAGGCACATTGCTACGTTCAGGCATAATTGACCATACTTCTTGATATCAATCATTTTCTTTTGCACAGTATATTGTGTGATACCAGCAAGACTGATAATTCGTTGTTTTATCTTTACACGATCCTGAAAGTCATATTTATGGGTAGAACTGTTGTGGAGTTGAGATGATTGGAAAACTATGACCAAAATTTTCAGTGATTCATTGCAATGATAATGCCATGGGCTCTATTCCTTTTTGTAGAATCTCTTGGCATCAACTCCATCATATGAGTAAGTCTGTAAGAAATTCAATAGAGGTTATTATATCAGTTCTGTGCACAGGGAACCTTTCATAAAAGTATGCCTAATTTGTGCCGAACTGGTTGACATCATTGACAGCAGAGAGGAAAGGGACTACTTTACATTCAAAATTTAAGTGCATTTCAAGTAGTAAAAGTCATATTTTAAAATTGATTGAAATAATTGAAAGATACAGCATGGAAACAGGCCCTCCGCCCCACCGAGGCAAAGTCAATCATCGATCACCAATACACGTTAGTTCTATGCTATCCCAGTTTTGCATCCACTCATATATGCTTGGGGCAAAGTACAGAGACTAATTAACCTACAAACCTACATATCTTTCGGATGGGGGAGGAAACCGGAGTACCTGGAGAAAACCCACGCGGTTACGGGAGAAGATGTAAACTTCACACAGGCAGCACCCAAGATCTGGAAAAATCCAACCTTTGGTGCCGTGAGGCAGCAGCTCTACCAGCTGTGCCACCCAAATATGCTGCAATATTTAATTTTGGAAAACCTAGAGGTAATAGAATTGATTATGTTCCTACCACTGCAATTTCATTGAAATGTGGCTTGGACGAGAATTGCATTTTTTGTCAACTGAAGACACTCGTGATCAGGCCCATGTGAAACACATTTGTGTTGGCATCAAAGGAATTAACTTATCCAAAGCCACTCCACAGATTATACCATATTTGGGTGGAATTTCAGCTAAAATGATCAAGTCTAACAAACAAACACCAGAGTGTGTGGCATGCACTGAGTCTTTAAATATCCGCTTGATTTAATCATACAGATCTTCCGAATCACAAGGTCATGGGTTCAAATTTGCATTCTGGATTGGACACGTAATTTAAATGATGCTTCTGTGCAGTCCACTAACTCATCATTTTAGCAAAGGTACTCTGTAAGGGATTCCCAAGGATAACAAACAATATACAGATACCTGTAAGGTTGGTGCCAATAATACTGAGACTCCATTGACATGGTACGGTCAACTATGTCAAGGTATGTTTCAGCTTTCAAAGATAATTTTCATCTTGTTTGTGAACCTGGCGCCCCCTCCCCCTGCATACCGGCTCTAGCAGAAATCTGACCTATGTTCCTGATCCCCAGTGCGCTCAATCTTGACCCTGAACTTTTCTCCAGCTCCGGCCGGACGCATCCCTCACGTTTGATACTCCAGTTCTGCTGCAAAACTACCAACATTTCTTGCTGTTCCCAACCTCAACTAGTGCTGCCTGTTGAGTGACTATTGATTGTTAACATGCCAGCTGAAGGCTTCAAATGCGATTCACGTCATGGGAAACATGGTTCACTGGAGAGGGACCTGAAGGCATGTGCTACATTTTACCAACCCTCCCAGCAATACATAGCTGACCTTGTGGGTATATTGATCTGCAGGCAGCAGTTTAGTGATTACGCGGTTAGTGTATCAAAGAATACTTCACTGTACAGCTTTATCCGCTTAGGTAGACGTGGCATCTTCCCGTTGAAGCCGTAAAAGATATTGAGTAATATTTTATAGCATCCTGCCATTAAGCAACACATTATATAATCATTATTTCATTGTCATTGGGGATAAGCTTTCCATGTGTAATATTGGATCTCCCAACTTGCTAACAAGAGTGTTGACATTTCAAGAGGAGTCGTGTGGCGGTGAAATGGTTTTGGATATCCAGAGAATGTGGTTTAAACATTAGCTCAAAATTTGTCTTTGGTTGATAGTGTTAGATATTTGCCACAGCAGACACTTGCTCTTCATTTCTGATTTTCATTTCCATCCTGATTATCAGACAGGCTGTACAACACACAGACTCTGTTTAGTTTAAAGGAAAAGCATGGAAACAGGACCTTAGGTCCAGTGAGTTCATGCCGGCAGTGATCCCCAGACACTAGCACTATCCTACACACCAGAGACAATTTACAATTCTTACCAAAGCCACTTAAAATCCTGTACGTCTTTGGAATGTGGGAGTAAACCGGAGCACCCAGAGAAAACCCATGCGGACATGCGGAGAACGTACAAACTCCGTACAGACAGCACCCGTAGTCAGGATCAAACCCGGGTCACTGGCTGTCGTAAGACAGCAGCTCTACCTGCTGTGCCATCAAACTAACTGCTGGGCCTCTTTTGAAATGTCAACACTTTTATTAACAAGTTGGAAAATCCAATAATTCACATGGAAAGCTTATCCCAAATGGCAATGAAATAATGATTTTAAAATGTGTTCATTAAAGTGAGGAGGCTAGAAAATATTGTTCAATATCTTTTGCATCTGTTTCAAAAGGCGGATGCCACGTTTACCTAATGTGACTGATCTTTAAAGTGCATCATTCCTTGATACATTATTATAAATGTCTTTCTCTATGATATCTTTATATATATTACTAAAACTCTGTTCTTGACCGGTTTTGGCATTCTGTGCTGCGATTTCTGAGAGAACGCCACCACCTACGGACATCATTTTTGGCCACCTTGCTCAGAGCCCCCCTCCGCCGTATGTGTGCCAAGGATTTTTCCCGTTGATGAAAAATGACAGAGATATTAATGATTTTACAAAATTCCCCATTCTCTCTGCTGCCCCTGCTGGCGGCAGGGGGGAGGGACTATAAAATCAGGAAGTGGTGTGCCCCAATCAGTCTCTACAACAACATGGAGGTCTGAGCTCTGAATGACTGAACACATGTCTACACAGCTGTGAGTAAGTACCCTTAATTTGGTTTGAAAATGAAAATATGGTTATGGTTAGTTTGAGGAAAAAAGCACTGCCTGCAAATGGTTGTTTGGGGGGGTTTGGGTTGAGTAAAAAGGCATTCTCTCTCTCTCTCTCTCTCTCTCTCTCTCTCCCTATCCCTCTTTCTTTCTCTCTCTCTCCCCCCTGTCTCTCTCTCTCGCCCTTTCTCTCTCTCTCTCTCCCCTCCTCTCTCTCCCTCCTCTCTCTCTTTCCCCTCCTCTCTCCCCCCTCCTCTCTCTCTCCCCCTCTCCTCTCTCCCCCCTCTCCTCTCCTCCTCTCCCCCCTCTCCTCTCTCCCCCTCTCCTCTCTCCCCCTCTCCTCTCTCCCCCCCCCTCCTCTCTCTCTCTCCTCTCTCCTCTCCCACCCCTCTCCTCTCTCCCCACCCACTCTCCTCCCCCCTCTCCCCCCCTCTCCTCTCCCCTTCTCCTCTCCCCCCCTTTCCTCTCTCCCCCCTCTCCTCTCTCCCCCTTCTCCTCTCCCCCCTCTCATCTACCCCCTCCTCCTCTCCCTCCCCCTCCTCTCCCCATCCCCCTCCTCTCACCCCCTCTCCTCTTCTCCCCCTCTCCTCTCTCCCCCTCATCCATTCTAAGTTCTCATTTTTAATCAACTCATACTTTTATATTCTACTTGGTCTACTAATCCGAGGAAAGACGTTCTTCCCGTAGAGGACTTGAGTTTAGGCGCACGTATTTCCTCGATTCTCTCCTCTCCCCCTCTCCCCTCTCTCCCCCTCTCCTCTCTCTCTCTCCCTCTCCACTCCCCGCTCCTCTCCCCCTCTCCCTCCCCCCTCTCCTCCCCCCCTCTCCTCCCCCCCTCTCCTCCCCCCCTCCTCTCTCCCCTCTCCTCTCCCCTCCTCTCCTCCCCTCTCCCTCCTCTCTCCCCCTCCTCTCCCCCCTCTCCCCCTCCTCTCCCCCCCTCCCCCCCCTCTCCTCTACTCCCCTCCCGCTGTCCTCTACCCTACCCCCCTTTCCCCTCTCCCTCCCCCCCCTCTCCTCGCCCTCCCCCCTCCTCTCCCCTCCCCCCTCTTCCCCCTCTCCCCCTCTCTCATCTTCCCCCCCTCTCCTCCTTCCCCCCCTCCTCTCTTTCCTCTCCCCCCCCTCTCCTCTTTCCCCCCCTCTCCCTTCCTCCCCCCCTCTCTCTTCCCCCCCCTCTCCTCTTCCCCCCTCTCCTCTTCCCCCTCTCCTCTCCCCCCCTCCTCTTCTCCCCTCCTCTCCCCCCTTTCACCCCCCTCTCCTCTCCTCCCCCCCCCCTCCTCTCCCATCCCCCGCTCCCCCTTCACCCCCCTCTCCTCTTTCCCCCCTCTACTCTCTCCCCCCCTCCTCTCCTCTACCCCCCCTCTCCTCTGCCCCCTCTCTCCCTACCCCCCTCCCCCCACTCCTCTCACCCTCCCCCCCCCTCTCTCCCCTCTCCTCTCCCCCTCTCCTCTCCCCCTCTCCTCTCCCCCCCTCGCTTCTCCCCCCTCTTCTCCCCCCTTCCCCCTCTCCTCTCCCCCCCCCCTCTCCCCCCTCTCCTCTCCCCCCCTCTCCTCTCCCCCCACTCCTCTCTCCCCCTCTCCTCTCCTCCCTCTCCTCTCCTCCCTCTTCTCTCCCCCCCTCCCGCCTCCCCCCTCTTCTCTCCCCCCCTCTCTCCTCCCTCCTCTCCTCTCCTCCCTCTCCTCCTCTCCCCCTCTCCTCTCCCCCTCATCCTCCCCCCCTCTCCTCTCCTCCCCTCCCCTCTCCTCCCCTCCCCCCCCCTCCCCTCCCCCCTCCTCCCCCCCCCTCTCCTCTCCCCCCCCCTCTCCCTCCCCCCACTCCTCTCCCATCCCCTCACCTCTCCCCCCTCTCATCTCTCTCTCTCCCCCCTCTCCTCTCTCTCTCCCCGTCTCCCTCTCTGTCTCCCCTCTTTTTCTTCCCCTCCTCCCCCCTCCATCCCCTCCCCCACCGTCCCTCCCCTAAACCCCTTTCCCTCCACTGTCTCCTCTGTCTCTGCCCCTTCTCTCTCTGCCCTCACTCTCTCTACCCTCGCTCCCCCCCCCCCCCTCTCTAGATGTGACTGCAAGTTTAGATAGGGTGGTTATGGAGTAAAAGGAGCAAATTAATAATATTAATATAAGATCAAGGGGGGTAATTAGCGTGAGTGCGGGGGGGGGGGGGTATAGTTAGTGTGTGTGATGCTGCATGCCCCCCCCCCCCCCCCCCCCCCCCCCCCCCCCCCCCCCCCCCCAACCACAACCACACGTTGGGGGAACAGACCCAACGGGTCTGCACTTGGTCTATATATTATATAGACTGCTTATCCCTACTGATAAAGGATAGATTTACAGATGAATTTCTTTCTTGAAGAGTTTATACAAAATGCTTACATAAAAACTAGAATAGAATATGTTAATGTTAATGGTATTTGTTTGAACTCGAATTTAAAAACAAATCCTAATTACATGAGATCATGTACAAATGTGGTGCTGTCATCCATCACCTTACCTTTTTTTTTTTTATTGGTTCTGGTATAACCAGATTTACCTGAACAAGTTCATTGCCAACAATTTCTCTGTGTGTCAATAGTTCCTTGTTATTGTCCTTTCTTGTGAACTTTCCAACAAGTTTGGCCCCATCAATGGTCCATGAACCCTATTGTAAAAGGGATAAATTCCATCAGTTACAAAAATGATGAATCTCAGAATCTTATATGAATTATACAAATAGGAAAGTACAGAGCAAATCCAAAACGCTATGAAAAAGGAAAGTTGATTTCAAATGAAGGGACAATTTGATATTAATTAAATTACTATCAATATGATTTGACATTGATTACATGAATATTAAATTATGTTATTTGATCTGCATTTAGGAAAATAAATTGCTTTTTATTTTTACCTGAACTTCTGTTCCATCTGCCAAGGAATATTCAAATGATACGCCCAGTGTGAACTCAATATCTTTTGTGCGGAAGGCACTGGATTCTTTAATAGTAAAATTCTGTCCATCTTGGTGAATAGTAATCTTCAGGTTATCATGGAGAGCAATTTTTCTTTTCATAACATTTACCCCTGGTAATCAAAGTGAGAATTGTACCATTATTTAATTGAATGATAAGCACATTATGTTTGATTTGGATAGTTTCAGTCTCACCCGTAAGAATGATAGTGCATGTTATTACTTTTTATATTTACAAGAAATTGTATGAAATATTTTATTAATCATAGAGGATTTTTTTAAATTTCTAATGGAAAAAAATGCACAAGACGATATCACCTTAACCATGTTCATACTTCATATTATGACATTACATTTCATGAATGCGAGTTTTTCTGGTACAATACTAAAATTAGATATTGATTTCCACAGTTCTTTTGTAAAGTAATACTGAATATGTTAAATTGGTCAGTTTCACATTTGAAAATGAAGATTGTTTCGAAATTCAACAATTAGCAATTTAACATTCTCCGAACTGTTCTGATTTTCCAGTCGTAGAAGAATTTCTACAGTTCATAATAGTTCTAATTCAGTGCAATGTTTCTGCAGGGATAGACTATTATCTCATTTAACACTTACCCATCTGCTCCATAAATTGTTCATAATTCTCATTTCTATCAACCTTCCAGGTACCATTGAATGCCATCTTTGCAATTGGGGTGAGGTTTTCCAACAAGTGTGGTATTTCTTCTCCAGCTCTGCTTTATAAAACACACAACAATCAAAATTAGAATATTATCAGTTTGTACACACCCTGGATGGATAAAGTTCAACTGCCA
The DNA here is from genome assembly GCF_028641065.1 of Leucoraja erinaceus. NCBI lineage: Eukaryota > Metazoa > Chordata > Chondrichthyes > Rajiformes > Rajidae > Leucoraja > Leucoraja erinaceus. The sequence goes on along the minus strand of NC_073377.1, from coordinate 104,390,798 downwards.
CATATGACTCCTTTCAAGGACACCGTAGTGCAGAATTATTTTAGTGTGTTTTAAATTTTAAAAGCTGGCCAAGTCCACTTTCATCATTATCTTGATTGTGTTTTTCAATGTTGCAGAACATTGGCGTGTTTATTTTAAATGAATATACTTGCAATTTAGTGGATGATGCAACAGCCTAATTCTGTTTTAATCAGCCATTGTCAATTGTTTTACCTTTACATGCTATTAATGGGAAATGTAAAGGTTGATTCAAGATTCTTGATTCAAGTAAAATATTTTTTTTTATTAAAACGGGTAGTTGCAAAATATAATTTGCTTATAAACTGGAAAAAAAAACAAGACAGGATGGTCTGAAAAAAACTATAATGGGGATCTATTTTTCTAGTTATGGTTTGATCCTAAGAATTGAGTTTAGAATTGAACTTTGTATATAATTAACCCAACCAGCTATCTGTGATCTACACAGCAGAAATTGCAAAACAAAGCATATTAACTTAGTCCTAAATTGACCGTAATTTTAGTTATTTTTGCTGCTTGGAATTCTGCAGGATTGATTTAGAGAACTAAAATACACTAAGTGGGACCTCTTCACATGGGAGGGCTGGTCCCCCAATGCAATATTCCACCTCTCCACCAATTCCAATATTGGTGGCCGGTGAGAGGGGGGGTGGGGGTGGGGCTTTCTGCAGCGCTAGTGTGGGTGTTGTGGGCCAAAGGGATTGGTTTCCAGAGGGCTAGTATGCACATTGTGGGCCAAATGGATTATTGGGCTAGCAGCTCAGTCACTCAGGCCTGGTGGGCTGGCAGCTCAGTCACTCGGGGCTGATGGGCTGGCAACTCAGTTACTCAGGGCTGGTGGGCTGGCAGATCAGTCACTCAGGGCTGGTGGGCTGGCAGTTCACTCATGGCTATTCCTTGAAATTCCATTTCAAGCAGAGTGCAGGCCACCAAATTCAATTTCATAGCATTTCAAGCAGTGTGCAGGCCACCAAATTCCATTTCATTGCATTTCAAACACAGTGCAGGACACCAAATTCAATTTCATAGCATTTCAAGCGGTGTAGGCCACCAAATTCAATATCATAACATTTCAAGCAGAGTGCAGGCCGCCAAATTGTAAATAACTCATTGCATTGTCATTAAGGGCTAACAAATCATTTATTGCAAGTACATTGCAGACTGATAGTTTAGTTGATTCACAGCTTAGAATCAGCTGTGGACTCTCCCTTGTAATCTTCCAGAGTGACTGACTCACGTCCATGCATCCGGGTTTTTTACAGTCCTGCCCCCCCCCCCCCCCCCCCCCCAAGGAAGGGGCATTACCTTCAATGGGGATTTACAGGCAAGAGGACCAATCAGCTGATCTCAAGATTTTTTAAACATTCATAACTTTTTTATTTTTCATAAAAATTCCTCAGGGTTGTCTCAGCAGAGGAGGACTGTGAGTAAGATGGCCAACAATCATAGCGATATATCATAGCATTTTTTCTAAAATCAATATACAGCGCAGACAGGAAGTGGTCAAGATGAGACTTTTAGTTATATAGATGGCTGGAAGAGGCGATTTGATAATACAGCGTAGAAACAGGCCCATTGACCTAGCATATAAATGCTGAAAATGAAATATCCATCTATACTATTCCCATTTACCACCAAAACAGTGTTGTGATTAGTTAAAGTAATCTGAAAAGCAAAGGAACATAAGTAAATAATCAAGTACAGCTACAAACGCATGTATATTCCAGATCATTTATCTCAGTGGACTGATAATATTCATGATAATAAGATAAGATTTGTATTATACAGGCACTTTGTTTTACTTATGCAGCAGATATCGCAGGGGAATTACCACATAGAACTAAGTCTAATGACTCTGTACTTTGCCATGTGTCAGTCATAAAAAATGCAATGTGGAAAAGTCACTACGATTTGGAAATAATATTGAAATAGATGTCTGGTTATGATATAGCTAGTGTGGAATAATGTTGCCCAGCAAAGTCCCAGATTTATTCCTCCTGAGTCAGTTGATCTCAAAAATGGAGCAAAGCTTTGACTGGCACCAGATCCCTTCTCTCCACAGTCACCAGCAGTCACACAGACAAGATTGAGAAAATAAAGATATCACTTTTCCATTATGTAATCATTGTAAAATAAGATCTATCGGGCTAAAATACACACTCTAAGATAACGCAAATTTGAAGCAAAGTTCCTATTGCCTTCAAGATTTAAAAAATATATATCTTGATTAACTGATCTTACAGCACATTATTAATTTCTGGAATTTGGTTGTGGTTGATGACATTGTTTTGAAAAAACACTATTTAATAATTATTGGTTGTTCAATACTTAGATAGTAGAAATACTATGGGGAAAATGGGGCATAAAGTACATCAGGGATTAGATTCTAAAGCTGAATTTAGGGCCGATGCATAGGAATTGCCGAGTTACCAATGTTGTGGATGCGGGCACATCATTTTGGCCTCACACACTAATTACGTAGACAACTTTCACATTCATATTAATTGGATAAACACACTTCATTTGTCCATTTATTTACCGTAATCACTACTTTTGAATAACAGAGGGACAAAAGCAGCTCAAGTGATTGCACACCACTTAAGGCTGGATATTTGCAGAGGAAGGCTGAGGACAGAGTTGCTGCTGGGATTCAGGCACTTGCGTTTTGACTTCACATGAACAGAGGTTTCCCATCAACAAATCTGCCAGATTGATACTACAGCACTGAAGACTCCATGTGATCCTTTTCTTGTAGGCGCAAGAGTGGAGATGGGATCTGATGTTTGCAATATACCTTTAATTATGCAACAGATGCCTAAATGTTGAACCATGCATTTTTGACACACTATAAGTGGAGGCTGTGTGTAACACTAGTTACACCAGTTTTGAAGCAACAAAAGATCATGCTCAATTGGTTTTGAAGTAGGGTTTGCAGGTGTGGATAAGAGCAGAAATTCTGAATCACAAGATGGATATGTTGGGACTAGCATCTTTGCAAGAGGCAGGATGGGAGGAGATAACTGTGGGAGTTGGGTTTGTAGTAGATGTCAGTCGATAGCCTGTCCCTTGTGATGGAGACAGAGGTATGGAAGTAAGGAGAGGTGTCAGAGGTAGCCCAGATGAAGTTGAGGGCAGTGTAAGAGTGGTAAAGTTAATTAAATCAATGTTCGGCACAGTGCAGGAAGCAGCCTTGATGCAGTCATCGATGTAGCAGAGAAAGAGTTAGGGGATGGTGCCAATGTACGTTTGGAACAAGGACCGTACAACAAAATCAACAAAAAGGTAAATTCATTTGGGGCCCATGCAAGCGACCGTGGCTAGGCCTTTGACTTGAAGAAAATGAGAGGAGTGAAAAGAGAAGTTGTTAAAGGCGAGGACAAGTTCCATCAGGTGGAAGAGAGTGTTAGGAAAGGGGAATTGATTAGGTCAATTTTCAAGGAAGAACTGCAGAATCTTAAGACCTTCCTCGTGGTGGCTGGAGGTTCAAAGTAACTGGATATCCATTGTAAAGATAAGCAATAGGGGGCAGAGAAATTAAAAGTTACTGAAGAGTTGAAGGGCATGTGAATTGTCTCAGGTGTAAGTCAGAAGGGCCTGGAAGGGATAGTATTTGAATTGGTTGGGATAAGGCAGAAGGTGCAATCAATTGCCAGGCAATGAATGGAGATCCTGTGAGCTTCAATCAGGCGAGGAAGTATATGGTAGAAACATAGAAACATATAAATTAGGTGCAGGAGTAGGCCATTCGGCCCTTCGAGCCTGCACCGCCATTCAATATGATCATGGCTGATCATCCAACTCAGTATCCCGTACCTGCCTTCTCTCCATACCCCCTGATCCCCTTAGCCACAAGGGCCACATCTAACTCCCTCTTAAATATAGCCAATGAACTGGCCTCAACTACCCTCTGTGGCAGAGAGTTCCAGAGATTCACCACTCTGTGTGTGAAAAAAGAGAGTGGGAGCTGTGATCATATCTCAGAGAGGAAATGATGGGCAAGTTACTAGTCTAGTATTGCTATTAATTGATTTTTGTCGTATTTAGCAGGATACAGTGAAAAACTTTGTATTGTGTGCTAACCAGTTAAATTATAGTACATCAGGTAGAGCAAAAGAAAAAAAGCTAACAGATTGCAGAATGTGGTCCCATCCACAGAGAATAATAATATTAACCCAGCCATGTCCCTTTATATCTGCTTACAATCTGATCTCCTACTCAGTTTATTGCTATTAAATTATAACGTTCATGGGTCACATCCTTCCAATCCAATTTCTGTCATTTATTAATTAAAATGAACTGCACACACTGATGGTATCAACATGTGAAGGAAACATAGTGTAGATGGTTTATGCATGCAACCTATAATGTAGCTACCTCAATGCCACTAACCACGCCCAGTCATTTGAGTATAACTGTGGTGTCTTCCCTTTGCTCCTCCCCTGGTTCCAGTATGCCTGAAGACTATGTGCAGTCAGTACTGGAACGTGTTTAACATGCTTTGTAATAAAGAGTTAGTAAAGATCACAGTATGTCAGACTGGCTCCTTTACACATAGAAACACAGAAACATAGAAAACAGGTACAGGAGGAGGCCATTTGGCCCTTTGAGCCATAACCACCATTCATTGCGATCATCCACATTCAGTAACCCGTGCCTGCCTTCTCCCCATATCCCTTGATTCCGCTAGCCCTAGAGCTCTATCTACATCTCTTTCAAATTCATCCAGTGAAATGGCCTCTACTGCCTTCTGTGGCAGATAATTCCACAAATTCACAACTCTCTGGATGAAAAAGTTTCTCATCTCAGTTTTAAATGGCCGCCCCTTTATTATTAGGCTGTGTCCCTGGTGCTGAATTCCGCCAATATTGGGAACATTATTCCTGCACCTAGCTTGTCCAGTCCTTTTATAATTTTATATGTTTCTATAAGATACCCTCTCATCCTTCTAAATTCCACTGCAGTCTTTCCAATCTTTCCTCATCCGGGGATTAACCTTGTGAACCTACGCTGCATTGCCTTAAAAGCAAGGATGTCCTTCCTCAAATTAGGAGACCAAAACTGCACACAATACTCCTGATGTGGTCTCACCAGGGCCCTGTACAACTGCAGAAGGACCTCTTGACTCCTATATTCAAATCCTCTTGTTATGAAGGCCAACATAAAAATCCTCTCTTTATTAAGGCCAACATAGCTTTCTTCACTGCCTGCTGTACCTGCATGTTTACTTTCTGTGTCTGGTGTACAAGGCCACCCAGGTCTCGTTGCACTTCAATTTTTCCTAATCTGACACCATTGAGATAATAATCTGCCTCCTTGTTCTTGCCGCCAAAGTGGATAACCTGACATTTATTTACATTATACTGCATCTGCCGTGCATCTGCCCACTCACTCAACCTGTCCAAGTCACCCTGAAACTTCCTAGCATCCTCTTCGCAGTTCATAGTGCCACCCAGCTTTGTGTCATCTGCAAATTTACTAGTGTTACTTTTAATTCCATCATCAAAATCATTAATATATATTGTAAATAGCTGTGGCCCCAGCACACTTGCCACTGCCTGTCATTCTGACAGGGACCCGTTTATTCCTACTCTTTGTTTTCTGTCTGCCACCCAATTCTCCATCCATGTCAATACCCTACCGCCAATACCATGTGCTCCAATTTTACCCACTAATCTCCTGTGTGGGACCTTTTGTAAGGCTTTCAGAAAGTCCAGATACACTACATCCACTGGCTCTCCTTCATCCGTTTCACTTGTCACATCCTCAAAAAAAGATTAGTCAAGCAAGATTTCCCCTTCATATGTCCATGCTGACTTGGACCAATCCTTTTACTGCTATCCAAATGCGTCGTTATTACTTCTTTAATAATTGATTTCCAGCATCTTCCCCACTACCAATGTCAGGCTAACTAGTCTATAACTCCCTGTTTTCTCTCTCACTCCTTCCTTGAAAAGTGGGAGGACATTAGCTACCCTCCAATCCACAGGAACTGATTCTGAATCTATAGAACATTGGAAAATTATCACCAATGCGTCCACGATTTCTAGAGCCACCTCCTTGAATACCTTGGGATGCAGACCATCAGGACTTGGAGATTTATCAGCCTTCAGTCCCATCAGTCTACCCAATACTATTTCTCACCTAATGCAAATTGCTTTCAGTTCCTCTGTCTCCCTACATTTTCTGTCCTCTATGACATGTGGGCGATTTTTTGTGTTTGCCTTATGGGCTTAGTCGATTTTTCAGCAGACTACCAGCGACTGTCAAGTTTCCGGTAGTTGCCTGAAAAACCAACTGGAATGGCGACTGTCCGAGCAGTTGCCTGAACACACACACAGGAACACACAACACCACGACTGTCACACACACACACACACACACACACACACACACACACACACACACACACACACACACACACACACACACCGCAAATATGGGGGCCAGGGCATGTGGGGAACGCTGTCTGAAATTCACACATGCAAAGCCAAGGTGATACAGACAAACACCGCGATGAACAGGAAGGTTGGCGCTGTAATTAAGATGGCTAGCACAGTGTACAGTAAGTTCTTTAAAAGAGGGGGGAGGAGGGGAGGGGAGAAGGGGGGAGAAAGGAGGAGAAGGAGTTTTAAAAGCCAGCTTTTACAAGCCAGACAACTTTTAATAAGCCAGAGATACACAGCTATGAAGTTTAGCAGGCATTTAACATTACTGGTCGGTTATCCTTGGTTCTGAAAACTAGTGCTTAAGTTTTTTTACCCCAATGAGCCAATGTAAATCTAAAACTACCAGAGACTACCTCGACTACCCCTAACTACATGGCGATCCCACTGCAACTGCACCTACGACTACAGGACCGATTATCTCCATGGCGACCAAGTTGTTCACCAGATATCACCAGCAAACATGTGGCAACCATGTGGCAAGCTCAGTCTCCTGCACTCGCCTAAAAAGTGGGACAGGCCCTTTAGTGAAGACAGAACCAAAGTACCTGTTCAACTGTTCTGCCATTTCTTTGTTACCCATAATAATTTCACCTGTTTCTGCCTTCAAGGGACTCACATTTGTCTTTACTAATCATTTTCTGTTAACATACCTGAAGAAGCTTTTACCATCCTTCTTTATATTCCTGGCCAGCTTACCCTCGTACTTCATCTTTTCAACTGAAAGTTTCCCAATCCTCTGGCTTCCCGCTACTCTTTGCTATGCTATACACCTTTTCTTTTAGTTTCATTCCATCTCTAACTTCCCTTGCCAGCCATGGTTGCCTCTTACTCTCCTTAGAATCTTTCTTCCTCTTTGGAATGAAATGATCTTGCATCTTCTCGATTTTGCCCAGAAATTCCTGCCATTGTTATTCCACCGTCGTTCCTGCTAGTATCCTTTTCCAGTCGACCAGCTCCTATCTCATGCCTTCATAGTCCCCTTTGTTCAACAACTGTAAGAGCCAACAACGATGAGTCGGCCTATAGGGAGGAGGTCCAGCTCCTAGCAGCATGGTGCGCTGACACCAACCTGGCCCTTAACTCCAAGAAGACCAAGGAGCTCATTGTAGACTTTAGAAAGTCTAGGGGCAGCACGCACACCCCATCCACATCAACGGGACGGAGGTGGAACTTGTTTCCAGCTACAGGTTCCTGGGGGTCAACATCTCCGATGACCTCTCTTGGACCCACAATACCACAACTCTGGTCAAGAAGGCTCACCAGCGGCTCTTCTTCCTGAGGAGACTGAAGAAGGTCCATCTGTCTCCTCAGATTCTGGTGAACTTCTACCGCTGCATCATCGAGAGCATCCTTACCAACTGTATCACAGTATGGTATGGCAACTGCTCTGTCTCCGACCGGAAAGCACTGCAGAGGGTGGTGAAAATTGCCCAACGCATCACTGGTTCCTCGCTCCCCTTCATTGAGTCTGTCCAAAGCAAGCGTTGTCTGTGAAGGGCGCTCAGCATCGCCAAGGACTGCTCTCACCCCAACCATGGACTGTTTACCCTCCTACCATCCGGGAGGTGCTACAGGTCTCTCCGTTGATAGAGAAGAATGGGGCAGACAGACTGTTGGCAAGGCAGCCATTGCTGACACCACCCGGTGGATTATTTTCAGGTGGCACCTCTGGAGAACATGGTTAGGTGACGGTTCGGGTCGGGACCCTTCTTCAAACTGTTTAGACACAAATGCTGGAGTAACTTAGTGGGACAGGCAGCATCTCTGGAGAAAAGGAATGGGTTTCTCTGGTTTCTATGTTTCTCTCTGTAAATGTGCGTTTGTATAGTGGTGATCCTGATAAAAATGTCATATTATGAACCTGTTTCTTAACAATGTAATATCATCACAGGCATTGCTGCAAATCTTAGAGGCTCAATATGTAACGCCATAGTTACTGTCATGTAAAGTTAACCTATTGCTCTTTGGATGTATGTATACAGTGATTCAAGGTGTCTAAGGAGACATTACAATACTTCTACCCTCACATCAATCATAACTCTTTGGTTCACTCACCTTTTCTTACCCAAAACCACCCTCTCCCCAAGCACTTTCCCCTGTTAGTGTAGCAGATGTAACACCTGTCCCTATACCTCTTCCCTCACTTCCAAACAGGGACCCCAGCAGCTCTTCCAGGTGAGAAGGATGTTAATGTGCACCTCCTCTAACCTTATCTATTGAATTTGGTGTTCCTAATCTGGCCTTTAAATCAGTGAGAGCAAGCGTAGACTGGGTGACAATTTCATCAAACACTTACACTCAGACCGCCAAGGCCTGCGGAATCTCCTGGTTGCTAACCATTTAAACTCCCCTTCCCATTTCCATACTGACCTTTCTATTTTATGCCTCCTTATTGCCAGAGTGGGGCCACACACAAACTGGAGGACTGGACACTGATATTTTGCTTGGGTAACCTACAAGCCAACAGTATGAACATTAAATTCTCCAATTTTGTGTTACTAACCGACAATCAAACTCACTTCCCGCCTTTTTCCTGCCTCTCTTCCCTGACTGGATGTGCCACCAGCAGCATAACAGGCCTGTAAACGCTATATACATAGATGATATATAATAGTAAAACATTTATACGCACCAAATGCAAATTGCCTGTAGTCCTTAGAGCAATCAAATGCAGTCCATAGAAGTTCATAGTTGAGGTTAGTGTTGAGGTTCATAGTTGAACACTTAGCACACAGATTAGCTGTGCCTCTTTAACATAGTGAATGTACTTTGGGGACCACATGTACTGTGTATTTGGCCGCCCAGATTGATTCGGCCATAGATGGTGCATCTAACTGACTCCATTCATATGAGTGGGGTTGCTGGCCTTCGCTAAAAAGGTAAAGACAGTCATCTGGTGCGTTTCCTCCTTCAATTAAATTATTGTAAATGCTTTTGATTACTTTACATGAACAAAGAGTGTTCTTAACAAACATTCATGTTACAAAATAAGTTTGAAATAATTTTAATTAAAAAGTGATTTAAACATGTTCCCACTGTTGTTCCTAAACAACTCCTTTCATTAGAGAATCAAGCTCATGCTAGAGAACATTTCGTAACAACATTTATAAATTGACTGGTTGGGTCACAATATTAGAATTATGCATTTGTGAGAATAAGGGATCATTTCATGGATTTGGACTTGGCCAATGAGTAAGAACCACAGTTAAATCAGACCAAATTGCTGTGAGCGAGGGGGAATGATTTGCAGATGATACGCAGAAGAGCCCAAATCTCTTGGAATCAATCAAAAAGAATACAAGAGTACTCGTTGTCAGCTATCTCACACTCAACAATGGACTATTGTGTGCCCCACATTCCCTTGATTATCGGTGCTTTTTGCATATCTCGCAAGTACCGTCTATATCTCTCGTTCGCCTTCCCCCTGACTCTCAGTCTGAAAAAGGATCTCCACCTCGAACATCACCTATACCTTTTCTCCAGAGATGCAGCGTGACCTGCTGAGTAACTCCAGCCTTTTGAGTCTGTCTTCGGTTTAAACCAGCATCTGCAGTTCCTCCCAACACAAGATTGGGCCAGAACCCAATTTCAGAAAGATTGAGAATCTAGCGCAGGTGCTGCTTAACCTGCTGAATTCCTCCAGCAATTTGTATTTTTTTGCCCTTGAGCTTCTTGGTTGCTGTGGTGTCCCATCTGGATGTGTTCCTGAAAATGACCAATTATCAATATTTTCCTAATTTCAAGCTAGGGGAGACTGGAGGTGATAGTGTGCAGAGATCCAAGATCTTTGACCTGGGGGATGAGTTTTGCCCACCTAGGATATAGACTGACTATTGAGGAACTTAACTAATGTAGCTAAGAAGATAAAGTGGATGATTCTGAACAGTATAACCATTCGACACACAATCTGAAATATGTCTGGAACTGTCAGATTCTGACAGGACTCCTGTGCGGAAATCAGGTTGAATGATGGCAACTTTTGCTTTCAGTCAGATCAGGCCCAGGGACCTAGGGAGCACAGATAAACTTAGTTCTGTGAGTGGGTGCTTGGGACTGTGATTAAAGGGCCTGTCCCACGAGCATGCGACTCCATGCGGCAAGCGCGACCTAACATGGTCGCTTGAGCCGTATGGCCTCGAGGGGCCGGTCCCACTTCGATCGCTGGAGCCGTATAGAGTTGTGCAGAGCTGGTCCCGACATCGCGCGGTGCTCCGATAAACTGAGCGTGTTCAAAAATTCCACGCGGCCTGTCGGCCCGCAGCCGCCTCAATGCCGTACGCACCGCCTCGATGGGCGTGCACAGCATCTTGACGCCTTATGCAGCATCTTAATGCCGTGCATCACCCGCAAATTTCCCGCGGACTTCGCTCGAACTGCACGTCACTAACTCAACCTCTGCGCGGCCCCCGCTTCCGGTTTGGTCGCGCTTGCCGCATGCTGGTTGCATTCTCGTGGGACAGGCCCTTTAGAGTGCTGGTGGAGGAATGGGTGTGAAGGAATGGGTGGCAAAGTAGCGCAGCTCAGGTGCGGCTTGTGCTAATCGAGTGGTGTTGGCATGCTTCCTTGTGACAAAATGTATTTCCTCCCACATTCTGTACACGTGTGTTTGTCGGTCAATTGGCCTCTGTAAATTGTCCTTAGTGTATAGGAAGTGGATGTGAAAGTGGAAAAACATGGGACTAGTGTATATGGATAATTGATGCTCGCCATGGACACGGTGGGCTTAAGAGCGTTTTCCCAAACTATCTATGAATCAATCTCCTGCACTGGACAGCGTTTCTGATGTGTAAGTGGATCAGACTTGTCGGGATACAGTGAAGCATTTCTGCAGTGTTTAAATCAAACAATACTGAAATGTTTGTATGACCTTTGTAAAGCATTTAAAGATGCTAAGAGAGAATTTTGGCCCAAGAATCCCAGGATAATGATAATTTATCATTAGGATAACCAGGATAACCACATAGACGCATGTTGATTCTGCAAGATTTGATTGCTTTAAAGGGTTACTAAATGAAATCACATAGTATCACTGACAAACTCCCTTTGAACAGGTCAATGGAATCTTTCCCAATAGTCTAGGGTGAGCCTGTAGCTGCAGCCACTATCATTGATGTCAGATCAGCTGGATGAATTTCTTGGCCATGTGCTCAGAACACGCATGGCCCAGCTGGCAAGAGTATTCACAGATATCTTAAACCTCTCCCTACCCCATTCTGAGATGTCCACCTGGTTTACGAAGAGCACTATCATCCCATTGTCAAAGAAAACCAAGGTAATGCCTCAATGAAATTTATCAAGATTTTCTGAAAACTGGTGTAGCTTTCTTAGGCTGAATTGCATATTTTAATGTTGCAAGAAAGCATGACATACAGGGCCGGATTTACGTATAAGCTTCACAAGCTTAAGCTTAGGGCCTTGAGATCTAGGGGGCCTTGGCAGGGCCAGATTTACCTATAGGATTCATAGGCTGAATCCTAGGGCCTCTAAATCTAGGGGGCCTCCAGCCAAAGTGTTTTTTTTTCCAGAGTTAAAAAAATCCAGAGAAAAAAAATCACCGTTTCCACTTTAACGGAAATTACCCGAAATTCTGGTTCTGGCCCGCTGGAAGTTTTGGGGGAACAAATTGCGACCATCCGCGCCTGCGCAGTTGGGGGAAGCTGGTGACGCAGTAGCGACGCAAAATGACGCTGTCTCTCAGCACGTGCGCAGTGGGCCCGGGCGGATTCAGATCTCCATTTGCACCTCACACAATCACCTCGATGCCTTGTGTCTACTGCAGGTAAGCAGTGGAATATAGCGTTGCGGTAGTGCCCGTTTTCTCCGGGCCTGAGGGGCTGCAGTGTCTGCAGTGTGGAGCCTCGCTGCGTGGAGGCAGAGAGAGGGGGGAGGGAGGGAGCGAGGGGGGGGGGGGTGTGAGAGGGGAAAGGGGGGTGAGACAGAGGGGGAGAGAGAGAGAGGGCAGGGAGAGATAGAGGGAGGGGAGGGGGAGAGAGGGAGGGGAGGGGGAGAGAGAGGGGGGGAGAGAGAGAGGGGGAGAGAGAGGGAGGGGGGAGAGAGAGAGGGGACGACCGGGGGGGGAGAGAGAGATGGGGATGGAGAGAGAGGTGGAGGGAGAGAGAGGGGAAAGGAGGGGGGGAGAGGGAAAGGGGGATTATCTTTAGTGAGATTGCAAATTAAGGTAGGTTTTAGAGCAATTATATTTTCTCCTCCATATGAATAATATCAAACAATTGGAACTGCTTTCTTTTCCTTGATAACAATACTTAAAAATATGTATTCCATAGTTTGCGACTTTCATTTTGCATCATATTTTTAATGTGCACACACTAACACAGTCGAACAGTAACAGGCAAATAAATCAACACACTAAACATTTTCTAGACAAAATGTTTTATTTACTGCAAAAACTTACAGTATTTTACTTCAGAGTCACGTGAGTGACTACGTGAAGAAGGCCACCAAGGCGCATGCACGTCATTACGTCTAGCGCATTGCGTTGACTGGCAGGCGCACTGGTTTGTGAGGGTGCATTATGTTAAGCAGACATCTCAGGTTATTAAATGAATGTCTCTTAGGTATAAACCCCGTTTGATCCTCATTTATTAATTTACCAACATATTTACTTAGTCTTCTAGCTAGTGTTTTCGCTCATATTTTTTGAACCGTATTTAACAAAGCAATAGCTCTATATGAGCCTGGTTCTTCGATATCTTTATCTTTTTTAAGTATTAATGTGATCGTTGATTCTGCTAGTGTTTCAGGTAAGATTTGTTCTATAAAAGCGTATGTATACATTTTCTGTAGACGTGGTGTAACTATGTCGTAAAAACATTTATAAAATTCATTACTGAATCCGTCTGGTTCTGGTGTTTTTCCAGTGTGTCTTCTATTTCCTTAGATGTAATTTGTGCTCCCAGTTCCTCTTGTTCCTTCAGTTCTAGTTTTGGAAGGTTACAATTGTCCAACAATTCTGAACATTTATTATTGTCTATTAGCGTTTTCGATGTGTATAAATTCTTGTAAAATTGAGCAAATCTTTTATTGATATCATTAGGTAGTGTTAATAATTCCCCTCTATCTGATTTAATCTTTAAAATTGCATGATCTTTTTCGCGTGCCAAAAGTTTATGGGGTTTATCCCCAAATTCGAAATGTTCTTGTTTTGTAATTTGGAGTAGTCTTATAACTTTCTCTGACAATAATTTATTTAGCTTAAATTTCAGTATTAAAATTTTATTATGTTCATCCATAGTTAGATCTTTAGCATTATCTATATCTAGTTGTCTGATTTGTTCTTCTAATTGTCTTTGTTCATTCTTATTCTTTTTGTTTTGAAAAGCTTGATATGAGATAATGACTCCTCTAATAAATGCTTTGAAGGATTCCCATAGTAAAGTGGGTGATATATCTGGTGTATTGTTTGTCTCAAAAAATAGGTCCATCTGGTTTTTTTTAGATATATACTCCCTTGTGGGTCTTTCAGAATTTGCAACTTAAACCTCCAGAACGATTTGTTCATAGACATTCCTTCTAATTTTAAAACAAAAGTTAGCGGGGAGTGATCTGAAATCGTATTGGTGTGATATTTAGGGTTCATAGTATAAGGGATTAGTTTTGTATCCACTAGGAAATAATCTATACGTGAGTATGTTTTGTGTACCATTGAATAAAACAAATATTCCCTTCCAGTCGGATTCGCGATCCTCCAAACTTCTGCTATAGCTGTATTTTTTTATATATGTATTTAAGAGTTCACTAGTTTTAGATTTCATATTACCTCTTTGTTTTTGCATCGATTTATCTAAGTACGGATCTAAAACATAGTTGAAGTCTCCCCCAATTATAACATTTTGGTAGTTAAATTCCTTATCTGATATAATGTTCTTTGATTTGAATGGTATTCCTTTGTGAATAATAATTGCGGTACCTCTGGATTTTGAAGTATGTGAGGAGTGAAATGTTTGGCCTATCCCATTCGCCCTCAATCTCATCAGATCTTGATGTTTAAGATGCGTTTCTTGTGGAAAAGTAATGTCCGTGTTGTATGATTTCAACTGAGCTAGTATTTTGCACCTTTTAATTGGTTCATTAATACCCCTTATATTCCAGCTACACTGTGTGATTCCTCCCATTTTCTTTTGTTTATCATCTTGCATTTTCGCTGATTTTAATACCCTTATTTATTACGGTGGATTCATACCTCAGAACTCTGGATATTTGGGGGGCGTTTATATTACTGATTTCCTTGGTAGATCCCTTTTGCGATTGTCCCGAAGTTAATGTTGTGCAATTAGCCCCGCTCCCTTTATTACTCTAAACCTAGGAGGTCGGTACCATTTCAAAATCAGTTATATTTCTCCCAATTACAATAAATATATATATATATATATTTCATTCAGACTTATCAGATCTTGTGTTCAGCTACTGTGAAATTTATATATCTAACACTTTTATCTACTAATTATTTATGATTAGTTATACCTTTGATAATAGTAAGCTGTTGGCTGAAAGGGTTAACCAGAATCAGGCTCCTGGAATTATGCCAGGTGCCTGAGTCTCCTCCCTTCCCCACACGAACTACATAGCACTTAAACTTTCAGTATTATCTACGTTAGTTCTAAAATTTGTTATTTATTATTTCTTTATCCCTGCTTAACTGTCTCGCTCTATATACGAGCTAGTCAGTCTTTTCAACACATTATTACAATTTGCCAATTATATAGTTCAAGTTAGTTTCCATTTATATTTCTATATTAGTATTGTTAATTATTGTTAATTCTCTATATTTTGTAAAGCTATTTTAAGATCTTAAACCGTCATTTGTCCTTGTGATGCTTTCCACATTCGGCTCTGCTGTTCGTCTCTGCGTTGTTTATCAGTCTTTTCTTCATTTTGAACAAAGAATGTCCTTGAGTTGAATTCCAAAGCGTCCAAAGGAGATAAGGTGTCTAGACCAACGCACGTGGAAATTTTAAACTTTTAGAAAATGGTGTTTCTTCCCTTATCTTCAGGTGTTCTCAGTGAAGTAATAAAAGGAAAGAATTTGTCCATATCGTCCCGCTGCCTTGATTAATCTTCTGTTTCTGCCAGATTTATTTATTGAAATCATATTCTATGTCGCTGTTCCAGGGAGATGCTAACTGCATTTCGTTGTCTCTGTACTGTACACTGACAATGACAATTAAAGTCGAATCTGAATCTGAATCTGAGGTTATCCATCTGTAATATCAACTTGATTGTCTCTCCATTGAAACTGCTTGATCTGCTGGGCTTTTACCACAAGTCTGACCTGGCATTTACAATTTATTTTGTTTCTCTCTCTCTCTCTCCCTCTCTTGAACCTTAATAATCAGTCACCAGTTGGCATCATCCTCACGGCAATCCTGACAACACACTTTCAGAGATATTCCTTTTGTCCTTTCTATTTGTCCTCACCCCGTCAGCAGCTTAAGAATAGATTGCTTTCTCTCTTTCCCAAGGTCCTTAACTTGAAACAGTAATGAAGCTTCTCTTTGCACAGCTAGTGCCTTACCTTCTGGGGTTTCAAGTATTTTCTGTTCCAGTGTTACAATGTAATCATAATCATCATACTTTATTAGCCAAGTAAGTTTTGCAACATACGAGGGATTTTATTTGCCATACAGTCACACCAATAAAAAGCAACAGAACACACAAAATACATTTTAACGTAAACATCCACCACAATGACTCCTCCACATTCCTCACTGTGATGGAAGGTTCAATCTCTTCCCTTCTTTGTTCTCCCGTGGTCGGGGGCCTCGAGCCTTCAGTTGACGGATGATCTTGGCTCCCATAACTGCCGTCGTTTGGGCCCTTGCGTCGGGCGATCAAGCTCCTGCATCGGGGGGGGGGGGGGGAGGGAATCTCAATTCCCTCGCGCTGGGCGATCTGAACCCGGGTCGTTTGGAGTTCCCAACATCAGTCTTTACCCGAGACTGTGAGCTCTTCAATGTAGAAATCCGCTGGCAAGGGATCGGCTCTGATGGTAAGTCCACGTCCCCGCCCTGGGGCTCACAGTCAGTCCTGAGCAACACCGCCAGCTCCATGACGTTAGGCCGCAGAGCGATTGGAGGTATGATACAAACAACAATAGCATCTCTGGCAAGGTAACAGATTGAAAAAAAGTTTCCCCTGACCCCCGACCCCCCTCTCCCACCCCCACCCCCACTTAAAAAAACACAGAACATTAACACATATGCTTAAAAAGCACCAAAAATGTAAAAAAATGACAAAGATACAGACAGTTGGCGAGGCTGCCATCATGCGGCGCCCCCCCTGGTGGTAGATATGGTATATATAAAGGTGGTATATATAAAGGGAATTTCATTGAACAATTCCCCGTCACGGTGCTGGAGCTAAACACAGGTAGGTGCACTTTAATTATATACTATACTCTGCTTAGACCATCATCATCATCCCCCCCCATATTTATCATCATATCAGTGGTCTTGATCCCCCAGCCCTCAACCTAATGCAACATACCCATCGGTGATTGCTGCCGCTTCCTGTTCCCCAACCTCCTGGACCTAACTTGCCCATCCTTACCTGTGATGTTCCCTAATATGTCCTGCGATATTGAAATGTGCAAAAAACCTTTTAAAGGAGCCCAACATATTGAGCACTGTTAAATTTTGCTGTTGAGGTTTGGACTGGCCTACTGTGAAAGTGATCGTTGCGGCACTCTGTCACACATCTCCTATGAAGGAGAATGATTTCTAGGCTAGTTTATCAAAAAGAAATAACCCAAGGGTGGAAATGTCAAAGACTAGAGAAAATTGAGAGGGGAAAAGTTCAAAAAAGATGAGTGGGACAATTTTTTTTTTTGCACAGAGTGGTACATGTCTGGAGTCCGTTGCCAGGGGTGGTTGTGGCGGCAGACAGGCAGCTTTATCCAGGCACATGGATAGTCATGTTGCAGTTGGGTCGTCATGTTGTTTAAGATGTTGGTGAGATTGCATTTGGAGCATTGTGTTCAGTTCTGGCCACCATATTATAGGAAACATGTAGTCAAGCTGGAAACGGTTCAGAGAGGATTTACAAGGATGTTGCCAGGCCTAGAGGGTCTGAGCTATAGGGAGAGGCTGAGTAGGCTGGGACTATACCCTGGAGCACAGGAGAATGAGGAGTGATCTTATAGAGACGTATGAAACCATGAGAGGAATAGATCGTGCAGATGCACAGAGTCCCTTGCCCAGTGTAGGTGAATCGAGGACCAGAGGACATAGGGTTAAGGTGAAGGGGAAAAAAATTAATAGAAATCTGGAGGCTAACTTTTTCACACAAAGTGTGGTGGGTGTATGGAACAAGCTGCCACAGGAGGTAGTTGAGGCTGGGATATCCCAATGTTTAAGAAACAGTTAGACAGGTACATGGATAGGACAGGTTTGGAGGGATATAGACCAAATGCAGGCAGGTGGGACTAGTGTAGCTTGGACATGTTGGCTGGTGTGAGCAAGTTGGGCCAAAGGACCTGTTTCCACACTGTATCACTCTATGACTCTATTCTAATAGGCTGGACTACGAGGCCATCAATAAGATGTGGCCCTTGTGGCTAGAGGGATCAGGGGGTATGGAGAGAAGCTGGTACGGGATACTGAGTTGGATGATCAGCCATGATCATATTGAATGGCGGTGCAGGCTCGAAGGGCCGAATGGCCTACTCCTGCACCTATTTTCTATGTTGCTATAATGGAATGTGTAAAAGTTAATTTGCAGCCACATGCGTTCTACAAATAACCAAACTACATTTTCAGCTCAAGAGCTCACCCTGCTGGAATATGTAAAGTTTAAAACGTGTCCAAACTTAACGGCGACTAAATATGATGCTGCTGGAAATGGCTGCTGAGATTTAGCACAATTTAACTGACCCTCTTCCACATGCATGAGGTTTGTACAGATTGATAGTTGAAGTACCTTCCCTTCCTGCCATCCAGCACTCACCATGAGTTTCATTGCTTTTATGCATCAACCCTCAGTCCCGGTTTGTGCCAGATCAGACCAGCCTGCAACTATTACAGGCAGACTGCTCATCTTAAGTACATTTTAGTTGCAATAGTTTGTTGAGTTATTGTGGTGCTGATTGAACTAATGACTTTGGTCAGCAAAGTAAAGAGCAGAACTGAGGTCTTCCATTTGCAGGGGACCGGGATGCTCCGTTCACTTACTAGAAGAGCTGTGGGAGTAACGGAGATGAATGCGTTGTCGCTCAACGTAGATCTGCAATAAAGTCAGTGACCTCACGCTAGTAGTCAGTTAGTAGAACCTAACTCTGTGTCCCTCCAAATGCTCTCCCCACATTGTCTCTTAAAGTACATCTGCAACAGTTTGTCAGACCTGGGATTCACACGCTTGCCATTACTTCAAGCCTCATGGACTGCTCACTTTGCCAGCAATTCAAACACAGGGACATGGTATCACACTCACTGACTCATACCCGTTTCTCTTGGAGGAAAGATGGTGGATAAGTGCGCCCCCCCAGTTACAGACAAGTTGGGCGCAGTTGGTTGCACCACTTCAACCACTTAGAAAGGCTCAGTGTGAACTGTGAGGCGGATGCTATAAGAATGCAGGGTGAGTTGGACAGGTTGGGTGAGTGGGCAGGTGCATGGCAGATGCAGTTTAATGTGGATAAATGTGAGGTTATCCACTTTGGTAGCAAAAACAGGCAGATTATTATCTAAATAGTGTCAAGTTGGGAAAAGGAGAAGTACAACGGGATCTGAGGGTCCTTGTTCATCAGTCAATGAAAGTAAACATGCAGGTACAGCAGGCAGTGAAGAAAGCAGAATGGCATGTTGGCCTTTATAACAAGAGAAGTTGAGTATAGGAGCAAAGAGGTCCTTCTGCAGTTGTATAGGGCCCTAGTGAGACCATACCTGGAGTATTGTGTGCAGTTTTGATCCCCTAATTTGAGGAAGGACATTCTTGTATTGAGGGAGTACAGCGTAGGTTTACAAGGTTAATTCCTGGGATGGCGGGACTGTTATATGCTAAGAGAATGGAGCGGCTGGGCTTGTATACTCTGGAGTTTAGAAAGATGAGAGGGCATAATATTGAAACATATAACATTATTAAGGGTTTGGGCATGCTAGAGGCAGGAAACATGTTCCCGATGTAGGGGCAGGTCAGAACCAGGGGCCACAGTTTAAGAATAAGGAGTAAGCCATTTAGAATGGAGACGAGGAAACACTTTTTCTCACAGATAGTTATTGTAGACGGTTTATGCATGCAACCAATAATATAGCTACCTCAATACCACTAACCACGCCTTGGTTACCAATTATAATAACTCCTTCTCCTTCTCCTTCTCCTTCTCCTTCTCCTTCTCCTTCTCCCTTCTCCCTTCTTCTTCTTCTGCGCAGTACAGTAGCAGACTGGAGACAGTAACTGCTGATGTGTGTTTAACCCTGTGTTCTCATTAAAGACTAGTGTAAAGTACAAGTGTGTTTGATCACTCATTTACAGTTATGAGTCTGTGGAATTCTCTGCCTCTGAGGGCAGTGGAAGCCAGTTCTCTGGATAGTTTCAAGAGAGAGCTAGATAGGGCTCTTAAATATAGCGGAGTCAGGGGATATGGGAAGAAGGCAGGAACGGGGTACTGATTGGGGATGATCCGCGATGATCACATTGAATGGCGGTGCTGGCTGGAAGTGCTGAATGGCCTGCTCCTGCACCTATTGTCTATTGTCTATTCCTCATCATAAATGTAGCCACCATCACAGAGACTGATGGCAGAGCTGAGAACATTGTCAAGTGTGAGTACATTTCAGCATTGGAACACTGAGATTTTTGCTTGCTGCAGCTTAATAGGCCTATTAACAAAAGTACTCCTCATCACCAGGACGGGAGCTGCTGGCCCAAGCACTCTTTTGAGTATTTGTTGTTCATAAATGATATAGGAATGGTTTTACAAATATACGGTTTTGCAAAATAACACAATTTAAACCCATAGTATGTAATAGATTCAAGGATATGACATTGATTTTCACAGTAGAAACAAGGAACTGCAGATGCTGGTTAACCCAAAAGAACACAAAGTGCTGGAGTAACTCAGCGGGTCAGGCAGCATCTGAAAAAAAAAAAACATGGATAGGTCACCCTTCATCAGACCGATTGTGGGGGTGGGGAAGAAAGATGGAAGAGAGGAGAAGCTGGAGAAAGCGCAGCAGATAATAAGGCCACTTTCATAATACCTTTCATGGCCTCAGAATTTCCCATAATTTTATGCAGCCAATATTGCACTTTTAAAGGGCAATCATTGTGGAAAAAAGAAAGTCATTCTGGGCATAGCAAGGGCCATAAGCATCAATGAAATCAATAAAGAATTGTGGTCTTAAAATTCTATCACAGAGCGCATTTGATCCCGTGTGCAACATGATCAAATTTATCAAAAAGTCGGTTGCATTTAAATCTAACTGGCACTAAGAGATGTCGGAGCATGTGGAGTTGTATCTAGCAGGACAGAGTGGATGCATGGATGTTAACAACATAACATTCTTCTGGACATGGTTGTGCCGATTATGCAGCTTGTCTGACCATGAATGGCATCATCCACTTACTGTTCAATTACTAAATGATTTGCTTTCCTACTTAGATCCATGGCATCTGATACTGGAATCTTGCACAAAACACAAAGTACTGGAGTAACTCAGGGGTCAGAAAAATGACTGTTTCAGGAGTTTGGTGTCAGGCAAGTGAAGATCTGCCTCCCTATTTAGTTCAATGGGATCTAAATGTGCAATGAACTCAGCTAGATTTAGATATGCCATTTATTGTCACTATACATGTACAGTGAAAATGAAAGCTGCTCGTACTCAGTGCTACATACAATTTAGCACAAAAAACAAGAAACAGAAAAAAACAAAACAGAAGGAGAACAAAGGGGGATGGGGGGGGGGGGATAGGTGCACAATTTCTGCGGCGCTACATACATATAACAGATGGAGTCCGTGTTGGGCAGGAAGTCAGTGCATGTGTGAATTAGAATTAAGTGTAGTTATATTCCTCGGAAAGCAACTATTCCTGAGTCTATTTGTCCTGGATTTGATGCACCTATAGCGCCTTCCAGAGGGCAGCAGGTCGAACAGTCCAAACGCAGGATGGGAGCTGTCTTTGAAGGATAGCTACCTATCCTTCACTGTTTATCTCCCTCAGTGTGCTGTGTGTCAAGTTGGGAGGCATTATTCTTTCTCAGATGTTTCATTTTTTAAATTATTTAAACAAATGAATGGGCTACTGAAAAATTCCAATCAAGTCGAAGGGCGGTGCAGTGGCACAGCGTTAAAGTTGCTCTCTTCCAGCGGCAGAGACCCAAGTTCAATTCTGATTACTGTTGTTGTCTATACCGAGTGTGTACGTTCTCCTCGTGACCGTGTGGCTTTTCTCTGGGTGCTCCGATTTCCTCCCACAATCCAAAGACGTACAGACGTAGATTAGGTGTTCAAGAAAGAACTGCAGATGCTGGAGAATTGAAGGTACACAAAAATGCTGGAGAAACTCAGCGGGTGCAGCAGCATCTATGGAGCGAAGGAAATAGGCAACGTTTCGAACATTGCCTATTTCCTTCACTCCATAAATGCTGCTGCACCCGCTGAGTTTCTCCAGCATTTTTGTGTACCACGGATGTAGATTAATTGGCTTTGGTAAAATTGTAAACTGTGCCTAGTGTGTAGGATAGTGTTAGTATAAGGCATGATAGCTGGTTGGTGCAGACCCAGCGGGCCAAAGGGCCTGTTTCCATGCTGTGTCGCTAAAGCCTAATGGTCTGTTTGAACCATGTGATGCATTGCCAATTCGACCACAGACTTAATGCAAAACAACCCATTGCTATTTGAACATGGAGTTCATCAAAACAGACGAAAGAAAGATCTCAAACCAAAATGTCAACTATCCATGTGCTCCTGGGATGCTGCCTGACCCACTGAGTAACTCCAGCACTTTGTGTCTTATTATGGATTTCAGTTTCTTTTAACCTGAAATCAATGACCAACATATACCAATACATATGTCAATGCGACTGATGGCCTTTCCTCCTTTTAGATGCTGAAATATCTGCAGTAAATCGCATGAATGTCAGAACATTTCTATTTCTGATTAAAGTCAATGTGAAGACAGGCATTGACTGAAATTGACCACTGCCTCTATACTCCAGCATAGTCTTTGCTGTTTGAAGGAAAGAATGATTGAAGATTATGACCTGGTCAGCAGCTTACTTTCCAGAGAACTGCAGAGACCCTGCTGTCCTGTGCGTTGCAGACAAATGTACCATCCACAGCAGGCACCGGAGACTTACTGCAACAATCACTCTGCAAAATCCTCCAAATCTATTGGAATAATTTATCACTCCCATTCAAACATTGCTAGCACCGAGTCATTAATTACTCCCAGTGAGCTCAGCTGGGCAGCAATAATCTTCATGTGTCTGACACTAGACTCCTGAAACAGTCATTCTTTTACACATGACTTTCAGTCTGAAGGAGGGCCTCAACCCGAAATATCGACCATTCCTTCTCTCCAGAGATGCTGCATGTCCCGTTGAGTTACTCCAGCATTTTGTGTTTAACCGGTTTAAAGCAGCATCTGCAGTTCCTTCCTACACATTCTTCTTCTGACCCCTGAGTAACTCCAGAGAGAGGGAATGCGAGCGTTTCTTGAAGTTAGGGGAATCAATATTCATACCACTGGGTTATAAACTGCCCAGGCAAAATATGAGATTTCCAATTTCCGTTTAGCATCACTCTGACAATGGAGGAGGTCTAGGACAGAAAGGTCAAAGTGGAAATGTGAAGGAGAATTAAAGTGTTTGGCAACCGGGAGATCAGGTAGCACCAGGCGGACTGAGCAAAGGTGTTCAGTGAAACGGACGCTCAGTCCATGTCTATGTCAACTGTGGGAGTGTCTGGGTCCACATTAGGTTCAAAGCCAACAAACAAACCATAAAACTGTAAACAAGTCCAGCCCTGAGGAAATGGCGAAGACAATTATTTTGTATTTCTGTTGGTTTTCCTTCATTGGAAGGTTATCAGAGAGCACCATCGTAACCCAAAACAATTTCATTTCACATGGTGCTTACTGTTGAGAACAGTGACCAGATTCAGAGATTTAATTTGCTCTTAAATGCTACTATGGATATCGCTTCAACCATTCTGCAGTGCCCATTCCCAGTGTTGGTTCATCAGGCAACATCTCTGGAGAAAGTGGATAGGTGACATTTCGGGTTGGGACCCTTCTTCAGACTGACCCGCATTTATCCCTCAGTTTATTCTGATTTATGGTAGAACAAAATAACTGGCCCTTCTTTAAATGATAATGAGTCCCATAACAGTATGTGACTTCCATTGAACCATTATTTCGGAAGTGAGTGCACAATAGCTAAAAGGGCGCTGTCCTGTGCACAAAAAGTGTCTTTTCATCTTTTTATTTTTATTTTCGTTAGTTAAAGTGTTTTGTTTGGTGGTCTAGACTTTTTTTATGTGGGGGGTGGGGAAGGGGGAAACTACCTTTCAGGGTCCCCACCTGGTCGGAGAGGCAGCTTTTCTCCGGGCTGCAGCTTCGACCCGTCCTCGCGGCCTACCAGCGGGCCTGGAGCGGCGTTTCCTGTCGGGGACCGCCCAGAACCTCGGCTTCGGCGGCGGCACAGTGCTGGAGCGCTATCGCGGAGCGGGTGATGCCTTGCCCGGGTCGCTGCACTGGAGCTCCGGTGAGCTGAGGATCGCTGAGGAAAACATCGCGGAGCTGCGGGACTGTGGAGCGACCAGCAGCGGGCGGCGGCGCTGACTTTACACCGGGAGCCTGGGATCTCTAGATGAGATCGCCAGTTGTGGAGCTCCAACCGGCGCGGCCTTGTTGGCTTCGGAAGCCGCGGCCTCCAGTACGGAAGCGGCCGTTCCAGGGTTCCCAGGCCGCTGGGAGGACTCTCCCGACGCCGGAGCAACATCACCCGGCGAGAACGGCCTGGAACATCGGGCCTCTGTAGAGGCAACTGTGGAGGCCTCAATAGGCCCGACTATGGGTGAACTGGGGTTGGGGACTGGACTTTGTGCCTTCCCTCATAATGGGAACCATTGTGGGGGGATGTTCTTTATGTTTAAAACTCTTATTAATGTTATGTCTGTATTCCTTCTTTATGTGCTGCAAAATGGCAAGAAGCATTTCACTTCACTACACCTAGGTGTATGTGAATGTGACCAATAAAATACCTTTGATACTTTGATTGCTATGCATGTGTTTATGTGATTGACTAAACCTCTACCAAACTGTAACCATTTCAAGCTACTGGGGCTCTAATCTTCACATTTCCTGGGTTCTACTGTAGTGCATTGTGCACAATACTGACAAACTGCTCAGGATAAGACCTGCGGAAAGATATGACCTGCACCACTGTCCCTGAGAAAGTATTCAAGGCTGAAAAGCAATACTTACGAGAGTATGTTTGGCTCTGGTATCATTGCCAGCTGCTTTTATGGGATCAAAGTATAAACATTGTTGCTTTCAAAGTAAATCTTGCGGAGAACAGAAGAGGGTTTATTTCCGCATATTTGATGTTTTATATGCACTAAAAGATCTGAATTGCCCTAAAATAGTTTCCTGAGAACTGTTCTCAGTAATTTTCCATTTGAGGGGGTGATCTTCACCAAAAATACAACGAGTTGTGAGAGTCTTGCCAAAAAGAGCTGTAAAATTCTGGACTGCGGACTGCAGGCTGTTGTCCAATCGTGAATCTAGGATCTTGTATAATTTCAAACCTTAGAGTTTCAATGCACACATATGTGTGGCAATTCCAACACTGAGATTGTTGATGTTTGTAGCTTTCAGCAGTTTCTGGAAGGAAAGGCCTGGGGAAGGAGGTGAGGCCTGTAATTGCAGAGAAGGAGGTGATAGGAGGAGATAGATTATCGACTGACATCTATTATAAACCTACTGATTCCCATGACTATCTAGACTACACTTCTTCCCATCCTGCCTCCTGCAAAGACTCAAACCTCTACTCCCAATTCCCCCGTCTACACTGCACCTGTGCTCAAGATGAGGTATTCCACATCCCAAACGTCCTCATTCTTTAGGGAAAAGGATTTCCCGTTTTCTATCATAGGACCTCACATGCGTCTCCTTGGTACCCCACAGTTCCGCTTGTGCTCCCTCTCCCCCCTGTTGCAACAGTCCACACTTTTCACCCCATCAGCTATCATATACAACATATAATCCTCCAACATTTTCTACACCTCCAACGGGATCCCACCACTAATCACATCTTCCCATCGCCATCCCTTTCCGCTTTCCGCAGAGACCTCTCCCTCCACAATCCCTTGGTTAACTCATCCCTTCCCACCCAAACCACCTCCTCCCAGGTACCTTCCCCTGGAGATACAGGAGATGCCACACATATCCCTATACCTCCCCCCTTGACTCTGTCCAGGGACCTTGACAGTCCTTTCAAATTGTTTATCTCTCATGCCGAGACCTTGAATCTGACCTGTCCATAGAGTCATAGAGGTATACAGCATAGAAACAAGCCCTTTGGCCCAACTTGTCCATGCTAACCCAGTTGCTTAACTGTTCGTTCCACTTGTCTGTGCCTGGCACATTATCCTCCAAACCTTTCCTATCCATATATTTGTCCAAGTGTCTTTTAAATATCATAATTAAACCTGTCTCTACTACTTTCTCTGGCAGCTCATTCCATATCCCCGCCATCCTCTGTGTGAAAAAGTTGCCTATCAGATTCCTCCTAAGTCTTTCCTCTCATCTTAAATCTGTAGTCTCAAGTTTTAGACTCCCTACCCTGGGAAAAGGACTGGTTTTACATCTTATCTGTGCCCCCTCATGGTTTTATAAATCTCTCCAAGGACATACTTCAGCCTCCTACACGGCCTCCAAGGAAAAAAGACCCGACTATCCAGCCTCTTCCTTATAACTCAAACCTTCCAGACACAGTAACATCTTTGTAAACCTTTCCAGTTTAATGACTTAATTCCTAGAGTAGGGTGACCAGACTGTCTCTAACTGTGGCCTTACCAACCTCTTGCACAGCTGTAACATGATGTCTCAACTCCTGTACTCAATATGTGTAGGAAGGAACTGCAGATGCTGGTTTAAACCGAAGATAACCACACAATGCTGGAGTAACTCAGCGGGACAGGCAGCATCTCTGGAGAGAATGGGTGACGTTTCAGGTCAAGACCCTTTTTCAGACTCAATCCTGTACTCAATACATTGACCAAAGAAGACAAAAGTCCCACATGCCTTCTTCACCACATGTGTCGCCCTTTTTATGAAGCTATGTACCTGCATCCTGATGCAATGTCTCAACCTAAAACATCAACATTTCCTTTACCTCCACAGATATTGTTCAACCTGCTGAGTTCCTCCTGGACTTTGCATTTGCTCGCGATTCCAGCTTTTTCATTCTCAAGTGTCTTCAAAGGTTTATGTATTCTGGCTTTATGCTGATCTCAGGCGATTTTGATTCATTCAACAGAAAAGAACGTTTTTCAATCAGTCAATAAAGTCAATTTCACCGGGAATTTTAGCAACAGCATGAATCTTATATTTATATCTTCACAAAACTGCCAATAAACCACAATGTGATTCATTGCCAATAAACCACAGTGAGAGTAATATATTATATTCACAGTAAGATGGATTCCATGTCTGATTTTGATCATTGTTGTTTCAGTGTTTGGCTTTAAACCTGCTGATATTTTTATTGCTTGTTAATTGTAGACTCCACTATTGAGTGCTGTGAAGAGCTCTGTTCTAAAACATGAATGTTGGTAGAATTTCTGGGAATGCTCTGTGTTGCAAGAATACAAAATAATTAAATGAGCAATTCAATTTCAACTGTTTGCAACTGCTGTGCTCCTTGCAGTAAAGAATCACACTTTATAAATCTCAGTCAATTAATTTTCACACCGATAATATTACATAAAAGCCCAAACACTAAAATAACCATGCTGAAAGTAGTCAAACCTGTGATTTCATGGCTAGATTTTTTGTAACTGCTTGCAACTGCTGAAGTCCTTGATGAAGGACTGTTGGAAACCTGGGCGAAGATTTGGGAGACATGTTCACAGACGATGGAAAGGCAGTGAATTAAGGATAGCTATGGCCATGTTCCTTTTTCTCTCTCACCCACTTTAATTATCAAGCAATGGACATTTATATTTATATGACATGAATTACTGTATTCTATATATCCCAGTGTAAGATATTTAGAACTTGGAATGTACCTCCTGTTTCCTAAACAGATCAGCAAAAAATAATGGGAGAAAAATCGACATGAAATTACAGCTTTGACTAATTTCAGCATGGTTATTTTAGTGTCTAGGTTTTTAATGTAACGTTGTGGGTGTGAACTTAACTGACTGAGAGATCTACAAAGTGGGACTCTTCACTTTACAGAGCTCAGCAGTTGCAAACAGTTGGAAGAATAGGAACCAGAACAATAACTGCTGATCTAATTATTTTGTATTCTTGCATCATAGAGCATTCCCAGAAACTCCACTAATGTTGATGTTTTCAGAACGGAGCTTTATAATCAATGCTGGAGTCTGGATTACAGTTCGGCCTTTAACACCATTCGCCCGGGCAGGCTGACTGAGGAGCTGACAGACCTCGGCGTCCCGACTCCCACCTGTAACTGGATCTTGGATTTCCTGACTGAAAGACCACAGGTGGTGAGGATGGGAAGGAGGGTGTCTGCAGAGCTCACCGTCAGCACAGGATCACCACAAGGCTGCTGTCTCACCCCAAACATTTCACCCTGTACACACACGACTGTGTCTCCACCCAGGAAAATACCATCATTATTAAGTATGCGGATGATACCACCATCCTGGGCCTCATCAAGGGAGGGGACGAGTCGGGCTACAGGAGTCTGGTGAACGACATTCTTGCCTATGGTAAGGTGAATGACCTAAGCCTCAACACAGACAAGACAAGAGAAATAATAATGGACCAGGAAAAATCCACCCCCCCTGCAGCCCCACATCATCAAGGGGACTGTGGTGGAGAGGGCTGACAGTTACAGATACCTGGGATTACAAGTAACATCAGATCTGAACTGGACTTTGAACACTGCTGCCACAGACTGTACTTCATCAGGCTGCTCAGAAAAGCTGGTCTGCACTGTCGCCCTCTCACCCAGGTCTACAAAGGACTGATAGAGAGACTCCTCACCACAGGCATCACGGTGTGGTATGTAAACACCACACAGACAGAGAGGAAGGCTCTGCAAAGAGTCATAAAGACTGCAGAGAGGATTATCAGAACAGAACTCCCCTCCATGGACACAATCTATACACAGCGCTGTCAAAAAAGAGCAGAGAGAATCATCAGAGACACACTACATCCAGCTCACTCCCTGCTCAAACACAAAAACTGCACATACAACCTCAGGCACAGACGAGCGGACAACATCGTCACAAACAGAACACGCTTTTTTAAGAGCTTCTTCCCTGCCACAGTGAGACTCTTGGCCAAAACGAACTGATGTCCTGACCTACCTGATAGCACATCATATTATATTATATTATATTGTCTCCTGGGCCTGCGCAATTTACAATGCAATCGACACTTTTTATATAGGGTTTGTGTAATTTACAATGCTCTCACTTTCCCCTTTATATAGGGTTTTAGGCATTTTCTTTCCTTTTTAGTTCTAGAGAATTATATGTTTTTATAGATTATGTGTCTTTTGTGTGTCTTTTTAACTTGACTTGACTTGACTCTCTGAACAACCGCACAAGATTTCCTATGTGTGTAAGCACAAATGGCAAATAAAGTTTTTGACCTTTGACCTTTTGTCTACAATTAACATTCAATTAATATAGTAACACATTTATTCAGTTTTAAGATTTTGAAAAAAAAATATGGAAGCATTCTTAAAGGTACAAGAACTGATCTAGCTAATCCAATTAAAATCTCATATAATTTTGATTCGTGCAATAGAAAAACACAGCTTTTAGATCAGTCAACACAGGCAATTTCTCTGAGAAATTCAGGCACAGGATGGATCTTCCACTAATGTCTTCAAAAAGTGCCGATAAACTGAAATGCACAAAGTAATTCTTTCATAATGCAAGTATGTGATAATTCTTTTCAAAACATTTCATAGAACATAGAACAGCACAGGAGCAGGCACTTTAACTAACGTCTGTGCCAACTATAATGTCAATCTAACTAATTCCATCTGCCTGCATATAATCTGTATCCCTCTATTTCCTGCCTGTTCATGCTTCTGTCTAAACACAAATAGGTTTCAATTCATTCTTCTCTACAAAATGATAATACTCTATAATGTTACATTGCCAAAGCCAATAGCAGAAGAAGCAAATGCCTATAAATTCAATTGTGTAAATGTAATGTATGTGCATATGCCTGTATTCCTAACTTCTACCCCAGACAACGCAGAGCAGAAAGCAGGTTTATTCTGCTTTCCAATTACACTGTGAGTCACACATGTATATCATGCATTTACATACATTAAACTAATGTTTTGTTTCAATGTCATGCATCTGAAGTATTTTTTTTTGCCCTGAGACATAGTAATAAATATTTCTGGATTGCAAATTGTGATCATTTGCAATTTGGGTTATTTTCAATTTGGGTAGATAAGACTAATGGGGCATTCAGCCTCAACTGCTTATAATCTACAGCATAACAATGACCAAAATAACATGTCCATATTTGCTTATGATACAAAGGGAAATGCCAGTGCACTGTTGGGAGGAGACAGAGAGGGTTCAGGATGATAGAACTGCAGTAACAAGATGGTTGAAAACATGGCAAATTGAATATTGTGTGGAATAATGTTAGGTCACTAAAAAACATAAAGAGGAGTACTTTTTAAATGGCGTGTTATTGAAAGGTGTTGGTGTCCTAATGGACATGGGTGTCCTTGAGTAGTCATAGGGCCATGCAGCATGAAACCGGCCATTTGGCACCACTTGCCCATACTGACCAAGATGATCCACTAGTTCCACCACCTGGCGTTTGGCCCATATCCCTCTAAACCATTCCAATATATGTACTTATCTAAATGTCTTTTAAATGTTCTTAAAGTACCTGCCTCAACTACTTCCACTGGCAGCTCATTCCAGGTAACCACCACCCTCTGTGTGGAAAAAGTTGCCCCTCAGATTCTCCAATACTTCCAGTTTAACAACATCTTTCGTATATCAGGGTGACCAAAACAGAACATAATACTCCAAATGTGTCCTGACCAATGTCTTGTACAACTGTAACATACATCCTGATCGACGTTATAATGTAACATTGTATTTTGGCCTTCAATACAAAATAATTTGAGCTCAAAAGTAAAGATGTCTTACTGCAATTATATAGGCACACTGGTGTCAGAGCCGCAATCAGTCATGACTGCGTGGAACTGTAGCCGACTTTATGTGTTGTAGTCCTGCAGTAAGCCTTCAAAACATTACCTTCAGAATGAGGTCAGTCTCCATATGAAATTCCTGTTTTAGCGATCTTGAATCAGAAGTTTAGTAACTGAAGAAATAAAAATATATTTAACTCGCCTTCCGTGTTCAGCATTTTATAATGAATCTTGGCCCTTTAAGATAACTTAGCGGAAACGGTTGTCTTTTTGTTGTATCGTGAAAGTTCTCTTCAAAAGAATGTGAGATGGCCAACTTCATTCAAAGGTCTTTCAGAGGTAAATATTGGACCAGACAGCAGAGAGGATGCTGTATCATGGAGTTACGTCTATTTGAGAAGACAGGGGCCTTTGTGTCAGTCTGGTATTTGTGCTGACATTTCTGGACTGGGACATAAAGCACAATTATATACCTAGGAGGGAAGAGAGCTTCCAAATGGGGATAACTGGATTTAGGCACCGCAGAATTTGCAATCTGTTATCCATAATATAGTTTG
Organism: Leucoraja erinaceus; assembly: GCF_028641065.1. Classification (NCBI taxonomy): domain Eukaryota; kingdom Metazoa; phylum Chordata; class Chondrichthyes; order Rajiformes; family Rajidae; genus Leucoraja; species Leucoraja erinaceus. The sequence goes on along the minus strand of NC_073377.1, from coordinate 104,359,425 downwards.
CAACGGACTGAATGCCTTCCCTAAAGGGCTTTTGAGAATTCCTTGAAGGTTCAATCAGTGATAATGGATCTGGACGATGGTTATATTTTCAATTGCCTGAAGTTTATTCCACTGTGCTAAACAATAAAAGCCTAAACTCAGAATGTTATTATCAGCGATTAATAATTACACTGTAATAGGTGAAATAATAAATGGTAATACATTTGAAGTAAATCATATCAAATTATGATTTGCTCGGTGCATTTCTAGGTGGTCTACAATTAGTGTGTATAGCAGAATAACTGGCAATCTCAGTCTTATGTTTATATGTTGTGATCTGAGTGTATCTGGAAAGGCCTGCAGTCATTGCCCTTGACTAATTGCCCTTGAAGCAGTGGCGGTGAACTGCCTCCTCGAAGTATTACAGTCCACTTCAGATTCAGATTCAGATTCAACTTTAATTGTCATTGTCAGTGTACAGTACAGATACAACGAAATGCATTTAGTATCTCCCTGGAAGAGCGACATAGAATATGATTTGAATAAATATTTACATTAGCATATATACAGACATAGTGTTTTTCCTGTTGGAGGAGGAAATATTTCACTTCTCATTATAACAGTGAGATGGCCGGCCACCTGCAATTTTCTCAATTGCTTTGCTCATTCTTATTTAGGTTGGAAACTATAGCACCAGCAGAATGGACTGCCTAATAAGGGAAATGCAAAACGGGAAGGGCCAATAATAGATAAAAGGTTTAATGTCATACAGTGGATGTTTATATTTTAAAAAAAGAGTTACAATGATACTGATCTGAGTAGATTTGGTTATTCTCCAGTTTAGCCATGCAACACAATATAAACATTCTCCCAATGAGGAATACATTAATTAGAAGCTCCGTTTATTTCTGCTGCTATTTGATGTGCAAATTAGGATGAATCAAATAATTGGCGCCTGTGAAGATAGCCTAGGAGAAACATCTGCTTGTGGAAACCTGGTCACAAAATATGTGCATGTACTCCATCAGTGTCAAGTAAAAGATCCAAGCAGCTAAATAATCTAAGTGATGGTTAAAAGTGTTTTATTGTTGTGGAAGCAGTTTGTAACAACAATAAAACACTTTTAACCATCACTGATGTTACTTGAAAAGAATTCCGTATTTCAAAAATGATTGCTCTTAAATCATTCATTACAGCAGCCTAGAACTCCCAATTTAGTTATGCCTTATGTTAAACTCTACAAAAACACAGTCAACATGATTAAAGAGTTGTTTAATACATTTCAAATCAAAGCAATTGCATATCAAAATGTTTTTCTCGCATGTAGGGCTAAAATCCTGACAAAAAGCTTGTTGATTAATTTTGTGACATTGAAGTTGCTGAATTAAATCTAAGCCATTTCACAAAGAGGTTTCACCATACTAACTCCAGGACACAGGCTTGTAGGAGTTGCTCTATTTATATGGAGAACTGCAAAATAGACCAGCTGGAAACCAGAAGAACTTAGGCTGTCTGTTGGCTTGAGCACATGCGGTTATTGTAAAGTTGCTGCTAATGAATACACAGCTGGCGGCGATACCTTTCCCACATTGTCTGGGAATAGTCAGACAATAAGTACAATTCCATCCTGCTACAAATCAGCACAACCTGGATATAAAGGACAGGGGGAAGTTTTGAAGTGCAAAAATATAACCATTTATTCCAGCACCTTTCTATGTAATAATTTATGGTCATAACAAACATTAACAAATATAGAAAAGGGCCATTCGGCCCTTCGAGCCAGTACCGCCATTCAAAATGATCATGGCTGATCATCTAAAATCAGTACCCCCTTCCTGCTTTTCCCCTATATCCCTTGATTCCTTTAGCCCCAAGAGCTAAATCTCTTGAATACTTATCTATTATTCACAAAACAACGTAATTAACGCAAAAGATTACAATTTATCCCCACATTATTAGGAAAAAGGTCCATCAAGAAATACATCACATTGAAAATAGTGAAGACTTCAGGATTTAAAGAACTTACCAGTTCCCATTTCTGGTGATATCTTATTTGCGTTGTGAACTAACGAACTACTCAACTAACTAGCTAACTAAATAAATCACTTTTCTTTCCCCTTACCTTTCTTTTCTCTTCTCTTTCTTTTCTCTCTATCTCTACTTTTTTTGTCTTTTTTCTCTCTCTTTCTAGATTAATGTGCAGATTTGGTATGGTCAAATTAGTCTTACCATAGCAAAATAGCCCATATTGCTTTCAGTGATATCCTTCCTCCCAGTGACCAAGCTAGATTTCGCGAGGTATGTTGTAGATCAGTTGATAACATTCTTGTCAGATGGTTGTGGGTTCAAGTCCTATTCCCGAAGAATAAATTCAATAATCTTTGTTGACATTTTATTCAGTGCAACAGACTCCTTTCCTGTCGAAGGATGTCCTCCAGGAGGCCACGGAGAAGCTGGGTGATGGAACCCTGCGTTTGGACTCTGAACCGTCAGTAGTGGACCCGGTGGTCGTTGATGAGGGGGTCGGGCCCGGCGGTCATCGAGAAACATAGAAACATAGTAAATAGATGCAGGAGAAGGCCATTCGGCCCTTTGAGCCGGCACTACCATTCAATATGATCATGGCTGATCATCCAAAATCGGTACCCCGTTCCGGTTTTCTCCCCATATCCCTTGATTCCGTTAGCCCTAAGAGCTAAATCTAACTCATGAAAACATCCAGTGAATGACCCTTCACTGCCTTCTTTGGCAGAGAATTCCACAGATTCACAACTCTCTGAGTGAGAAGGCCGGGATGGCAGTCAATGAAGGCGCTGGCAGTCGGGATAGGGCCGGCGAGGAGGTCGGGACTGCAGGCGAAGTTGGTATGGCGGTTGAAGTCGAGGATGACATTGGCGGTCAAGAACGGGCCATGTGGGTGCCAGAGAATGGACACACCGCCGATAACAAAGGAGGGCCCAGTGTGGGGGGACCACTGAGAATTAAGGGGTACCACAAATGGAATGTGTTAACAATGGGTTGTGTATAATGGAATAGTTTGTAACTTTGACGACACTCTTTATGTGGCGACTCTTTGCCACAAAACATGGGAGTGCAAAACAAAGAATATCACTGTGACTTGCCACATGTGACAATAAAGAATCATTAATTCAAATCAAGGGCCTATCGTTCCTCCTATGTGTCTTGAAGAGCATGGGAATTATGCTCAAAGCTCAGGACAGTGTTGAACCCTCAGCTAACATCTCTCACAAATTATTCTCACATGTTTGGGAGTGTGCTGACTGCAAATCAGTTACAACATTTCCTTCATTACATTACCATTTACCGTTTGCACTGCATTTAGCTGTAATGTGATGACCGAAGGCTGTCACCACAGGTGACAAATTCTAACCCCCTTTAGAAATTTGAAGGTTAGGACAGAAGTCCCCCATGGGAGCTGAGAAGTAAAATCCTATCTGAATGCTATTTGGAAAAAAAAGTCCCATCTCTAGAGAGAACTGCCAGAGAGGTGGATAAATACAGGGTGTTGTGAATATTGAGGAAGCAAAATCAATTGACTGGGAATAAAAATTCAACATATGCACATTTGGCTCCTGATTTGAGAATTTATTTTTAAGTTGGTCATACTTAATAATATTCAGTCGTAAATGTTCCGAGTTAAAAAGTTCATGATGGCAGTACAAGACAGTTCAATAAAATTATCGTACTTGTATGGCTGAATTTTGTGTCTCATCAATTTGTAATTGATCCCTAAATAATAAAACTCTGACTATTTTAGGCTGGCACACTGGCGCAGCGGTAGAGTTGCTGCCTTTAAGCGCAAAAGAACCAGGCTCGATCCTGACTACGGGTGCTGTCTGTATGGAGTTTGTATGTTCTCCCCGTGACTGCGTGGGTTTCCTCCGGGTGCCCCGTGTCCTCACTCATTCCAATGAAGTGCAGGCTTGTGGGTTAATTGGCCCCTGTAAATTGTCCCTAGCATGTAGGATAGAACTAGCGTACGGGTGATTGTTGGTCGATGTGGACTTGGTAGGCCAAGGGACCTGTTTCCACACTGTATCTCTAAACTAAACTAAATTAAGCATAACTAAACTAAACTATTTTCAGATCTTCATGATGAGACTAAGTTTGTGGTGGTTTGTTCCAGTGTGGATAACTGATTGAAAACACAATGATGAAGATCTTGTGTCAACCAATCAGTGATATTTTGGTTTACTGATATTTGAATTTTGGATTTTACATTTAATGAACTGGTCCTTGTTATCTCTGATAAGCTCAGGCAATACCAACGTGATCTGTATCCATAATGTATATGTTGATCAAAAGCAAGGAATCCTTTGACATTAACTCTGCTTTTGAGCTATCAACCATAGAATCTGATTTATTTCATGAATATTTGCATGTGTGTGCATTGAGTAATGTAATCAGCATCATTTTTGAAGTGGCTCCTTTTCCATATTTTAATATTATATTGAAATCGAGCTTTGATATCCCATATAATTAAATGTGCTGCTCATAAATCACACCAGGAACCACTAGCTGAATGACACGGATGGCATTTTGGTGATCATGGCAATCCACAGTCTACTGTCACTACAGGGAACTGGGGTCCTTTGGGAAATGGCTCATCTTCATGCAGCAGAATATTTCTCAACATCCGTCCATGTGCAGAGACAGGGATGTGCAGTTAGATTTGTTTCAGATGACACGTTATCAAAATAAACACGATACGATACAAAACAATACAATAGAACTTTATTTATCCCAGGAGGGAAATTAGTCTGCCAACAGTCATAAAACACAACAAGATACATGAAACATGAAATTAAAGTCACGTGGAAAGATCCAGGATTAGGGATGTACAAAGATTGGGAAGGGGGAGGAGTTGTACAGTTTGATAGTCACAGGGAAAAAGAAACTCCTGTGGTGTTCTGTGCTATGATCTTAAATCCACAATAAATAACCACTACGACCTGTGTATATTAGAGCTGCAAAATTTACCTAGTCCTTCAAATCCTACTACCCCTGTACTGAATTTTATCGTAATAATTCCTCATTTTTCAATCAATGGTGAGTACTGCAGCCGAAACATTTTTCAAAAGCTAAATGCTTAAATATTGAATTGCATTGCAATGAAAGGTTGCATTGGAGATTAATTCCAGGTGAAATCAGGCTGGTTGTAATATGCACTTCTGAGCATTATTCATGTTAGGCGTCAAACTCAAAAGTATAAGATTACTAATTTCTGCCCAGACCAATGAAAATTGGAACAGAAAGCTCGGCACTATGATTGTTTTGAATTGGGAGCACATTGAGTTACATTGTTACTTACCTTGTCACTTGATGAGTATTGCTGGCACTGGGTTATTATCAGGATCAAACTTGGGTCTCTGGCGCTGTAAGGCAGCAACTCAACCGCTGCACCACCATGTTGTCCTCCTACTGGGGTCTTCTTTTCAGACCTCTTGAGCACCCATTACCCAATCATCCCATTCCCCACAACCCCCTGCCATACAGGGTCATTTTTCTGGAACGTTTCTCATTGACCCTGTTCTCACATCCATTTGGGTGAATGTCAGAGACACCTCCTTCTCCTCAACAGTTTCTGTTTTCTCCCTGTCAGGGAAAGTTGGTGTTGCACTGCATGGCTGCCATAGGTTATGTGTTTATAGGAGCCTACAGCCTTCCCTGCTTGTTGGAAGCTGTGGTAAATCTGGCGAGGGCTTGGCAGGTATAACATGGTTCATTTTACTTCGCAGTCACGTGAGTGACTAAGTGAAGACCCCTCCAGCACGTATGCATGACATAACGCCTCACGCAGTGCACAGCAACGGGCGGGAGAATGAGCTATCCCGCAACAGAGTTTAAAAACGGGACCTCCAGGTCAGTAAACTACTCTGAGATCGTATTTTGGAACCCTTGTTCTGCTTCTCGTTACAGCGCAATGAACAAGGGAAGACAGCCAAAGAAGGTCCGACTGCAATGGACCAGGAGGGTCCCAGCAGTGGGGGGCGACCGGTGGCACCTGGACCGCACACGCTGCGGTCCTCAGTCACGGACAATATTTCCGAGCCACGCCCAGCGCCGCTAGCACCACAGCTCGAACAACCGCAGCGGGCTGGAGGCAAGGCTAAACGGAAGTCGGACCTTCCGGTTTACTCGGATGAATCCGGTGCGGAAGACTCACTGCCCGAGAGCGGCAAAGGTGGCCGTTTGGGCCGTATGGAAAGGCTCATGGAGCAAATGCTCCAGCGAGATTTGTCCGGGAGATGGGGCAAGCTCGCCAAGGGAGCACAAGCACTCCCGCTCCAGTGCATTACCAAGCACTGGCCATCGCATCACCCTCAGCAGAGGGGAGCGTTGGCGACCAGGACTGGGCTGGTCAAGAACAGGGGTCACTGGCTGAAGAACACGGCAGTGTGCTGGGGGTACAGGATCAGGAAGAGCTGCTGGGAGTGGTGAACCGCTACACGGCAACACCGCGAGCGGGACGGCCGTTACAGCCCAAACTGGCGGCCAGTATTGACTACCTGTCCTTTAAACCACTCCAAGAACAGGTAGTCAATGAGGCGTTGGATCTTTACACGCCTCCCGAAAATTGCATATCGCTCAATGTACCAGCCGTTAACAGTCAAATCTGGGGGTACATTGGGCAGGGTATCCGAACCCAAGAACTCAAATTACAAAAAATACTGAAGCTCCTGACGTCGGCTATAACATCATATGCTCGTTCTGTGGACGGGGTTGACATGACAACCAATCAACAGGACACCCTGGCTCTGCTGTGCAACACACAGTTTGATATCAACAACCTCCGGAAGGAGGCCATAAGACCTGCCCTCAACCCAAAATTCGCAGGACTGTGTAAAACGCCAACCTCACAGCCACAGATCCTGCTATTTGGCAAAGACCTACCAAAGCAAGTGAAAGATCAAGGCATTTGGACTCATGAGGGCAGGCCCAGGAACGAGCAAAACCACGCAACCCAGACGGCAGTACCCCTACGCATCCACCAGTAGGCGTCTACTTCACGGTACTAGTGAAAGCTCGGGCCCCGCATATCATCCCCGGAGGTCTTTTTTAGGACAGGGCCCAGAGCGGGCCCCATGGAAGATGCGCCACCCCCACGCAGCAACACCCCGACAGACAAGGAACCAGAAGCCCAAGAAGTGAACATTCTACCAATAACAATGGAGGTAGGTGGGTCTGGTTCCTACCAGTACATAAAAGGTGGGGGGCCTTTGCTAACAGGGGGGAGGCTACACCTGTTTTTGGAAGCATGGAGGACTATTACACTTGACAATTATATACTAAAAAGTATTCAAGGATATAAAATTGAATTTATTCAAGAAAGTATGCCACCAGTTCAGCATGCACCCCAAAGGGGATTTACCCTCTCACTAAAGGAAAAACGCAAGGGACAAGCAGAACTGGTGAGGTTACACACAAAGAGAATCATAGAGAAGTCTAAACATGAACCTTTGGAATTCGTATCAAATATATTTACTAAAACCAAAAAAGATGGTGGATGTCGCATCATTAATGGCTTAACCACGTTGAATACTTTTGTTAGGTATATACACTTTAAAATGGAAACATTTGTAACTGCCAAACAATTGATTTCCAAAGGATACTTTATGGCAAGCATCGACTTAAAAGATGCATACTATTCAGTGCCCATTCATAAGGATCATCGTAGATACCTAAAATTTAACTGGATGGGGCAACAATGGCAGTACAAATCATTGCCTAATGACCTAACATGAGCCCCAAGACTGTTTACCAAGATATTAAAACCGGCCCTGGCAATACTAAGAAAACAAAAACATATTGTCATGGCATATCTTGATGATATTTTGATAATAGGCAATACCATGGAATTAGCTAATTCAGCAGTATTAGCTACTAAACATTTATTTGAAACCTTGGGGTTTGTCATACATCCAGATAAATCTAAGTTGATGCCATCCACAACTATGGACTTTCTGGGTTCACAATTAACTCAGTCTACATGTCTGTAACGTTGCCAAAAAAAAAAGCAGCAGAATTGGCACAAGCCTGTAACAAATTAATGGTTAACAATCAGCCAACCATTCAACAAGTGAAAGAGTAATTGGGAAATTAGTAGCAGCATTTCCAGCTACCCAGTTTGGACCTTTGTATTATCAAAACTTACAAAGAGCAAAGGTGCAAGCGTTAAAATAACATGCAGGTCACTTTGACCGAACCATGAAATTACCAATCAAAGCAATATCATAGTTACAATGGTGGAAAGAAAACATTTGGCATAGTTCCAGTCCCATCATTATCAATAACCCAACATTAACAATACAAACAGATGCCAGTGCTCAAGGTTGGGTAGCAACTAATACCATATCCAGTACAGGTGGTAGATGGAATAATCTAGAATCATCACTTTACAGACACTGGGTATAAACTATTTGGAAATGTTGGGTGCGTTCTATGGGTTAAAAGCTTATTGTTCAACTATGCACCATTTGCATGTCCGCTTACAGATTGACAATACCACAGTGGTGGCCTATATTAACCATATGGGCGGGATAAAATCGATATCATTTGATAATCTGGTCAACACAATCTGGCAATGGTGAGTCGACAAACATATTTGGCTATCAGCAACTTACCTACCAGGTAAGCTAAATACAGTGGCAGGCACCAGGTCATGCAAATTCAATGATAACACCAAATGGATGTTAAACCCCAAAGCATTTGCTGAAATTACAAAGCAATATGGAACACCAGATATCGATCTCTTTGCATCGCGACTGAATCACCAGGTACCAACATATGTCACTTGGGAACCAGACCCTGAGGCAGCGGCGATGGATGCATTCTCGCTGAACTGGGGGAACGACCTTTTCTATGCCTATCCCCCCTTCTGCCTCATCAGTCGGGTACTATGCAAAATACAGATGGTCTCTGCTTCAGGTATTTTGGTAGTATCCGACTGGCCTACACAGCCATGGTTTCCAGTGGTCCTTGACAGGGTCATTGAACCACCCATGACCATTCCCAGCGGACCAGATCTACTGATCCACCCTGTCTCAGGCGAAAGTCACCCATGCCATGACAGAATAAACCTGTTGGGTTGCAGACTCTAAAAAGACCTTTACTGGTCCTGGGATTGTCAAATAGGACCATGGACATGATGACAGCATCTCACCGACTTTCCACCAAGAAACAATATCTCTCCAGTATCAGAAAATGGGAAACATACTGCTCAAGAACAGGGACAACATACAGATCAACAACCATATCTAATGTACTGGAGTTCCTTTCCAGCCTTCACCACGGTGAAGGTCTGAGCTATAGCACTATCAATTGTGCTAGGAGTGCACTGTCAGCCTATCTGGGGCAGGCACCAGGCCAACAGGCCGTAGGGTCTCATCCTCTGGTGGCCAAATTAATGAGAGGGATCTTCAATACAAACCCCCTTAGACCTAGGTACACCAAGATCTGGGAAATCAGTGTTGTCCTGACATACCTAAGGGGATGGCCACCAGCCAGATCCCTCACTCTGGAACAGCTAACCCTGAAAATGGCTATGCTGATGGCATTAGTCTCAGCACAAAGGGTCCAGTCCCTTTACCTACTCAGACCGGACAATATGGTCATAACATCAGACCAAATAACGTTCACTATTCAGGAGCTGGTAAAACAGAGCAGACCAGGAACTTCAGGACTCATTATGGAATTCCGGGCATACCCACCTGACCCCCGTTTATGTGTCATGACTCACCTTCTACAATATATCAACGCAACCAAAGATCCCCGAGGGAGAGAAAATACACTATGGGTCAGCTACAAAAAACCACATGGTCGGGTGTCATGTCAAACCATCTCTAGATGACTCAAACAGGTATTGGGAGCTGCTGGAGTGGATACTGATATTTACACATCTCACCCCACCAGGGCAGCATCTACATCGGCGGCTAACAGTATGGTCGTGCCATTGGACCACATCCTGGCAACAGCGGGGTGGTCCATGGAAAAAACTTTCCAAACATTCTACAATAAGCCAATAGTAAAACCTGTTTCATTTGCAGAGAGAATTTTAGACTCTGCAAATATATAATTTAAGCTCGGGGGAGCGTTATTTTCTTTGTTATTGTTTCAAATAAATATCATTATTGTTTTATAAACAGATTCATGTTTGATTACAATAACATACTCCCTCCCTTGGGTGACTTCGGCAGTGAGTGAAGCATGGACTGTTACACGGTTTGAAATCACGGAGCTTTAAAATCTTCACGTAGTCACTCACGTGACTCCAAAGTAAAATAGTAAGATTAAACCGAGAACTTACCAGTTTGAAGTTTGATCTTTATTTTATGAGGAGTTACGATGAGGGATTACGTGCCCTCCGCTCCCACCCTCAATTATAAAGGTCAACTGGTATCTTAGTTCTCCTTATCTTTACTATGTTTATTTCAATTATTGTGTTTTCTGTGATTCCACACCGCTGCTTTGAAGAATGTCGCGCATGCGTGCTGGCGGGGTCTTCACGTAATCCCTCATCGTAACTCCTCATAAAATAAAGATCAAACTTCAAACTGGTAAGTTTTCGTTTAATCTTACTATTTTATAGCACTTATTTCTGGTCGAGAACCACTGCCTGACAAATATGGATTTTGTTCACTCTTATCACCAAAATATTTTGGCAATAATTAGTTGGGAGTTGATTGAGCAGTAACATTAAATTCAACCAATTATTTAGGAAAAATAATGTCAAGGCTCACCAATTTAAAAAATGAGCTTAAAATTATAAATGTGCTTTTATTTTTCTGCAGTGGAATAATAAACTTAGTGTTGCAGACCCTTCTGAAATTTTCAGTCATTTTTAATATTGCTAAACTGATAACATCAGTAATATCTAGATCTTATCAGTACACATCGAAGAAAATTGACAAAAGAAAGCAATTCCATTAAATGGATTATAGACAATGTTTGCCACACGAAAAACGCCAGTGTTTGTATCTGATTGTAAAATGAATTTCTGAGTCATAACTGAGTTTTTTGTGTGTCAGGGAGCAGCACTGTCCTTTCTTCGAATGATTGGAGACAGCTGTGCATCTTCAACTATAACCATAATCTACTAGGAGCAAAGTGAAGAAAATAGAAAGGCAATATTAGACGAAGCTCACATTAGACGAAGCTCACAAAGAAAAGCTTAAATATGGGACTGTTAGCAACTCTATGTGGGCGTGATCTTACACGTAATGGTTCCTATGCAACCGCTTCCCTCAATGAGGGAGAGGTACAGGGTTCGGCAAGTACAATGGAAAGAGTGAAAATTAAGGTGGTAGTTAAGGTGGTCCATTTAAACCTATTTCTTTGACCTGGATTTTGTTGAATTCATTAAGTGTTATTAGAACTGTGCTCATCTAGGCAGTGCAGAAATTCCATCACTACTGACTCTTTCCTTTTTACACAAGGACAAAGTTTCAGTTTTATGAGGTGAGTTTTTGCTTCATAATATCCACAGCAATTATGAGGTGGTCCTATTATGTTTCCCAAGAACATTAGAGATACATCACATTGCAAAGTAATTCACAAAGGCCTTTGCTGATGTTTTATCTTGTTCACTTTCTGGTATTATGCGAGGAATAGATCAGGCAAATGCACAGAATCTGTTGCCCAGAATAGGGCAATTGAGAACCAGTCGACACAGGTTTAAGGTTATGGTGAAAAGATTTAATAGGATCCTGAGGGGTAACCTTTTTACGCAAAGGGCGGTGGGTAGGTAAAATGAGCTACCAAGGAGGTAGTTGAGGGAGGTACCATCATAACATTTAAGTGACATTTGGACAGCTTGTCCAACCATGGATAGGATAGGTTTATAGGGCCATGGGCCACGCGTGGGCAGTTGGGACAAGGGTAGATGGAGCATGATGGTCGGTGTGGGCAAGTTAGGCCGAAGGGCTTGTTTGTCAGCTGTATGACTACCTGGTCCAATCCTCAAATCCACTACTCCTCCCACATCTCTTCTGGACACACCTTAAAATGTTGGTGGATAAGTGATGCGTTGAGTAGGTTTACAATCGTGGGATGTAACTTTAAAAGATGCCACCATCATTTAAACGAGCCCTAAACACAATATATATTTGTTGCTATCATTATCTCCCATGGTAATCATACTCCATTGCATCTCAAATTTCTTTGTGATTTTCTCCCTTAACATTAAATTGTTTGCTGTGCTAGATGGTGGGGAGAAGATTTGTACAGTTTTGTAGCACATCATGTTTCATTGTCAGGTAACCCTGCAGAGAGTTACTCTCTAATTTCCTTATGCAGTCCTTTATGAACTTCATTGCCGAGTAAATTAACCCAGTGAATTAAAATTAATCATTAATTGAATTACAATAAAATGGTTTAACTATCTTACAACTAAATGTTCCATTTCAAGTTAGGCAAATATTAAATCCATGATTCAGAGAGAGACTGACCAGACTGACCATGTTATGTGTGATCTTAACAATTATATCCTTAAATATACCTTCGCACCTTGCAATTAAATATACTTAATCTCTTTGAACAATAGGTTGTGCAACAGAAAGTGCATTTGTGATATCATTACAAAATGAAAAATCAAACATTGTTATTTTATTCTTGGATTAGAAGGTGTGCAAAGATTGTGATATGTGCTTTTCAGGAGACAAAAGTCTGTTGTAATAAATCTCTTTGGACAAAGATCAATCAGTCAGGTGCCTTTTATTTAGAATACTTTTTTGCTGATAATTTCCTCCTGCAAATGTTCAGTCCAGTATATTGAAGCTGCCAGTAGATCACTTAAGTCATTCATAGACATTACCACAGGACACAATCACTGAAAAAAATCACATTCATTTCCAGGAAGCAAGTTTTATTTACTCATTATCCTGGCTGCCATTTATCTCAAGGCAAGAATGTGTAACCATGGCAGGCCTTCAGTTTACTTTCCTCTCCGGTCTGTTATGATTTAACAGTTGACCTATATTCTTCCAAGTCAAGTAGGCATCCAGGACACCTGCTGTCTGCTGTTCTATAAGAGGCAAAAGTCTTTATTTTCTGCTGTGCACATTGTTTTGCATACAGGACTAATGCATGTCATAGAGTGATACAGTGCGGAAACAGGCCCTTCGGCCCAACTCGCCCCACTGGCCAACAATGTCCCAACTACACTAGACCCACTTGCCTGTGCTTGGCCCATATCCCTCCAAACCTTTCACATCCATGTACCTGTCTAACTTTCTTAATTGATGGGATAGTCCCAGCCTCAACTACCTCTTCTGGCAGCTTGTTCCATACATCCACCACCCTTTGTGTGAAAAAGTTACCCCCCGGATTCCTATTAAATCTTTTCCCCTTCACTTGAACCTATGTCCTCTGGACCTCGATTGCCCTACTCTAGGCAAAAGACTCTGTGCATCTACCCGATTTATTCCTCTCATGATCTTGTACACCTCTATAAGATCAGCCCTTATCCTCCTGCGACCCAGCCTACTCAACCCTATAACTCATACCCTCTAATCCTGGCAACATCCTCGTAAATCTTGTCTGAACCCTTTCAGGCTTGACAATATCTTTCCTATAACATGGTGCCCAGAACTGAACACAATATTCTAAATGCAGTCTCACCAACGTCTTATACAACTGCAACAAGACCTCACAACTTCTTTCCTCAATACACTGACTGATGAAGGCCAAAGTTCCAAAAGCTTTTTTAACCACCTTATCTACCTGCGACTCGACCTTCAAGGAACCATGCACCTGTACTCCTAGATCCCTCTGCTCTACAACACTACCCAGAGGCCTACCATTTACTGTGTAGGTCCTGCTCTTGTTCGCCGTCCCAAAATACAACACCTCACACTTCTCTGTATTAAATTCCATCAACTATTCTTCTGCCCACCTGGCCACTCGATCCAGATCCTGTTGCAATTGTTCACAACCATCTTCACTATCTGCAAAACTACTAAATTTTGTATATCAGCAAACATGCTAATCTTGAAACATAGAAATTGATGTGCAGGAGTAGGCCATAACGGGGCCAGCTTCGAGCCTGCACCGCCATTCAACATGATCATGGCTGATCATCCAACTCAGTATCCCGTACCTGCCTTCTCTCCATACCCTCTGATCCCCTTAGCCACAAGGGCCACATCTCCCTCTTAAATATAGCCAAGAAGTGGCGGAAACTTGTCGAACGCCATTACTGAGTTCCAGAGATTCATCACAGTTCTGCCTTCATCAAAAAATGTTCTTCTCATCTCAGATTTTTAAAGGATTTCCCCTACAAAATCCTTAAGACTGTGACCCCTTGTCCTGGCCTGTATCCCCTAACCTCGGGAACAATCGCCTATATGCATCTAGCCTGTCCAACCCTTCCTGCATCTAGCCTGTATCATCAGCAAACTTGCTAATCTTGCCCTGTATGTTCTCATCCAAAACATTGATGTAAATGACAAACAGTAACGGGCCCAGCACTGAACCCTGAGGCACACCACTAGTCACAGGTCTCCAGTCTGAGAAGCAACCTTCCACCATTACCCTCTGCTTCCTTCCATGGAGCCAATTTGCTATCCATTCAGCTATCTCTCCTTGGGTCCCATGTGATCTAACCTTCCAGAGCAGCCTATCATGCGGAACCTTGTCGAATGCCATTACTGAAGTCCATGTACACAACATCTACAGTTCTGCCTTCATCAACCTTTTTGGTAACGTCTTCAAAGAAATCAGTTGCTAAGCTCACCGGCCTATAGTTCCCAGCATTTTCCCTGCAGCCCTTCTTGAAAAGAGGTACAACATTAGCCACCCTCCAATCTTCTGGCACCTCTCCTGTATTTAAGGACAACTCATAAATTTCAACCAGGACTCCCGCAATTTTCTCTCTAATTTCCCACAATGTCCTTGGATATATCAGATCAGGCCCTGGAAATTTGTCTACCTTCAAACACAACAGTACCTTCAGTATCCTCTTCGACAGTAACCCCGACTGCTCTCAAGACACTTCCAGTAACCGCTCCAAAAGACTTTGGTGCCTTTGAGAGGGGGGCGGGGGGGGGTTTAAAACGCAATTTTCTCTAGGGTATTGAAATCGAGGTTGTTCAGCCTGCATAGTTGCTGATGAAAAATCGCTGCGAGGTTCGTTCGCTGCAGCTATTTTTAAACTAAATTGGGTTATTTAATTGTTATAGTGGATTAAAAATCATCCTCTAAAGCTGCGAACGCCGACAACGGGATGGATCTCATGTAGGGGACAAGGCAAGGTAGGTTGTTTATTTTTACATTAAAAAGTGCTTCTTCAGATCCCTTTATACAAAATTTTATGTTGCGAGTAGCTGACTTGGGGTCCCATTCAATCCCGCAGTATCTTTCATGCCAAGGTGGGCTTCAAATCTACTGCAATGCAATGTTCCAAACCATCGCGTTCCAGAAAATCCCACTCGCAAGCTGATTTAAATGGCCATTAATTTACAGCAATTGAACACTAAATTCCTTCCATTTGGCCTATAAATTAATGTCAATGAGATTTAAAAATCATTTTTTATTGTGAATTCTTGTGTAAATGTTCTTTGGACACTTAGGCTATTTAAAAATTGGATATTTAAGAAATGGATAGATGTTTAGATATAGTAATTGAATTTTGGAATTAGCTACAATTGGGTAACTAACTAATTATATGCTTTAATTTCAGGTCATCCATAAGATTGTTTAATATTTGTTTCAGAATGCTTCAATCTATAAGAACTGAAAATGTCTTTCAATTCTCTTAATTTTTAATAAAGGTATGGGCTTTTGACTGTTCTTGATCACAGCTTTTGTGTTAAGTCAATGGAAAATCAATAGGGAACAAGATACTAATTTCCGAGTATGAAAATGGCCATTTAATACTGAAGATATGAAAAGTGAATTAGGTGTCAAATTAAACTTATTTTTATGCTTTATCTGATGGGATAAATTGCAGACTTGATTTTCTAAAATCTCAAAATTTTGTAACATTGCTACAAGAGGGCCTGAACATCTGTAATAGCAACCGCGGAGGGTTCAAGGCCCCGACCATGGGTGAACAAAGGAGGAAGATGATTGAACATTATTGCCTTCCATCACAGTGAAGAATGCTGATTCCACTGTGGTGGATGTCTATGTTAAATTCTATTGTGTATTGTGTTCTTTTTACGTATGGCTGTATTGTAACTCAAATATCACTGTACCTTAATTGATGCATGTGACAATAAATGTGAACTTGAGGAGAAATGCTCATTTAGGACCTTGCCCATCTCCTGTGGCTCCACACAGAGGTGACTGCTTTGATTCCTGAAAGGTCCCACTCTCTTTCTAGTTACCCTTTTCAGGTTCAGGAACAGCTTTTTCCCAACAGCCAAGCAAGCATGAATTTCATCGTCCTATCTGGGACATATGACAATAAAATACTCTTGACTCTTGAGTACACTTTCAGTTCACTTTTAAAACCATCTCACTTGGCCGATGCTCCTTTTCCATCTAATAACCTGCTCCAGTCAACTTGAGTGAGACCTTTTCTCATACCCTCAAAGTTGGCCTGACTCCAGTTGAGCATTTTATCACGTGGATCCTCTCCGTCACTATCCATAACTATCTTAAACCTAATCGAACTATGGTTACCGGTCCCAAAAGGCTCCTCCTCGCGCACTTCATTAACTTGCCCTTCCCAATTTCCCAATACTAGATCCAGCGTTGCCCTCTCACATGTGGGGGCCTCCACATTCTGCTTAAGAAAACTCTCCTGAACAATTTTGAGGAATTGTACCCCATCTGAACCCTTCACGCTATGATTTTCCCAGTCTATATTGGGAAAGTTAAAATCCCCTACTACAACAACCCTATTTGACCTGCAGCTGTCTGCAATCTCCCGGCACATTTGTTCTTCTAATTCCCGTTGACTATTCGGGGGTCTGTAGTACACCCCCAACAAAATGATCATCAATTTCTTGTTCCTCAGCGCCACCCATATAGCCTCACTAGACAAACTGTCCATAATGTCACTTCTGATCACAGCCGTGACATCCTCCTTAAACAACAATGCAACACCCCCCACCCCCCTCCTCTTTATCCCCTCACACCTGCCTCTCCTGAAGCTCCTGTACCCAGAACATTGATCTGCCAGTCCTGGCCCTCCCTTAACCAGGTTTCAGTTATGGCTACAACTTCCCAGTCGCTCGTACCTATCTATGCCCTAAGCTCATCTGCCTCACCCATCAGGCCCCTTGCATTAAAATACGTGGAGTTTAAACCAACCCTCCTTCCTCGCTCTCCACCTTTCACCTGCCTATTCTGTCCACTAACCTTTCCCACACCACCCTCCATACCATCTTCTAGCCTCTCACATGCCTCTGTCCTGCACGAGATCCCACCCCCCTGCCAATCTAGTTTAAACCCTCCCATGTATCATTAGCAAACCTTCCCGCTAGGATGTTCCTCCCCCTCCAGAGAAGGTGCAACCCGTTCCTTTTAAACATGTCACTCCTGCCCCAGAAGAAATCCCAATTATCCAGAAATCTGAATCCCCACCCCCTGCACCAACCACACATTCATTTCCCCTATCTTCCTATTCTTACCTTCACTAGCACGAGGTACTGGAAACAATCCTGAGATGTGCAGTCATAAGATCATAAGATCATAAGATAAGTGATAGAAGCAGAATTTGGTCTTTCGGCACATCAAGTCTATCATGGCTGATCTATCACTCCCTCCTCACCCCATTCTCATGCCTTCTCCTCATAACCTCTGACACCCGTACTAATCAAGAATCTATCTATCTCTGCCTTAAATATATTCACGGACTTGGCCTCCACAGCCTTCTGTGGCAAAGAATTCCACAGGTTCACCACCCTCTGACTAAATGTGCTATATAAATAAAATTGATTGATTGATTGATGAAGAAATTCCTCGACATCTCCTTCCTAAACGAATGTCCTTTAATTCTGAGGCTATGACCTCTAGTCCTAGACTCTCCTACTGATGGAAAAAATCCTCTCCACACCAACTCTATGCAAGCCTTTCACCATTCTGTATGTTTCAACGAGGTCCACCCTCATTCTTCTCAACTCCAGCGAGTACAGGCCCAGTGTCATCAAATGCTCACCATATGTTAACCTACACATTCCTGGGATCATTCTTGTAAACTCTGCCAACTCTGTTTTATGATGATGGATAAACACAAGTGTGAACTAGGTTGTAAAAATAACTTGGTGGAGTAGTCAGTAATTTGATGACCATGGTGCACATGCAGAATGTGGTCTGTACGTACTTCCACCACTTCACACCTAGTCGGTTGTATCAGCCTGTTCACTGGAGTCTTTTCTCTCCGTCCCTGAATAGTGATGTTTTGCCTCACTCCATATCAGCAAATTCTCCTATTGATAAGCCCATCACTCCTCTTTCACTGCTAACTAGAGATGATGACTGCACATTCAACCACATTATCCTGATGTGGCTGAACCTATGTTCCACTGCTCAGTCTGGAGCGCCTTTCATAAACAATTTTACTTCCACTCCTTACACCTCTCATGCACCTCATCAGTCCCACTGCCCCCTCCCCCCACCCTCCAACTCATTACTGCTTTCAAGATCCCAGGAAAGATCTCCCACCTCATCTGTGTTTCCTCCACTCTTTTGTGTACTATTACTTTATTTAATACAACATTCAAAAAGTCCTCTGACCGCTCTTTTCATTAATAAAGGTCATGATGAGGTCCATTTGCAAACTTATTATTTGATCAACAATCATCTCTCATGTACATTTCTTGTGTCGTCATCAGTTTTGCAAGTCGTTTCATTGCTAACTTCATCCACAAAGGTTAATCAGGAGACAAGATGACCTTTAGTAGGTCTCATCGTCACCAAAATCTAATTTACATCTTATTGTCCCAAGTGTGCTGACATTTCAAGATGTCTCAAGACGCATATGTGCATACAAAATGCTTGGTTTGTCCTAATACTTAGTTTGGCATTCACAAAGTCATTATTTTCAAGAGCAAAAGCAATTTAAGAAAGCAAATATCATTGCTGAATATTTGTGGTGTATTTGAAATCTAGAAAAAACAACTGGAATTGCTAGAGCAACCTTGCTCTGCATTGAATGTTCAATGTCACAGTAGTTAGCATTTTTGCAAGAAGGGATTAGACTTCAAAAAGAAAACAATATCCAATTCACACAATACATGTAAAATATATTACCTGGGTATAATGTTTAAACACCGTTCATAACAGAAAAGTTGGAATATTTTCAAACTTCAGCTTGATCCATAGGAAATTTCCACGGTTATATTTTCACATTTTTACTGGGCACACATTGTTGTCCTAGTTCTATATAATAAGAAAAAATTGAAACAAGAAGCTCAACTACTGCACGCAGTGAGTAGTTTGTTATTGTTTTTGCAATTTGCATTTATTAAAAATAATATTTCAAAAAAGAACTGCATGGTATCTACATTTGCCTCATACCAATTGAATTTGTAGGAATAGAATAAATGAACAGCAAAAATGAAAGTGATATTGTGTGCTTTGTTGGATAATGTGTTATATCTGAGAGTTATGCCTTTCAGTAAATAAAGCAGAAAAGGCTGGAGATATTCACAAGTCAGATAGCATCTGTGAAAGAGAAACAAAGTTATTGTTTCAGGTCAATGATCTCATCTGAACCAGAAAATTAGAAAGCTAAAACAAATTTAAAGCTGCAGAGAAAGTTGGAGTGGCAGAGAGAGCAGAAAACAAATACCTGTGATAGGGTGAGATGGAATGTACTGAATGAAATATGTTGTTAAAGGATAGTGAATAAAAATAGGCAGATCTTTAGGCTGTGTAGTTAGAGTGAAAGATGATCTGAAAAGTGACAACTGACACTGGGCAGCACATTAGCACAGCTGGGTAAAGCTGCTGCCTGACAGCGCTAGCGACAGAGATTCCATCCTGACCTCGGCCACTTTGTCACCATTGCCCAGCCCTTTCCCTCTCCTTTTCACTAATTTGGTATTGCATTTCCCATCTGATATAGTTCTTAGTGTGAGATTTTTCTAAGTCAGAACATTTGAAGAATATTTGAAGAATGTTCTGCAGGTGACAAACTCTTGAATATCTTGTGCTTAAAACACCAAAACTTAATTTAATCAAAATGCTACTGTAATCATTTTTTGAAAGAATTTGCTACTTTTCCATGAAAGTTTTAACAAATTTGTTTGTAATCCTGATCTAATACTTCTTGTTGTTCAAAATTGTCATACGATGCCCTATCTACTTGTGTGATCACTTTCAGGGAGCTATGGACTTGCATCCAAGATCCCTCTATGCATCATTACTCAGAAAGGACCTGCAATTGACAGTATTCTTTGCTCTTACGTTACTTGACCTCCTAAGGTCCACCATCTCACAGTTCTCTTGATTAAACTCCATCAGCAATTTCCCCGCCCCCATTTTCACCTGATCAATATCCTGCTGTATCCATTGACAACCATCCTCACTATTCACAACTCTGCCAATTTGTGTTTTGTCTGCAAGATCTTACCCTCGAGTGACGTGACTTGGGAGGGGCTGCTGTTTCGCGCAGTTTTGCTTTCACACCACAGCTGTGTAGCTGACCACTGTTGTAGTCAGACGTGTTTGTGAGGACCTGTAAACCAAAGAGTTATTTCTGAAATACATAAGTTCACAAAAACTTGGTTGCTGCTCTAAACATCCGCCAAAGTGTGCAGCTTGCTTGGCTTCGATGGTCAGGGAATTTAAACATAAAAGCTAGGAAATCATGTTGCAGTTGTATGAAACTTTAGTTAGGCAACTGTGTCCAGTGCTGATTGGTTCATGATAGGAAAGATGTGGAGACTTTGGAAATGGCGTAGTAAGGTTCAATGGGGCGTTGCCTGTGTTAGTTATAGGGAGAGGTTGTGCAATTTAGTGTTTACTCTGGAATGTCAAAGGCTGAGGGGTAATGTAAAATGAATGAAGCAGGGACAGGTCATAGATAGGCATAGTCTTTTTCTCAGCATGAGAAATATCAAATACCAGAGGACATAAGTTTAAGTTGTGATGGTGAACGTTTACAGGAGAATTACAAGGCAATGTAGTAAGTGCCTGGAATGTGATGCTTGGGGCAGTGGTAGAAGCAGATATGATAGCAATGTTTAAGAAGGCATTTAGACAGACGCATGACTAGGCAGGGTATTAGAGGTAAAGTTTTTACAACCTGATTCCTTTCCTCAACTTGTTTCTCATAAAACAATTTTCAGTATTACAGAGGCAGGAAGGAGAAAAGGTAGCCAATCCACTTTCATGATGTGGGGTGGCAGATCGGGATTGTTGAGGCCAGAGACTCAGGTGACTGTAGGTGTGAAGGCAGCATAGAGATGTGAGGGTTGAGGGGTTGATGAGGGAGGGATAACTCACCCAGGAAGCAGATATGTAGGATGAAAGTAAATTATTTACTCAATGGAAACAAAAACAAAAATTGCTAGACACTCAGTAGATCAGGCAGCATCTGTGGAAGGAATAACAGAGTTTTTGATGAAGGTTCTTCAAACTGAAACATTAACATCGTTTGCTCTAATGATGAGTGGTCACAGCATTAAAAAAAACGTATTTTTACTTACCTTGCAGAAATGCGATCCGAGTGCCATGCGGTTCCAGAGTACCCCCCTGATGAGTGAGATGCTTGGGAAAGAGGTATTCTTCATTTCTGTGCCCCTGTGATAAGGCAATCACATCAGGGTTACAAACGGTATTGATGCTGGTCTTGTCAAATTTTCCAATTCAAAACATAATGGTGCAGCTGGTAGAGCCACTGTATCACAGTGGCAGAGACCTGGGTTCAACCTCTGGTGCTGTTTGCGTGGAGGTTGCATATTCTCCCTGTGACTGTACGGCTTTCCCACTGGTGTTTGGTTTCCTCCCACATCCCCAAGACTTGCAGCTTTGTAGATTACTTCTCCCTCAATAAATTGACCCTAGTGTGTAGGGAGTGGATATAAGTGGGATAAGATAGAACTAGTGTGAATGGGTGATGGGTGGCTCAAACACGGTGGGCCAAAGGGCCTGTTTCCACAATGTAGCTCAAAAACTAAAGAAATGAATTAACCCGGAACAGGTCATTACCATGCTTGTCCCTGGGGAAAAAAAACATTCAGTAAATTGTAATTGTAATTAATTGCTATTGTAATTAATTTATTAGCCAAGTATGTAAAAACATACAAAGAATTTGATTTTCCATACAGTCATACCAAAAAAGCACCAAGACACACAACTACATAAATATTGATAACCCTGAGAAAACATGTCATCCAATAGAATTCCTAGGCACATGCTCTTTATCTTACTCTGTTGTAATCTTTGGAGTCTTCCCCAACTAACGATGGAGGCTAGACAATCAATCAGATGAACTTCCAGATTGACATTTATTGAAAACCTTATTTTATGGACTGAAAAATGCATAGAAATTAGTGTTTCTAGAGAAAATGTCCACTGCAACTTTGTAATCGTTTTATTTCCACATTAGACACAATCCTTTATGTTTAAATGTGGAAATGCAATATACACTTCATACTGAGGTTGGGGTCCTGTTTGGTTCACAACAGATTAAACATTTTGAAGTGTAGGAAGGAACTGCAGATGCTGATTTAAACCAAAGATAGACACAAAATGCTGGAGTAACTCAGTGGGTCAGGCAGCATCTCTGGAGAAAAGGAACAGGTGATGTTTTGGGTCAAGGCCCTTCTTCAGGCTGAGAGCCAGAGGAAAGGGTAACGAGAGATACAGAAGGTAAATGGAATACATGAAAGAAAGATATGCAAAAAGCAGCGGTGATCAAGAAAAGGTGGGGCCCACAATTGTCCATTGTTGGCTGTGGGCTAGATATACAGCCCACTATATACATGTGTTATGTGAAACTCAACATGTTGACAGTGAAACTAGTGCGGCAACTAGGGAGTGGGGGGATGGAGAGAGAGAGAGGATGCAAGGATTCTGGGTTGAAATATGATCATAGACCTGGAGAGCAGGAGGAATCACAGAGGGGGAGCAGCGAGAGAGGGTGTTGCAGAAGACTCGTCAGAGATTAGACAATAGACATTAGGTGCAGGAGTAGGCCATTCGGCCCTTCGAGCCAGCACCGCCATTCAATGTGATCATTGGCTGATCATCCCCAATCAGTACCCCGTACCTGCCTTCTCCCCATATCCCCTGACTCCGTTATTTTTGAAAGTTCTATCTACCTCTGTCTTGAAAGTATCCAGAGAACCGGCCTCCACCGCCCTCTGAGGCAGAGAATTCCACAGACTCACAACTCTCTGTGAGAAAAAGTGTTTCCTCATCTCCGTTTTAAATGGCTTAACCCTTATTCTTAAACTGTGGCCCCTGGTTCTGGACTGCCCCAACATCGGGAACATGTTTCCTGCCTCTAGCGTGTCCAAACCCTTAATAATCTGATATATTTCAATACGATCTCCGCTCATCCTTCTAAACTCCAGAGCACACAATACTTCAGGTGTGGTCTCACTAGGGCCCTATACAACTGCCGAAGGACCTCTTTGGTCCTTCTGTAGAAAGGACGGGAACTTCTTAAAGTAGGTATACCTTGGGGTGATTTTGCAATGGAGCAGACAAAATGTGTAGGAAGCATCTACTCACTTTTCCATTTGGTGATTTTCATTAAATGAATTGTTAAAAAGAGAGATTAGCAAAAAATCAAAACAACATCTGTTTCAGTCTGTGAAGAATTAAAATTGTTTGGACTTCTGCCACCAAAGTGAAAGAAACTGGCTTTAAAATTCTCATAGCTTGCCCACACATGGTGTGTTAGGACACAATACGTTCCACAATGCTCTTTGTACAAAGCCTCTCTGAATATTGCTTGGTGAGAGAGACAGGAGCCTGGGGATATGTTTTCAGTAACATGTATGAGAACAGTTAATGGGCTTTGAAATGTGTTTGTGGATATGGATGTTACTCGCATTTACTTGGCATTTTCTATTGCTCTGAAAGGTTATCTTAGGACGCCTTGTTGAGTGTCTGCAATTCTTGTGCTAATAGCTCTGCCGTTCTCAAGCACTGCCTTCTGAACATACTTCTCCTGGATCTCCTTTTGTACATTTTTCTCTCTATCGACATAATGCACCAAAGCCTCCAGTGTAAAACTCAAAATGCTGGAGGAATTTAACAGATTAGGCAACATCTGTGGAGGGAATGGACAGGCGATGTTTTGGGATGAGTTGAGTTCTGAACCGAAACGTCTCCTGTCCATTCCCTCCACAGGTGCTGTCAGACTGGCTGAGTTCCTTTGTGTTTTGCTGAAGATTCCAGTATCTGCAGTTCCAGAGTATTCTCTGACAATCTTGGTTCACTTCCTTGTGGTCAGCGATTCTTTGGTATTCCATGGTACAGATTCTGTTCGCAAAGTACCTGCTGCTCAATGAGGCCTTGAAGCTCCTGGAACAGTACTTTTTCCCTCCAGTCATTGCTGATTGCCTTTCAGAAGTGATACCAGCAATTACCTTGTTTAAGAAGGAACTGCAGATGCTGGTAAAATCGAAGGTAGCCAAAAATGCTGGAGAAACTCAGGGGGTGAGGCGGCATCTATGGAGCGCAGAAATAGGTGATGTTTCGGGTCGAGACCTTCTGAAACCCGAAACATCACCTATTTCTGCGATCCATAGATGCTGCCTCGCCCACTGAGTTTCTCCAGCATTTTTGTCTACCAGCAATTACATTATCACGTGGCATCAGCTGGAATAGTTAACAATAACTTTATGCTTCATAGAATATAGAACAGTACAGAAAATGCTTGAGTAACTCAGCAGGACAGGCAACATCTCTGGGTAGAAGGAATAGGTACGTTTCAGCTCGAGACCCTTCCTCAGACTGAGTCAGGGCAGAGGGAGTTACAGAGATAAGGATAAGAGATCAAAAGAGATGCAGACCAAGGAAAATGTAGAATAAACCATTGTTAGCTGGGAGAAGATGATCTGAAATATCATCCATTCCTTCTATCCAGAGATGCTGCCTGGCCCACTGAGTTACTCCAGCATTTTGTGTCTATCTTCGATATAAACAAGCATCTGCAGTTCCATCCTATACATAGAACAGTATTGTGCCAAACATGATGCCAAGATAATCTCTTATCTGCCTGCACATTATCCATATACCACCATTCCCTGCATATCCATAAGCCTATACCAAGTCTCTTAAATGTCACTGTCATATCTAACTCAACTCAGAAAGTCATTGCAGGTATTCGTCAACCTAACTGTGAAAAACTTCCCCTCACATCTCCTTTTAACTCTGCTCTTCTCACCTTAAAACTATGGCCTCTAACATTTGATTTTTTCATCCTGGGAAAAAGATTCTGACTGTCTACCCTATCTATGCCTCTCATAATTTTACATACTGTTTGCCTGCAACTTCTGGCATTCCAGAGAAAACAATCTAAGTCTGTCAAACTTCTCTCTATAGGTAATACCCCCTAATTTTTGCAGTTTTCGTTCCCTATTGTTTATTGTCACATGTACCGAGGTACAGTGAAAAGCTTTTTGTTGGGTGCTAACCAGTCAGTGGAAAGACAATATATGATTACAATCAATCCATTTACAGTGCATAGATACATGATAAGGGAATCAGAAATGTTGTTGTAGGAATACAGATTTAAGAGTGTGGAGCAATTGTAATGTGAGTTTGTAGATCTGCTTCTGTAGCTAGCACGCAAATAGTCCCCTGTGTTGGGCACCATCTTGGAATCCAGGTATCATTCTGATAAACCTCCTCTGCACCCTTTCCAAAGTCTTTAGATCCTTCATGTAATGGATCGACCAGAACTGCACACTATGCTCCAATTGCGGCTTAACCAAAGTCCTATAAAGCTTCATCATGACTTCTTGATTCTTACACTCAATGCCCTGACGAATGAAGGCAAACATAGAATATGCCTTTTTTTTATCACTTTATTTCCTTGTGTTGCACTTTCAGGGAGTTACGGTCTTGGATCCCAAGAACCCTCTGTGCATCAATGGTGTCAAAGGGCATATCATTAATTGTATAGTTCCCCTTATATTCCCCATGTATTATTCTATAACTCTAAGATAACAGTTATAATTGATACTACATGTTGGCAATTACTCTATCACTGAATGGTAAACTATACCTAGTTCCAAGATGTATTCCATTAGGCAGCTTTTTAAACTTTCTTTCACTCTGGGAATTACATTTCTGCGTTTCCTTAATCAATTTGTTATATAAACTTATTTTAACAACATTAATTCTTGATTGGTTGGAAGCGTGGGGTGGCAGAGATTTGACTGGTAGATGATGGCATTATCTCCTGAGACAAGTCCCCCTCCTGACTTTATCTTCCACATTGGTCCCACCCTCGGTGCTGCAGTTCTGGCTCTGCACAATAAATCAAACTGTCTAATATCTGCTGCTTCTTCGTACATCTCACTTTGCCCTACCTCTCTTACCTGCTGTTTGCCCAAGTGAAAAGAAAATTTCCAATGCCCAACATTCCCAATTTCTCCACCATGTCCTGTCGGCTCCCATGAGGATATGAGGGTATCTATTCTAGGACATCTGAGATGCCCTCTTTCTTTTGTAATCATAGTTCTCACCCTGCTATCCCAGATCTCCTCATCCGAATGTCCTCTGTGCCCCTAGTTCTGGTCTTATTCCTGCTCCCCCACAGACAGACTGTATCCACCACAGAGGCCAGACTATCGACTGCTATAAACCCATCCAGTCACCTATCACCACCCACACTGCCTCTTGCAAAAATGCCAGCCCTACTCTCGATGTTCCTGTCTCCACTGCATCAGGCCCCAAGATGTGTTCCAGGAATCATCTAAATTCCAAACCTCTTGCTTTAGCAAATGTGGTTTCTCCCCTGCTGTTTTTGATCGATCCCTCACCCATGTCTCCTGTGTTCTGTCATTCTGTTCTCACTCCCCCTCCCTCTAGACAACACAAGAGACACTCTTTCACCTTATCGGCCTCCACATCCATAAAAGCATAGAAAATAAGTGTAGTAGGCCATTTGGCCCTTTGAGCCAGCACTGTCGTTCAATATGATCATGGCTGATCATCCAAAATCAGTACCCCGTTCCTACTTTCTCCCCAAAGCCCTTGATTCCGTTAACCCTAAGAGTTAAGTCTAACTCTCTCTTGAACAGATCCAACACATCATTCTCTGACATTTCTGCCACTTTCAATTTGATCTCAGCACTAATCACATCTTCCTGGCGCCACCCCTTTCCACGTTCCTCAGAGACCACTCACTCCACAACGCCTTAGTTCACTCACTCCTTCCCACCCAAACGACCCCATTCCCAGGTACTTTCCCCTGCAACTGCAGGAGATGTAACACCTGTGCCCACACCTCCACTCTTATTGCCATTCAGGGTCCCCTGCAGCCCTTGCAAGTGAAACAGAGGTTCACCTACACGTTGTCTAAACACATCTACTGCATTTGGTGCTCCTGACATGGCCATCTCTACACTGGCAACATCAAGTTGCTTGGCAGAGCAGGCAACCGATTCACCAAGCACTTGCACTCGGTCTGCCAAGGCCTGCTGGATCTCCCAGTCGTTAACCATTTTAATTCCCCTTTGCATTCTCATGCTGACCTTTCCGTCCAGAGCCTCCTTCATTGCCAGAGTGAGACTACATACAAACTGGAGGAACAGCACCTCATATTCCATTTGGGTAACTTACAATCCAATGGTATGAACATTGAATTCTCCAACTTCAGATAAATGACTTCAGAAAAAAGTCCCCCTCTTTTTTCTCCCTCTTCTCATTCCTGTGCACCACTTGGATGTCCACCGATCTCTCTCCTGCCCCCTACTCCTGAACTCTATCGCCTTCCACCTACACCTCTTCTCTTCGTATTTCATAGCCTTTAGTCTCCTTTTCATCTCTAGTCTTTGTCCACCTAACTGCCAATTGACTTCCCTCAACAGAATCTATCTATCACTTGCCTGACTTTGTCCTGCCTCCACCACTCTTCCAGTTTTCTCCCCCCGCCACTCTTCCAGGTTTCTCCCCCCCAACTACAATCAACCTGATGAAAGGTCCTGACCCAAAACGCCACCTAAAACATTTTATCCAGAGATCTACTTGATGCACTGAGTTACTCCAGCACTTTGTGCTTTTTGCTCATGATTCCAGCATCTGTAGTTCCCTTTGAGTTTATCTCATTAGTTCCTCTTTCAGCTTCAGCAGTTTGTCACTTGAATATATTGTGTTTGTTCCCCTCTGAGTTCACTGTTAAATTTGTTGAACAGTGATGATGAGTTTACACCTACTCTCGCTTCCTCTCTTCTTCCAGTTGTTAATCCTTGACCCCATTGACCTTACCACATGTTTGACCACCTCTAATCACCTTCTCAGATGGCTCCTTTTTCTCCCCTGTCCCTTGTTCTGGGAAAGTCTGCCTTTCAAAATATGTAGGTACACAAAAAAGCTGGAGAAACTCAGCGGGTGCAGCAGAATCTATGGAGCGAAGGAAATAGGCAACGTTTCAGGGCCGAAACCCTTCTTCAGACTGAATTTCCAAAATATGTACCCGTGTACTTTGAAAATCTAACATGTACTTTGGTCCTCCATTTGCCACAGTAGTTTTGTAGCTTTATTTCCGGCCCCGCCATAGATGCCATTGTTCAATGAAAAAAAAAGCTTTCTCTGATCTTTATAAACTATTCAGATGTTGATCTTTATCTTCAAGATAAGCATACCAAATCAGATACAGTTTACAACTGGTTTACCCATTAACCATCTAATCTGATTGAACAATAAATTAGATCATGAACTTGCATGTACAAACTTGCTGTACCAGAAATGCAAAAACAACCCTTGAATCTTTTCTCTACTTAAACCTTCCCACATTCCCACATTCCCACTTGGTGTTTTCAACACCAAAGGAGCTCAAGGATTGCCATGATATAAGAATGACAACAATGCAATTAACTCCTATATTTTCTCCGCACTATCCCAGTGACTCAAATAACCAAGGCCTCCCTAGACCTAAGGATGAACCTCCACTTATTTGTCTCTGAGCTCCCCTCATCTTCTCTTCAAACTCATCTTCTCCCAAAAGCATATCTCCTGCTCCCTTCACCTTATTCCTAGTAAATCTTTGATCACTCGACTTTCCTTCCAGGCTCTATGTTAACGGATATAATTAAACTTTCTTTCCCCTTAAGTGTTCCCCCCTTCTCTGTCAGTTTCAATGTCTTCATAGAACCTTGACAAACAATGACCCATTTCCAAAATCCATCTCCATGGGATCTTCGTGTTTGATTCCCTCAAGCAGGTTTACATCTTTGCCTCCATTCATTCATTCACCTAAAGCTGTTGACTTACATTACAAATCAAAATTTGACATCGTCATATAAGGAAATATCAGGACAAATGGGAAAATACTTTTAAGGAGCATTTTATATGAGTAACAATGGGAATGGAATGGGGAATATAGGAAGTGAATTTCATAGTTTAAGATTTGGCTGCTGATTGCTTCCTGGTGAATGGTAGAGTACATAAATTTGGGGATAATCAAGAGGTCGGAATTGCTGACCATTATTTTATTCTTTGTAAAGGTAGAACATAGAATTCAGAACAGTGCAGCATAAGAATAGGCAATAATGTCTGCGCCAAACATGATGCCAAGACCAATTTCTACCTGTCTGTATATAATCAATATCCCTTCATTCCCTGCATATCAAAAAAAATGATCTTAAATGTCACTATTGCATCTGCCTCCATCACCAACCCCGGCAGCTCATTTTGGGTACACCACCCTCTGTGCGGGAAAAACTTGCCTCACACATCTTCTTTAAACTTTGCTCCTCTTTCCATAAAGCTGTACCTTCGAGTGTTTGATTTTCCATCCAAAAAGGCTCTGATTGCCTACCATATCTATGCCTCTCATAATTTCACTGTACTTCTATCAGGCCTCCTCTCAACCTTTTGCATTCCAAAGAAAACAATCCAAGTCTGTCCATCTCACCTTCCAGCTGATACCCCTAAACCAGGCATAATTTGGATAACCTCTTCTGCACCTTTTCCAGAGCCTCCACATCCTTCCAGTATTGGGGCGACCAGAATTGCATACGATACACCACATGTGGGCTAACCATAGTCCTATAAAGCTGCATCATGACTTCTTGATTCTTATAGTCAATGCCCCAATCAATGAATCATACCATATTCCTTCTTAAACACTCTATATGTGAGGCTACTTTTAGGGAGTTATGGACTTGGACCCCAAGATTCCTCTGTACATCGATGATGTTAAGGGTTTTACTATTAATTGTAATTGTAATTAATTCCGCCTTACATTCATCCTCCCAAGGCACCTCACACTTGCTTGGGTTAAACTCTATCTGCCATTTGCCCTTCCACCACAACCCACTGTCTTCTATCAGTAAGCCAGTTATGAATCCATATGACCAAGGCACTTAAAATCCCGTGCACCATAGTTTTCTTGATCAGCCTACCACTGGGAACTTCATTACTTGAGTTACTAAAATCCATGTAGACGACATCCACCACCTTACCTTCATCGATCACCGTCGTCACCTCAAAAAACTCAATGTTTGTAAAACAGGAGCATCCGGATACAAACCCACACTAACTATCCTTAATTAACCCATTCTCCTCCAAATGGAAGTAAATCTTATCATGAAAATTATCTCTAATAACTTCCCATAATCCTTGGATTCTCTCTACTTCCTACCTTAAACAAAGAAACAACATTAACTACTCTCCAGTCCTTTAGAACTTCACCAGTGGCTGGAGAAGATGGAAAGATCTTCGCCAAAGCTTCTGCAATCTCCTCTCTTGTCCCTCTCCGTATCCTGGCATAGATCCCATTAGGCCCTGGGGATTTATCTTTCTTAATGCTCTTCAAGTGCCAACCCCCTCTCCTCTTCATTTTAAACTGCCCTTGCAGATAGGTATTCTGCACTTCTACACTGTCCTCCATGTCTTTCTCCTTGGTGTAAACAAATGCAAAGTACTTGTTTAGTACCCCGCTCGATCCTCTGATTCCAAGTACAAGTTCCCATCCTTCTTTCTCCTGTTTACTCTCTCATTTTAATGCAGGGATAAAAAGCCTTGCGTTTTTCTTCAATCAGACTTGCAGATTACATTATGTGGCTTTATTTGTTCCTTTTAATGCCTGCTAGGTTTCCTTTCTCCTTTCCACCTTGCTTTATATTCCTCAATGTCCTTCTCTCATTTCATCTTCTTAAAATGTGCATGTATTTCATTTTCTTTTTGACTAAATTTACAACATCTTTGGTCAGCCAAGGCTTCTTTTCTTTGCCAACCTTATCCATCCTCCTTACTTATCTTCCTAAACCAAACTGCCTTGTTCTGATTAGCACTGTCCCAATTAATCGTGTTTGATGGCCAATTATTTCTCCCAGTTAAGCATTTCCTCAGCTTTAACATTCTCGTGGAGACAAGAACCTGCAAATGCTGGAATCTGGAGCAACAGGCCTTAAAATACTCATTTTGGTTTACAAAAACCTTTGTATAGCAATGTTACAAAATTTTGAGATTTAAAAAATCAAGTCTGCAATTTATCCCATCAGATAAAGCATAAAAATAAGTTTAATTTGACACCTAATTCATTTTGATATCTTCAGTATTAAAACAGTTATGGCCATTTACATACTCGGAAATTAGCATCTTGTTCCTATTGCTTTTCCATTGCTTAAAACAAAAGCTGTGGTCGAGGACAGTCAAAAGCCCATAACTTTCTTAAAAATTAAGATAAATGAATGAAATTTTCAGTTATTATAGATTGAAGCATTCTGAAACAAATATAAAACACCTTATTTGGATGACCTGAAATTAAAGCATATAATTAGTTAATTACCTAATTGTAGTTAATTACAAAATTGACCGTTGTGACGGAAATAGTAATAAAGTAATATAGAATAGTAATAAAAATTAGTTATAGTAACAAATAATATATTAATGATCTCGACGAGGGAATTGAATGCAACATCTCCAAGTTTGCGGATGACACAAAGCTGGGGGGGCTGTGTTAGCTATGAGGAGGATACTACGATGCTGCAAGGTAACTTGGATAGGTTGGGTGAGTGGGCAAATGCATGGCAGATGCAGTATAATGTGGATAAATGTGAGGTTATTCACTTTGGTGGCAAAAACAGGAAAGTAGACTATTATCTGAATGGCGGCCGATTAGGAAAAGGGGAGATGCATCGAGACCTGAGTGTCATGGCACACCTGTCATTGGAAGTAGGCATGCAGGTGCAGCAGGCAGTGAAGAAAGCAAATGGTATGTTAGCATTCATAGCAAAAGGATTTGAGTATAGGAGCAGGGAGGTTCTACTGCAGTTGTACAGGGTCTTGGTGAGACCACATCTGGAGTATTGTGTACAGTTTTGGTCTCCTAATCTGAGGAAAGACATTCTTGCCATATGGAAGGTTCACCAGACTGATTCCTGGGATGTCAGGACTTTCATATGAAGAAAGACTGGATAGACTCGGTTTGTACTCACTAGAATTTAGAAGATTGAGGGGGGTCTCATGGAAACTTACAAAATTCTTAAGGGGTTGGACAGGCTAGATGCAGGAACATTGTTCCCGATGTTGGGGAAGTCCAGAACAAGGGATCACAGTTTAAGGATAAGGGGGAAGTCCGAGATGAGGAAAGCTTTTTTCACACAGAGAGTGGTGAATCTCTAGAATTCTCTGCCGCAGATGGTAGTTGAGGCCAGTTCATTGGCTATATTTAAGAGGGAGTTAGATGTGGCCCTCGTGGAGAGAAGGAAGGTACAAGATACTGAGTTGGATGATCAGCCATGATCATATTGAATGGTGGTGCAGGCTCGAAGAGCCGAATGGCCTACTCCTGCACCTATTTTCTATGTTTCTATGTTTCTAAACACCCAGTGTCTTGAAAATTCAAAAATGTGATATTCTCAAGATCAGAACTTTAATATTATTGT
Source organism: Leucoraja erinaceus (assembly GCF_028641065.1). Classification (NCBI taxonomy): domain Eukaryota; kingdom Metazoa; phylum Chordata; class Chondrichthyes; order Rajiformes; family Rajidae; genus Leucoraja; species Leucoraja erinaceus. The sequence continues at coordinate 104,326,456 of NC_073377.1, read as the reverse complement.
ATTATATGCTGTAAATCCGTAACACATAGGTAAATAAATCACAATTTCTAGCAATAGACCAAGTCTTTATGGAGTAGATCAGTTGCTAGCTGGTAAATTGGCATTTCATAATCAGTAGCATCATCATACTCCTCAGATTGTAACCAATAAGCAACTCTGTACACCTTGTTTTTCCTCAACGTTTCAATTTTTGCATTGTAAACTACACGTTTTTGCTCTTCAAACCACGCATGACATGCCTTTCTGCCCATTACTTTCCCATTAAGAATGTCCGCGGTCTCGGTGGCGCAGCGGTAGAGTTGCTACCTGACAGCGAATGCAGCGCTGGAGACCCGGGTGCTGCGGGTGCTGTCTGTACGGAGTTTGTCCCCACGCGATCCAGGCCTTTCACTATTCAGTACATTTTACTGCATTTCGTTGTCTCTGTACTGTACACTGACAATGACAATTAAAGTTGAATCTGAATCTAAATCTGAATCTGTAGATTCCATTTCTTAAGAAAACGATTTTTTTTTTAAATAGCCTAAGTATCCAAATAACAAACTAATCCCATTCACACAAGAATTCACAATATAACATTATTTTTAAATCTCACTGTCACGAATTTAAGGCAGATGGAAGGAATTTAATGTTTAATTCCCATAAATTAATCTAGAAACATCCACTCAATATAATCAAAATTATTATTTTTTGCACAACACATGGGACTAAAACTGATATTTAGTATAAAAATATTGACTATGGGTAGACAATAACACAAAATATAGACAATATAGATGCTCTTATGACAAAATCCTTTCTTCTCCCCCCCACCCCCCAGCAGTCTGAAGAAGGGTTTTGGCCCGAAGTGTTGCCTATTTCCTTTGCTCCATAGATGCTGCTGCACCCGCTGAGTTTCTCCAGCATTTTTGTGTACCTGCTCTTATGACATGATTGTCCAAAAAAAAGAGCATTTAAATCATCTTGCGAGTGGGTTTTTCTGGAACGGAATCGATTGGAACGTAGCATTTGCGGTGAATTTGAACTCCATATCGGCAGGAAAAACACTGCCGGTTCGTATGGGGCCCAAATCACATTTTCACAACGTAAAATTAGATTAAAGCCATCCCAAGAAGCAAGATTATATGTAAAACTAGACTAAGTGGGACCCATTGGGTCCCATGCTCACACGGGAGGGTTGGTCCCCCGACGCAATATTCCACCTCTCCACCTATTCCAATGTTGGTGGCCAGTGGGGGGGGATCTGGAGCGCTGGTATGGGTGTTGTGAGCTGAAGGGATTGGTCTCCAGAGGGCTAGTATGGACATTGTGGGCCAAATGGATTCTTGGGGTGGCAGCTCAGTCCATCAAGCATGATGTGCTGGCAGCTCACTCACGGCTATTCCTTGAAATTCCATTTCAAGCAGGGTGCAAGGCCACCAACTTCAAATCCATTTTCCTACCATTTCAAGCAGGGAGCAAAGCCACCAAATTCAAGTGCAGTTTCTTACCACTTCGAGCAGGGTGCAAGGCCACCAAATTCAGGTTAAGTGTCCTAGCATTTCAAGCAGGGTGCAAGGCCACCGAATTCAAGTGCAGTTTCCTACCACTTCAAGCTGGGTGCAAGGCCACTGAATTATAGTACAGTTTCCAATCACTTCAAGCAGGGTGCAAGGCCACCAAATTCAAGTGCAGTTTCTTACCATTTCAAGCAGGGTGAAACCACCATAAAACCACCATAAAAAACCACAAAAACACCAAAATTGCAAAATTGCAGCATGGCACCCCCCCCCCCCCCCCCCCCCCCCCCCCCCCCCCACTGCGAAGAGCCAGAATGTCCTGTCCTGCCTTGCGAGTGCATTGTGACGTCATTCAGATTTTTTTTTTGCTGAAAGTCGGTGAGTTTGGGCTGTTTTTTAATTTTCAAGGATCAATAACTTCGGGAATATAGGTGGAAATGCAACAGGTAGATGTTTATCACCTCCATGGGAAAAGATAAGTAGAATGTGTGAAAATAGGAAGGCTGTGGCCTAGCGTTTGGAAGAAAATAGAAATTAACCAGATTGTGCCCAGATGTCACACAGACACACACATATACATACACACAAACAAGAGAAGAGTTTTAGTAATATAGATAGATAGATTAGATAGAGAAGATAAAAATCATGAAGAGTTTTGATAAACCACTCCCAGTAGTCGAAAGTTCAATATCCAAAGAACATACATTTGCAATAAAGGCAAAAGAACCAAAGGCAAAAGGTCAAAAACTATTCATGTAAAGATTTGTTAAGATCTGGAATATAATATTTGAAAAACAGTGGAAGGAGACTTCATAACGTCTTTAAAAAAGTTAAATTAATTATTACAGTGAAAGCACATTAAGGGGCAGAGAGAAACAACATGGACATATGAGACAGAAAAGAGGACAGGGAACAGGATTGGTCAAAGATCGACACAAAAACTGGAGTAACTCAACTGACCTGCTGAGTTACTCCAGCTTTTTGTGTCTGGCTTCCGTGCATGCCAACATCTGCAGTTCCTTCCGACACAATAGGATTGGTCAGATTGTTCTGAGACCTGTCTTCGATTAGATTCTGAATTCCTTTTAAATTGTAAGAGAAAATAAGAAATAGTCCACTAATTCCGGAAAGGCTGGACTTTCTCCCACCTCACATGCCCTGATGCACTGAGAGTTGGGTAAAAGGATTTTTAATTCCCAGTAGTAAGGGAGAGAACATGGGAGTGAATGTCCTTCCCAGACGGAGTCCTGGAATGCAGCTGTGGGGGACTGAGAACAGTGCAAACTATGGAACAAAACCTTCACAGAAGGAGAGATAAACTTGCAGCAAAGATTTGGATGTGGTACAGGGAAGTTTATAGCTTGGCACAGTTGGTTGTGTGCGTGCCTATTATCTGAGGTTGGTATGACAATAATCTGTGCTTATCTCTTTTTCCCAGGTCCAGTGTTTTAACCTTGATCATTAGAAGTACGCAAAGGATCAAATTCAAAAGGTTATGCAGATAATTAAGTAAGATATTTACTTTAAACAGATAAAAGATTCGCCATATTCCATTTTTCAAACTTTTGAAGCTATGCACTGTTTGAATAAATATTTCCAGATGACACTCTCTCAGTATCAAAGTGAATCCTTCTGCAAACAGCAAAGAGAGATCAAAGATCACTGCAATTATAACCACGCATGCTTTCTTGCGAACTCTTTGTACCATTACTGAAGTTGACCTTTACTCTAAAGTTCTCAGCTTTCACTCCCTTTCATCCACTTTAAACTAGTGGATGTCCCTTACCACAGATGCTAAACCCTGATTGATTTAAATCCACCACAAAACATCATGCACGCTGAATGATTTATTGTATTTTATTGAGGAGAATCCTGATACAAAACTGCATAATGCAGTGAGTTAGTGACGTCATCCCAGGTGTAAAGGATTTAGAAAAGTGCTATTTCACAACAACATTTGCAAACGCAGCCTGGCGCAATGCTACATTATATGGCTACATATCAACCAAATAAATCACTGTAATACAATACCCTATCTGCAAAGCTGATGGCTTTGCAAAATCAGTGGAGATAATGTCAACATGATATAAATCCTCCACCAACCTTCACTGGAATTGGAGATGCAAACAATAGGTTCAAAAACACAGACCAAATCAAACAAAAATTAGAAATGAATTAGTTTTATGCAGTTCATTACATTTTAACTAGTTACAAATAAGAAGATTGAGCTATACCTCTCAGTCAGACATATTTAACATTTTATGTGATTGCACGTTAATTTATAATTGAAAATGCAACATGCAAGATTAAATAGTATAAGCTAGTCTTAGCTCACTTGATAGCTATGGTTGAATAAATATGACCTAGAAATGTGGTTGTGAAGAACCTTTTGTTTATTAACCTTGACTGAAAATCAGTTTGTTCCAGTGTGAAATGTGATAATGACTATTTTTGAATTGTTTTATGTCACTACAAAACTTTGAACAGATGTTTCCCAGCGAATCACGCCTGCACGGGTGACATGTTTCTGGCACTGTATACACACCTAATGACGTCAATACTCATGCTAAGCTGTTTTTCATTGTTTCGTGGTGAAATTCAGCCAATTCCTTTCCAAATCTCTCTTGTTACTGGTCACTCAGAAGGAGGGAGGAAGAATGAATCAACTATGGCTAACCAAAGAGGTTTGGAGGCTACTGAGTTGAAGGAGTAAACATATGATGTGGCAAAAGTTAATGTTATTGCCAAGGATTGAGTGAAATGTAGAATCCAGTAAAAAAAAAAGGAAAATTATCATGAAGTCAAAAATGAATTAGGAGGACAAACGAACAAACAAAAATAGAAAAAAATGACACTTAACAGAAGGTGCACGAGGTAATGGTGAAGGTTAATGATATGCTAACTTTTATTTCAAGGGAGTTAGAACATTGTAGTTGGAGACTCCATTGTGAGAGGTACGGACAGGGGTTTCTGCAGCAACAGACGGGATTTGAGGATGGTGTGCTGCCTTCCTGTTGCCAGGATCCTGGATGTCACGGACAGAGTGCAGAAAATCCTCAAAGGCAAAGATGAACAGCCGGAAGAGGTAGTGCATGTCGGCACAAACGATGTCGGAAAGAAGCGGATGAATATTCTGCAGCGTGACTTTAGAGAGCTCGGGAAAATGCTGAAAAGCAGGACCTCCAGGGTGGTTATTTCCGGTTTGCTTCCAATTCCTCGTACTGGCGAGAGCAGGAACAGGGAGATGCGGGACCTGAATGTGTGGCTGAGGAACTGGTGCACGGGGCAGGGATTTAGATTCTTTGATCACTGGGATCTGTTTTGGAGTAAGGGGGGAACGGATTGCATCTTAACAGGTGGGGGAACCAGCATTCTGGCAGGCAGGTTTGCCACTGCTACACAGGTGGTTTTAAACTGAATAAGGGGGGTGGGGTGTCAAATGGGATAGTCGAGGATGGAGTTAAAGGAAAAGAGAGTAAAGGAATAGTTAATGACCCCGGAATAAACGGGAAAAGAAGCTCACAAAGGGATAGGTGAGTATGGTCAAGTGTAATAGGGATTGATGTGAAAGGTGAGATGCATAAGGAATTAAAAGTATTATATATGAATGCGCGAAGTATAAGAAGTAAAGTAGATGAGCTTGAGGCTCAGTTAGAGGTTGGTAGATATGACATTGTGGGGATTACTGAGACGTGGCTGCAGGTGGATCGGGCCTGGGAACTTAATATTCAGGGTTATACATCCTATAGAAAGGACAGGTAGGTGGGCAGGGGACGGGGGTAGCTCTTCTGGTGAGGAATGGAATTCAGTCCCTTGTGATGGAAGACATAGGGGGTGATGAGTCACCGTGGATTGAGTTGGGGGAATTGTAAAGGCAAGAAGACACTAATTGGTGTTATTTACAGACCCCCAAATAGTAGCCTGGATGTAGGGTGTAAGTTGCAGCAGGAGTTAAAACATGTAACAAAGGTAATGCTACTATGGTGATGGGGGATTTTAATATGCAGGTAGACTGGGAAAATCAGGTTGGTTCAGGACCCCAAAATAGAGAGTTTGTAGAATGCCTCCGGGATGGATTCTTAGAGCAGCTTGTAGTGGAGCCGACCAGAGAAAAGGCAATTCTGGGTTTAGTGTTGTCCAATGAACCAGATATGATAAGAGAACTCAAGGTAAAGGAACCGCTTGGAGGTAGTGATCATAATATGATTAGTTTCAATCTGCAATTTGAGAAGGAGAAGATTAAATCGGAAGTGGCAGTGACGCAGTTGAACAAAGGGGACTATGAAGGCATGAGAGGGGAGCTGGCCAAGGTAGACTGGAAAGGGATGTTACCAGGAATGACGGTGGAACAGGAATGGCAGGAATTTCTGGGCATAATCCTGAAGACGCAGGATCATTTCATTCCAAAAAGGAAGAAAGATTCTAAGGGGAGTAGGAGGCAACCGTGGCTGACAAGAGAAGTTAGGGATAGAATAAAACTAAGAGAAAAGATGTATAACACAGCAAAGAGTAGCCGGAAGCCAGAGGATTGGGAAACTTTCATAGGATAACAGAAGGAAACAAAACGGGCAATACGGGCTGAAAAGATGAAGTATGAGGGGAAGCTGGCCAGGAATATAAAGAACGACAGTAAAAGCTTATTTAGATATGTTAAGGGAAAAAGAGTAGCAAAGTCAAATGAGGGTCCCTTGAAGGCAGACATGGGTGAAATTATTATGGGCAACAAGGAAATGTCAGAAGAGTTGAATAGGTACTTCGGATCTGTCTTCACTAAGGGAGCCACAAACAAAAATCCCAGATGTACTGGAGGACAGAGGATCTAAGGGGGTAGCGGAACTGAAAGAAAATTTCATTAGGCGAGAAATAGTATTGGGTAGGCTAATGGGAGTGAAGGATGATAAATCCCTGATGGTCTGCATCCCAGGGTCCTCAGGGAGGTGGCTCTAGAAATAGTGGACGCATTGGTGATCATTTTCCAATGTTCAATAGGTTCAGGATCAGTTCCTGTCGATTGGAGGATAGCTAATGTTATCCCACTTTTCAAGAAAGGAGCGAGAGAGAAAACGGGGAATTACAGACCAGTTAGCCTGACTTCGGCGGTGGGAAAGATGCTGGAGTCAATTATTAAAGAGGTAATAATGGGGCATTTGGATAGCAGTAAAAGGATTAGTCCAAGTCAACATGGATTTATGACTAATCTTCTGGAATTTTTTGAGGATGTGACAAGTAAAATGGATGAAGGGGTGCCAGTGGATGTAGTGAATCTAGACTTTCAGAAAGCCTTTGACAAGGTCCTGCACAGGAGACTGGTGACTAAAATTAGAGCACATGGTATTGGGGGTAGGGTGTTGACATGGATAGAAAATTGGTTGGCAGACCGGAAGCAAAGAGTAGGAGTGAACGGGTCCTTTTCAGAATGGCAGGCAGTGGCGAGTGGAGTGCCACAAGGCTCGGTGTTGGGGCCGCAACTGTTTACCATATATATTATTGATTTGGAAGAGGGAATTAGGAGCAACACTAGCAAGTTTGCGGATGACACAAAGCTGGGTGGCAGAGTGAGCTGTGAAGAGGATGTTAGGAGGTTGCAGGGTGACCTGGACAGGTTGAGTGAGTGGGCAGATGCGTGGCAGATGCAGTATAATATAAATAAATGTGAGATTTATCCACTTTGGCGGCAAAAACAAGGGGGCAGATTATTATCTCAATGTGGTTAGATTCGGTAAGGGGGAGGTGCAACGAGACCTGGGCGGCCTTGTACACCGGTCACTGGAAGTTGGCTTACAGGTACAGCAGGCAGTGAAGAAAGCTAATGGAATGTTGGCCTTCATAACAAGGGGATTTCAGTATAGGACTAAAGTTCTTCTGCAGTTGTATAGGGCTCTGGTGAGACCACATCTGGTGTATTGTGTACAGTTTTGGTCTCCTAATTTGAGGAAGGACATCCTTGTGATTGAGGCAGTGCAGCGTAGGTTCACAAGATTGATGGGGCTGTCATATGAGGATCCTCCAGAAAGATTGAAAAAACTAGGCTTGTATTCACTGGAGTTTAGAAGGATGAGGGGGTATCTTATAGAAACATATACAATTATAAAAGGACTGGACAAGCTAGATGCAGGAAAAATGTTCCCAATGTTGGGCGAGTCCAGAACCAGGGGCCACAGTCTTAGAATAAAGGGGAGGCAATTTAAGACTGAGGTGAGAAAAAACTTTTTCACCCAGATAGTTGTGAATTTATGGAAATCCCCTGCCACAGAGGGCAGTGGAGGCCAAGTCTCTGTATGGATTTAAGAGAGAGTTAGATAGAGCTCTTGGGACTAATAGTCAAGGGGTATGGGGAGAAGGCAGGCACGGGTTATTGATAGAGTATGATCAGCCATGTACACAGTGAATCAGCCATGATCACAGCTGGCTCGAAGGGCTCAATGGCCTCCTCCTGCACCTATTTTCTGTGTTTCTATGTTAATATAAAAGTCTTATTCCAATTAGTGAAGCCACATCTATTGTACTGTATACAGATCTAGATTCATTTTTTTGTGACAAAATTTTACCTGTGGAAGTAGTTCAGAGATATGGAGAGGTTCTCTTACAAGGAAATGTTGAAAAGATCAGGTCTAAAGTTTTTGGAGTTTAGAAGAATGAGAAACAACCTTATTGAAAGATATACGATCCTTAAGGGTTTGGGTAGGATAAATGCTTGGTGAACGTTTCCTCTTATAGGTGAGTCTAGGACCAGAGGATAATTGTATCTAGAACTTTCCTTACCACTGGTCTACATTTGCTGGGTTATCCGTTTGAGAACAGGAATTCAACATTTAGTAAATTTTGGTCCTTAGGCTAATAGGCTGATTATACTTTGTAATTTCATATTCATGGAATATTAGCTTTTCTCTTCAAATTCACATTGTACATGCTAGTGCCTGACGCATAACCACTGAAGGAAGGCAAAGAGAAATCTGGTGAACCTTGTGTTTTTTTGAGGCAGAATTTAATAAAGATCATTTAATGGATCCACTGGAGTGCCTAGAGTGCAATCAGAGTGCCTAGTTTTCTCCAGAGAGAGTTATTTACATATAACTATACAGAGATCCCAAAGATGCAGGCTAGCTCCATACAGAGAGTCCCATTATTCCCATTCCTCTACATAATTTTTGTGACATGGAGGGACACCTCAGCACCCAGAGGAAATCTATGTACCCTCTGGGTGCTCAGATTTCCTCCCATGTCCCAACGATTGTGCTGGTGGGTTGATTGGCCGCTATAAATTAATCCTTAGCATTAGGTTAATGGCAAAACAAAATTAAAAGGAATTTATTGGCATATGTATGAAAGAATAATTTGCACATGTACAGGAATGTCAATACCTGCAGTGGCCATTGTGCTGAAGGCCATTATCTAATGATGGAATTGCTCTGCTCACTGTGACAAGACAGTGAGAAGAAACATACTGTGCTAAAAATCAGATATCAGTGCAAAACATACAATTAGAAAACAAACCTATGGTAGTGCAAGAAGTAGTCTGTAGTGTTCTGTTTCAGAGGTAGGACTTGGGTTGTGCAGGTTGGTTAATGAAACTGTTGGTAATAGGAAAGTAATTATTTCTAAACCGGATGGTGTTGCACTTCAGGTTTCTGTACCTCCTGCCTAATGGTAGCAGTTAGAAGAAAGCATGACCAGGATGGTTGTGCCCTTGATGATAAATGCCACCATGCAGATAGATGCAGCATCTCGTGCAGATGCTTTCTATGGTGGGGAAGGCTATGCCCATGATGGACCATCTGAGGCTTTGATACCTGTAATCATTTTGTTTCAGTAGTAAGGGACACTGAGAATGTCCCATGTGGTTGATTTTCTCTTTAAGAATGTTATGTGAGGCTAAGTTTCAAGTAACTCTTGGTTCTTTTGAGGCAGCAATAATATTAAAATTTTCAAATTAATATGCAAGATTTGATTGGCCATTCCTGATGAAAGCCTCTGTTTCCAATGGAGACATAACCTTTTTTTATTTCAAAGAAAGAAAATGACTGAGTAGCTGAGTTTCAATTGCCTGTTATTGCTCTTCATATGGAATACATTGGCTTGTAATAACATCACGCTATACAAACCATGAGAACATTTTAATTAAGCATTTCCAATCATTGTTCTGCAAAGTTGTTCTCTTTCACGTGGAATATTTAACTAAAGTACTTTATCCAGAGTAAAAATGATCAAAAAATGTCTGAACATTTTTTTTAAAGTACGCATTGGTAACAGAAATATAATGTACAAATTAAAATTATTACATAGATACTGCCACATTTTTCCCATGGTTTAAGATATTTAAGATCCATAGTTTTAATACCATGTCAAGGTGCTGTTAGAAGATGGCACCTTTCCGCATGTGGGGAACATGAAGGCTTTGTTGGATGCACATCTGGTCTGCTCCACCTTTTGTTTCTCATTATTATTGCTGGATGTACCCCCTCATGTTAGCAGCCTGACAGCCTATGTTCTGCTTTTAATGTGCCGGTATCTGGGCTGGTGCTCAGTGGGTAGAGACACAATGATACAAGATACCTTCTGCCACGATACAGCCACAAGTCCCCATGCACCTGTCCTACCTGTCCTCCCCTTCCGCACGGACCTCTACGGATGCCATATTCTCTCTTCATGGTGATCCTCTAGCAATGAGCTTCGGAAGAGAAGCACTGAATTAGAAAGGGCATATCTTTGGGTGGAAAATGCCCTCCATGTATCTTAGCTAGGGAGGTAATTTCAGTTGGACATTGATTTGGAAGGTGCAATAGATACTCTTGTTACAGTGAGATTCCAAGTCTGCTTTGCTGAACCAACATTCACGAGGAGGAGGAATACCTCCTTCATTCTGAGAGACCTCTCCCTTGTCAGCTGGCCTAATGGGCCTTGAGTAAGCTTAGATGCTGAGGCACGGAGTGGGAAGGACATGACTTTGTTTGTTCTCTGGAAGAATATGTGTGTCACTGTCTGTATACCAATGGCTATGGGGAAGGAGCGAGGGAGTGGATGTCACTGGCTGCCTCTCAGTGAGTGTGGTGAGGGAAGCAGAAACTCCACCAACCTGTCAGTGAGTGGGGGATAGGAAAAGGGGAATGAGGAGCATTGTCTGCCTGTCAGTTAGTGTAGCGAGGGAGGGAGGTTGGGCCTTATCTGGTTGGAAGTCAGTGGAGAGTAAGGAGGGAATGAGTGAGGATCACAGTATGGCACTAATTTATCTGGGGAGATGGCGAGAGGGAGGGTCACATTCTGGCTGCAGTGAATGTTGGGGAGTGACTGCTGGTGCCCAAATGATCTAATGTTGTTGACCGAGTTGAGGCAGGTACATTTAAGAGATATTTGGAAAGGTACATGGATAGGAAATGTTTAGATATCCACATGAGGGCAGGTGGGACTAGTGTAGATGGGCCATCTTGGTTGGCATGAACATGTTGGGCTGAAGGGCCTGTTTCCATCTCATTGAACAGTACAGCACAGGAATGGGCTCTATGGCCCACAATGTTTTTGTGCCAAAACTTCATAACTCCAGATTACTCTATGACTACTGGGCTAAATAATCTGTTAGCCCCTGTTCAAAAGACCAATCTCTTTGACTGGACTAAAATTTCAAGGACTTCATCTGAGGCCTTGCATCTTACACTCTCCTGTCACCCCTCCTACAATTTTAGGCGCAGTGCCACTATTGAGCAGTTCCAGCGGTGGTGGGTGTGTCGTGCGTAGTTCCCTATAAATGCAGGAGCAATAGTTCACAGCGATGCAGCTGACCACCAGCAGCTGCATGAAACTGCACTGGATATTCTCTGCAGGGCGGCACCAGTTCCTGAATGAGCCATTGTTTGGAAAAATAAATCCCTGTGCTGTTGCTCATGTGTTGCGTTGGAAAACCAAGATCGTTTGAAAGATCTAAACCAGAGCTTGTGCCGCATTAACATTCCGATTTGAGATCAGTTTGACACCCAGGGCGATGTCCTACATTTCAACATTAATTCAATGGTTCAATGGTCCATTATTGTCACGTCTACCAATGTACAGTGAAATTTGATTTACCGTACAGTCATACAAAAAAAAGCAACAGGATACATAACTACATAAAGATTAAACATAGACTTAAACAGCCACCACAGCGGCGTGTGAGAATCCTAAAGGCACACAGCATAAGCGGAGACCCACAGCCATCAGTTCAATGTCCAGGCCACACACACACTCCTTCACCATGATGTGATCAGAGTTGTACCGACCGCTGTCACTCTCTTGTTTTCCGGCGACCTCACATTCCCCACTGTGATGGAAGACAAATAACGTATACCTTCTTTCCTCCTTTTCTCCCGTGGTCAGTGCAATCGAAACATCCGCAATTGGGGTGATCGAAGCTCCCGCAGTCGGCAATCGAAGCCCCTGCATCAGGGTGATTGAGGCCCCCGCTTCTGAGGCCCCCGCTTCTGAGGCCCCCGCTTCTGAGGCTCCCGTGATTGGGGCGGTCGAAGCTCCTGCGGTTGGAGCTCCCGATGTCGATCCCTAACAAAGGGAACGCCAGGTCCACGATGTTATGGCCGCAGTGCAGACGGAGATACGATACAGATACAGATACGATACGATACAAGTTGTATCTTCGTCGAGGGAAAAGATCAAAAAGGTTTCCCCCAACTCCCCTCCCCACCCCCATATAATACAAAAACTAAAGATCCACTAAAACATAGAAGTAAAAGCAGACTAAAAACAACAAAAGAAGAAAGGGATGAAACAGACGGTTGGCGTGGCTGCCATATACAGCGCAACGATCTAATTACAAAGAAGAATATTAAAAACTGGCAATGTAAAGTGGGACAAACCGTCACAAACTCTGATGAAAACAAATGGATCATACCATAATTTAATCATAACTGAAGGAATTGATAGAAATCAGCTTAATGGAATACTGCTTGATTATTTTGACTGAGGTTCACAATATTAACCCACCATTATGCTCATGTCATTTCAGTTCAACTTCTTTGAAATGATTTTGAACTTATATTGGGGTAGCATGTTTTTTGTTATGCTTTAAAGTTACAATTTTCTTTAACGTACTCATTGGCATTAATTCAGATTCTCTGTGGATTTTAACCCATTAAGGATATTGATCTAGGTCATCTATATTTATAATGTTTCAACAACACTTCAGAAAAGTGACCTTTTGCCCTTACGTGCATGCATTGGATATCCACATGAAAGGTTTGAAAAATGAGACAAAGCCTGTTCCTTTTAGCTGGATGTTAACCATCTGTTGGTGGCAGAGGGTGTCTGGATCTGAAGATGCACCATCTGGGAGCTGCTCCCTGCCCTTGTTTTCTTCGTATGTAGTTACATTCTGATCAGGGCTAGCGCTGGCCGCTTTTATTCTTCTGATGCCCTTAATAGAACAAAACTTCTTAAAATGCTTCGTGCTCAGAACCTAAACCATTGGTGGTGGTGGGAGCAAAACTGGGAAATATGATCAAAAGTGTACTAAGCTCAAAAAGAACATGTATTATCAGGAGGTTTTTTGAAAATGGGAAGAAACATAACAGATGGTGGGATTTAGGGGGAGAATGTCAGAGTGCAGTGCGGAGGTTATTGACAATGGGTCCCTCCTGCACATACACCATATCCCCACCACATAGCGATCCATTTTGCCATCCAACACCATAGGGTCTTCACAGTGGAGGTCTCTCTATACAGGTATCCACCCCCTTTCCATCAGGAACCTTGGTGGAGAGTGTTGAACAAGGCAGTGAGGAGTAACAGGTCTTTAAGCCGGTTTATGGACTTGCCATCTGCTGCCACTGCTGAGGCCTGGAGGAGTCCCTGTTTGACATGTGCATGCTGTGTGCCAGGTTGCTGCCTCAGTTTGTGAACATCAGCATTTGAAGGGGAGGCATCTCCAATTTTGGTTCCATTTCAGTCCCACTCTCCTGATCTTTGGGTACCCAATGCGGATGGGGGGGGGGGGGGGGGGGGGGGGGGGGGGGGGGGGGGAGGGTGGTAGATGGATCAGGGGATCTCCTGGTTGATTTGCTCCTTTGCCTAGCCAAGTTGGCGGGCAGGTGAAGTTTCTACCCATGCTGACTGCCTGCTGCCTGCTGCTCCTCTTCCAAGGATACATCCATGCCTGGCTATCCACATGCAGTGTCCATAGACGCCGAGGAGGCCTTCCAAGAGTGATGGGCATTGCAGGGGCTTGAGTGCATCCTAGATAAGGATGACCTTGTCCTGATTTGAGGTTTTGTGGATTGTTTTCAATGCATTGAAGAAATTGTAGTATTGGATTGTATTTTTAATCTTATAATTAACTTTGTAAAAAAAAGAGGTGACTGCCAGAGTGCAGTACTGAAGTTAATGTAGATTCTGGCTTCAAAATTGTAATTAAACGGATACCTGATTTACTAAGATGTTGTTGGGCAAAACTTCAAATATGAATACAGTCTTTAGTTTACTGTTGCTCAGTGTAGGTTCAAGTCATATCATCAAAGGCAGTTTCTTTGTCAATGGTGTGGGACGTGGGGCAGCAAGGTCGGTCAGCTGGCTCGGTCACATAACGTCCAATGATCAGACAGTATGCGTGTTAGAGTTGTGATTTGTGATCTATTCATGGTCATAATCAGCCTGAAGTCCACCATTATAGTAACATATTGTTGGTGGCAGACCTCTATGTTTCTCTTGGTCTTTATAAGAGAGATTAAGAGTTTAGGAGTGCTTTGTCATATGCACTGGGCAAGAACAATGGAATCCTTCCTAGCTGTAGCTTTGCTGGTACATGCACACAATGCAGCACAACACAACACAGCACAGTACAAACAAACAATAATACAATAATGTATCAGTTATACTGGCTAACTAGGCCATAATGGTGCAAAACACAAAATGCTGTAAGAACTCAGCAGATCATGCATCATCTGGCGAGGGTATAGACAGATGACGTTTGAGTCGGGTCCTTGAAGAAGCATGTTTTATTGAGAAAGCTGGGTAAATTTAAACTGCTACCGACTGACATGAATGATGTTGAGTGAGGTACAGTGTAAAGTTTGATCAGGGGATGATTAAGTTTCAGACAAATAGCAGAGCATAAACAAAACAGTTTTGTTGTTTTGCTGTTTCACTGAACACCTTTGCTCAGTCTGCCTGAACCTGCTTGATCTCCCTTTGGCTAAATACTTTAATTTCACATCCTATCCCACACTAACCTTTCTGTCCTAGGTCTCCTCCATTGTCAGTGTGAAGCTAAACACAAATTGGAGGAACAGCATCTCATATTTCGCTTGGGCAGCTTACAACCCAGTGGTATGAAGATTGATTTCTCTAACTTCAAATAACCCTGGCATTCCCTCTCTTGCCATCCCTCCCCCACCCAAGTCACACCAGTTTCTCATTTTCACCCAACAAACAACTAAAAATGGCCTGTTTCCTTTAACATTGTTAGTTTCTTTGCATATCTTTCATTCTTTGTTCTTTATCTCTCATTTCCCCTTCCTCTGACTAATCTGAAGAAGGGTCTCGACCCGAAACATCACCCATTCCTTCTCTCCAGAGATGCTGACTGTCCCGCTGAGTTACTCCAGCTCTTTGTGTCTATCTTCGGTTTAAACCAGCATCTGCAGTTCCTTCCTACACACTGTAAATATATCTAATATTCCCTCACAAGATGTGCTGGAAACAAGAAAACTAAGTTCTCCTTCATGCCTGGAAATAATGTAATCAGAAGCTACTATGTAAATATGTAAATAATGGAGCTGATGAACACACAGTAAGAGGGAAGACCATGCCGAGCTTTGCAGTGTCAAAAAGGCAGGCAGGGAATGGGAAGGAACAAGCAGTGTGGGAAAGAATGACTAAGAAAACATAACCTCCAAAATCCTTGAAGTCATCGCTTTGAAGGATGAAGGCAGCTGTATTATGGACAATATCAGCTCCAAGGTACATTCATTGAATCATTTGGCCTGTTGAGTATGGGCTGGTCTGTTTTTAAAGCAATCCAGCTAACCCCAT
Source organism: Leucoraja erinaceus (assembly GCF_028641065.1). Taxonomy (NCBI): domain Eukaryota; kingdom Metazoa; phylum Chordata; class Chondrichthyes; order Rajiformes; family Rajidae; genus Leucoraja; species Leucoraja erinaceus. Next base: position 104,310,950 of record NC_073377.1, on the reverse strand, counting down.
CCACCCACATATTCCCTGTTGCCTTGAAAATTACATTTTCTCCTTAACAACCCATCCAAATCACTTTTGAAATCGCTGAATGTTTCTCTTTCCACCACCTTTGCAGCCAGTGTTATATGAAAAATCTTTGCTGTATTTTTTATCTAGCCCTTTGTATTCATGTTCTTTGGTCCTGAACCATCTACAAATGGAAACAATTTATCTCGACTAACCCTGTTTAAACCAGTCATGATCCTACTCCCCTCGGTATGTCTCTTTACGTTTTCTTCTCCAAGAGTAACTAGTGCGGCTGCATTTCCTCAGCCCTGGAATTATTCTGGTCAATTTTCCCTTTGCCTTTTTTTGTTGAACCATTCTTTAGTTTTCACTCCCACATCATATTCCCACGTGCTTTGTGCAGCTGCTGATTGCCTTCACTGATCACTACACTTTTTGTTTTACACAAAGGCACTCTGAACCTATTTTTGTCTTTCTTGTAGACCCGCTTAGTCTGCTCCCACCTGACACTGTACTTCTCGTGCCAACATTCCCACCTATTTTTGTACCTTAGTGCTCTTTCCTAATGCATCTCGCTTCGTAAGTGTTCTGCTGAATCTCCCTTCAAGGACAGTAGCCCCTATGTTGTTGCGGTGCAAATTGTCCGCCATGTACTGGTCCTTCCATTCCAGAACTGATCCCTGTACCTTTAAAAACCCAAAACTCTTCTTCTTTGCTCTACCCCTCATCTGCCTTATTTTCCCATTTAGGCATTCAATAGTATTGACATTTCATAGATTACTATCTACCTGGGTCCTTCATCGTAACTTCCTCCCTAGCTCCAGACTGGTTGTCAGACTCTTTTTCCTGCCTTCCCATGTCACTTCCACCTACAGTCTGCTAACAGGATGTTTCCACTGGTGGGAGAGTCTAGGACCAGAGGTTATAGCCTCAAAATTAAAGGGCACTCTTTTAGAAAGGAGATGAGGAGGAACTTCTTTAGTCAGAGGGTAGTTAATCTGTGGAACTCATTGCCTCAGAGGGTTGTGGAGGCCAAGTCAGTGGATATTTTTAAGGCAGAGAGTATCAAAATCTTGATTAGAACGGGTGTCAAGGGTTATGGGGAGAAGGCAGGAAAATGGGATCAGGTGGCAGGGATCACCCATGATTGAATGGCAGAGTAGGCTCCATGGGCCAAATGGCCTAATTCTACTCACATAACTTGTGAACTTGTGAACATGACCTTTGGCTCTTTCCTATACCCTCACAGAATATCTAACCCGTCTCTATACTGATTTTCTCGAACTCATGTGATTCAGGATGACCTTCTGAAACCCTCATCCTCCCTTCTGTTTGGCAAAGACTCCAGCTGCTCCTTAGTTCATGGAAGTTTTAGTATGGCCGATACAACACAAGTTAATTCCTCCACACATGACTGTGAGATCACAAGATGCTGCCTTAGGTCACTACATGGGAGACTGGTGGGGTGGATTTGGAGTTTGGACTGTATGCATCTTCTGCCCTGGGCGAACTCAAACTAGCAAACTGTTCGGGTAGTGAACAATTGTTGGGACCCGAAGTCTGCTGTAACCTGGGGAGGATCCCACTCTTCATTTTTTTAACCTCATCTTATTAGATTCATCTTTAAGTTATACAATTTCCAAACTTGCGAAGGTTTCAATGGTGCTTCATTATCACTGGGTCAATATCCTGCATCTCCCATCTTAGTAATGTTCAAATAGCTTCTCTATAAGAGCTACAAAAGTAAAATAAGTTACCAGCACCATGTCCTCTTGGGCCATAAGGAATGGGAACAGAACCCAGACTGGCTAGCTTACCACATAATACACGATCATGGTCATATTTGTCAATTGATGCTTGGAGTAGTTGTGTGTCTTGAGAACCATCCTTCAAAGATGGTAAAAGAAGGCTGTTTTGTATGCCTGGACTCCTAACATAACTATTTTCATAGAACACATCATGCTGGAGTAATGCAACGGAGCAGGCAGTATCTCTGGAGAATATAGATAGATGTTGATTACATTTCAAAATGGCCAATAAGCTAACTTCATCAAAAGATCATTGATAAATGTCAGATTTAAATGCAAAGAACTGCAAATACTTGTTTACCAAAATGCACACAAAGTGTTGGAGTAACTCAGCAGATCAGGCAGCATCTTTGGAGAGCATGGATATGCGAAGTTTTTGGTTGGGACCCTTCTTCAGATGACAGAAAAGGAGTTTTAACTCGAAACATCGCCTATCCATGTTCTCCTGAGTTACTACCTAACCTTCAAGTTACTCCAGCACTTTGTATCTTCATTGTTAAAAGTCAATCATGTTAGCTTTGGGTTTATTGACACTTATTATCTGGCTGAAATTGGTTGCATATAAATAGAAATGAAAACAAAATTCTCGAAAAACTTAGCAAGTCAGGCATTTCTTGTATTTTCTACTTTTATTTGATACTAGACCAAGTAGGACCATTGGGCCCCATTTCCCCAATGCAATATTCCATCACTCACATTTTTTATGTAAATGTGATTGGGGCCCATTTTGACGTAATTGTGAATGTAAATGGACGAATTTGTTTTTTTTGAAAATCAGGATCTTTTAATGTAAATGAGATTCGGGATTCCATTGTGACGTCATTGTGAAATTGAACGCGGCTGATGGGCACGGCAAATGAAAAAGTAATTTGAAGAATGATTTTTGTAAAGCTTAAAATGTTAATAGCGTAAAATAACCATCAATCTGAATGAAACATGTTTCATTCACATTACTGGATATTGGTGAGTAAGGTTGGCCAAAAGTTGCAGCGCTATCATGTACCATCTTGGCGGGGTTTCAGGATCTCACGCACACGCACGTATACAAACAAACAAACAAACAAGATGAGAGTTTTAGAAATATATATAGATATAGATATACAGCAATGTAGTTTTTTGATTCTGACTTTTTGATAATAGATAGAATTGGTTAAGTGCAGTCACATGCAGCAGGATGATGGAAGAGAGGCACCAATGCTGCATCCTGAGCAACAATATCAAAGGTTGCATACAAGTTGAGAAGGTCATGGAATGAGGATGGGGGTGGAATTTGCTTACAATATCTCTGAGGATCACATTAGTCAAATTGATTAAAGTCATTGAGTCTGAAGAAGGGTCCTGACCCAAAACATCACATGTCCATTTTCTCCGGAAATGCTGACCCATCAGATGAGTTACTTCAGCATTTTGTATCTATCTTTCGTTAGAATCATGTTGGTCCTATTGCCCAACTAGGTCTGACTGCAGCACTTTTAACACTGTTCTGGGAAAGATGATGCCAAAATTTTCATGAAGAATAAAGTTCATGTTTAATTATGTAACTGAGCATTGTTTCAAATAGTAGTGTTGCCATGTTTGAGCACATTTGAGCACTTTAGGGGAAGAAGGGTGACATATTTGTATTGGCGAGGGATTTATTGGAACAACATGATGATTTCAATCGGGTGGGCACAATAACCAAGAAGAGGAAATTGTTCATTAAATCAGGTTATACCAGGATCAGGAAGGGGACCTTGTTTGTCTGCAGTTCAGTCAGAGCATGGTCAGGGGAGCAGGAAATGTATTTCAATTCAGATTAGCTCAGATAGGGCAATAGGAGAGAAGAACTGGAGAAGGATGTGGCTTTGAACTGCAGGAGTAGGGCTATTTGGTGAGAGGTGGGTGTTACAAAGAAACATGAAAAGATTGTCATATTTAGTAACAGAGAAGTCCCCAGGATCCACACACTTGTGGAGCTGTTGGGAGACCCAAGGCTTGAGAATGTTTGCAATAAGACAATCTTAAGATTATGAGTAGCCACTCAGTTCACTAAAAGGTAATTTATCCTTCTATGCATTTTACACATCCTCCCTTCAGAATTTGGCTAACCTACTGTTTGCCTTTAGAGATTTTTTTAAATTGTGAATCTACAATTTTATTTTAAATTAAAAACTGTCGCTGACGTAATTGTACTTGGCCCTAAGACTTGGGGCAATTTAATAAGGAAACAGTCGTGGTTCAAGGTGAAAAGAAACATGGATATATGCTAAAAAAAAAATTGGCATCTTTTGCTGTCCAGCCTTTATTTCTACTGCCAAGATAATCATATATAATTGACTAAAAACTTGTGTTACATTCATTGCAGTTATATGAGTTAGTACGGTAATTAATGACTAGGGTGCTGGTTTAAAATGGTTTGATGGGAGGTTGTTCATTGAGCCAACATTTCATTGTGTCGGATCCAGGACTCAAAGGTGAATATTCCATCCACACAATTAGGTCTTTGTGTTCAGAGAAGTACCAGAGAGGACAAAGAGGCAATTGTTGTAAAGGATACTTCTGTAGTTAATAATGTGGGCTTCACTTAAAATAAAGTGCACAACTGCATTTTGTAAATTATTAAAAGATAAACTGAAATTCTGTGTCTTCCATCAGACTAATGAGTAAATGATACAAAGTTAAGAGCTGTGTCTAATTTCACATATCAGCCTGAGATTAAATAGGAAATGTGTTTGTTGGGCGATGATGACACCGGGCTCAACTGTGTTGCATTTCATTCATTGTTGAACAACGTGTCAGGCCAGCCAGGAATACCTCCTCTCTTTCCTTTGTTACAGTTCAATAGGTTGAGAGAGCAACAAAAAATCAGACATATTTGGAATCTTCTTAATGAAAATATGAATAGAATTGAAGACATTTTCAACCTGCAAATGCCTATGAAGGGGATGTCTATTACATCAGGCTTCAACTCAGCTTGGGATTTCCTTGGCCAATTGAGTGCTATCACTCAGAGACAAACCAACAATATGTCCAAAAAGGTACTGGTAGGGTTTGTACAGGGGCTCTCGCTGCAGTAGAAGGTCCAAGGGATATTTGGTCACACCACAAAGATGTCCAATGGCAGAAGGAAACTTTATATTTGCCCCTTTTCCATGTGCTCATGGGCCCCAGGCCTTTTGGCTACTGATTGCAAACATCTTCAGCTTTCATCCCTTTATCCACGTGGGACTGTCAGGTAGTGAGCCTACACGAGGCAAGGCAGAAGCCCAGCATGTTAACCTTCCAAGAGAGGGTTCTGGCACTTTATGCTGTTCAAAGGCACAGAGCAACTTAAAGGAACTTATCTGCCTAGACACTGGGACTCAATGGGGATAAAAACAAACCCAGAAATTAGTCCACTGCCGACCTTTCTACCTTCACTACCTTTCCTGCCGTGACCTAACATCGTTAAAAATGTGTTCTGGTACAATAATGCATGGAAATTCAAATATTTCTATTTTACTTCAGAAAAACACCTCAAAAAATGTTATTGCATTCACAGATTGGACAGGGTGCAACTCGTTGGAAGAGGGCTGATTCCATCAAAGCTTTCATGTTAGTCTGTTTATTGTAATACCAACCAATTTATGACATCTGTTATTGGTAGCTGCCTGGAGTGACAGGATTTAATAGTTTGTAGCCACAGCTTTAACAGGAGGTGTGTCTGTTGTAAAAAATCCAATATTATAAATCTGCATTAATACTGCAAACCCAGCATTACTGGGATGTCCCACAGCCAGTATTTCTGGCCTATTAAATGTTATTACATGATATTCCTATTAAAAGTCTGATCTTGGATGTGTGGGTTCGTGTGTTTGTTTGTGTATGATCACATCTTCGCGAAAAAACGACACGCTGACGGTAAAAACTCCCATGGAGTCCGAAATCGCCTTATCTGAAAATGTCATGCTTTATTTCTCGAGTTATTACTGAAAATGTTCAAAAGTCGGACAAAACTTTGAGATAAAAACAACTGTCTTTTGCTGCTGACGTCACAATGGGTCTGCTTGGTGCCGTCTTTCTCACGCTGCGAGTGACGTCCCCCTCCCCACCTCCCCCTCCCCCCCCCCCCCCCCACCCCGTTATTCAAAAGACGCAGAAAGAATGAGCAAGTTGGGCTCTGCACTCAAGCCGGCGAACTCGAAGTCCTTTGGTCTCCGGCCGGCCACGCCCCCCTCACTCGGGGTCCTCGGGTCGGCACATGGTGGGGAGGTTGTTGCTGCAGATTGGACCTGGGAATAGCAGAGCACAATAACCGGCCCTGTGGCCCACAATGTCTGTGCCATGCGTGGTACAATGATAACATTTTATTTACAGCCACGTAATCCATATCCCTTCATTCCTTGCACATGTGCTAAACCATAGTCTCCAAAATGCCACTATCGTTACCCCTGGCAGAGCATTCCAGCCATCCAGATATTCATCGTCCTCTGGGTAGAAAACATGCCTCTCACAACTTCTTTAAACTTGGCCCCTCTCTTCAAACTTATGAAGATTAATTCTAGACCCAAAATGTCAGCTCTACATTTTCTCCAGATAGAAACATAGAAACATAGAAAATAGGTGCAGGAGTAGGCCATTCGGCCCTTCGAGCCTGCACCGCCATTCAATATGATCATGGCTGATCATCCAACTCAGTATCCTGTACCTGCCTTCTCTCCATACCCCCTGATCCCTTTAGCCACAAGGGCCACATCTAACTCCCTCTTAAATATAGCCAATGAACTGGCCTCAACTACATTCTGTGGCAGAGAATTCCAGAGATTCACCACTCTCTGGGTGAAAAATGTTTTCCTCATCTCGGTCCTAAAAGATTTCCCCCTTATCCTTAAACTGTGACCCCTTGTTCTGGACTTCCCCAACATCGGGAACAATGTTCCTGCATCTAGCCTGTCCAACCCCTTAAGAATTTTGTAAGCTTCAATAAGATCCCCCTTCAATCTTCTAGCGAATACAAACCGAGTCTATCTAGTCTTTCTTCATATGAAAGTCCTGACATCCTGACATCAGTCTGGTGAACCTTCTCTGTACTCCCTCAATGGCAAGAATGTCTTTCCTCAGATTAGGAGATTAGGAGACCAAAACTGTACGCAATACTCCAGGTGTGGTCTCAGCAAGACCCTGTACAACTGCAGTAGAACCTCCCTGCTCCTATACTCAAATCCTTTTGCTATGAATGCTAACATACGATTCGCCTTCTTCACTGCCTGCTGCACCTGGCCCTTAACTCCAAGAAGACCAAGGAGCTCATTGTAGACTTCAGGAAGTCCAGAGGCGGCACGCACACCCCCATCCACATTAACGGGACGGAGGTGGAACGTGTTTCTAGCTTCAGGTTCCTGGGAGTCAACATCTCCGATGACCTCTCTTGGACCCACAATACCTCTACTCTGATCAAGAAGGCTCATCAGCGTCTCTTCTTCCTGAGGAGACTGAAGAAGGTCCATCTGTCTCCTCAGATCCTGGTGAACTTCTACCGCTGCACCATCGAGAGCATCCTTACCAACTGCATACAGTATGGTATGGCAACTGCTCTGTCTCCGACCAGAAGGCACTGCAGAGGGTGGTGAAAATTGCCCAACGCATCACCGGTTCCACGCTCCTCTCCATTGAGCCTGTCCAAAGCAAGCGCTGTCTGCGGAGGGCGCTCAGCATCGCCAAGGACTGCTCTCACCCCAACCATGGACTGTTTACCCTCCTACCATACGGGAGGCACTACAGGTCTCTCCGTTGCCGAACCAGCAGGTCGAGGAACAGCTTCTTTCCGGCGGCTGTCACTCTACTAAACAACGTACCTCGGTGACTGCCAATCACCCCCCCCCCCCGGACACTTATTATTTATTTTTTATTCAAATCGTTTGCTATGTCGCTCTTCTAGGGAGATGCTAAATGCATTTCGTTGTCTCTGTACTGTACACTGACAATGACAATTAAAATTGAATCTGAATCTGAATCTGAATCTGCATGCCTACTTTTAATGACTGGTGTACCATGACACCCAGGTCTCGTTGCCTCCCCCTTCCCTAATCGGCCACCATTCAGATAATAGTCTACTTTCCTGTTTTTGCCACCAAAGTGGATAACCTCACATTTATCCACATTATACTGCATCTGCCATGCATTTTCCCACTCACCCACCCTATCCAAGTCACCTTGCAGCCTCCTAGCATCCTCCACACAGCTAACACTGCCCCTCAGCTTCGTGTCATCCGCAAACTTGGAGATGTTGCATTCAATTCCCTCGTCCAAATCATTAATATATATCGTAAATAGCTGGGGTCCCAGCACAGAGCCTTGCGGTACCCCACTAGTCACTGCCTGCCATTGTGAAAAGGACCCGTTTACTCCTACTCTTTGCTTCCTGTCTGCCAGCCAGTTCTCTATCCACATCAATACTGAACCTCCAATACCGTGTGCTTTAAGTTTGTATACTAATCTCTTATGTGGGACCGTGTCGAAAGCCTTCTGAAAGTCCAGATATAACACATCCACTGGTTCTTCCTTATCCACTCTACTAGTTACATCCTCGAAGACATGATTTACCTTTCATAAATCCATGCTGACTTTGTCCAATGATTTCACCACTTTCCAAATGTGCTGCTATCCCATCTTTAATAACTGATTCTAGCAGTTTCCCTACTACCGGCATTAGACTAACTGGTCTGTAATTCCACGTTTTCTCTCTCCCTCCCTTTTTAAAAAGTGGAGTTACCCTCCAATCCTCAAGAACTACTCCAGAATCTAAAGAGTTTTGAAAGATTATTACTAATGCATCCACTATTTCTGGGGCTACTTCCTTAAGTACTCTGGGATGCAGCCTATCTGGCCCTGGGGATTTATCGGCCTTTAATCCATTCAATTTACCTAACACCACTTCCCGGCTAACCTGGATTTCAGTCAGTTCCAACTCATTTGACCTCTGGTCCCCTGCTATTTCCGGCAGATTATTTATGTCTTCCTTAGTGAAGACAGAACCAAAGTAGTTATTCAATTGGTCTGCCATGTCCTTGTTCCCCATGATGAATTCACCTGTTTCTGACTGCAAGGGACCTACATTTGTTTTAACTAATCTTTATCTCTTCACATACCTATAAAAGCTTTTTCAGTCAGTTTTTATGTTCCCTGACAGTTTTCTTTCATAATCTATTTTCCCTTTCCTAATTAAGCCCTTTGTCCTCCTCTGCTGGACTCTGAATTTCTCGCAGTTCTCTGGTAGATAAGCAGTTTGGCCTGCTGAGTAACTCTAGAATTTTGTCTCTATCTTTGACCCTCTGCTATTTCATTTTTCCATCCTGGGAAAAACATTCTGACTGTCTGTTCTATTGATGCTTCTCACAATTTTATATATTTTTACTGTCTCCCAGCAACCTTCGGTGTTTCAGAGAAAACAATGCAAGTCTGTCCAACCACCCACTGTAGCTAATACCCCCTAATCAAGGCATAACTCTGGTAAACCTCTGCTGCACTCTTCTCAAAGCCTCCACATCCTTCCTGCAATGGGATGACCAGTACTGCGCACAATACTCCAAAAGCGGCCTAACCAGTCCTATAAAGTGACACCATGACTTCCTGACGCTTATACTCAATTCTCCAACCAATGAAAGCAAGCATACCACGTGGCTTCTATATCACTCTATCTACTTGTGTTCCCACTTTTAAGGAGTTATGGACTTGGACCTCAAGATCCATCTTTACATCAATGCTGTTTATGTTCATGCCATTAATTGTATATCTTATCATTACATTCAATCTCCCAAAGTGAAACAACTCACATTTGCTTGGATTGTATAATCTGCTACTTCTCTACTCATTTCTATACCTTGCTGTATACTTGTGTCATCTGCAAACTTACAAACCCAGCCATCTATGTTTTCATCCAAATCATTTCTATACTGTATATCACAAACAACAGAGTCCCAGCACAGATCCATGCAGAGCTCCACTGGTCACAAACCTCCAGCCTAAATATTGTCCTTTCACCACACGCCTCTATCTTCTATCAATAAGCCAGTTCTGAATGCATATGACCAAGTCACTGTTAATCGTAATATTTGGCATTGTAATATTCTGATCAGCCTACCACAGGGAACTTTATCAAATGCCTTACTAACATCGATGTATACACCATCCTCCAGTCTACCCTCAACGGTCAACATAATCTCCTCCTCAAAACACTCAATCAAGTTAGTAAGACATGGCCTGCCATGTACAAGGCCAAGCTGGCTATCCCTAATTAACCCATTCTCTTCCAAATGGGAGTAACTCCTATCCCGAGGAATCCACACCAATAGTTTCCCTACCACTGATGTGAGACTAACCAACCGATAATTCCCTGGATTCTTTCTACATTCCTTCTTAAATAAAAGAACAATATTAGTTACCCTACAGTCATCTGGGATCTCACTTGTGGCCAGAAAAGATGCAAATAACTTTGTCAAGGCGCTTGCAATCTCATCTCTTGCCTCTCTTAATAATTTGGGATTAGATCCCATCAAGTACTGGGATTTATCCACCTAAATGCTCTTCAAGAGCCCCAGCACCTCCTCAAATACCCTTTCATATTAGTATTCTTCACTCTGATGTTGTTGTCCTCCATGTTCTTCTCCTTGGTGATAACAGAAGCAAAGTACTTGTTTAATACCCTGCATACATCCCCAGATTCCAAGCACAATTTTCCTTTATCCAGAAACAGTTCTACCTTCTCACTTGTTCCCCTCTTGTTTTAAATATGGGTACTGTATAAAAAGCTTTAGGATTCTCTTTAATCCAAATTGACAAAGCCAATTTGTGGCCCCACTTATCAGCCACGACTTATTTCCTTCTTCCTTTATATTCCCCAAAGATCCTGTCTGATTCCAACCTCTTAAAACTTGCATATCATTTATTTCCCTTTTTAACCAAATTTGCAACCTCAGTGTGTAGGAAGGAATTGCAGATGCTGGTTTAAACGAAGATAGACACAAAATGCTGGAGTAACTCAACGGGTCAGGCAGCATCTCTGGAGAAAATGAATGGGTGACGTTTTGGGTCGAGACCCTTCTTCAGCAACCTTTGTTCATACAAGGTTTACTTACTTTGCCATCCTTATCCCTCCTCCTTACTGGAACATGCCACGTCTGATTTTCAATCAACTGGCCTTTAAACACCCACATATAATATGTGGACTTACCCAATAACAACATCCCCCTGTGTACCATCCCGAGATGATGAGATCCTGCTCAATAACCCCGTAGAATGCCTTACTCCAATCTAGTATCTTCCCAAAAGGTTCTGGCGTCTCCCTATTCTAAACAATCTTAAAACTGATGGACTTTTGGAGTTGTGACACAACATTTCATTAGATTTGCTAATGAACGCTATAGGTCACAACAGCATGTATTGGTATTGATTTATTATTGTCATTTGTTCCAGGACACCGTGAAAATGTATGTCCTACATACATTATAACTTTGTTGGCAAGTTTATTGAGTGTTTGAATTGGGAAATAACTTTAACTTACTTGGTTTGGAATATTATTTGCTTACTTATTGCAAACTATATTTTTATGTGGTTATAAAAAAACACTGGCTAATTTCCAACTGTTTCTGAATTCCTGTGTTTAACTAGGTATGGTTTAAATCCAGCATAATGCTAAAGTAATAAGATATAATCAGTTACATTACAAATGTCATTAACTGTAATCATTATGGCTAGTCACAAACGAGTCTACAATTTTGAAATTTTGTTGGCTTGAACAATTTTCTCTTGTCCAATACCTTCTTGTGTTACACTGTTACCATGGATATGGAAGTCGTGTATCGTGAACTGAATATGAAACAGTTAGATAAAGAACTGAAAAAAGACCCATGTCAGAAAATGGTGAAAAAGCTCAGCTGGTTTAAACAGAAATAAACTTGCACTGTTACAATGAGACCCGATATTGACTTAATAATTTGGGATTAGATCATTGACTATAAACTTGCACTGTTACAATGAGACCCGACATAAGCTTGAGGAACCATACCTCATTTTATGTCTGGGAATGTTGCAACTTGGAGGGCTCAATACTGAAAACTATAATTGCAGATAAGTTATTCTTTCTTTCTATTTTTTTTATCAGGACTGGCCATTTGTACTTACCATTCATACCTTCCTTTTCAATATTCATATATTCTGGCCTGCTGGGCATGTCACACTAGGACAGACTACAACATCACCAGATTGCAACAGATGACACAGACCATTGAGTTTAGCTGTCTATTCAATGGTGATTCATTATTTCATCCAAATACAGATTGGATTTTGCGGCATGGTGGCACAGTGGTAGAGTTGCTGCCTTACAGCGTCAGAGAACCGGCTTTGATCCCGACTACGGGTGCTGTCAGTACGGAGTTTGTACATTCGCCCCGTCATCACACGGGTATCTCCGAGATATTTGGTTTCCTCCCACACTCCAAAGACGCACAACTTTGTAGGTTAATTGGCTTGGTATAATTGTGAATTGTCCCAAGTGGGTGTAGGGTAGTGTTAATGTGCAGGGGTCGCTGGTCGGTGCGGTCTCGGTGGGCCGAAGGGCCTGTTTGTTCACCATATCTCTAAACTAAAAAGATATTCTCTTTGTTCCATCCATTAGCCTCCACCATCATCTCTGCCACTTTATCTAACTTACTCTTTCCCTTTCTCAGTTCTGTTGAAGGATCTTTGACCAGAAATAGAGTCATAAAGTCATACAGCGTGGAATCAGGCCCTTTGGCCACACTGGTCAACATGTCCAAGACACACTAGTCCCACCTGCCTGCTATTGGCCCATATCCCTCTAAACCTGTCTTATCTATGTACCTATCTAATTGTTTCTTAAACATTGTGATAGTCCCTGCCTCAACTACCTCCTCCGTACATCCACATCCTACGTGTGAAAAAGCTACCCCTCTTCTCCCCTTCACCTTAAACCTATGTCCTCTGGTTCTCGATTCCCCTGTTCAGGGCAAGAGACTCTATAGCGTCTACCCAATCTATTCCCCTCAAGATTTTATACACCTCTATAAGATCACCCCTCATCATCCTGTGCTCCAAGGAATAGTGTCCCAGCCTACTCAATCTCTCCCAAGAGGTCAGATCGTTGAGTCCTGGTAACATCCACGTAAATCTTCTCTGCACCTTTTCCAGCTTGGCAATGTCTTTCCTATAACATGTCCAGAACAGAACACAATACTCTAAATGTGGGCTCACTAATGTATTATATAACTACAACATGGCCTCCCAATTTCTGTACTCAATACTCTGACTGATGAAGGCCAATGTGCCAAAAGGCTTTATGAACAACATATCTACCCGCCTTCCAGGAACTATATACCTCCACTTCTAGATCCCTCAGGCCTGGGAGATTTGTCTAACTTCATACATGATAATACTTTCAGCACCTCTTCGACCACAATAATGACAGTTAACTGTTAACTGTTCTCTTTCCACAGCTGATACCTGATCTGCTATGCATTTCTAGCAAAAAAAAAGTTTTAATTGCAGACTTCCATTTCACCCACAGTCTTCCCAGTACAGAAAACATACCGTATATTGGGTATACATGCAATGGGCAGCACAGTAGAAAAGCTAGTTAAGATGCTGGCTCACAGCACAATAGAACCAAGTTCAATCTAACCTTGGTTGTGTCTATGTGGAGCCTGTATGTTTTCCCTGTTATCTCATGGATTTCCTCCAGCTTCTCTGGTTTCCTCTGACATCCCAAGGATGTACTGGTTAGTAGTTCAGTGGCTGCTATAACGTATCCATGATGTGTAAGTAAGTGGTAGATTAATGATCAGGTTGTGAGAAAGTAAAGTGAATTAAAGAAAAAAATGGAATTAATGTAGGATTAGTATAAGAGCATGACTGATGGTCAGCATGGACTTGTTGTGTGAAGGGTCTGTTTCTATGCTATATCTCTTCATGACTTTGTGACTCCATGATGAGGTTATGAGGATTGTAAAGATGGAGTGAATGAAGGTGAAGATTGCTCAAAAATGATTGACCGACCTAAATTGGCTTGCTATTATGGGTTGCAACGGCTCAGCGATGCCCTTTTGAGGAAGGACCAACATTGGCCATTCCTCTGAACAATGTGACCTAATTTCCCAGACAATGACTGTTGAATGTACACAAAAATGCTGGAGAAACTCAGCGGGTGCAGCAGCATCTATGGAGCGAAGGAAATAGGCGGCGTTTCGGGCCGAAACCCTTCTTCAGACTGATGGGGGGTGGGGGGGGAGAAGGAAGGAAAAAGGGAGGAGGAGGAGCCCGAGGGCGGGGGGATGGGTGGAGACAGCTCGAGGGTTAAGGAAGGGGAGGAGACAGCAAGGGCTAGCAAAACTGGGAGAATTCAACGTTCATGCCATCCGGATGCAAGCAACCCGGGCGGAATATGAGGTGCTGTTCCGGTGTTGCTCACTCTGGCAATGGAGGAGACCCAGGACAGAGAGGTCGGATTGGGAATGGGAGGGGGAGTTGAAGTGCTGAGCCACCGGGAGTTCGGGTAGGTTATTGCGGACTGAGCAGAGGTGTTCGGCGAAACGATTGTCCAACCTCCGCTTAGTCTCCCCGATGTAAATCAGCTGACATCTAGAGCAGCGGATGCAGTAGATGAGGTTGGAGGAGATACAGGTGAACCTTTGTCGCACCTGGAACGACTGCTTGGGTCCTTGAATGGAGTCGAGGGGGAGGTGAAGGGACAGGTGTTGCATTTCTTGCAGTTGCATGGTGTTGCATTTCTTGCGGTTGCAGGTGTTGCATTTCTAATGCATTGACTGTTGCAAAACAATGACTGTTGAATTACTGGCATGGAGCGATTCCACCCAGTAATGTTTGTAATTGCAATCTACTCCAGAAAGAAGCAATCTTCAGTTCCATAGAAGTAAAACAAAACTACACACTCACAGGCTAAAACCTTAATGATGTTTCAGTGCAGAGACTCTCAGAGCAAACCTAGCAGCGCAAACCTGATTTCACATTTAATTGCGCATTATTCAGTAGTCAAAGGTTTCTGTTTATTATATGCTTAATTGCTATTGCCTCTCCATTATTTTTTAACTTCACAATCCAGGCCATCATTTGGATGCACCATTATGATAAGAGTTGGATGCACCATTATGAGGAAATGACTGTGTTGAGGAGAGTCTGTGTTGCTGAATACCATAACGTATGTTTCAGGAGTCTGAAGTAAATTTGAAAGACATGAGTCTCACACAGCCAATGGAGCAAAGAACTTCCATGTAATTTGATATTTAATCCCCATGTGCCAAAAATCATTTTACTTTTGGCAATGTTTTTTATGGACTTTATAAGAAGGGTTGAACATACTGGATGGTGGACAATTTTCCATTTCATATCTTGTGAAAAAACATGCACAATTCAGAAATGGTACAATGTTAGTATTATCTGTCTCATTTAACTGATCATATAAAAATAATGTCCAAAGTTTGGGTTATCATCTAATGCTCTTATTTTCATTTTTGAAGATTGAATCTGAGAACTTGCAGCTGTCCAACAATGCAAATTACCTTAAAAGAACCATGAAATCTCTGTTTTGTGAAAATCAAAAGAACCATGATGCTGGAAACCTGAAATGAAGCAGAAAATGCTGGAAAATGCAGCAGATCAGCAACACAGCAATCAACATTTTGCTGTCAACATTTCAAGTCTCCGATACATTGTCAGACTGGGAAATATGTTGTTGGAGAGAAGCTGAGGGTGGGAGAAGCGATGCAGAACAAAAGTAACGTCCGGGACAGCAGGGACAATGTCACATAGGTAGAGTTGCTCCCTTACAGCACCAAAGACCCGAGTTCGATCCTGACTATGAGTGCTGTCTGTACACTGTTATTAAGTTCTCCCTGCAACCGTGTGGGTTTTCTCCAGGTGCTCTGGTGTCCTCCCACGCTCCAAAGACGTGCAGGTTTGTAGGTTAATTGGCTTCGGTAAAATTGTAAATTGTCTCTAGTGTGTGTGCAAGATAGTATGCAGGGATCGCTGGTCGGCATGGAGTTGGTGGGCCAAAAGTCCTGTTTCTGCGCTGAACTAAACTAAACTAAACTAAACTAAACTAAACTAAACTCTTTCTAAACTGCTCTAAACTAAACTAAACTAAACTAAACTAAACTAAACTAAACTAAACTAAATACAGGTGGAGTTGGGATAGCTTAATGGCAGGGCTGCCAACATTGGGTGAGAGTTGAGAGTGAGAAATTGCGAGGGAGCGTAGCGACCGATGGGGGGAAGGGTGTGGGAGTGGGTGTTCCCCCTCCCATAGTAGGCTCCGGAGGCGACACCAACGCCCCCACTCACCCGGTCCGCTCCTGGCTCCGGGCCAGGGTTAAAACTCCATGGGCTGTGGACAGAGCGGTCGACGGACATAGAGCCGCCGGAGGTGAGGGTAGGAGGTGTGTGCCGTGCCTCAGGGGGGAAGGGGGAGGGGGGTTGGTGCTGGGACCACCGTCGCCGTGTCTCACCTATCACACCATCTGCATGGGAGAAACAAAACCACTTTTTTCCCCCCCAATATCATCCCGCAGACCGGTAGTTTGATAGCCCTGCTTTAAACCAATCCCCTAGTGCTTGAATCACATATCCTGGGAAAAAGACTATGCATTCACCTGATATTCCCCTCATGGTTTTTACTCAAGTCTAAAACAATTTTTGCTTTATTTTGAACTTTCAGCACCCGCAGATATTTGAGTGTGAGAAATTTTGTGATCAGCGTGAGAGCATGAGAATTTTGTGAAATGCATGAGTCTCACTGCGTGAGAGTTGGCAGTCCTCCTAATAATGCAAACATTTTATGCAAGTTCCAATTGTTTGGACAAAAATCACTTATTACTGCTTTATAACAGTTAAGTTACTTTAAGACCATTTCAGAAATGATGGCACTTAATAAACAATCAACTAACAAATTAAAGCAAACTAAAAATAAATAACATGTTCCCTTTCCTGACTCGACCTCATAAGTACTTTAACGCTGTTAACAGACCAAAGGGATATTAATCTCAAGAATCAAAATGGGGAAAGTGGGGGCAATTTTGCTTAAATGGTCATTCTAAGCCCATTCAGATCTTCATAGTCAGAGTTATACAACATGTACGTGGCTGGCCCAATTTGTCCATAATGATCAAGTTGGCATTCTGCGTGCCCAGGGACTGGCTGCCATTCCCAGATCAGCTTGTGTCCCAGGGACTGGCTGCAGTTCTCAGGTCGGCTCGCCTGCCCCAACCCTGCGAAAACAGATTGAAAAAAAACGTGGTTTTTCGGGTTACGGGGCGGATTCAGCCCGTGTGCCGTAGGTTGCTGTGTGTGTGAATTCCGTCTTCAGCGTGAGAATTGGCTGAAATGCGTGAGTGTCACGCTCAAAGCGTGAGAGTTGGCACCCCTGTTAATGGGGACATTAACCAGCACATTAGCTTCTTAGTTTGTGTAATGTGATGTTAGGCCAGACTTGGATAAGGTGGATAAAGGAAAACAAACCAACATGAGAACAGAACAGAAAATAGAAAATGCTGAAAAACCCCACATAGAACATAGAACATAGAACGTAGCAGGCCCGTATGAAGCTTTTCAAAAAGGAGGGTGGCATGAGAGGATTACAAAAATATTATGTGAAATAATGTGCGCACAGCGCACATCATAAGCACTAAGCCCCTCGCTGCCGAGGTCCAGGGGCCGCTTAAGGGCCCTGGTAGCTCTGGGGATTTAGATGCTCGCTGATGCATTCTGAGCCTTATTTTGGAGCTTTTTTGCACCAAATTTATGACCAATATTTCAGAAATAATTTTGGTAGAGTCAAGAGTAATGAGTGGGTGGAATGGGATGATTGGGGTCATTGTTGTATACATTTAAAAACATCAAGAATTGAAGTTGTCCTTGTTTTAATAATCAAGTTGTACTGTTGTAAAATGTTATGTAAAATGTTATAAAGGGAGCATGCAAAAACTGTAAAATACTGTGTTTTTGCAGTAAAGAAAACTTTTTTTTAGAAAATGATTTGGGTGTTGATTTGATTGCCTGTTACTGTTAGACTATGTTAGTGTGTGCAGTGCACCTTTAATGGTCCTCCTGAACAAACAACTTCACATCACATCAATTTCAACATGGAATAGTGATGTGAATACAACATTTAGTTCAACTTCAATTTCCATCATGAAAATTGAAGTCAAACTAAATGGTGCATTTACATTATTATGATCGCTTTCAAACAAACATATTTTACTGTCATACTATTATTATAACAAATTCTAGTTCCATGAACATAAACAAGATCACAAATCACATTTTGAATTCTCAAGCATAATGCAATTGTGAATAATTGCAGAGCTACCAAGTTTGGCTGAGCATTTCCATATTTTGATGGCTGAAAATCAGTATTGTGTTGGGGAGATCGGTATTTATCACATGAAAGCAATAGAACACATTACACAGAAATGGGATTTTTGAAAATGAGTATTTTGCATGCAATCTCATGTATTCTCAAATATCAGTATGGAATACTGAAAATTAGTACTACTGAATTGTGAATCCATTTTTGAAATGTGAATTTATAATTCTTGATTGTGATTCCATAACATATAAAAATATATAATAACATAACATAAAATTCACAATTCATCATATAGTTTACCAAACAATCAAACATGCTGGCATGATGCTGCATAATCATTCAGTTGCTCCTGGTAAATGTCACATAAAGGTGAGTAGCATAGTAAATACAATTTAAAAAAGTAACCCAGTGATTACTATACTGACTAGCATGACTATAATGAGTTCTTAGTTCACTGTCACACAGCACTCAGCATGCTGGCATGATGCTGCAAAATCATTCAGGCGCTCCTGATTGTATATTGCCATTCACCACTATTTCTACTAATGCAAGGGCATTTGTTGGCCTTAACCTATATGCCATCCCTGGTTCCATGAATATAGCACCTCAGACCAGTTTATCTAGCATGGCAGTCCTCAGTTTGTTAATGCTGTCAAAGCATGTGTCGTTCCACAGTACACTGATGTAGGTGGCTCTACTTCTACCTCTTCTTGCAGTGCCCTGCTTGGGCTCCCAAAGTGTGAGGGGATTAGCAGACAGTTCAGGGTTCCTCTCACAGACTTTGACAACACTCTTGGCAGACCAGCATATATTGCCATTTAGCCATAAATCACATTTTCCAGTTCCATTTTCCGAGAATGTAACTGTGCAAACCTAGTCACCACTTTATCCAGGTCATGGGCAAAATCATAGTGAATGTGCATTAAGGCGAGTGCATACAGCCTGTCATTGCTCATGGAAGTCCTGGTGTAGTGATGCAGGTGATGGACACTTATGGCAGACCTGCATATATTGCCATTTAGCCATAAATCATGTTTTCCAGTTCCATTTTCCAAGAATATAATTGTGCAAACCTAGTCACCACTTTGTCCAAGTTATGGGCAAGGTCATAGTGAATGTGGATAAAAGCCCTGTCCCACTGTGCAAGTTCACCCAAGAGCTCTCCCGAGTAAAAAAAAAATCAAGTCATACCGTAGTAGCTCGTGAGATTACCGTAGTAGGACCTGGTGTCCTATATCACTATTGTACGTTCATGATGGAAATAAGAATACTCAGTATATTCATTACCTTTGAATTGTAGTTTTGTGTAATCCTCCCATAATTTCTGAGATCCATTTCACAATATCTATCAGACATACAGAATATTGCAAGGTAATATTTTGCACAAACTCAGTTGTATCTTTCTATCTCAATAAATATCACAAAATATGCCATTGTTTCAGCCACATTGTGACAAAATATAGAATGTAGGTTATTTGTTATCAGTCACCCCCTTCCAGAAACAACAGTACTTAAAGAAATATATTTGTTTTACTAATTTACAAGCATGTACCATACATAGTCCGTTGATCCATATCCAGCATAATGCTGTGATAATTGCATAAAAGGTATTATTGTCTAAGAAATTTGGTGTGGAATGATAATCCATCTCAGTACTCATTTAGGCAAGTCCCAAGCTAAAAATACTTTTCCACCACCCCCAATCCCCCTCGCCCGATCTTCATTGAACCTACCATTTGACCAATATTTTACTCAGCTGCTGTAACATTTCCTTCCTATCAAATACTGTTTTATAACTCTCCCACCTGTCCACGTGGAAAGCTTGACTGGTTGGAGATGCTATCTAAATGCAATTTCTTGTTATTGACTAAGATAATTTCTTTGCTTTTGCAGAATATTTGTTCTGAGAAAATTTGAAAGCAACATAATAATCAATATACTAATCGCGTTAAAAAGGTTGGATCCAGCAAATATAAATTAAGATTATCTTGTATTCGAGGTGCATTGAAACCATGTTAAATGTCGTTTAACCTGTCATATTCATTAAACAAAGGAGTGATCTTTCACAAGTGATTCAACCGATGTGCAATTAACAACCTGCGTTATTGTGACATGATGGATGTCGTTCAAGTCGCTAAGATTTCGTTCGCTACAAAAATTTTGGAGCCCCGCGCGATGTCGCGCACAACTACAGTTTAGTTTAGTTTTAAATTACAGCATGGAATAGGCCTTTTGCTCTACAAACCCATGCCAATCATTGATCACCCGTTTACACTAGTTCTATGCCACCTCACATTTACACCCTACAACAATCCACATTCACTATGACCTACATATTAGTGACAATTTTATAGAGGCCAATTAACATATAAATCCACATGTCTTTGGGACACATGTAATACAGTATAAAGGCAAACCCATTATCTCTGGAACTGGTGCAGTGATGCTTCAGGGCACTCCCTTTATAGCAAGTACAATCTTTGTCAGGTAAAAATACTACAATTGTTCACAATACTCCAGAGGCAGTATCACCATGGCTCTGTACTGTTGCAATAAGGCTTCTTTGCAATTTCTATTCTTCTTGCAATAAAGGCTAACATATAATTTCCCTTCCTGATCATTCATTGTACCTGCATGTTGGGTTTTTCCAAATGGTAGGGCCCAGCGAGTAATGAGGTTAAGAGGCAGCTCGGACAATATTTCAATGCTACCTGAAGACAGCAGAACAGATTGATAAGCTGGTGAAGTAAGCATGCAGGATATTTTCCTTCATTAGCAGAGGCTTGTAATGTACTGTAAGCGTGGAGAGGTTATGTAAGGCCATTGTTGGAATATTGTGCACAGTTCTGGCCACCACATCGGAAGAAGGATGTGATTGCAATGTGAAGGGTACAAACAAGATTCCCCAGGATGCTGCTTGGGATGGAACCTTTGAGTTAATAAGGAGGGATTGGATCGGCTGGGATAGGTTTGGTTGGGCTGGATTGAACGTGTTTGTTTTCTTTGGAATGGAGAAGGCTGAGTGAGGACCTAATCGAGGTACATAAAAGTATGGTAGTACACAACCTTTCCCCAAAGCCAAGTACTCTGGATTAGAGTAAGGGGAACGAGAATTAGAGAGCAGGAATTTGTACTCTAGGTGGTATTTGGAATCATGCAAAGGGCCTGTTTCTGTGCTGTATATTTTTATGAATCAAAAATCTGACCATGAGCACAGGTTCCTTTGAACATCTACATTGTCCAAGCATTCAGCATTTTAAAAATGCTGTTCTTTTGCTCTATGCACCAAAGTAGATATCTTCAAATGCTTCCAAATTATATTCCACTTACTATATTCTTGCCCACTCACTGTAACTATTTATCTGAAGCCTTTTTTTGCCTCCTTCATATTCACAATCCCACCTAATTTAGTATCAATGGCAAATATTAAAGATCTGAGTCAGGTCATCCTTCAAGTTCCAAATGTAACAGAATAAATGGTAAGTTTATGGAACGCTATCAATATTCATACCCCATTATTTAACTGTTTAAACTCTAACATTCATCTGGTAAACACGTGTCGATGGTGAGATATATCATCCCCGAAAATCAGTTCCCAAAACCAAACACAGATCTCTAAATTGGCCTTGAATAAAAGTTTGCAAACTATTTTCTCTTTCTTGGATCCAAAAAGAATTATATCTTGTTTCCTCACTATATACGTCATCTCCAGCAATGTTTCTCACAAACTTAATCTATGTCCTTCTGTAAATTTTTACTCCAGTCTAAACAGAAATTTCTGCGCCTCCAAAAATGGTATAATCTGCAGACTTGGCAAAGGCTCTCCCTGTCTTCATCCAGGACATTGATTAATATGGTCAAAATGACAAGACTTCACTACCATGGGAAAAAACTTTATCATATCTCCTAAAGTGATGTTCATATTTTACCAACTCAACAATCAACTTCCCAACCAGTTACAAGCCAGCCCTGTGTCAGTCACAATCTAATGTTAAACAATTACCTCCAACTATCAGAGTTCCCTTTTCTGTTAACAATCTTTTCCATGCAAACTTATGAAACATTATCTGGAAATCCCTCTAGACAAATACATTGATGGGTATTCATCTAATTCATGAGCCAATAATTTACGGGAGTGGAAAATTGCTTTCACCCATAATTAGAGCAGCTCGGGCTAAGGTAAGATGTGATCAATCAAGGGGAACAAATTCAGAAGATTTTTGATAGCGGAAATAAAAAAATAGAACATTTTCATTTCCATTGGCTGAAGGTTGAGGAAGCAGAATTCCGATTATTAGCAAAAGAATAAAAAAAGACACAAAACTTCCTTTTTTAAGCATGTTCTTTGATAAGGAATGAGCTGCTTGAAAGAAGATAGACACAACAAGCTGGAATAACTCAGCAGGACAGGCAGCATCTCTGGAGAGAAGGAATGGGTGACATTTCGGGTCGAGACCCTTGAAAAGATGGTTAGTTAAATACTCAAAGAGAGAAACATTGGGTAATTTTGGGGGAAAGTTGGATAAATTAAATAGCTCCCTAAAGGAGCACACATAGGCAGGATGAGATGAAAGACATCCTTATGTGCTCCCTTACCATAAAAATAACCAATTATGATGCATTATTCATTATTAGATTTAATTCAGACTGTTTCCTTATCATTTTAAAACCCATTGAGGCCAAATTTAGGGTCAGCAGAAAGCCAGTTGTATTGGTTGTAAACCTTTAGTAAACCTCCCACTTCACATATTTCTCAGTGGGAACCTGAAAAATGAAGTCAATCCCATCACTTGATCTGTGAGGTAATGGAACACATGATAGGGCGGGACAGGCTCTGCTGCTAAGCCGCTGAAGGAAACTTTAACAACCTGCTATCTGAAGAAGGGTCTCGACCTGAAACGTCACCCAACCCTTCTCTCCAGAGATGCTGCCTAATCCAACATTTTGTGTCTATCTTTGCTGTAAACCAGCATCAACAGTTCCTTCCAACACATTTTGTTTGAACCTCACAAAGCTAGCTGTCAAAATGAACAAAAACAGCCAATGTATCTGATGTCTAAACAGTTTCAAAAATAAATAAAATATTCAACCTATTTAAAACATATTGAACAATTTAAAAAGCCAAATATAATTGCTAAAAATACTTAAACAAACTCAAGTAAACGATGGTACCCCACAATTAATGTGTTGACAATATCATCACATCCAGAAGTATTTCATACAATATGAAAAGGTTTTTTTTTAATTACATTTTATTCTATACATATTCAATATTCGTTTCCTTATCAGTGTTTTGGCGAATAAGTTTGGAGACATCACACTGTATCACTAGTGGTGCTGTTGGTAGCTATATTGCATAGCACTGATCTAACCTTTTAGACAAGTCCAAAGACTTACAAGAGTAAAAGATTTCACCGTCTCTTTTGGGACAAGTTGGATGATCTCATTTGAGCTCACAATGAACCAAATGCGGTCTGACCAATCATTAAAAGCCTCCAGAGAGGGTAGAACGCCGGCAGGGGGAGTCCATGAGGAGGAGGAGGAATGTTCAAGATGGGAGTAGGGGGGCATTATGGGAGGTTGCCAAACAGACAGGAGGCTGAGACGAAGGAAGAAGAGCTCAGAATCATAACGTGCTCGGGGGTACAAAGTTAAGGCCGCTGTTGAGGACCGACAGAGAGGGGAAGGGGGGTCATGTGGGATGGTTACAAACCTGACAGGAGGCTAGGGCTGGGGGTCAGACTCAGGCTCTGAGGAGGCAGAGTGGGAGGGGGAAGCATCACAAGTGGTACCATGGAGGGAGGATGGGAGCTCAGAGGGGAGAGGTTGTGAGAGGAGCTATAGAGGTGGGGCATGGGAAAAGCTGCGGTGTTAGCATAGGAAGAAGGGCAACAGACCCAGTGGTGTCGGTATTGTTCCCTGGCTTGAAGGGGGGAGCAGTAGGACCCAGGGGAAGCAGTGTGTCTGGCAGTTGTGAGGCATGGCCTGGAGATGGGCCTGGAACCTAGCTACATTGATGACCCTGGCATGCCGACAGCCAGTTTTCCCCCTTCTCTTCCCTGTGGCCCACCCTGATGAACACCCACTTCTCCCACTATCCTGCCTGGCTTCTTTCCCCTTCCCCA
Organism: Leucoraja erinaceus; assembly: GCF_028641065.1. NCBI lineage: Eukaryota > Metazoa > Chordata > Chondrichthyes > Rajiformes > Rajidae > Leucoraja > Leucoraja erinaceus. Next base: position 104,286,666 of record NC_073377.1, on the reverse strand, counting down.
GTCCCCTTCCACCCATATCCCCTCTTCTGGCTTCACATCAAATTCCTCTTCTCTCCTTTTTTACAGCTTTTACCTCTGGCCTTTTCCAGCTTTCTCCCCCTAATACAATCAGTGTGAAGTAGGGCCTGACCGAGTATCCATGTTTATTTGAGTTTAGTTTCGATTAGTTTTGACCTACAGCACAGAAATAGACCATTTGGCCCATCGAGTGCAAGCAAACCAGTGATCCCCGCACATTAACACTATCATACACACACTTATAACCATATAACCATATAACAATTACAGCACGGAAACAGGCCAACTTGGCCCTTCTAGTCCGTGCTGAACACTTATTCTCCCCTAGTCCCATCTACCTGCACTCAGACCATAACCCTCCATTCCTTTCCCGTCCATATACCTACCCAATTTATTTTTCAATGATAAAATCAAACCTGCCTCCACCACTTCCACTGGAAGCTCATTCCACACAGCTACCCCTCTCTGAGTAAAGAGGTTCCCCTCATGTTACCCCTAAACTTCTGTCCCTTAATTCTCAAGTCATGTCCTGTTGTTAGAATCTTCCCTACTCTCAATGGGAAAAGCTTATCCATGTCAACTCTGTCTATCCCTCTCATCATTTTAAAGAACTCTATCAAGTCCCCCCTTAACCTTCTGCGCTCCAAAGAATAAAGACCTAACTTGTTCAGATCTTATTAAAGATGGGATAGCAGCACATTTGGAAAGTGGTGAAATCATTGGACAAAGTCAGCATGAATTTACGAAAGGTAAATCATGTCTGACGAATCTTATAGAATTTTTTGAGGATGTAACTAGTAGCGTGGATAGGGGAGAACCAGTGGATGTGGTGTATCTGGACTTCCAGAAGGCTTTCGACAAGGTCCCACATAAGAGATTAGTATACAAACTTAAAGCACACGGCATTGGGGGTTCAGTATTGATGTGGATAGAGAACTGTCTGGCAAACAGGAAGCAAAGAGTAGGAATAAACGGGTCCTTTTCACAATGGCAGGCAGTGACTAGTGGGATACCGCAAGGCTCAGTGCTGGGACCCCAGCTATTTACAATATATATTAATGATCTGGATGAGGGAATTGAAGGCAATATCTCCAAGTTTGCGGATGACACTAAGCTGGGGGGCAGTGTTAGCTGTGAGGGGGATGCTAGGAGACTGCAAGGTGACTTGGATAGGCTGGGTGAGTGGGCAAATGTTTGGCAGATGCACTATAATGTGGATAAATGTGAGGTTATCCATTTTGCTGGCAAAAACAGGAAAGCAGACTGTTATCTAAATCTAAATAATGGTGGCCGACTAGGAAAAGGGGAGATGCAGCAAGACCTGGGTGTCATGGTACACCAGTCATTCAAAGTAGGCGCAGGTGCAGCAGGCAGTGAAGAAAGCGAATGGTATGTTAGCTTTCATAGCAAAAGGATTTAAGTATAGGAGCAGGGAGGTTCTACTGCAGTTGTACAGGGTCTTGGTGAGACCACACCTGGAGTATTGCGTACAGTTTTGGTCTCCAAATCTGAGGAAGGACATTATTGCCATAGAGGGAGTGCAGAGAAGGTTCACCAGACTGATTCCTGGGATGTCAGGACTGTCTTATGAAGAAAGACTGGATAGACTTGGTTTATACTCTCTAGAATTTAGGAGATTGAGAGGGGATCTTATAGAAACTTACAAAATTCTTAAGGGGTTGGACAGGCTAGATGCAGGAAGATTGCTCCCGATGTTGGGGAAGTCCAGGACAAGGGGTCACAGCTTAAGGATAAGGGGGGAATCCTTTAAAACTGAGATGAGAAGAACTTTTTTCACACAGAGAGTGGTGAATCTCTGGAACCACAGAGGGTAGGCGAGGCTAGTTCATTGGCTATATTTAAGAGGGAGTTAGATGTGGCCCTTGTGGCTAAGGGGATCAGAGGGTATGGAGAGAAGGCAGGTACGGGATACTGAGTTGAATGATCAGCCATGATCATATTGAATGGCGGTGCAGGCTCGAAGGGCCGAATGGCCTACTCCTGCACGTAATTTCTATGTTTCTATGTTTCTATGTTTCAACCTTTCTCTGTAACTTAGTTGCTGAAACACAGGCAACATTCTAGTAAATCTCCTCTGTACTCTCTCTATTTTGTTGACATCCTTCCTATAATTAGGCAACCAAAATTGTACACCATACTCCAGAATTGGCCTCACCAATGCCTTGTACAATTTTAACATTACAATTTCTATACTCAATGCTCTAATTTATAAAGGCCAGCACACCAAAAGCTTTCTTTCCCACCCTATCTACATGAGATTCCACCTTCAGGGAACTGTGCACAGTTATTCCTAGATCCCTCTGTTCAACTGCATTCCTCAATTCACTACCATTTCCCATGCACGTCCTATTTTGATTTGTCCTGCCAAGATGTAGCACCTCACACTTATCGGCATTAAACTTCATCTGCCATCTTTCAGCCCACTCATCCAAATGGCCTAAATCTCTCTGTAGACTTTGAAAATCTACTTCATTATCCACAACACCACCTATCTTAGTATCATCTTCATACTCACTAATCCAATTTACCACACCATCATCCAGATCATTGATGTACATGACAAACAACAGTGGACCCAACACATATCCCTGTGGCACCCCACTAGTCACCAGCCTCCAACCTGACAAACAGCCATCCACCATTACTCTCTGGCATCTCCCATTCAGCCACTGTTGAATCCATCTTGCTACTCCACCATTAATACCCAACAATTGAATCTTCTTAACCAACCTTCCATGAGGAACCTTGTCAAAGGCCTTACTGAAGTCCATATAGACAACATCCACTGCTTTACCCTCATCAATTTCCCGAGTAACCTCTTCAAAAAATTCAAGAAGATTAGTCAAACATGACCTTCCAGGCACAAATCCATGTTGACTGTTCCTAATCAGACCCTGTTTATCCAGATGCTTATATATATTATTTCTAAGTATCCTTTCCATTAATTTGCCCACCACTGACGTCAAACTAACAGGTCTATAATTGCTAGGTTTACTCTTAGAACCCTTTTTAAACAATGGAACAACATGCGCAGTATGCCAATCCTCCGGCACTATTCCCGTTTCTAATGACAATTGAAATATTTCTGTCATAGCCCCTGCTATTTCTACACTAACTTCCCTCAATGTCCTAGGGAATATCCTGTCAGGACCTAGAGACATATCCACTTTTATATTTTTCAAGTGTCAGTACTTCCTCTTCTTTGAATCTCATAGTTTCCATAGCTACTCGGGTCCGGTAGGCGGCGCGACTCTCGTCAGCAGCGGCCTCTGCAGCCCATCCGCGTTTTTATTATTTTTTGTCTATGTTTATATGTAGTGTTTGTTTTCTTTTGTTGGGGTATGTGTGGGGGGGTGGGGGGGGGGGGGGAAGGAGGGGGAAACTTTTAAATCTCTCCCTGCACTGGAGACCCGACCTTTTCTTGTCGGGTCTCCGTTGTCGTTGGGGCTGCAATGAGGAGCGGCCTCCAACAGAAGAAGCCGGGGACTCTGGTGCCGACTCACCTCACCGTCGCGGAGCTGGCCGAGTCCAGAGCGGGTGGAGCGGTGGTGGAGCGCTGCGCTGCTGCTGCTGCTGCTGCTGCTGCTGCTGATTCGGAGGCTGCAACTGCGGGTCTGCGGACGGCGGCACCGGGAGCCCGCGGGTCCCTGGAGGGAGACCGCTTTTCAGGGCTCCTGCAACGGCGACTTCTCCCGCCCGAGTTGCGGGGTCGGAGAGCTCCTGGAGCGGGGCCTAACATCACCGCCCCGCGCGGCTTGGAATGGCCGCGGGACTCTGCGAGCGCACGCCGGGGGCTCTAACACCAAGACCCGGTGTGCGACCTCGCACCACCCGGCGTGGCTTTAATGGCCACGGGACAATCGCCATCGCCAGCCGGGGGCTTTGACTTTGACTCTGTCATCGGGGGGGGGGAGAGTGCAGTGGAGAGATAAGTTTTTTTTGGCCTTCCATCACAGCAATGTGATGGATGTTTATGTAAAATGTAAATTATGTTGTGTCTTGGGTCTATTTGTTTGTAATGTATGGCTGCAGAAACGGCATTTCGTTTGGACCTCAAGGGGTCCAAATGACAATTAAATTGACTATTGACTACTCTAGTTGTTTCCCTTACCTCACATAATTCAATATTGGTGAATACCGAAGAAAATAAATTGTTCAATATCTCCCCCATCTCTTTTGGCTCTGCAGATAGCTGTCCACTCTGACTCTCTAATGGACAATTTTATCCATCGTTATCCTTTTGCTATTAATATAGCTGTAGAAACCCTTTGGATTTACTTTCACCTTACTTGCCAAAGCAACCTCATATCTTCTTTAAGCTTTTCGAATTTCTTTCTTAAGATTCTTTTTACATTCTTTATCCTCCTCAAGCACCTCATTTACTCCAGGCTGCCTATAATTATTGTAGATCTCTCTCTTTTTCCCAACCGTGTCCAATTTCCCTTCAAAACCAAGACTCTTTCCAATTTTTACTATTTCCTTTCAACCGAACAGGGACATAAAGATTCTGTACTCATAAAATGTCATCTTTAAATGGCCTCTATTTCTCCTCCGCACCCTTCCCATCAAACAAAATGTCCCAATTCACTCCTTTTAAATCATTTCACATCTCCTCAAAATTAGCCTTTCTCCAATCAAAAATCTCAACCCCAGGTCCAGTTCTGACCCTTTCCATAATTATATTGAAACTAATGGTATTGTGATCACTGGACCCGAAGTGTTCCCCAACCTCCACCACCTGACCTGTCTCATTTCCTAACAGGAGGTCCAGCACTGCCCCTTCTCTAGTAGGTACCTCTATGTATTGCTGCAAAAAACTATCCTGCGCACATTTTACAAACTCCAAACCATCCAGCCCATTTACAGAATGTGTTTCCCAGTCTATGTGTGGACAATTTACAATTTTACCAAGCCAATTAGCGTACAAACCTGTACATCTTTCGGCGTGTGGGAGGAAACGGAAGATCTAGGAGAAAAACCACACAGGTCACGGGGAGAATATACAAATTCTGTACAGATGGCACCCAAAGTTAAGATCAAACCCGAGTCTCTGGCGCTGTAAGCTATCAACTTTACCACTGCGCCACCGTGCCGCTCCAAGATGCTACCTAACCCGTTGATTTACCCCAGCACTGTGTGTTTTTTAAAATCATACAGCAAACAAAATTAACCCAGTCAGAGTCTACTATCTATATCCATCCATTCTGTAAAACTTTCCTTCTACATTCTACATTCTCCTTTCTAACCAATCTATATTACTAAAAGTCTGATCTTGATCGCATTTGGCACACTGTGCTGCGATTTCCGAGAGAACGCCACCATCTATGGCCGTCATTGTTGGCCACCTTGCTCAGAGCCCCCTTCCGCTTTCCGGGACCGGAGGATTTTTCCCACTGATGAAAAATCAGAGAGATATTAATGTTTTTTAAATATTCCCCATTCTCTCTGCTGCCCCCCCCCCCCCCCCCAGCGGCAGGTGAGGGGGACTATAAAACTCAAAAGTGTACTCCCTCACTCAGTCTCTGCCAGACCCAGGAAGCGAGAGGGTCACAGCTCTCTGAGCTGCAAATAACACTGAACGCACGTCCACTCCATAGTGAGTCCCCTCGATGCGGCTGTAAAGTGGCTGCTGCCCAATTGCCTCGCCTTTTTTTAAAGTTTATGTTCGCAAAATGAATTTTGGTTGTCGGGTGGCTGCAGCTCAATTGTTTGCCTCGCCTGTTTAACAAGTTTGTGTTCACAAAATTAATTTTGGTTGTCGGATGGCTGCAGCCCAATTGTTTGCCTCGCCTTTTTAACAGGTTTGTGTTCACAAAATGAATTTTGGTTGTCAGGTGGCTGCAGCCCAATTGTTTGCCTTAGCTTGGCTTTTAAAATCGTTGCAACAGTTGGATGCCAGCCCAAGAATCCATTCGGCTCACAACCAGTGGAAACCAGTATCTTCGGCCCGCAAAACCCATACTAGCGCAACAACACCCCCCCCCCCCCCCCCCCCCCCCCCCCCCCCCCCCCCCCCCCCCCCCCCACTGGCAAGCAATACTGGAATTGGTGGAGAGGTGGAATATTGCGTTGGTGACCAGCCCTCCCGTGTGATGCTGGGACCCAGCGGGTCCCACTTAGTCTAGTATTTATTATTTTGCCATCTTGACTTGACACCATGCACTCTAGCATAGAATTGTAGAGTCATAGAATGATACAGTGTGGAAGCAGGCCCTTTGGCCCAACTTGCAACATGTCGCAGCTACACTGGTCCCACCCGCCTGCATTTGGTCCATATCCCTCCAAGCCTTTCCTATTCGTGTACCTGTTTAATTGTTTTTTAAACGTGGGATAGTCCCAGCCTCAACTACCTCCTCTGGCAGCTTGTTCCATACACTCAACTTTGTGCGAAAAAGTTACCCCTCGGATCCCTATTAAATCTTTTAGTCTTCACCTTAAACCTATATCCTCTGGTCCTCGATTCCCCTACTCTGGGCAAGAGACTGTGTTCATCGACCTGATCTATTCCTCTCTTGATTTTACACCTCTATAAGATCACCCCTCATCCTCCTGGAATAGAAAAATGTTTTGTTTTAGGCTGCAGAAAAGTGTGCAGTTCTGGTCACATTACAAGAAAGATGCGGATGCTTTGTAGAGGGTGCAAAGGAGGTTTACCAGAATGCTGCCTGTATTCCAGGGTTTCAGTTATAGGGAGAGGTTGGATAGATTTATATTGTTATTGCTGGAATCTCAGAGGTTGAGAGGAAACTTGATAGAAGTATATAAAATTATGAGAGGCAGAGATAGGGTAGACACGGAACCTTGTTCCCAGGGTGGAAATGCCAACACTAGAGGTATAAGGTGAAAGTTTAATGGAGATGTGTGGGGCAGGTTTTTTACATTGAGGGCAGTGGGAGGCTGGATTGCATTTCCAGGGATGTTGATGGAGGCTTTTGGAAAGGGACATGGAAATGCAGGGACTAGGGGGATATGGATCATGTACAGGTAGAATAAATCAGTTCAGCTAGGCATCATGTTCGGCACAAAACATTAAACGATTAAAGGGCCCATTCCTGTGCTGTACTGTTTTATATTCTATATTTTATGTAACAGAAAAATCTGGGAACACTGGTAAATGATGGACAGAATGGCAAAGAAGGCTTGCATTCCTTTATTGGGAAGGGCATTCAGTACCAAAGTGGGGATGTCATGATATAGTTATAAAAGTCGTTGATGAGACCACACTTGGACTACTGTGTACAGTTCTGATCATGAAAGAATGTCATTAAGTTTCAGAAGAGACTCACCAGATTTCACCTGGACGTTGGGTTGAGTAATAAGGAGAGGTGGGTAGGCTGGGAGGCTGAGGGGTGATCATATTGACATATACAAAATCATGAGGAGCATGGATAAAGTGAACACTCATCACCTTTTTCCGAGAGTAGAGAATTTGAAAACTTGAGGGCAGAGGGTTATGATGAAATGGGAGATATTTAAGCAGGACCAAAGGGGTAACATTTTCACTCAGCGAGTTTTAGGAACAAGCTGCCAAAGGAAGCTATAGAAGCAGATACAATTACAACTTTCCAAAGATAATTGGACAGATACAGTACATGACCATGGTACCACTTCTCATGTTCACTATTCTACCATACACTGACCTCATCTATTCTGAGTGTGTTGTCCTCATTTTGGGTCAGGTCTGATTGTCCTAGTCTCTGTCCCCATTTGACTCAAATGGTTCTAGTTACTTTCCAAACTATGCACTGCATTGTTATCCTTCTGGTGTAGGTAATACAGGTAGGATATATTTGTTGCATATGCACCTGCGCAAATATGTAGGCGCATGCACTCACACGCACACCCACACCAACATACATGCGTGCACACATGTGCAAACCTACACAAATACCCATACACATGCACACCTGAATATACACTAAACTTACCAATCGCCTGTCGTAGACCAACCACATTGAAGTGACAGCCAAGAAGGCACACAAAATGCCTCCACTTCCTTAGGAAACTCAGGAAATTTATCATGTCTATGTCAGATGCAGCATAGAAAGTATTCTGTGAAGGAAGGAACTGCAGATGCTGGTTTATACCACACATATGCCAAAGGAAGGGGTCTGATAGCCAGATGATTGGACAAAGGCCAGAAATGAAAAGACAAATGGTGTAAAATCAGGATAAAAGAAGTGGGAATTGTGAAGCCTAAGGAAAGAATATAGGTGAAAGGGAGAGAGGGTGCAGGAGGCAGCCTCGAAGCAGTCGTCAATGTAGCAATGAAAGAGGGGATAGTGCCAGTGTACTTTGCAACAAGGACTGTTTAATGTGACCGAACAAAAGGCAGGCAAAACTGGGGCTCATGCAAATGCCCTTGACTACACATTTAACTTGAAGAAAGTGAGAGAAGTCAGAAGAGAAGTTTTTGAGATTGAGGACAAGTTCTGCAAGGTGGAGGAGATTGTTAGTAGAGGGAAATTGATTGGGTCTCTGTTCAAGGAAGAACCAGAGTGACTTGATACCTTCCTGGTGGGGAATGGAGGTGTAAAGGGATGGTAATGATGAAACAATGGGAGTTGTCTAGAGATTGAAAGTTATCGAAGAATTAAAGGGACTATGAGGTGTCTCAAATGTAGGTAGGAAGGGACTGGGCAAGGAAGGATAAGATGGAATCAAGGTATTTGGAGATGTGATCTGTGATGAATGAACAGGCAGAAACAATGGGGCTGCCGGGCCGTTCTGTTTGTGGATTTTGGAGAAATTGTAGAGAGTTATGGATGTAGCCCAGTCCATCACATTGATTGGAATCCCCACCATTGACTCTATCTACACTTCACTCTGTGTCGCAAAAGCTGTCAACATAATCAAAAGCTTGTCCCATCCCGGTCATTTCTTCTACTCCCCATTCCTGTTGGGCAGAAGATACAGAAGTTGAGAGGGCGCAACACCAGACTCCCCCCTCTAATATTAGGCTTCTAATCAGTCCTTCCATAAACTAGGGTACAGTCAATAGACAATAGGACCGAGATGAGAAAATCATTTTTTACACAGAGAGTGGTGAATCTGTGGAATTCTCTGCCACAGAGGGTAGTTGAGGCCAGTTCATTGGCTATATTTAAGAGGGAGTTAGATGTGGCCCTTGTGGCTAAAGGGATCATGGGGTATGGAGAAAAGGCAGGTACAGGATACTGAGTTGGATGATCAGCCATGATCATATTGAATGGTGGTGCAGGCTCGAAGGGCTGAATGGCCTACTCCTGCACCTATTTTCTATGTTTCTATGTTTCTAATAGACAATAGGTACAGGAGTAGGCCATTTAGTCCTTCGAACCAGCACCGGCATTTAATGTGATCAGGCTGATCAACCCCAATCAGTACCCAGTTCCTGCCTTCTCCCCATAACCTCTGACTCCACTATCTTTAAGAGCCCTATCTTGCTCTCTCATGAAAGTATCCAGAGAACCGGCCTCCACCGCCCTCTGACGCAGAGAATTCCATAGACTCAGAACTCTCTGTGTGAAAAAGTGTTTCCTCATCTCCGTTCTAAATGGTTTACCCCTTGTTCTTAAACTGTGGCCCCTGGTTCTGGACTCCCCCAACATCAGGAATGTTTCCTTCCCCTAGTGTGTCCAAACCCTTAATAATCTTATGTTTCAATAATATACCCTCTCATCCTTCTAAATTCCGGAGTATACAAGCCCAGCCACTACATTCTCTCAGCATAGTCCCGCCATCCCGGGAATTAACCTTGTAAACCTACGCTGCACTACCTCAATAGCAAGAATGTCCTTCCTCAAATTAGGGAGCCAAAACTGCACATAATACTCCAGGTGTGGTCTCACTAGGTCCCTGTACAACTGCAGAAGGATCTCTTTGCTCCTATACTCAACTCCTCTTGTTGTGAAGGCCAACTGCCTGCTTTCTTCACTGCCTGCTTTTTGCTACCATAAGTGTATAAACCTCACACTTTTTTTCCGACACCATTTTAAACTTCATCTGTTTTTGCCATGTGGATAACCCACGCATTAAACCCAGCCTGTCCAAGTCCACCCTGCATTCTCATAGCATCATCCTCACAGTTCACACTGCCACCCAGCTTTGTGTCATCTGCAAACTTGCTAATGTTACTTTGAATCCCTTCATCTAAATCATTGATGTATTTTGTAAATAGCTGCAGTCCCAGCACCGAGCCTTGCACTACCCCACTAGTCACTGCCTGCCATTCTGAAAAGGACCCGTTAATCCCTACTCTTTATTTCCTGTATGCCAACCAATTTTCTATCCATGTCAGCACTCTATCCCCAATACCATGTGCCCTAATAATGTGGGACCTTATTAAATGTTTTCCGAAAGTCCAGGTACACTACATCCACTGGCTCTCCCTTGTCCATTTTCCTAGTTACATCCTCAATAAATTCCAGAAGATTAGTCTAGCATGATTTCCCCTTCGTAAATCCATGCTGACTCAGACCAATCCTGTTATTCAATCCAAATGTGCCGCTATTTCATCTTTTAATGATTGACTCCAGCGTCTTCCCCACCACCGATGTCAGGCTAACTGGTTTATAATTCCCTGTTTTCTCTCTCCCGCCTTTCTTAAAAAGTGGGATAACATTAGCTACCCTCCATTCAACTCGGATTCAACTCCCCCCCAGTGCGAACATTGGACTCTGTCTATGGAACTGGTTACTATAATGACGCAAACTATATTCTGCACTTTTTATCTTCCCCTCTGCTCTACCTACTGTACCAGTATTTGACTTGGTTGCATTTATTTATAGTATTATCCCATTTGATTGGCTAGCATGCAAAACAAAGTTTTTCACTGTATTCAGTACACAAGACAATAATAAACCTAAATCTAATCCTAACCTCTTTTTTCACCCTGGGCTTATTATCTTTTTAGGTATAACACTTTAGTCCCCTACATAGATCACATTAAGGTTAGATGTACCTAAATGGCTAACCTTGTAATGTAAATCCCAAAAGAGGATTAGGAAAGAGCAGGAACATAATGTTAGCATTAATTGTCAAGGTTGAATAATGGTTTTACGCTCATTACCTTTGACTTCAGATAGCTGACCAGACTAGTAAAGGACATTTATTTCAGGAACATCCTTAAAGCCTTTTCTGCTCCAGCACTCTAACTTCAGTTAATTAAAATATGGTAAGATTTACTGAATGAAGGTTAAAATACTTTGTCCAGAATTTGAACATAAAATCAGTTTAATAGTGGCCGGATTGGATTGTCTTCATTAAAAACATGTTGGCGTTTCTATGAAATGACATAGGTCCTGCTGAAACCTGCTATTGCATCACTGGGAGATGATAACATCTTGGGAGTAATGACATGCACAACCTCTGGCTCTCCTCTCTCCCCAAGTAAAGACAGTTTTTCCATGAACTAAGTAAGTGTTCTTGTAAATAAACTGAAGAATTTACAGATTTTACTTCTTAAGCGAAATCTTTATAAACTATCTTCCCTTTTAACAATTTAAACAATTCTCCTTGGTTATTTTAACAGATCTGTTGATAGATTTATTTTAAGAACATTAAGTAAATCAGTTAAATTAATGGAACACAATGTCATGCAAATTATGCAATAAAACTCAAACATCTTAATTCTGCAATTTCTAGGCTTATATGGTAATGTCGTGCTCATTTTCGGCTAAGACTGCTTGACATCATTCCAATATTGGAAAATGTCAAAAGACTCATTGATTTCTTAATCATTGAGATGGAGAAAACCTATTGAAAGTGCCTACATTGTCCTGATCCTTCAGACATAAAAGTTTTAAAGCCCCTTCTGTCTGCAATACCTCGTTTTATCATTCTGTCCTGATCTTGTTAAGTTTGTTTTATCAATAAAAACTCCTCTTGCTTCATTAACTGTGCCATCACACCATTGTCCTTTTCACCATCTGAGATTCACTCAAACTCAGTCATGTTCTCCTCAAGGCCACATTTATCATTCATCTCCTCAAAACCCCTTCCCCTTGATTTTTCAATTCTTAACAAATATCATTTCATCTCCAACCTCTTCCATCCCCTTGAAGGACTTGGAATGCACATCTGGTATAGAATGCCCCAGTGGTCACTAAGGATGTTTTTATACTGAAATTAATGCCTGCAAAATGATTCCCCATTGTGGAGCTTGTAACAGGGCAGTAACTGAAAATTCCTGGATGAATTAATTCATTATTGTTTCAACATTAGACTAATGTCAAACTCACAGTTTCTCAAAGAAACTAAAATCTCACGAACAAAGGACTTTGAAGCATGATGACAATTGACAGCTCTGTGTCAGTTGTCCATTTTACAGCATTCAGTTTTACTCTCCAACAGCTGGCATTTTTATTCCTGGAGTAAGTCTGCAGCCATAAAATTCTGAAAAGGGATATATTGTCCTTCAATAGAATTGAAAATCTGATGATTATATTGGGAGATGAACCAATATTGTCTATCTAATGATTCCATCTTTTTGAAGTCCAATACCAGATTCATGAACAGTTAATCTAGGCTCCTGTGCAATACCAAGGGAAACATTAGATCATATCTCTTTTTCAAAGTGGATATTAAAAGCATCTCAAATTGACATTCAAAGGGAATATTTCCTAATAATCTGGCCAATCTCCCGAACGATAAGTAACACATTTACTCAGCATTTATTCCTTTAATATTTATGATATGTACGTCGGCTAAATAATTATTGCTTTCCACAAACACACCTATAGCATTTAATTAGCTGAAAAGCACTTACAAATATACTAGATGTCATGAAATGCCTTATATAACCAAATAAAATATGAAAACGAAAATAACCGAAAAGAGTTAAGGAAGACAATTATTCAAATGTTATGTGCCTGGAAATAGATTATAAAGCTTTTATTTTGTTTTATTAGCTTCCAACTTCTCTACTAATAGCTGGAGGAATGACGACGATCATTGTTTTATTTTGATAAAGATTATTTTTTAAGGGCATGCATCATGAGCAGTTTTACAATGTGTAGTGATCACAAGAAAGCCTATTATAGACCTAATAGAGCAACAGTTCAGAAATCAGAAAGTGCAGCTCTCCATCAGGGACTTTGTTGCCCTGACAGAAAACCTCTGTGGTGCTCACCTATTTTATTTGCAAAAGTGGTTGTCAAGTAAATCACACAGAGGATGGTGGGTATGTGGAACGAGCTGCCAGAGGTAGTTGAGGTAGGTTCCATAACAACACTTAAAAGGCATTTGGACAGGTACAGTACATGGTACGTGGATAGATGAATCTCCCAATCAACCTTTGACTATGTAACCACCGAAGTTACAGAATCATGGAGTCATGCAGCACAGAACCAGGCTCTTCAGCATGATTTGCCCATGCCGAACAAGAAGCACCACCTACACTAGTCCCACCTTCTCACGTTTGACCCATATCACTCTTAACATTTCCAATCCATTGCGAAAGATTTCAACTAAATTTGAGACCCACAACGTAGAATAATTCACATCTGCAAATGTTGTATAAAATCCATTTGCAGCAAAAAAGTAATTGGTTCTAAATAAGGAATGAATAAGCAAATACAGATATGGCTACTTAGAGTCATAGAATCATAGAGTGATACAGTGTGGAAACAGGCCCTTCGGCCCAATTTGCCCACACCGGCCAACGTCCTGGCTACACTAGTCTCACCTGCCGGCGTTTGGTCCATATCCCTTCAAACCTGTCCTATCCATGTATCTGTCTAACTCTTTCTTAAATGTTGGGATAGTCCCTCCCTCAGCTACCGCCTCTGGAAGCTTTTTCCAAACCTCCACTCCCCTTTGTGTGAAAATGTTACCCTTCAGATTCCTATTAAATCTATTTCCCATCGCCTTAAACCTACAAAGGTCAAAGGTCAAAGGTCAAAGGTCAACAACTTTATTTGCCATTTGTGCTTACACACATAGGAACACCTGTGCGGCTGTTCAGGGAGTCAAGTCAAGTCAAGTTAAAAAGACACACAGAAGACACATAATCTATAAAAACATATACTTCTCTAGAACCAAAAAAGAAAGAAAATGCCTAAAACCCTATGTAAAGGGGAAAGTGAGAGCATTGTAAATTACACAAACCCTATATAAAAAGTGTCGATTGCATTGTAAAATGCACAGGCCCAGGAGACAATATAATATAATACAATATAATGTGCTATGAGGTAGGTCAGGACATCAGTTCATTTTGTTTTGGCCAAGAGTCTCACTGTGGCAGGGAAGAAGCTCTTAAAAGAGCGTGTTCTGTTTGTGACGATGCTGTCCGCTCGTTTGTGCCTGAGGTTGTATGTGCAGTTTTTGTGTTTGAGCAGGGAGTGAGCTGGATGTAGTTTGTCTCTGATGATTCTCTCTGCTCTTTTTTGACAGCGCTGTGTATAGATTGTATCCATGGAGGGGAGTTCCGTTCTGATAATCCTCTCTGCAGTCTTTGTGACTCTTTGCAGAGCATTCCTCTCTGTCTGTGTGGTGTTTCCATACCACACCGTGATGCCTGTGGTGAGGATGCTCTCTATCAGTCCTTTGTAGACCTGGGTGAGAGGGCAACAGTGCAGACCAGCTTTTCTGAGCAGCCTGATGAAGTACAGTCTCTGCTGTGCTTTTTTCAGTTCAGATCTGATGTTACTTGTAATCCCAGGTATCTGTAACTGTCAGCCCGCTCCACCACAGTCCCCTTGATGATGAGGGGCTGCAGGGGGGGTGGATTTTTCCTGAAGTCCATTATTATTTCTCTTGTCTTGTCTGTGTTGAGGCTTAGGTCGTTCACCTCACCATAGGCAAGAATGTCATTCACCAGACTCCTGTAGCCCGACTTGTCCCCTCCCTTGATGAGGCCCAGGATGGTGGTATCATCCGCATACTTAATAATGATGGTGTTTTCCTGGGTGGAGACACAGTCGTGTGTGTACAGGGTGAAATGTTTGGGACTGAGACAGCAGCCTTGTGGTGATCCTGTGCTGACGGTGAGCTCTGCAGACACCCTCCTTCTCATCCTCACCACCTGTGGTCTTTCAGTCAGGAAATCCAAGATCCAGTTACAGGTGGGAGTCGGGACGCCGAGGTCTGTCAGCTTCTCAGTCAGCCTGCCCGGGCGAATGGTGTTAAAGGCCGAACTGTAATCCAGGAACAGCGTTCTGACGTATGTTCCTCTGCTGTCCAGGTGTTGCAGGATGTGGCGTAGAGCAATGGCCACTGCGTCGTCCACTGAGTGGTTGGGGCGGTAGGCGAACTGGAGGGGGTCGATTGTGCCCGGGACCATGTGATTGATATGTGTGAGAACCAGTTTTTCTAGACACTTTATGGCAACTGGCGTGAGTGCCACTGGCCTGAAGTCATTCAGGGTGGATGGGTTTGGTTTTTTTGGAACTGGTACAATGGTGGAATATTTAAAAATACGGGGGACCACTGCTTGGTTTAAAGACAGATTGAAGATGTCTACATACACTCCAGTGAATTGTACTGCACAGGCCTTCAGAACTTTAGGAGGGACGCCATCTGGACCCACAGCCTTGTGGGGGTTCACCTGCCTCAGAGCTTTCAGGACCTGTGTGGGTGTCACCTGAAAGACAGTGTCCGTGGGGTTGCAGGGGGCTTTTGAGGGGGTGTCTGTGTTCAGTCTGTCAAACCTGGTGTAGAAGGTATTAAGGCTGTCTGGGAGGGTGACATCCTGGGGGTCTGTGGTTGGTACTGTATTCTTGTAGTTTGTGACTGCTTGGATTCCCTGCCACATACTGCGTGTGTTGTTACTTAGGTAAAAGCTTTCAAGTTTTTGGGAATAAGCCCTCTTTGCAGCTCTGATGGACTTCTGTAGCTCATACATACATTCTCTGGTTCTCGATTCACCTACACTGGGCAAGAGACTCTGAGCATGTACCCAATCTATTCCTCTACTTAGATGTACTATATCTTAATTGTTTAATCGACTTTGTTATTTTTTTCCTCCTTAACTCCACTGTGTGAAGAATACATTGGAATAGAAAAGGGAGGGATGGTCACTGAATTACTCAGTGGAAAGCACTTCAGAAAAAAAAAGTATTGATAGGACATTACACTATTGCCCGGCTTAGAGATTATTAAATTATGAACCTAGCAGAACATAAATAACTTGACAGAACATCCAGATACATCAAATACTCAAGCTGAGGACAATAATTTGCATACTTTCTGATTATTCACAAATGTTGTATAGATCTTCTGCAATTTAGAGGATTAACAAACTGACGAGTGAAATTAGATATTAAACAATTTGGGTTTCATGCTTTGATGTTACTGCGGTGTCTTCAGAAGTACCACTGATAGATGTTAATCAAAAAGACACATTGTGAATCGTTATGCAAAGTTGTGTCTTAGTCAGCATAGTCACAGAGCTATTTAGCATGGAAAGAGGCCCTGTGGCCCAACATGTGCACGAGGTGGTCCCATATGCCTGCATTAGGCCCATATCTCACTTAACTTTTTCTATTAATGTATCGGTCCAAATGTATCTTTGTCAAGAATAGTCTATCAAGGAAAGCAATTTGTTGATTCTCATTATTACATCAATACCATTAAGAGGCACTGTAATGGCAGTGTGTCAGTGGAATAAAATCTGACATTCAGACGCTTTAATTATGCATCCCAATCTGTTGTCGCAGGTTTCTTTCAAGGAATTAAAACTCTTCAAAAATAATTGCACTCCAAAATGAATTCACTTTGTTGATGTGGAAGTGCAGGTGCCAACAGATGGCCGGGGAGATTGTCTTCTGCTGTCTCTGATGCCTGTTTTCCTTCATATATTTTCCTCATCATGCAGAAACATAAAGTAGAGAAAAAGTCAGCTGTTCCTAGGATGATATAACTTTTTCTCAATCCAATGGCAGTAAAGCGAAAGGGAGCAAAAATATATAAATATTCATGGCAAAAATGCATTGGAGCAGAAATGTGTTTCCATTTCGAGTGAAAAAGTATCTTCACTTAGTATATGAAGTCAGCTTTCACAAGGCGGTTCATCAGACAAATATGAAAACTTCAATAGAAGTACAAGAAACTACAAATGCTGGAACTAGAGCAATAAGCAATCTACTTGAGTAATTCAATGGATCAGTGAGTGTAAAAGAATGGAGTGGAGCAGAGCCGACCTTAAGCCGATTGGACCGATTGCTCCCAATTGGGCCCCGCGAGTAAGGGGACCCCGCGCCACTCTCGGCTCGGGTAGGTCTCCCCTGGGTGGAGGGGGGAGAGATGGGCGGAGAGAGAGTAGAGGGGTGGAGGGGGAAGAAAGGGGTAGATGGGGAGGGGTGTATGAGGGGGAGTGGAGAAGGGAGAGGAGGAGGTGGGACGGTCCCTGACGGTCCCAGGGCAGCGCTCCCGCCCCTCCAGTTGCCGTGTTTCACGCACACAGCCCCGGCTGCAACCCTCTCTCACCCCAGGGAGACACGGTGAATAACACAGGGAGGGCCGGGCCGGGCCGGGGGTTGGAGCAACGTTTACAAACATCGGCCTCAGCTCACACCCGTCCGCCCGGACCCCGGTATTCGCTCCTTCCGCCGGCCCTCTCCCTTCTCTCCTTCTCTTCTTCCCTCCCTCCTTTCTCTTCTTCCCTCCCTCTTTCCTCTCTTTTCCCTTCTCATTCATTCCATCCCTTCTTTCTCTCCTTCCCTCCCTCGTTTCTCTACTTCCCTCCCTCCTGCCCTTCATCCCTTCTCTCCCTCTCTCCCCTTTTCCCTCCCTCCCTCACTTCTCTCCCTCCCTCCCTCCCTTCTCACCCTCCCTCACACACATCACTCACAGACAATTAACACACAAATAACTAAGTTAGGATGGGGTAGAAGCCCAAAGGGTAGGATGAGGCTGAAGCCCAAAATATAATGCCTGGACTGTTTTTTCACCAATGGTTATTGGTTTTCCAGGATCTATTTAATTAAATCACTTTTTTGTTCTCATTTCAGTCAATAAAACAAGGGGTATTGTAACTATGTACTTTTCAGAGGTGATCTACACATTTTCTTTGTTACTTGTAGGCGTACATATATGCAATTTTATATTAAAATGTAGCTTAGATCTGTTTGGTCCATTAACTCGCAGGTACTTTTGAAGCGCACATTTTGATTACTTTCCATTCTACCATAGAGATATAAAGTCTATAATAGACATTAATTATATTTCTATGAATCTACAGACCCTGGCTGGGAACTTGGGGCTCACCAAAACTGATCCCAATTGGGCCCCGCACCTCCTAAGGCTGGCCCTGGAGTGGAGGGAGAGTAGTGGAGTAGAGAGCTGGAGGCTTGTAGATGGATGCATTCAGAAGAGAAAAATAAGAGGTCAGATGAAGCCCAGTGAGGGGAAGGGAGAGTGAAGGTGCAGACAGCTGTTGGAGGATGATAAGCAGATAAAGGCTGCCAGTTATTTTACTGTTTAGCATGCTTATATTCATATGTTGTATCTTTGTTTGGTTAGCAACACAAATTTTAGGAACCCTTGCACTTGAACAATGGTTGGTCGCTTGGTTGTTATGGTAGAATGAGGGATATGCTTTTCTTGGCTTTATAGACAAAAATGGAAATCACGTCTACTGATGCTGAAGGCCCATCGCTGTTCGATCTGTAGCTAATCCAGTTCATCTTCAATATTTTTGGACTATATTAACTTTGAGGTGCATTGGCTAAGTTAACCAATTTGTAGTTTTATGTGAAACTAGACCAAGTGGGATCGTTGGGTCCCTGTCACACGGGAGGGCTGGTCACTGAACGCAATATTCCACTACTCACACATAGCCCCCAACTGCGCATGCACGGCTGACGGGCTCCTGTTGTGATGCCAAAGATCCCCGTTGTGACCCGAGTCACGGCAACCCTCCCCTAATGTGCCACGCCATCCCTCTTCCTACCCCTATCCTCCTCCATTCCACCTCATCCCCAGCACTTCCACCCCTCCCTCTTCTTCCCCATCTCCTCCTCCCCTCCCCAGTCCATCACTCACCTCTCCATCCCTCTCCTTTCCCCTACTCTCAGGCACTCCCTCCCTCTCTCCATAACCCCTCTCTCCTCCCTACCCCCTTGAAGTCATTGTGAGGTGGAAGCTGCTGTGTTTTTAAAACAGAGTTTTTTTAACGTGAATGAGATCTCATTGTGATTTCATTATTGGGTGGAACACTGCTGACGGGCAGTTTATGTAAATGAGATCCTATTGTGATGTCACACACTGCTAACGGCCAGTGCAGATGGAAGTGATATTTGTCAAAGTGGTTTTTGTAAAGTTAAAAATGTGAATAACCTGTAAAATATACCATCAATCTGAATGCAATTTGCCACAGCACACCACAGGATAATGATGAGTAAGGTGGGCCAAAATTGTAGCGCTCTTTGGTGAAGTTTCAGGATCACACTCATCACGCAATCACAGACACACACACATAATAACAAACAAGATGAGAGTTTTAGTAATATATAGATGAGTTATTATTGGGGGTACGTGCATCTTAAACTTTAATCAAATAAACATTATTGGTTGAAAGATATGGGACCATGTTCGGGTAAGAAAATGCAACAAGCAGAAGTTTGATGTTAGTTTCCTAAAATTAGATGAGTCATCAACTGGACGTACCTCTTCTGCAAATGCCTTAAGGAAATGTTTAAACGTCAGCCATCAGCAATTATGTTATTGCTCTGTTCATTTGGACAGATATTCAACAATTGCACAATTTGTATTATGTTTGCCTTGAAGCTATACAGTTTAATGAAACCCTCTTCCTCCTCCTCCCAACCACCACAAGTGCACAGGGTTGGAAAAATCATCTTCCCAGGAATTGGGCCATTCCTTGCCCCTCTGATGGTTCTCTGAACCATGTAACTCCATGTCCTATTCTGGATTTCCCCACACCCAGCTGGAATCCAAGGTCATCATTTAAACTGACTTTTGGAAAGACAAGCTGTCTTGCCAAACTCTGTTGAGTTAAAACTTGGCTGGAAACCCTAACTTCCAACTTTCCCACCCAAAACGCTGTCTCTTCCTATGTAATCCTCTTCTGTAAATATTCTGAGTTTTGCAGTAAAAACATGTTTTAATTGTGAAGTGATGAGAATGAGTAAATTCCTCACATTGTGCAGAGTTTGCTGAAGGCTATGGTATCTTATGATCTGTTTGCTGCAATCCCACCAATATCAATAGCACACATCGTCCAGGTTCTTAATCCAAAACTATGGTGGGCTATGGAGATAGCAAAGATTATGGTCAGGCAAGGTTAAAGAACAGAGCATAATTGGTCCTGAATGGTTGGAAAATGAGGAACCTTCAAAAGATGATAGAAGCCTAGAAAATGATGAGGGAATTTTATAGTATAGTGATGTAAAATGTATTTCTTCCAATGAAGGAATTGAGAACAAATGGGCATAATCTTAAATTTAACACTAGAACCATTTTGAAGTAAAATCAGGAATCATTATTTCATACAGAGGTTTGTTAGCAATTGGATTTTGCTTGCAAAAACATTGAGTCAATTCCAATTTTCAGAGCAGAACTGAATAGATTTGAAGGGTAAATATGTTAGGGGACATTAAATAAAAATGAGTCAATGGAATTATTATAGTTGAATGGTGGAAGAGGCTAAACATACTGTGTGGTCTCCTACTGTTACAATGATCCCGCCAATTTTAACTAGGTCAGTGGCAAACACTGCCGCTTACACTTGGATCTATGTTCCCCATTAGTTCCTTTTCATCAAATGTAGTAATCATGAGTTAGCTTTGAGATATCAATACCGACTGTCCTTAATTATCATGTTATTTCAGGAGAAATAGTAATTTTAGTTCATGTTGTGTTCAAAAACTGTTCAATGGTTAATAAACTGAGCAGAGTAATTATACAGCTGCCCTGTCGACCTCTGAACAACTTCCACATCAAATTAGTAATGTTGATGCAAAACACATCTATTGATGCTCCTGAACACATCATCAGTGATGTAACCTGGGGTCATTGGGTGCTTTGGGTCTTTCAACATCAGACCACGACTTGTGTTCAGTCGGCATTCGCTCCTCCCCATGGACCTTCTCTCCTGATCCAGAGCCACCGCGAGGCCTTCTCCGCTGCCTCTGTGGTGTTCTTGATTACTCTTCTCCTCTCCATTCCGTTGATGGCCAGCACACTCAAGGCTTTGTAGAGCGATTGCCCTGCAAAACCTCTGCAACCAACCACGATGGGCATACACCTTACCTTCCAGCCCTGCTTACGGCAGTCTATGACCAGCTCTTCATAATTGGTCATCTTCCTCTCGTGGGCCTCCTCCAGACGGTCCTCTCACGGCTCTGTCAGTTCCAACAAAATGTTATTTCTGGTCGCCTATGAGACCAGGAGGATGTCTGGCCTCAGGGTGGTCGTGGCAATGTGCTGTGGGAACTTCAGCTATTTCACCAGGTCCACAGAAAGCTGCCAGTCCTGCGCAGTCGCCAGGATTCCTGGCTGATTCCTGGCTACTTTGGTTCTTGGCAGCTGCACTCCAGCCTTCACGAAGGTGATCATCTGGGTGGTGGGCCGTGGTCGTCTGCAGCTGCAGATTCCAATGCCGATGGCTCCTGCAATGGGTTTAAGAACCTGGTCGTGATGCCAGGTGTACCGGCCCTGCCCAAGAGCCTTTGGGCAGCAGCTGAGGATGTGTTCCAATGTCCAATGTAATTATAATGTGAGGCCATAAGGTTGTGTTTGACTTCTGGCACCTACCTAACATATTTGGCATTAAGCACATTCTTGGTATGAGGTTGAACTCATTTTCCTTGCTGCTACTTAAATCTCTATAATTATCTGATGTTGGTATCGTCGCCCTCATTATTTCTGCAGCCTTCTGTAAAGAAACAGAACATTTTTGTATTTCTCTACCATTCCTTCAAAATATATTTTGTTTTGTCCTCATTTACTTATTTAAAATGTTTTTTTTTCAGCTTTTATGTATTTCATCTTCTGTTATTTCCATTTAGGTTACGTTTCTTCATACCCTTTGTGATATAATTAGTGTTTGACTACAATAGATTTTTATGTGGTTTGATTTTTCAGTCTGATTTCAACCTTTTTGTTTAAACCCATATTTTAATTATTCTTCTCCTTGGTGATCCCAAGAACTCAAGGCTTCGCTGCTCCGCATTTGTTAAATTATATAGATACAAGCCCATCCTACAGGGTGAGGTGCAAGAGACACCTGCCACCAACTTTACCAAGTAAACTGCTTCTTGGTCTTTCAGGACTGGTCGTTTCAGCACAGCTTTCAAGATTGGTTTAAACCAAGAAAGAGTCTGTTATGAAGCTTGAAAATTAACTTGGATATGTTGGTAATTGGTGCAGGGAAATATTAAGGATTCAAAGACATAAACAGTAATTCAATTTGAACGGAGAATCAATAATCACTCTGGCTTGCCTCCAACTCATCATGAAAATGAAAGTAGACAATGTTGATCCTATATGTACAAAAAGCCTGGGCGATCTTTCTGCCACTGTGGTAAGCAAACAACTACAATATATATGACAGAGATAGGCGGCAGTAGTTGTCTGAAATGACCCTAAGGCTAGCTGTTGAGAGATACAATTACCTTAATATCCATAACGAGTGTAATCAAGGATTGTGAATATTACTTTGCAGTCCCGCAGAATGTCACATATCTGAATGATGCCTGGCTTTGAAAACTTGAATCTGTACACACTTTGTTCCTTAGCTAGGGATGATTTTGTGTCTGAAAGTTCTGTGCATTTGGTCTTCAGAAGTAAACAGTTATGTGTCTCATGTTCCAGGGACCCTGACTCTTCCATAATCACCTTCAATGCTTTTGCACAAAGCTTCCAGTACGATAGTGCTGTCAGCTGTTGATCACTGAGGCATTGTGAAGGATTTGCTCTGGAGTTTATGTTGCTTACACATTGCATATATAAGGTATTGCATATTTAAAGAGAATACTGCAATAAACAACCCTTGCTGGTTTGAGCCCTTACTGAGAACCATGAGAAATGTTACAGCAGTCTGAAGTCAGTTTCAGACTCTTCAGAGTCTGATGTCTGCTGGCTGAATATTTTAAATAATGCAACATGCTGTGCTCCTTGTTTATCTGTGATTATCATTGAAAGGGAATGAAATATGTGTCGTGCTATAACTTTGTTTGACATAATTAAATGTGTGCCTGGTGCTGGACAAATTAATATGGATCACAACTGTGAGTGCCAGTATTGTGATTTGTACAATTTCACATGGAAATGTTCTTTAATGCAATTTCCTTTGGATAAAATCGACCTAGTATTACAGTGTGCTGAACAAGGAAACAGCAATACGTGATTTAAATTCTCAATAATTGTTCTTTGTGTACTAGTTCTGATTTTGGCAAAAAAAAAAAAATGATGATCATCTGGTTTGTAACATTATCACTGTGATTAATAGCAAAATTATTTTCACATTACCCAATACATATTTTTATAAAACAATGGAAACTAAACAACTGAAAGAGCCCAAAATATTCTTGTTATACTGTCAACTTTAGCACAATACACCATTTGAGTGCAAAGTTGACATTCATCAGGAATGGAAAGAGTACAAAGAGGATTTACAAGAATATTGCCAGGACTTGAGGCCCTGAGCTGTAGGGAGATATTGAGCAGAGTAGGACTTCATTCCTTGAAGGGTAGGAGGCTGAGGGGTGATCTTATAGAGGTGTATAAAACTATTATAGAGGTGTATAAAATCATGAGGGAAATAAATCGGATGAATGCAGTCTTTTACCCAGTGTAGGGGGGAATCAAGAACCAGGTACAGTGAAAAACGTTTTTTGTACACAGAGGGTGGTAGGTATATGGAATGAGCTGCCAGAGGAGGTAGTTGAGGCAGGTATTATAACACCAGTTAAAAGACATTTGGCCGGGTACATGGATAGGAATTCTTTAGAGGGATATGGGCCAAACATGGGCAAATGAGACTAGCTTGGTGAGACATTTTGGGTGGCATGGCCAAAATGGGCAGAATGGCCAGTTTCCATGCTATATGACACTATGACTGTAATGGCCATCCAGCAGATGGTTAAGCAGTTAAATGGCTCTGTGTTGGTATTGATTGAGGGTGGTGCATGTGAGTTCAGGTCAGCACAGTAGTTCAGCAGGTGGTCAGTCTGAAGAAGGGTCTTGACCTAAAACGTCACCCATTCCTTCTCCCCAGAGATGCTGCCTGTACCGCTGAGTTACTCCAGCATTTTGTGTTTAGCTTCGGTTTAAACCAGCATCTGCAGTTCCTTCATACACAGTTCAGCAGATGGTGCTGTCTCATGGCTCCAGTAGTCCAGGTTCAATCTGGGAAATTATTTAGCAACTTTAATTAGCATACGTAGTGGCAGGAGATTCAGGCTGAAGTTGATGGTTATTGGGAAAGAATAGGTTACAGGGAAGTAAGTGGAGGAATGGGATTGATGGAATAGCTCGGAGAGCTAAGATGAACTGAACGCTTTCCTTCCATGTGGTAAGAAAATACAACAAATATGGATATGCAGGGATTGAAGGGAAATGGATCATGTGCAAGTAGATGTGATTAGTTTAACTTGGCATCTTGTTCGGCACAAACATTGTGGGCGGTAGGGCCTGTACCTGAATTGTACTGTTCAAGTATCAAAGTTCTAAGAGAAACGTCATGCCACTTAAAGCCTAGTTCAGCTCTCAATGTTGCCGATAGAAATCGTTGGACAATGGTATGTCTAAAGAGGTTTTTCGTGACCCTGTGAGACATTGGAAGACATTCTTGGACAATTTGTCAGGATCTCACTTACATTTTATTACTATTTTTCTTGGATTGTTTCTCTAACATTGCCTAATGACAGTGAGTGTCCTTTGGACAGCTTGTGATCGTCTACAGGAGCATGCTCTTTGCTGTGCATGAATGAAAGGAGGAGAAAATGAGGAAGGGTGCCTGCAGGGGAGGTTTGGAGGGGAAGGGTTGGGTACATGAAACCTTCTGTACTGTACACTGACAATGACAATTAAAGTTGAATCTGAATCTGATCTGAATCTGCAGAAGAGGCAGGATAATGAGGAAAGCTTTCAGCAAGAGAAATAATTCACTCGACTTAGAAGATTTTGGGAGACTGCCCTTCACCATTAAATCCATTGTGCCCTGTAACACAAGAGTAAAATAAAAAGAGCAGGAATGGACCAATAAGAACTACGTCACTACTCAAAAAGATTAGGGTTGATCAATCTTGGCCCCCACACACACTTCCCACAGTCTTCCCTCACTCGCTGACTCTGGAATTTTGTCTGGAATTTACTCAATAACTTGGTCTCCATAGCTCTGTGGGATAGAGAATTCTAAACATTTGAAACCTTCTGAGTGAAGAGATTAATCTTTCTTCCCATCTCAAATGGCTGACTTCTTATTATGAAATTATGTCCCCTTGTTAGACTTGACTTTGCTTTAGACTTTAGAGATGCAGCGTGGTAACAGTCCCTTTGGCCCACCGGCTCCATGCTGATCAGCAATTACCCCATACACTAGTACTAGATAATCCAATCCTCTCAATGTCCACCCTGTCAGTCCCTTTCAAAATATTCTGTGTTTCAATATGATCACCATTTAATCTTTTATATTTTCACGAATATAAGTAAAACTTCATTTCATACATCATTTCATACATTAATACATTTCATACAAGATTTCATACATCTCATCTCAGGAGTAAAATTAGTTACACTTTTTTTCCCCACTGCATTCAGTGGAAGAATATCCTTCCCTAAATTGTAGTCTAAAACCATCCACTATATTAGATCCAGTCTCAAGGATGCCCTGGAAAGCTGTATTAAAACGTTCTTACTTTTTACTTCATACCCTATACCAAGTTTTTCTAATTACTTGCTGTGCCTGTGTGCTAATCCTTTATGTTACTTGCACAATAATACGTAGATCCCTTGTATCAATCCACTTAAATAATAATTCATTTAAATAATAATATTCTTATACATTCCTACTCCAAAATGGTTAGCTTTGCAATTTTGCCACATAATACTCCACCTGACAATTTCTGCCCCTCTCTCCTTAATTATCTCTATTTCTTTACAGGTTTTTTTGCATCCACCTCACAATGAATTAACCTGCTTATTATTTGCATCATCAGCAGGTTGGCTGCAGTATGCTCAATCCCTTCATCCAAATCATTCACATAAATTGTAAATAGTTCAGGTCCTGGCATTGAAGTTGATGACATGCTCCTGGTTACTGATGTCCAATCCAAAAATGTCCCACTTAACCTGGCCTTCTTTTCCTGTTACAAACATTGAAATGCTGGAAATGCTCAATGGGTCAGGCAGTATCTGGAGGACATACATCAGACCAAAAATTATGCATTAAAATTGTAAAAGAGAATAACAAGTTAGTTTTACATTACAGTGTGTGTGTGTGTGTGTGTGTGGGGGGGGGGGGGGGGGGGGGGGGGGGGGGTGGGGGGGGGGGGGGGGGGGAGATGACTGGACAGGACAAAGGGAATATTGATTTTCACACAGAGAATGGTATGCTCGTGGAACGCTTTGGCAGGGGTGGTGGTGGTGGCAGATGTTTTAGTGGTGTTTAAGAGACTTTTAAATAGGCATTTGGATATAGAAACATAGAAACATCGAACATAGTTGCAGGAGTAGGCCATTCGACCCTTCAAGCTTGCATTCAATACGATCATGGCTGATCATCCAACTCAATATCCTGTACCTGCCTTCTCTCCATACCCTTGATCCCTTTAGCCACAAAGGCCACATCTAAATCCCTCTTAAATATGGCCAATGAACTGGCCTCAGCTACCTTCTGTGGCAGAGAATTCCAGATATGCCAGAGATGGAGGGGTATGGATCATGTGCAAGCAGATGAGATTAGAGGAGGCCAGAGGAATAAAATGTTGATGAAATTATTCACAGGTAATTGGTGGTAGTTAGAGAAAGAAAACAAAAGAGCATTAAAGCATGTTCAGCATGTGGATAGTGCTGGTGGAGAGAGAAAAACAGATCCATTATTGCTGCTGCACCCGCTGAGTTTCTCCAGCTTTTTTGTGTAACCTTCGATTCTCCAGCATCTGCAGTTCCCTCTTAAACTCCATTATTACATATGGATATCCCTACAGTGGAACTGCCCAATTCGGGTGCCTTTCGATAACTTGGATTAGGCTGCATTTGGAATATTGTACATAGTTCTAGTCGCCCCATTACTTAAAGGACGTGGAGACTTTGGAGAGGATACACAAGAGGTATACCAGAATGCTGCCTGGATTAGAGCGAATTAAATATAAGGAGAGGTTGTACAAACTTGGATTGTATTCTTTAGATTGCCTGAAGCTGAGAGGAGTCCCAATTAAAGTACATACAAGTATGAGGGGCTTAGAAAGAGCAGTCATAAAATATTTCCCAGGGTGGAGCATCAAAGGCTAGATAACTTTAAGGTGAAATGGGCAAAGTTCAAAGGAGATGTCAGGGACAGGATTTTTACACAGAGAGTTGTGGATTCCTGTAATGCATTGTCAAGGGTGGTGGTGGAGACAGATACAGTAGCGGCATTTGAAAAGCTTTGAGACATGCATGTAGCTTTGCAGGAATGAAGGGGGTATGGATTACGTGCAGGCAGGTGACATTACGTTAGTTTGGCATCATGTTCGGCACGGACATTGTGGGCCAAAGGGCCTACTCCTGTGTGGTACTATTCTATGTTCTATGTAAATTGAGAAAGTGAATTACCTGAAGTTGGAGAATTCCATGTTGGTTCCAGTGGGCTACAAGGGGAGGTTTATACTGTGTAAAGTATCATGGACATCCATGTTTATACTGTGTAAAGTATCATGGACATCCATGTCTAATTGGAAGTGGGAGTGGAGAATTAAGGTGGCAAACAACTGGAAGCTTCCCTGAAAACTAATAATTGGCGGATGTCTTATCATATACTGTAAATGCATTACCTACAACTGTGCAATATTTTCTTATGCAGTAGCTTTACAAGTGGAACATTATTTATCAAAACCCAGATATATGTTACTTCTACCGGTTCCCCTTTATCCATTGTTAATTATGCAATAGCAAAGTTGTCAATCACATTTTTCCCTTTCATTAAACCAAGTTGACTGTGCTTTACCGTATTATGGTTTTCTTAATTTTTGGCTCTTACTTCTTAATAATAGAACCCAACATTTTCCCGATTAAAGATGTTAGGCTAACTGGCTTACAGATTCCAGCTTTAATCTCTTCCCTTTCCTGAATAGTGGGCTTCTTTTTATGAATTTCCAATCCTTTGGAACTTCCCCAGAATCCAAAGAGATTTGGTTGATTAAAACCAACAAATGTTCTAACTCTGCAGTTACCTTCTTTAAGACCCTTGTATGTCAGCCAGAAGATCCCACCGACTTGCTGGACTCTAGCCCTATCAATTTATCTCATACTTTTTGATTCATTTACAGAGATGGCTTTAGGTTCATTTCTCTCCTTAGTCCCTTGACTTTACGTTGTTGTTGGGATGTCTGCAGTGTCTATTGCTGTGAAAAATGATCCAAAATAATTATTTAGAGACTTTTCTCTACTGCCCAGTGTGGATTCCGCAGTCTCATCCTCGAAGAGCCCAATGTTTATTTTGGCTTCTCTTTTCCTCTTTGTAGAGTTTGTAATGATCTGTTTTTAAGTTATTGCTAGGTTACTCCCAAGTTCCATCTTCTCTCTCTATAATTGTTATGATCCTTGGCTGACTTATAAATATTTTATAATCATCTGGCCCGCATCTAATTTTTTTTACAAATTTGTATGTTTTCTTTCAACTTCTTTAAACGGCTATAGATGGTGTATTTTTCTCATGGTCCCTTTCTTTCTAATTGAAATATGGCTTTGCAGAGATTTGCAAAACATCCTCTGGCCATTTACCCTCTCCCTCCCAAATGCCCTTCAGCCATTCAGTGACATACCTGACTTTGAAATCAGGGTAACAACTTACCAAGACACAAAGTGCCCTAGTAACTCAATGAGTCAGGCAGGATCTCTGGAGAACCTGGAAAGGTGACATTTCAAGGCGGGACCCTTCCAGCATTGTGTGTGTTGTTTTGTAAACTAACAATTGCAATCTCCTGTTATCTATATTCTCCAGAGATGTGGCCTGACCTGATGAGTTACTCCAGTACTTTGTGGCTTGTTTTGTAAACCAGCATCAGAAGATCTTAATATCTACAAGCAACATACCATCCTAGAGTCATATTTGTGGCTGCAGATACGTCTGTTTACTCCCCTGATTATTGACTCCCCAATCTTCATTGCTCTTCATCTCCTCTTCCTTATATTCCTACCCAAATGCCCACACCCTTACCTCCTGTGCTGCTGGGCCGTCCAATATGAGGCTGATGTGGATCTGGCTGCCCAGAGGAACCATTGCTCTCACCTGTACCCTGCAATGAACAAATGTGTTATGACTGCATTGTCTGTGTTAGTTAAATTACTTGTAACACTCATTTTGTACACTGCAGATGAGGTAAGAATATATTTCAATATTACTTGCATTTCAACATAAGAAGGGCTGGAACTCCTCAATCCCAGAAGCATACTCACTCTGTACTCATGACTGCGTTGCCGGACATAGTGCAAACTCCATCATCAAGTTCACAGACGAAACCACCGTTGGGGGATGTATCACTAATGGGGACGAGTCTAGAAGTGAGTATAGAAGTGAGATCGACCGAATGACCAAATGGTGCCAACGCAATAACTAGGCTCTCAACACCAGCAAAACCAAGGAACTGATTGTGAACTTCAGAAGGGGTAGGATAGGGTCCCACAGTCCTGTTACTATCAATGGGTCGATAGTGGAAAGGGTAAAGAACTTCAAATTCCTGGGCGTGCATATTTCCAAAGATCTCTCCTGGTCCCAGACCACTGCTGCAATCATAAAGAAAGCACATCAGTGCCTCTACTTCCTGAGAAGGTTACGGAGAGTCGGTATGTCAAGGAGAACTCCCTCAAACTTCTACAGGTGCACAATAGAGAGCACGCTGACCGGTTGCATCATGGCTTGGTATGGGAACCTGAGTGTCCAGGAGCAGAAAAGGCTGCAAAAAGTTGTAAACACTGCCCAGTCGATCATCGGCTCTGACCTCCCTACCATTGAGGGGATCTATTGCAGGCGCTGCCTCAAAAAGGCAACCAGCATCATCAAAGAGACAAACCATCTTGGCCACACACTCATCTCTCTGCTGCCATCAGGTAGAAGGTACAGGAGCCTGAAATCTGCAACATCCAGGATTCCAGGTTCAGGAACAGCTACTTCCCCACAGCCATCACTATTAAACACAATTTCAAACAAACTCTGAACTATAACGGCTTATTGCACTTTATCTGTTTATATCTGTGTGTATATATATATATATTCTATGGTATATGGTCACACTGATCTGATCTGATCTGTATTTATGCCTACAATATTCTGTTGTGATGCAGCAAGCAAGAATTTCATTGCCCTATCTGGGACACATGACAATAAACTCTCTTGACTTGACTTGACTTGTCTATGCCTCGTTCTCTATTGCCAGAAAATGCCAATAAAAGAGAGAACCAAAATTCAATAGGATTGGGGATTCCAGGACTTATTAACTGTGTTTGCACGAGCTGCTCATTTAAACTCAATTGTATCTGGGACAGATTACATTTTCTTTTGCATTTACCATGGGTGTCCAAACACCAAATCCAGTTGGACCAGGCAGTGAATGTTATTGTATCATCACTTATATTCCGTGCCGGATTTACGTATAAGCTAGATAAGCTTAAGTTTGTGGCCTCTTGATCTAGGGGGGGCCTACTCACCTCGCTGCCTCACTGGACCCATCGAACCTTTGTCCCCCTCTGTCCCCACCTCAATGAGTTCCGCGCCCGCCGCGATGTGGAGCTCTTCTTCCATCGCTTCCGCCTCACACCATTCTTCCATGGGAACGAGTCCTCGCCCCCATTGATGATCCCTTTTCCCATCTCCAACGGACCCCCTCCTCTTGGACCCCATCATGGCCATTGGTACAATGAAATTTGAGGGTCACCATCCGATGTTGGAACTGGAGAACATTCTCAGCGGCTTGGACTTCCGAATTGGCCACTTCCTACCGGAGACTGCGGCTCCCGAAGTCCACAGGCTGAGCTGGGTGGAGATTCACGCTGGCAGTCCTTGGCAAAGGGTTCCCAGGGCTCTGCGATATAAAAATCAGCGCTGCCCGAGGCTGGGAGCTCCGCAAACCACAGTTCCATGATGTTGAAGCAGCAGGCCCAACACTCCAGAGCTTCAAATGGCAATCCAGGTAAGGCATCGCCCCCTCCGCGGTGAATCCAATATGTATTTTAAAACCAACTGTTTAATGACAACATACAGTAGGATCTAATAGTGTCACACAGTCACAGTCGGATAATCATGGTCCTCTAGTTGTGGGGGTGGGGGATTGGGAGGGAGGGGGGGCTCACAAGTGAAATAGCTTAGGGCCTCTCTTCATCTAAATCCTGCCCTGCTTGTATTGTGATACTGACTTCAAGTACTTAAGATAGGAGAGTTATTCTCATCTGAAGGACCATGACACATAGTTAATCATCACATTGCTGTGAAGTGTTTTAGTTAAAACCTGCAAACCATGGACCTTTCCCTGTCCTTTTCTCAATGTGTTAATCACAACACATCAAGGCATGAAAGATAAAATATACGTTATGCTGGTGAGAAAAAATGGAGGTGGTGAAATCACATGGGTACATATGGAATCTTGGCATTGTAATAAACTGCTGGATGAGAGTAAATGAACATTTTCATCAGTTATTTCTTCAGATTATTGCAGCTATGGCTTAAAATGCTCTTATCCAATACCAACATTTTTAAATGTAAAAATTTATTTCTTTTTAATACAGGCTGGCTCTGATATTAATGCAATATCAACTGACGAATTAATGATTGAGATTATTGCTTTTATTGAACCATGCTAGTTTAACTTCTACAGTCGTCTCACAAATATTGAACTTTAGCAATGCGCACTTAGTGGTCTGCATGAACAACTCATGATTATATCTTCACATGGTACTGTCAACAATGTATTTTGTAAACCTTGCACATGGTATTGTTTCAGCACACCAATACATTCAATGGACCAAGAATATGAAAACCAGTGCAATTGTGCGTTCAATGGACATAACACAGAAAAATGTAAATGTCTTCCCTGTGCCCTGATTGGATGTGCACCCATTTCTTCCTTTCCCCATCCCCCATCTCCTTTCACATATCTTCCTTTCTCTGGCATCACAATTCAGACCATTTCTATCCTTATCTCCTATCTCGCACATTTTGTCTCTTTATCTATGGCCTTGGTCCAAACATCTGCAATCAATAACCCCCTCACTTGTATCTACCGATTACTTGCAGACTTTTTCCTGCTCCAACCTCACTTACAACTTTCTCCCCCATATTACAATCAGCCTGAAGAAGGGTCCTGACCCAAAATATCACCTATCCATGTTCTTCAGATCTTGGTTTGTAGGCTGGAAAAAAGCTTTGCAGCAGCCAATCAAGTTAGGATGCCCAGTGATCCTGGATAGGTGGCTGTGTTTGAGGAGGGACCATAGAATTATTGTAGAAATGATCGTGACCAAGAATGATGTGGTACAAATGAATGGCAGGTGCAGGATGGTTGATGTTTTATTCATTTTATTCATCTTTTATGTCAGAGAGGATAGAAAATTAAATTGAAGTGCAGAGTAAAAGAGATGTTAATGAGAATAAAAAAAGACCTTCAGAATCCAGAATAGGTGTAAGTAATATACAAAGCACACTTGTACCACTGAGAAAGGGAAGAGTGAGTAACCTGTCAAAATGAAATTTGTAAATGCACCCTGTATATTATGATCACAATTTAATTGTGTTTCTTTGTTTTACAGTAGTGGTTCTTTTAAAGGGAAAGCAGTGGGATACATTGGATTGAGACACTAACTGGCAGGTTAGCTGTGACTTTTCAGGTTGATGGGTTACTATCATCTGAAGGGCTATGTCACATGGTTAATCTATGCAGAAAGTTTATACTGTTCTTGCAAATCTCATTAAAATAGAACTCAGGGGTAAAAGACATTCTCCAATCATCCTGGCCATGGTGACCTATATGTTAGCTAATGCACACTTCACCCAGTCATTAATTACATCATCCGGAAGTGGCGGCGCTGGTGAACGGCTGCGGCTCGCCTGCAGTCCGTTTGTTTTTACTTTTTTGTGTTGTTTTTTTCGTTTTGTCTAGTTAAGTTTTTGGTTTTTAGGTTGTGTTTATGTGGGTGGGGGGTTGAAACGGGGCTTGCTGTCTCTCCCTTCGGGGGAATGCGACTTTTTTGTCGTATCCCCCTTCTCTGCCTCTGTCTGCGCTGAGGCCTAATGGCGGAGCTGGCGACCTCGAGACTCCGGAGGCAGCCAGTCAGGACTCACCCTGGGCTCGCTCCCGTGAGGGCGGCCCAGCTCGGGGCTGGAACGGCGCTCCCGTGAGGGGCTGTGACGCTCCCGTGAGGGGCTGTGGCGCTGGCGAGTGGCTCTCCCATGAGGGGCTGTGGCGCTCCCGTCGGAGCAGCCCAGCTCGAGGGTGGAACGGCATTCACGTGAGGGCGATCTGGCTCGGGGCTGGAAGTGCCCCATCAGGACGGGTTCTGGCGGTGGGACCCGAGTCCGGGGTTCAGGAGCGGGCCGAGCTGCGAGGGACTGGAACGCAGCTTCGACCACCCCGGGCCGGGCGATCTGGCCCGTTTGCGGGGTTGGAGCCGGGGACTGTTTGTGCCATCACCCGGTGGGGAATCGCCTCAGCGCAGAGGGAGAAGAGGAGGGAAGAGACTGCAGCCCTAAGATTTTTGCCTCCACCACAGTGAGGAGGTGCTTGGAGGATACACTGTGGTGGATGTTAATTTGTGTTTAGTGTTGTTTATTATTGTATGATTGTATGTATGACTGCAGGCACGAAATTTCATTCAGACTGTAAGGTCTGAATGACAATAAAGGAATTCAATTCAATTCAATTCAACATTGTCCTATCTGGGACACATGACAATAAACTCTCTTCACTTGACTTGACTTGACTTATCTTCAGTTGTTACCTGGGAATTGCTGTAGCCCAGAGAACAAGAATGAATTAATAATGTACACGCCAATTATCAGAACCTCTTGGTGCAAACTTTCAACATGCTTTTGTAGTGTCCACTCTCATCAATCCCACTCCACACGTACATTGACCCAGTATATGCTATAAAGAATGCCAGAAAGAAATGCTGAGAAATTGCTTTATCTCAGATTTCAGATCATGGCATGGACCATTAATATAATGTGTTCATGGTTCTGTATATCCTATTTGATTATCTTTCTGCCTTTGAACTAATCCCGGATATCCATTATTTATCTGTCATAGTTAACACGCAGAGGCTGTGATTAAATGAGCAAAGAAAATTCAGACTTTGATGCACATTGACTTAGAAGTTAAGAGAGGATGTCTGCTTATTCTAGAAATGATCAGTTCATTTAATTAAATGTCTGGCATCCACAATAAATGTTTTTGGTCGAACCTTTTGTGCTAATGAACGTTTGGTCGGGCCAATCTGTGATAGCAGAGCCACTGCAATATGGTTGATCTTAACCTAGCAAGACATTTAGTCAAGGGTAATCAGAAATAGACAAAAATAATATGTAAAATGGAAGCAGGATTAGGCCATTCATAATAATCATCACTGATCTACCGAAGCACCACTTTGCTGCACTAAACCCCTATCCTTTGATTAGCCTAATGACCAATCAATGATGGTCTTCCTATCAGTGCCTACATTTCCTGAATGAATAAACAGTATCATCTAGCAACCCTGATGTGTCATTTTAATTTTCAATGAGCTGATGTCTCCAAAGAAACACAAATAGAAGCCACAAATGTATTATTTATTGGTCTATTAATTCCACTAACTGTGTTTCATAAAAATACAATAGGATTGTTATCGTATTTTCAGGTTTAACAATATTATTTATTCGTGATACTCTTACCATCTTATGGGTTAGTAAGAACTGTTTGAAAACCTCTTAAAATGTAACTAGTGACAAAATTAATTAATATAGCAAAATGAAAGCAATTGTATTAAATGATGAGACCTTAAAGCACTAGGTGGCCTATCATCTATACAATTACTAAAAGTCTCATCTTGACCACTTCCTGTCCACGTTGTAAATACATTTTAGAAAAAACGCTACCCTATATTGCTATGATTTTTTCACCATCTTACTCAGCATCCTCCTCTCCTCCAACCGCCCCAAGGTTTTTTCCGATCGGTGAAATACTAAAAAAGTTATGAATGTTCAAAATAATCGAAAGATCAACAGATTGGTCTTCTCACCTGTCATTCACCATGATGAAGGTAACGCCCCTTCCGGGGGGGCCAGGAGAATAAAGCCTCGGACGCCGGATGTGAGTCACTCAACCCAGAAGACCGTGAGGGAGAGTTGAGTCCAGAACTGTGAGTCTACGCCGGGAGTGAACTGAACTGTGGGTCTGCATTGTGCTGCTTGAACTGAATGGAAGGGTTGGGCTGCACTGTGCTGCTTGAAATGAATGGAAGGTTTGGTCTGCACTGTGCTGCTTGAACTGAATGTCACACTCATTCCAGATGGCCCGCTCACTGCGGAAGTACCGCTCCCACGCTCAACCATGTGAGTAGATTCAAGAGAGTTTTACTGTCATGTATATGTTGTGTGTGAGTATATGAGAGTGTGTGATGGATGGTGTGAATGTGTGTGAGAGATGGTGTGTGTGTGTGTGAGATGGAGGGTGTGTAAATGAGTTTGTGTGTGTGTGTGTGAGATAGAGTGTGTGTGTCTGAGAGATAGAGTGTGTGTGTCGTGAGATAGATTGAGTGTGTGTGATGGAGGGTGTGTGTGTGTGTGTGTGAGATCGAGGGTGTGTAAATGAGTTTGTGTGTGTGTGTGAGAGATAGAGTGTGTGTGTGTGAGAGATAGAGTGTGTGTGTCGTGAGATAGATTGAGTGTGTGTGATGGAGGGTGTGTGTGTGTGTGTGTGGGCCCACCAGCCGTGTGAGTCAACTACCAGCCCACCAGCCGTGAGTGAGTCAACTGCCAGACCACCAGCCATGAGTGAGTCAACTGCCAGACCACCAGCCGTGAGTGAGCCAGCCTGCCAGCCCGAGTGACCACCAGCCGTCTCAGTGAGTCACCTGCCAGACCAACCAGCCCTCTGGAGTTAGCTTTGCTGCCAGCCCACCATAGTAGCAGTGAGTTGGCTGCCAGCCCACCACTTGCCCCGAGTGAGGTGAATAGCTGGGGGACCATCCCTCCCGTGTGAACATGGGTTCTACTTCCGGTGGCGCTGGTGCCAGCAGCCTCCACCTACAGCCCAGTGAGCTTTATTTAGCCCAGAAAGTGTTAAGTGACTGAGCTGCCGGGGGATACTGTCCTTCGGCCCCTTCCTGGCCAGAGTGACTATTATTCTAGTCGCGTCCTCGGAGCTCCCCCAAGCCTACCACCTGGATTGGCGCCGCCTGTCTGCCGGGATCGACCAGCTCCAGCCGGTGGGCCAGCCAAGTGACTCGCGGAGCTGCCAGCCCACCAGGCCAGAGTGACTGAAGCTGGACCTGCAGCACCGACATCAGGCATGAGTGACTGAATGCGGGCTGCCTGACTAACAACGCGGGGTCCTGTGACTCTGCCCGGCTCGGACTGGGCTCAGGAGCTGCAGACTCCCACCAGGTGATCTCAGTGACTGAGAGGACCAGCCCAAGTATCGGGGTTCGGCGTCGGCGTTCCACCAACGGTCTGAGGGCCTGAACATCGGGCCAACCCGGGGCGGCGACTGCGGGTGCTCAGAAGGCCCCGACCATGGATGAACACGGAGGGGAGGCTGGCTGGACTATGGTGCCTTCCTCACCTTGGTGCCATTTATGTTATGTTGTGTCGTGGACTTTCTGTGTTTGTGCTTTTTTTAAATTCAATTTCAATTTTATTTTTAATATGTTTTATTATTTATTTATCATTTATTTATTTATTTTTTTATTTTTTTATTTTTTATGATACTGCCTGTAAGGGAAATTCATTGCGTTGTCTCAAATTGAGACACTGACAATAAATTTGAATACAATACAATACAATAAAATACAATGGGACCTAACGGGTCCCACTTAGTCTAGTATTATATAATTCCATTCTCTGGATCTTTCCTATAAGGTCTTCAGTGAGATATTAATATTTTCAAGATTGTTTTTTTTTTTAACCAACAGTAGCTCTTTGCGCACTTTTCTGCAGCCTAAAACAAAACATATTTCTATTCCTTGGCGCGCAAGAGTATAAGGGGTTATCTTAGAGCTCTTAAACATAGCAGAGGCAGGGGCTATGGGGAGAAGGCAGGAACGGGGTACTGATTGGGGATGATCAACCATAATCACATTGAACGGCGATGCTGGCTCGAAGGGCCGAGTGGCCTACTCCTGCACCTATTGTCTATTGTCTTATAGAGGTGTATAAAATCATGAGAAGAATAGATTGGGTAGTTGCACAGATTCGCTTGCCTTTGTTTTGTTTTGTTTCATTCCGCTTACATCTTTTGTAATCTGTTTACTAAATTTTGTAAGGTGTCCTTGAGAGTCCTTGAAAGGCGCCCATAAGTATAATGTATTATTATTATTATTATTAGAATAGATAAATCGAGAACCAGAGGTTTCAGGTGAAGGGGAAAAGATTTAATAGGAATCTGAGGGTTCACTTATTCACACAAAGGGTGGTGGGGGTATGGAACAAGCTGCCAGAAGAGGTAGTTGAGGCAAAGACTATCCCAACGTTCTAGAAACAGTTAGCAGGTACATGTAGGACAGGTTTGGAGGGATATGGATCAAACGTGGGCAGGTGGCCGGTTGCAGGTGGCATGTTGGCCGGTGTGGGCTAATTGGACCGAAGGACCTGTTTCCACACTATGACTATATAATTATGACTCCGTGACTCTAATTTGTGAATCTACAGTAAGTGTCCAAATCTAAATTCGAAGTCTTTAAAAAGTTATTAGTTTCTTTTCAGAGACTGAAACGGGTGGGTTCATAGGTTTTGTAAGTGATCATTTAATTTCACATCAATAGTGGAAATGCAAATAGATTACCAACCAAAATTAACAGATATTATCTGCCCTTGTAAGTCAATTGTTGGTAGGAATATAGTCATAAAAGGATCCAATAATTTTATAAGATAAACCTCTACATTTTGTTTTCAGAAAATGTGCAACATAGAACATAAAACATAGATCATAGAACAGTACAGCACAAGAACAGGATCTTCAGCCTACAACGTCTGTGCCAAAGATGATGTGCCAATGTCTGTGCCAAGACCATCACTGATCAACCTGCACATATCTCTCCATATCTCTCCATTCCATGCATATGCATGTGCCTTTCCAGAAGTCTATTAAATGCCACTAACAAGTCTGCTTCAGCCAACACCTATCCAGGCTCTCGCCACCCTCTGTGCCATGCACATTTCCTTTAAACTTTGTCCCTCTCACCTTCAAACTAGTATTTGATTTTTCCATCCTGAGAAAATGGTTCTGACTATCTACCATATCTATGTCTCTCATCATTTTATATACCTCTATCAGGTCTTCCCGCAGCCCCCGGCAATCCTAAGAAAACAAGCCAACTTCCTCCCTGTAGCTAATAGCTCCTAATCCAGACGTCATTCTGGTAAACCTCCTTTACTCACTTTCCAAAGCCTCCACATCCTTCTGGTAATGGGCTGACCGGAACTGCACACAATCCTATAAATGCAGCCCAACCAAAGTCCCAATGAAGCTGCATCATGACTCCCTGACCTTTATACTCAATGCTCTGACCTATGAAAGCAAGCATGCCACGTCTTTTTTACCACAATATTTATTTCTGTTGCCACTTCCACGGGGTTATGGACTTGGACACCAAGATCCCTCTGTATATCAATGCTGTTAAGGGTCATGTCATTAACTGTATATTTTCCCCTTACATTTATAAAGTGCAAACCTCACAATAGCTCAGATTAAACTCCATTTGCTATTTCCCCACCCATTTCAGTAGTTGATCTAAATCTCACTGTATGCTTTGACAGCCTTTCCTCAGACTTTGACTGACTTGTGCAGTCCCAGCCCAGATCCCTGCAGAACTCCACTGATCACAACCTTTAATGATAAATGATGATGATAAATGCAGATTCGCAAACTTTCCTTCAAGTTTGAAAGCATCTGTGTCTATGTGTAGCAACAATTTCCGATGTCGACTGCAGTCTGCCTCCGTTTGTTGTCTATGCATCGGCAATGTTTAATTCATAGATTTAAGGCTGCATTTGAAACCCTGATTATAAATAATTGTAAATTGCAGAGAGCAATCCAGCCAAAGTGCTGTTGCACATATTTTTGGTAAATAAAATAAAAGCTGCATGATTGCACTTTTCTAAAATAATGGTGCAACAGCAAATTAAAATATCTTCAGTGATGAGCTTTAAACAATTGTTAATATTGTGGGGAAGAGGCCCAGGTCCTTTCTCCTCACTACTATGTTTGTTTAAGTAATAATGCATTGCTCCAGGACTAAAGTGGTGGCGAGTGAACAATGTTATTGTCAAAAGTGACAAAGTGAAAGTCTGGAAGTGACAAAGTGCATCACGTGTTATATCTCAGTTTGAGGTTTACATACTGACTGACCTGATTCTGTCACAAAGGATTATTTTATTTTTTTCTAACTTAGGCATGAACTCAGATAAATGTCTCGGCACAGTTAGGTTTGCTGCATGTTGAAATCCAGAGGAATTATTTCCTCTGGCAGTACAATGGATAACATTGTTGTGTAAAATTCTCATGAATATTTAACAATTTAAGTTCCAATTATTACAGAGACATTTCAGTATCATAAGCAGGTCGAGCTGAATGGCCTTTAGCAGTTATATTTATTTCTGACAATTTTTCTTATATTATTTAAAATGTTAATTGGGTTAATAGGTTCAACAGAATACCATGCACCAAAGTCGTACACAAGGACATTTATCAGGTTAAAGCCAGAACTCTCCTTTAATGCAGATCTGGCTCTGTCTGCATCAATGGGATGGAACTGCAGTTTAACGTGAAATCTTGGTGTGAGCGCCTGTATAGTTAGACCATAAGACATAGGGGCAGAATTAGGCCATTCGGCCCATTGATTCTGCTCTGCCATCCAATCATGGCTGACCTATCTTTTCCACTCAATGTTATTGTCCTGCCTTCTCCCCATAGCCAAAGACCTATCAATTTCAGCTTTAAAAATACTCAATGACTTGGCTTTCACAGCTGTCTGTGGCAATGAATTCTATAGATTCACCCTCCTTCGGTGCAATAAATTTCTCCTCATCTCCATTCTAAAGGTACATCCTTTTATTCAGAGACGTGGCCCTCTGGTTCAAGAATCTCTCACATTCTCTTTAAGTCCATTCTATCTCAGATACTCAGACCAAGCTAGTTGAGAGCTGGATTGTAAAATAATGGAGGCCTAGCTAAGTTTAGTTCTATTAAATGAACCATGGTATTATAATTTCATGATCACACCAGGACAAATTTCACTCGATAATACTCACTAAGGAACACAACATTCTCAATGTCTGGCAGCAACAAATACATGAATAAACATTTCAGTGGTTGCAGTAGGGAGCTGTGACTTTACATAGCTTCTGTTTGAAAGCCTACACTGGCTTGACTCCTTACTGCAGGAAATATCCAAAGCGGTTCACAGATCTGTGTTCAAAAATGGAAGCTGAGACAAAGAAAGGCATGCAAATAGGAGAGACAACTAAACCCGGTTGCTGGACATTTTAACTCCCCTTCCCATTCCCACACTGACCTTTCTGTCCTGGGCCTCATCCATTGTCAGAGTGAGGCCAAATGCAAATTGGAGGAACAGCACCTGATATTTTGCTTGGGCAGCTTACAACCCAGCGGTATGAACATTGATTTCTCTAACTTCAAGTAACACTTGCATCCCCTCTCCCTCCCTCCAATACCCTAATCATTGTACGAGTTTCATGGCATCCTGATGAGTTTCATTGTCTGTACAGCTCGTTTTCAACCAGCCCACAGCTAACAATGGACTTCCTCCTTGGTCATCGTCACTTTTTTACATATCTTTCATTTCTTTGTTCTATATCTCTTTATATCGTCATCTATATCTCTCGTTCCCCTTTCCCCTGAATCTGAAGAAGGGTCTCAACCCAAAATGTCACCCATTTTTTCTCTCCAGAAATGCTGCCTGACATGCTGAGCTACTCCAGCATTTTGTGTCTACCTTCAATGAAAACCTTTGTCAGGAACAGGTGTTTAAAGGCGGGGGCAATGATGGAACAGTTTAAAAGGAGGAGAAAGAGGTGAGGGCGAGACACTTATGTAACTTAAGGCATTGGAGCTGGGAATGAATTGGAATTGTAGCAGAATTCAGTGGAATTTACAGAATGGCTGGAGAAAGTTAGAGATAGGAAAAGGGGAAGACATTCAAAATACCTAAAATGATGGATGAGATTCTGAAATATAAAAGAATGAGGAATGACAAGCTTATGTGAATCAGCAATGATGGACCTTGGATATGGCTTAGATATGGGCAACAGAGGATGTGAGGTCAGCCAAGTAGCAAAGGCAAAAATTGATTTTGAAAATAATGAGCAATGAGTAAAAGAGAAATAAACAGGCATAATGATAATATTTATTGATTTAAACCTCATCTCTGATTCAAACTGGAAACTGAGGTT
This sequence comes from Leucoraja erinaceus, assembly GCF_028641065.1. Lineage (NCBI taxonomy): Eukaryota > Metazoa > Chordata > Chondrichthyes > Rajiformes > Rajidae > Leucoraja > Leucoraja erinaceus. Next base: position 104,244,890 of record NC_073377.1, on the reverse strand, counting down.
TGTGCAGTCTGATTGATTATCTGAAAAATGGCACCAATTTATACAATGGTTTTCATTCTCCTGATTCAATGATCACCATCTAAGTCACTTATATTGTGCAGATGTTAAAGTGCACAGATGACATGAAAGTGGGTAGCATCATAGACAGAGAAGATAATTGTCTAAAATTGCAGCAGGATCTTGATTAGTTGGGGAGGTGGGCTGAGGAATGGGTAATGGTGTTTAATGCAGATAAGTGTGAAGCATTGGATTTGGGGAAGGTCAAACCAGACTAGGGCCTACATCGTGAATGGCAGGGCTCTGGGGAGTATTGTCAAGTAGAGGGATCTAGGAGTGCGGGTACATGGTTCCTTGAAAGTAGTGTCACTGGTAGATAGAGTAGGCTTTCAGCACATTGGCCTTCATCAGTCAGAGTATTGAGTATAGAGTTTGGGAGCTCCTGTTACCGTTATACGACATTGGTGAGGCCACATTTAGAGTAATGTGTTCAGTTTAATGCGAGCTGTAGGTCAGCTTCAGGTGGAAATTATGGCAGGGCCGTGTGTAGCTAAAGCTCCCAGAGCGAGGATGGAACAAGCTAGCAGAGGAGGTAGTTGAGGCAGGTACTGTCACGACATTTAAAAGACATTTGGACAGGTACATGGATAGAAAAGGTTTAGAAAGATATGAGCTAAACACAGGCAGGTGGAACTAGTGTAGATGGGGCATCTTGGCCTGTGTGGGCAAGTTGGGCCAAAGGGCCTGTTTCCATGCTGTATGAGGCTATGACTCTTTATGACTGTATTTAACAGGCAGAAAGTTCAAGGCAATTACTTTCATTGCAAAATTTGACATGTTCACATCCTTGAATTGAGGCGAACAGACGCCACATAACTAATTACAAGGGCAGCATTTTATATCCTTCATGAATTGTCCTTGGAAGATTGGTGGTGTCGAGTTTTTTGAAGTAAATTAAACCTTTAGCATGAGGGTCCAATTTGATACGAAGCACTGGAATTTTAACCCAACTATTGCATCATAATATTGGAAGAATCGTTAACACAAAGTGCAAGATTAGAGAAATGGAAGAGAACCTGGAAACAAACATGGATATATTTGCAAAGTAGTAAGGTGTGTAGAATTGAATGTAGGCAAGTAGGTTTGTTACCCTTGTCCTTCGGGGTAGAGTCACAGCTGTGGGAAATGTAGTTGCGGATTTGGTGGTATAGACAATAGACAATAGGTGCAGGAGTAGGCCATTTGGCCCTTAGAGCCAGCATCGCCATTCAAGGTGATCATGGCTGATCGTTCCCAATCAGTACCCCGTTCCTGCCTTCTCCCCATATCCCCTGACTCTGCTATTTTTAAGAGCCCTATCTAGCTCTCTCTTGAAAGCATCCGGAGAACCTGCCTCCACTGCCATCTGAGGCAGAGAATTCCACAGACTCACCACTATCTGTGAGAAAAAAGTGTTTCCTCGTCTCTAAATGGCTTACTCCTTATTCTTAAACTGTGGCCCCTGGTTCTGGACTCCCCCAACATTGGGAACATGTTTCCTGCCTCTAGCATGTCCAAACCCTTAACAATCTTATAGGTTTCAATGAGATCCCCTCTCATCCTTCTAAACTCCAGACTGTACAAGCCCAGTCTATCAGCATATGACAGTCCCGCCATCCCAGGAATTAACCTTGTAAACCTACGCTGCACTCCATCAATAGCAAAAATGTTCTTCCTCAAATTAGGGGACCAAAACTGCACACAATACTCTAGGTGTGGTCTCACTAGGGCTCTGTACAACTGCAGAAGGACCCCTTTGCTCCTATATTCGATTCCTCTTGTTATAAAGGCCAACATGCCATTCGCATTCTTCACTGCCTGCTGTACCTGCATGCTTACTTTCATAGACTGATGTACAAGGACCCCCAGATGCCGTTGTACTTCCCCTTTTCCCAACTTGACGCCATTTAGATAGTAATCTGCCTTCCTGTTTTTGCTACCAAAGTTGATAACCTCACATTTATCCGCATTAAACTTCATCTGCCATGCATCTGCCCACTCCCCCAACCTGTCCAAGTCACCCTGCATTCTCATAGCATCCTCCTCACAGTTCACACTGCCACCCAGCTTTGTGTCATTCTCCAATTTGCTAATGTTACTTTGAATCCCTTCATCCAAATCATTGAGGTATATTGTAAATAGCTGCGGTCCCAGCACCGAGCCTTGCGGTACCCCACTGATCACTGCCTGCCATTCTGAAAGGGACCCGTTAATCCCTACTCTTTGTTTCCTGTCTGCCAACCACTTCTCTATCCATGTCAGCACACTACCCCCAATACCACCATGTGCCCTAATGTTGCCCACTAATCACCTATGTGGGACCTTATCAAATGCTTTCTTAAAGTCCAGGTACACTACATCCACTGGCTCTCCCTTGTCCATTTTCCTAGTTACATCTTCAAAAAATTCCAGAAGATTAGTCAAACTTGATTTCCCCTTCGTAAATCCATGCTGACTCGGACCGATCTAGTTACTGCTATCTAAATGTGCGACTATCTCATCTTTTATAATTGACTCCATCATCTTCCCCACCACCGATGTCAGGCTAACTGGTCTATAATTCCCTGTTTTCTCTCTCCCGCCTTTCTTAAAAAGTGGGATAACATTAGCTACCCTGCAATCCACAGGGACTGATCCTGAGTCTATAGAACATTAGAAAATTATCACCAATGGATCCACGATTTCTAGAGTCACTTCCTAAAGTACCCTTTGATGTAGACCATCAGGCCCTGGGGATTTATCAGCCTTCAGTCCCATCAGTCTATCTAACACCATTTCCTGCCTAATGTGGATTTCCTTCAGTTCCTGTCACCCCAGATCCTCTGGCCACTACTATATCAGGAAGATTGTTTGTGGCCTCCTTAGTGAAGACAGATCCAAAGTACCTGTACAACTCATCTGCCATTTCCTGTTCTCCATAATAAATTCACCTTTTTCGGTCTTCAAGGGTCCAACATTGGTCTTAACTAATTTTTTCCTCTTCACATACCTAAAGAAGCTTTTACTATCCTGCTTTATATTCTCGCAGAGTATTTTGTAGATGTTATAGACTGAAGCTGAAAGAAATTAACGTTTACGGTTTCATGTTTTGATCATGAAAGGAATTAACATTTAAGGTAATAGACAAGGTAACAAGTGTTTAGTATGTTGAGTGTTTGCCTCTCTTCCAGGCAAATAAGCAATTTCATTCCTATGAAATATTACAGATGGTGGAAAGGCTTTGGGAGTGAGAGGTTCTGTCTCTCACTGCTGAACATTCAGAATCTAACATTCTCTTGAAGCCAGTTACTTAGAGTCATAGTCATACAGCAGGGAAACATGTCTTGCAACCCAACTTGTCCAAGGCGACCAAGATGCCACATCTCAGGTAGATCCATTTGTCTGAGTTTGAATCAAATCACTCTAAACGATTCCTATCCTTCTATCTGTCCAAATATATATTTTAATTTGGTTACTGCACCTGCCCCATCTCCTCTGGCAGCAGGATAGACCCACCACACTCCATGTGAAAATCCTACCCGAGTTCTGATTAAATTTTCCCTCTCTCATCATAAACCTAATCCCTCTAGTTCTTGATTCCCCTACCCTGGGAAAAAGACTGTGCTCAGTCACCCTCTGCACCTTATGATTATATACATCTTTATAAGATCACCCATCAGTCTCCTACACTCCAAGGAATAAAGTCTTAACCTGCCTAACTTCTGTTACGAGTCCTGGAGCATTCTCATCAATTTTTTCTGCACTTTTTCCAGCTTAATGTCATCTTTACTGCAGCAGGGTGACCAAAATTAAACACAATACTCCAGGAGCAGCCTCATCAGTGCCTGCAACATAACATCCAATTTCTGTACTCATCTGCTTCACTGCTGCTTTAGATCCCTCTCCCCTGCCAATCTAGTTTAAACCTTCACAACTAACACTAGAAAATCTGCTTGACAGCATATTGGCCTCCCCCCAGTTCAGCTGCAACTTTTCCCACTTATACATGTCACTTCTGGCCTGGAAGAGATATGAATACTTACCCTCTGCATCAACTCTCCATCAACACATTCATCCATCCTCTCTTCCTGTTCTTACCCTCACTAGCATGTAGCACTGTCCAGAGATTACTATCCTTAAACCTTTAGCCAAGCTCCCTATATTCACTCTGCAGGACCTCATCTCCATTCCTACCTATGCCATTTGTCTTCTGACCGCTCCCCCTCCCCCTTCAGAATGTCCCGCAACCACTAAGGGACATGCCCAACCCTGGCACCAGAGAGGCAACACACCATCCCTGGTGACTCATTTGCAGTCACAGAATCCCTTCTCTGTCCCCCTAACCATCGTTATAGCCCTGTTTGGGTTATATAATGTTTGGTCCAGGGGATTCCAAATGTTCCTACCTGCTCCCTTTACCTTTCCTGGTGGTCACCAGCTGCTGTCTGCCTGCATGTCTGGTGCGACCACCTGGCTGAAAATCCCATCCACTATGCTCTCAGCATTCCGGATGATCCTGAGGTTGTTGAGCTGCAGTTCCAGTTCTATCATGCCATCTGTCAGGAGTTGCAACCGGACACATTATTCACAAGTGTAGTCATCAGGAACACTGAGAGATTCTCCGATTTCCCACATCCTGCAGGACGAGCATACCTCTGCCCTGAATCAACTAATATTGCTTTGAGAAAATAGATTCTCCGAAATGGTGGCAGCAAATGCGGACAAATTTGTTTCAGAAATATACGTAAGCTCCAGATGAGATGTCAGAGAGAAGTAAATCTACTGTTCAATGGTTCACTTCTGCTTTTATTGTCACATGTGTGAAGTGCAAACACACAGTGAAATTCACTTCTTACAAACAGTTCAGTAAAGTATTGCCATACCCAAGCACATCCCCGATTAGTAAATTGTACAGTTAGTGGTCTACTGATCCTGCATGCAAGAGGCACCATGTTTTGGCACCATTTTCAAAGCCTAGTCCTTGCTCTATTTCCTACGGGCCTATGGCCCAGGCAAATCCCAGGTGTTGTGGGCCTCCAGCCGTTGCCTTCTCTTGGATGTGTGGATCGACCAGTGAACTGACATCCTCTTCTCGCCCATCCACCTTTGTTCCCCAGGGGTGCCTCCCGCAACCGACCTCAAGGGTCTCTTCTCCTTTTGGCCTTGCTCCTTACCAGTTGTGTCCATCATCGTCGCTGGCTCCATCCTCCTGGCCTCTGTTTCTTCATGGGACGAGGGGGGAGCCAGCTCAGCGGGCTCCCCCTTCCAGGCCATGGTCCATGGGCCTATGAACAGGGGACTGGCTCCGTGGCAACCCAGCTGGCCCTGGTCCGCCGGGGATTGTGTTCGTTTGGGAGGACCGGCACGGCAGCTTTTCCCTGCAGGCTGCAGCCCTCTGGAAGCTTTAGCTGCACATGGTCCTGGCGGAATTTCCACCCGAAGCCAACCTACAGGTCATATTAGGGGAGTGGTAACTAAACATAGGGATGGAAGATGGAGGCTAGAAATTAAATAGAAAACAGTAACAGCGACTGATGTTCACTCAGCAGGGCTTATTCGGTCAGTAAAGCAGCATTCTGGTTTGAAGCAGATGTGAGACCCTCAGGACAGTGGGCATATTACCAAAGTGCAAACTCACATTAAAGAAGTTTAGACACAAAGTACTAGAGTAGCTCAGCGGGTGAATTTATTGGCAAATACATGTAGGAATGTGGGGATGCTAATTTCGTCCACATTATTATTTAAACCAGAGACTTTTTTTTTCTTTTGATAAAGTCTGTCCAGTATTTTTGAAACTACATTGCTAAAAGCATGAAATGTTTAAATACAGCTCGTAACTACTTGTATGCAGTACTTAATTCATTCACCACAGACTCGCTACATGAATCCTTCTTTAAACTATCTAACGTGCACAGCAGTCAAATCATGTTGAGACCAACTCAGCTGCTATCACTGATCGGCTTGGAATACAGATGGAGGAAATTTTGACTCATCTGCTAAATATCAGGCTGGCATTATCGGCATAAATATGAAAGCTGATTCCATACTCCATTATCCAAGCAATTGCTTTGGGATAACATAGAAAAATAAAAGTAAACTGTAATTGACACAATATTTCATGCTGCCATGTCCCCTAATATTAGAACCAAAAGCACAATTTGAGTTGTAACTTTTCACACAAGAACTGTCACAGAAAACATTGGGGTAACATCACCAAAAAATATAATTAATTGAAGATTGCATGCTGAAGTATAATCATAATAAACATAATCATACTTTATTGGCTAAGTATGTTTTGCACCATACGAGGAATTTGATTTGCCATAAAGTCATAGCAATAAAATGCAACAATACACGTGATAACTCCCTAAAGGGCCTGTCCCACTTAGGCGATTAAAAAAAATGTGATCGACAATTGATTTCAATAGACAATAGACATTAGGTGCAGGAGTAGGCCATTTGGCCCTTCGAGCCAGCACCGCCATTCAATGTGATCATGGCTGATCATCCCCAATCAGTACCCTGTTCCTGCCTTCACCCCATATCCCCTGACTCTGCAATTTTTAAGAGCCCTAGCTAGCTCTCTCTTGAAAGCATCCAGAGAACCTGCCTCTACCGCCCTCCGAGGCAGAGAATTCCACACTCACCACTCTCTGTGAGAAAAAGTGTTTCCTTGTCTCCATTCTAAATGGCTTACTCCTTATTCTTAAACTGTGGCCCCTGGTTCTGGACTCCCCCAACATCGGGAACATGTTTACTGCACCTAGCGTGTCCAAGCCCTTAACAATCTTATATGTTTCAATGAGATCCCCTCTCATTCTTCTAAACTCCAGAGTGTGCAAGCCCAGCCGCTCCATTCTCTCAGCATATGACAGTCCCGCCATCCCGGGAATTAACCTTGTAAACCTATGCTGCGCTCCCCAAATTAGGGGACCAAAAATGCACACAATACTCCAGGTGTGGTCTCACTAGGGCTCTGTAGAACTGCAGAAGGACCTCTTTGCTCCTATATTTGATTCCTCTTGTTCTAAAGACCAACATGCCATTCGCTTTCTTCACTGCCTGCTGTACCTGCATGCTTACTTTCATAGACCTATGTACATGGACCCCCAGATGCCGTTGTACTTTCCATTTTCCCAACTTGACACCATTTAGATAGTAATCTGCCTTCCTGTTTTTGCTAGCAAAGTGGATAACCTCACTTTTATCCGCATTAAACTTCATCTGCCATGCATCTGCCCACTCCCCCAACCTGCCCAAGTCACCTTGCATTCTCATAGCATCCTCCTCACAGTTCACACTGCCACCTAGCTTTGTGTCATCTGCAAATTTGCTAATGTTACTTTGAATCCCTTCATCCAAATCATTGATGTACATGCTTCATTGATTTCATGCTCAACTCTTTCTAATAAGACTCGAATTGCTCACCATTGTGTTGGGACACAAAAAATAATCCATTGTCAGAGATAATAAACATTATTTGTAAAAATAGACCAAGATGGTATCGCGTGCACAACACAAGGCTCTGCGTCTCCACAGTTTTTGCAAGTTAGTAATTTTCTGGTTAATAATTACAGTAGTTTTCGCTCGGAACAGTCGAGCAAAGACTTCGTATGGCCGTCAAGAACCACTGGATCTCGGTCTTCTCTGTACAACCAGTACACTAGGCGACTTCCAACTACTGCCGGAGATCACCAGGACACCGCAGTCTAGTGTGCCAGCTCCGACAGGAAGTGCCCGGAGGCAGCGCAGAGACCACAAACAAAGACGTGGGAAGCGGGGAGGCTATCGGGCTCGGCTAAAGCTAAACCCTCACCAGCCAGCTCTGCCCAGCATTTTCCTCGCCAATGTTCATTCCCTGGTGAATAAAATCAATGAACTACAGCTGCGGATCACCTCACATAAACGGATCGCTGATTGCAACGCCATGGTCTTTACCGAAACATGGCTTAGCGACAACATCCCGGACAACGCCATCGAGCTGGATGGGCGCACTGTCCTTAGGGCCGACAGAACAGTGGAGGACTCCGGTAAGACCAAGGGCGGCGGGCTGTGCATTTATGTGACAATTCATGGTGTACGGACGTTGTTATGATTGGTAGTCACTGCTCTGCTGACCTGGAATAACTGATGATAAAGTGCAGCCCTTCTATCTGCCCAGAGAATTTACATCGATTGTTATCACTGCAGTCTATGTACCTCCGGACGCTAATGCCAGGCTAGCAATGGAAGAGCTGCAAGCTGCTATCAGCAAACAACTAAATGCACATCCAGAGGGGGCTTTTATTGTTGCGGTTTAACCACTCCAACCTTAAAACTGTACTCCCCAGGTTCCATCAACATGTCTCCTGTCCAACCAGAGGTCAGTCTGAAGAAGGGTTTCGGCCCGAAACATCGCCTATTCTCTTCGCTCCATAGATGCTGCTGCACCCGCTGAGTTTCTCCAGCAATTTTGTGTACCCCAGAGGAGACAATATTCTGGATTTAGTATACACTAATATTACTGAAGCCTACAAAGCCCTCCCCCTCCCCCACCTGGGACAGTCTGACCACCTCTCTCTGTTCCTGCTCCCCAAATACACACCTCTCATCAGACGTGTGAAACCAACCGTGAGGACATTGAAGGTTTAGCCTGAAGGGGCTGGAGTCTGTTTGCCACTCAGGCCACCTTTGACTCTCAAGTGGATATTAACACATACACCTCATCCGTTTTGGACTACATAAAATCCTGCACCGACAACGTCACAACCCACAAACAGATAAAGACCTTCCCCTAATCAGAAGCCGTGGATGAGCAGAGAGGTCAGACTCTTGCTGAAGGCTCGCGATGCTGCTATTAGATCAGGCGACGCTGAGAGATACAGCTCATCCAGGGCCAACCTGAAAAAGGGAATCAGGAGCGCAAAACCCAAATACAAACGGCAGATCGAGGAGCATTTTCAAAACAACTCCAACCCCAGACGCATGTGGCAAGGCATCAAGTCCATTGCCGACTACAATAAAGTTAACACCCCCCCCCCCCCCCCAGACAACGCCTCCCTCCCTGGCGAGCTAAACTACTTCTATGCTCGTTTTGACCGGGACAACAAAACTCCAGCCATCAAAGCTGCCCCACCCCCGAATTAACAACCCCTCAGCCTCTCCACCTCTGCTGTACAAGGCGCACTGAGCAAAGTGAATGAGCACAAAGCTGCCGGCCCCGATGGCATCCCCGGGCATGTGCTCAGGGCATGTGCTGGACAACTATCCCTGGTCTTCACTGACATTTTCAATCTGTCATTGGCCCAGGATGTCATCCCTACTTGCCTCAAGACCTCAACCATTGTGCCAGTGCCCAAACAGTCAGCTTCAGGGAGTCTCAACGACATCCGCCCAGTGGCACTCACCACCGTCATCGTGAAGTGCTTTGAGCGGCTGATCTTGGCTCACCTCAAAGCCAGCCTCCCCCCCCACACTGGACCCCCATCAGTTTGCCTACCGGCCCAACAGGTCTGCAGAGGACGCCATATCTGCGGCCCTACACTCTGCCCTGACCCACCTGGACAACAACAACTCCTACATCAGGTTGTTGTTCATCGACTTCAGCTCCCCATTTAATATTGTCATCCCCGCCAGCTTGATCACCAAACTCAGCGGACTTGGCATCACCACCTCCCTCTGCAATTGGACACTGGATTTCCTCACCAACAGACCACAGTCTGTTAGGATCAACAGCCTCATCTCCTCCAGTCTAACACTGAACACCGGCGTGCCACAGGGCTGTGTGCTCAACCCTCTCCTCTACTCCCTCTTCACCCATGACTGCATCCCTAAGTATGGCTCCAACGCCATCATAAAATTTGTCGATGACACCACGGTGGTAGGACTGATCAGGGGCAACAACGAATCAGCCTACAGGGAGGAGGTCCAGAACCTGGCACCCTGGTGTGCCAACAATAACCTCGTCCTCAACTCTATGAAGACGAAGGAAATCATCGTTGACTTCAGGAAGACCAGAGGTGGCAGACATACCCCCATGCACATAAACGGGACTGAGGTGGAGCGCGTCTCCAACTACAAATTCCTCAGGGTACACATCTCAGAGGATCTGGCCTGGTCCCTCAATACAACCAAACTGATCAAAAAGGCGTAGCAGCGCCTTTACTTTCTGAGGAGGCTTAAGAAAGCCCACCTGTCCCCCCAGATCCTGTCCAACTTTTACCGATGTACCATCGAAAGCATCCTGACCACCTGCTTCACGGTATGGTACAGCAGCTGCACCACAGCTGACAATAAGGCACTGCAACGGGTGGTGAAAACCACTCAGCACATCATCGGTGCCCCGCTCCCTGCCATGGATGCCCTCCACCACAAACGGTGTCTGAGACGGGCCGGGAAAATCATCAAGGACCCCTCTCACCCTAACCATGGACTATTTGCCCTCCCCCCATCAGGGAGGCGGTACAGGAGCCTCAGGTCTCGCACAAGCAGGATGAGGACCAGCTTTTTCAATAACACCATTACACTGCTGAACTCACAGTCCCGTCGCTAGCTATCTTTTATACTCACCCATTTGTATACATTTATTTAACTATGTACCAGTTTAATTCATCCACAGTCCACACATTGTTAACCAGTATTTTTATTTCTACTATCTTGCACTATGACCAGACGCTAAACTGCATTTTGTTGTACCTGTACTCGTATTTGTGCAATGACAATAAAGTTGAATTGAATTGAATTGAATTAATTTGCTTTCTCTCTATTTCTACTGATACCAGAAAGTTCTTTGAGGAATGTTGTATAATAAGAGGTGTCATTGCAAGTAATGGGATCTGTAACATTTATTTTTATTGCAGGGATGACTGTCATTGAAGGTCCCCCACAAAATCTACCACTCACTTAGATGCTAGTCACAATTTCTAGAGGTCAATTACCCTAGCACATCCCACGTCTTTGAGATGTGGGAGGGAATCGCAGCATCCAAAGAAAACCCATGCAGTGAATGTGCAAACACCACACAGATTGCACGCAAGCTCAGGGTTGAACGAGTTACTTGAGCTGTAAGTCAGCGGCTCCCTGGACTGTGCACTGTGCTGCCCGACTCCAGACTCCTCCGATTGGGAGGTCAAGTTGCAGTTGTATAAGACATTGGTGAGGCCACATTTCGAGTATTGTGTTCAATTCTGGGCACCGTGTTATAGGAAATATGTGGTCAAGCTGGAAAGGCGACAGAGAAGGTTTACAAGGATGTGGCCAGGACTAGAGGGTCTGAGCTATAGGCAGAGGTTGAGTAGGCTGGAACCGCAGCAGGATGATGGGTGATCTTATTAATGTGTATAAAATCGTGAGAGGAATAGATCATTTAGATGCACAGAGGCTCCTGTCCAGTGTGCGTGAATCAAGGACTGGAGGAAATAGGTTTAAGGTGAAGGGGAAAAGATGTAATAGGAATCTGAGGGTTAACTCTTTCACACAAAGGGTGGTGGGTGTATGGAACAAACTGCCAGAGGAGGTAGTTGTGGCTGGGACTATCCCAACATTTAAGAAACAGTTGGACAGATACATGGATAAGACAGGATTGGAGGGATATAGACCAAAATCAGGCAGGTTGGACTAGTGGAACTGGGACATGTTGGCTGGTGTGGGAAAGTTGGGCCGAAGGGCACGTTTCCACACTATTATTCTATGACTCTATGATTCTTATTTTAAACTTATCTAATGCCCTCTCCCTCTGCAGGATGGGAATTTGGGTGGGAATGTTCATGTCATTTTTCTCATGTTATTTTGTTTAAAAAAAACTTTATTGGTTCAAACAGTTATAGTACAATTGCTGACACCGTTGACTTAACAAAGGATTTATGAATTACTAGACCAAGTGCAGACCCGTTGGGTCTGTTCCTGCAATGCGCAGTTACGAGGGGAGGGGGCAGCCTGAGCCGTCACACACACACTAACCAACCTCGCAAACACGGGGGGGGGGGGGGGGGGGGGGGGGGGGGGGGGGGGGGGGGAGGAATGGAGAGCCGGGCTGCCAAATGAAGAGAGAGAGAGAAAGTGGCTTGCCATGTGGGCATTGTGACGTCAGCAGCTGGTAAGAGCTGTTTAGATTTTTTTTAATTGCGCTTTGTTTGCATTTTGTGATCAATTTAACTCAAAATCTGTGGAAATAATTGACCAAGGAGTGGATGTGCGAATGTAAAAGAAAAATCCCTAGAAAAATGGAAAACATGTTGACATTTTTGGGTCTGGTTTTCGCCGAGTAACGAATCAAAGACAAAATGCCGTACGCCGACACATACAGAGAGTTTTAAAAGTATACTAGATCACGTGCGGGTTGTGGGGGGGGGGGGTGAGGCGGCGGCATGCAGCGTCACACACACTAACTATCCCCCCCCCCGCACTCACGCTAATTACCCCCTTTGATATTATATTAATATATTAATTTGCTCTTTTTACCCCATAACCGCCCTACCTACTGACGCATAGCCCCCAACTTGCAGTCACATCTAGAGAGGAGGGGGGGGGGGTAGAGAGTTAGGGCAGAGAGAGAAGGGGCAGAGACAGAGACACAGAGAGAGGGGCAAGAGGGAGAGGAGGATGAGGAGGGGGAGAAGAGGGAGGGTGGGTGAGAGGGGAAAGGTGGGGGTGGAGGGGAGGAGAGAGAGAGGATGAGAGTGAGGGGGGAGAGAGGGGTGGAGAGGTGAGAGGAGGGGGTGAGAGAGGTGAGGGGGGGGGGTGAGAGGGGGGAGGTGGAGAGGTAAGGAGCAGGAAGGGTGGAGGGAAGGGGGTAGGGGAGTGTGGAGGGCAGGGGGGTTAGGGGAGGGAAAGTGGGGGAGGGGATGGAGGGGAGGAGGGGGGTAGAAAAAGAGGGGAGAGAAAGAGAGAGCGGGGGAGGAGGAGAGGAGGAGAGGGGGAGAGGAGAGCTGGGGAGAGGAGGGGGAGAGGAGAGGGGGGAGGGAGAGAGGGGGGAGGAGAGGGGGGAGAGGGGAGGGGGTGAGAGGAGGGGGGGGAGGAGAGAGGGGTGAGAGGAGAGGCGGGGAGGGAGGAGAGGAGGGGGGGAGGAGAGGAGGGGGGAGGAGAGGGGAGGAGGGGGGAGGAGAGGGGGGGAGGTGAGAGGAGAGGGAGAGGAGAGGAGAGGGGGGGGAGAGGAGAGGGGGGGAGGAGAGGGGAGGAGAGAGGGGGGTTAGGATAGGGGGGGGGAGAGGAGAGGGGGGGAGAGAGGGGGGGAGGAGGAGAGAGAGGGGGAGAGGAGAAGAGGGGGGGGAGGAGAAGAGGGGGGGAGGAGAAGAGGGGGGGAGGAGAGAGAGGGGGGGAGGAGAAAAGGGGGGGGAGGAGAAGAGGGGGGGAGGAGGAGGGGGGAGGAGGGAGGGGGGGAGGAGAAGAGGGGGGGGGGGAGAAGAGGGGGGGAGGAGAAGAGGGGGGGAGGAGAAGAGGGGGGGAGGAGAAGAGGGGGGGAGGAGAAGAGGGGGGAGAGGAGAAGAGGGGGAGAGGGAGAAGAGGGGGAGAGAGGGAGAAGAGGGGGGAGGAGAGAGGGGGGAGAGGAGAGGGGGGAGAGGAGAGGGGGGAGGAGGGGAGAGAGGAGAGGGGGGGGAGGGAGGAGGGGGGAGAGGAGAGGGGGGGAGGTAGAGGAGAGGGGTGGCAGAGAGGAGAGGGGAGAGAGGGGGGAGTGAGGGGGTGGGCTGAGAGGGGGGTGAGGTGAGGGGAGGGGGAGAGGTGGGGAGCAGGGAGGGGGAGGGGGGGGGTGGAGAGGGGGGGGGGTGGGGGGGATGGGGGGGGGGTTTAGGGGAGGGACGGTGGGGGGAGGGGATGGCGGGGGGAGGAGGGAGGAGAAAGAGAGGGGAGAGAGAGAGGAGGGGAGAGGAGAGGAGAGGAGAGGAGAGGAGAGGAGAGGAGAGGAGAGGAGAGGAGAGGAGAGGAGAGGGGAGAGGAGGAGAGGAGAGGAGGGGAGAGGTGGGGAGAGGTGGGGAGAGGGGGGGAGAAGGGAGGGAGGGGAGGGAGGGGGGAGGGAGGGGGAGAGGAGAGAGGGGGGGAGGAGAGAGAGGAGGGGGGAGAGAGAGAAAGAGAGAGAGAGTGCCTTTTTTTATTTCAACCCAAAGCCCCCCAAACAACCATTTGCAGGCAGTGCTTTTTTACTTTAACCATATTTTCATTTTCAAACCACATTATGGGTACTTACTCACAGTGGTGTGGACATGTGTTCAGTTTTATTCACAGCTCAGAGAAACATGACCCTCTGCCTTCCTCCATCTTGAAGAGACTGAATGAGGCACACCACTTCCTGGTGTTATAGTCCCTCCCCCCTGCCACTAATCAGCAGAGAGAATGGGGAATTTTGTAAAATCATTAATATCTCTGTCATTTTTTCAACGACTGGAAAAATCCTTGGCGCACATGCGGCGGAGGGGGGCTCTGAGCGAGGTGGCTAAAAATGACGGCCGTAGGTGGCGGCATTCTCTCGTAAATCGCAGCACAAATCGCCAAAATCGGTCAAGAACAGACTTTTAGTAATATAGATTCTGCATAGATCTGCATAGGTGTGAAAACCCCCAAACCATATTCAGGAGCTATTAACATTGAAATAATGTTTCTGCAGATTAACAGGTGCCATGGAAATTACATGTACACAGCTCAATTTGTCAAGGAAAAGCTGTATCAATCATTTTGATAATATACCAATTGTAACTTGAAATGAACGAGGTGTATCAAGAGTCAAAAGTGACATTCTTACTTGTTGCAGCTTTATATTAATGGAATAGCAAATAAATGTACAATAGACAATACAATAAATTATCAATGTGTAGGAAAGAACAGCACTTGCTGGTTTAAACCAAAGAGACACAAAAAGCCAGACTGAAGAAGGGTCTCCACCCGAAACGTCATCAATTCCATTTCTCCGAAGATGCTGCCTGACCCGCTGAGTTGCTCCAGCTTTTTGTATCTATTTCACAATAAATTATCAATTGCACTTGGTAATGCAACCTATTAAAAGTCCATAGTAATATGTTATAGTTAGGATTGTGCAGTGTGGACCATGGGTTTGATGGTTGATAGTTCTGATGTGATGGTATGCCAGTGCTGTTGGCAAAGTAGAGTTACTACTTTAAGTACACACATTTCATTACTGCTCAGCTGCAGCCTGTAAATATAGCTTACATTGGCATCTCAAGAAGGGTACATTTAACTCAGGGTCATTGGTTAGATGTGAGTGGGGGCAGTTTAGAGAGTTATATAAGACAACTAGACCAAGTGCAGACCAGTTGGGTCTGTTCCCCCAACGTGCGGTTGTGGGGAGGGGGGAGGAGCGGGGGGGGTAGGAGAGACGGGGAGGGGGAGAGAGCGGCGGGGAGGAGAGATGGGGGGAGAGGAGTGGGGGAGGGGGGGGGGGAGGAGAGGGGGAGGGGGGGGGGGGGAGCGAGGGGGGAGGGAGGGGGAGGGAGGGGGGAGAGAGGGGGAAAGAGGGGGGGAGGGGGGGGAGAGGGGGGGAGAGAGGGGGGGTGTGCGTGAGAGGGGGGTGAGGGGAAGGCGAGAGGTGGGGAGCAGGGAGGGTGGAGGAAAGGGGGTATGGTGTGTGTGTGGAGGGGAGGGGAGGGGGGTTTAGGGATGGGACGGTAGGGGAGGGGATAGAGGGGAGGAGGGGGGAGAGAGGAGGAGGGGGAGGGGGGGGGAGAGGAGAGGGGGGGAGAGGGAGAGAGAGAAAGGTGGGGGAGAGAGAGAGGGAGAGGGGAGGGGAGGAGAGAGAGAGAGAGAGGGAAGGTGGGGTCGAGAGAGGGTGGGAGAGAGAGCGGAGCGAGAGGGAGCGAGGGGAGAGAGAGGGAGAGAGAGAGAGGGAGAAGGGGGAAGGGAGGGAGCGAGAGAGAGAGAGAGGAGGGGGAGAGAGAGAGAGAGCGTGCCTTTTTATTTCAACCCAAACCCCCCAACACCCATTTGCAGGTATTGCTTTTTTACCTTCTATCCATATTTTCATTTTCAAACAACATTAAGGGTACTTACTCATAGTTGTGTGGACATTTGTTCAGTTCTATTCACAGCTCAGAGAAACGTGACCCTCTGCCTTCCTCCAGCTTGCAGACTAATTGAGGCACACCCTGGTTTTATAGTCCCTCCCCCCTGCTGCCAGCAGGGGCAGCAGAGAGAATGGGGAATTTTGTAAAATCATTAATATCTCTGTCATATTTCATCGACGGCAAAAATACTCGGCACACATATGGCGGAGGGAGGCTCTGAGCGAGGTGGCCAAAAATGACGGCCGTAGGTGGCGGCGTTCTCTCGGAATCGCAGCACAGATTGCCATAACCGGTCAAGAACAGAGTTTTAGTAATATAGATAAGTCAAAGGATCAGAATTAAGCCATTCGGCTCATTGAGCCTGCTCTGCCATGCAATCGTGGCTGATTTATTTTTCTATCTCAAGCCCATTCTCCTGTCTCCTCCCGTAACCTTTTTTGCCCTTACTAATCTAGAATCTATTAATCTGCGCTTTAAAAATACCCGATGATGTGGCCTCCTCTGCCATCTGTGGAAATGAATTCCACAGATTCACCACCCTTTGGCTAAAGGAATTCCTCCTCATCTGCATTCTAAAGTCAAGTCAAGTCAAGTCAAGTCAAGTTTATTTGTCACATACACATACGAGATGTGCAGTGAAATGAAAGTGGCAATGCTCGTGGACTTTTGTGCAAAAAGACAAGCAACCAAACAACCAAACAAATTATAAACACAATCATAAACACACATATTCTTTTACATAATAAATAATGGAAGGAAAAACGTTCAGTAGAGTTAGTCCCTGGTGAGATAGGCGTTTACAGTCCAAATGGCATCTGGGAAGAAACTCCTTCTCAACCTCTCCGTTCTCACCGCATGGCAACGGAGGCGTTTGCCTGACCGTAGCAGCTGGAATAGTCCGTTGCAGGGGTGGAAGAGGTCTCTCATGATATTGTTGGCTCTGGAGTTGCACCTCTTGATGTATAGTTCCTGCAGGGGGGCAAGTGAAGTTCCCATAGTGCGTTCAGCCGAATGCACTACTCTCTGCAGAGCCTTCTTGTCCTTGGCAGAGCAATTCCCAAACCAGATGGTAATATTCCTGGACAAGATGCTTTCCACCGCCGCTGTGTAGAAGCACTGGAGGATCCTCGGAGACACTCTGAATTTCCTCAATTGCTTGAGGTGGTAAAGGCGCTGGCTTGCCTTACTCACGAGTGCTGAGGCGTGTGATGCCCATGTCATATCCTCGGAGATGTGGACTCCCAGATATTGAAAACAGTTCACCCTATCCACAGGATCCCCATTTATCCTCAATGGAGTGTACGTCCTCGGATGATGTGCCCTCCTAAAGTCCATGATCAGCTCTTTCGTTTTTTTGATGTTCAAGAGGAGGCTGTTATCCTGCCACCAGAGTGCTAGATGAGCCACCTCCTCCCGGTAGGCCTTCTCGTCGTTGTCTGAGATCAGGCCCACCACCACAGTGTCATCAGCAAACTTAATTATTGAGTTGGAGCTGAACCTAGCCACACAGTCATGTGTGTACAGGGAGTACAATAGGGGGCTGAGGACGCAACCCTGGGGCGATCCTGTGCTCAGGGTGAGGGACTTCGATGTATTCCCTCCCAACTTGACTACCTGGGGCCTGGCGGTGAGAAAGTCCAGGACCCAGGCACACAGGGAGGTGTTGAGCCCCAATTCCATTAGCTTCCCGGCCGGTCTGGTGGGGACTATCGTGTTGAAGGCTGAACTGTAGTCTATGAACAGCATCCTCACGTAGCCCCCCCTCTGGCTGTCCAGATGGGAGAGAGCGGTGTGCAAGACCTGGGAGACCGCATCGCCCGTGGATCTGTTCGGACGGTATGCGAACTGCAACGGGTCCAAGTTCCGAGGGAGGAAGGCGCAGATGTGTTTCTTCACCAGCCTCTCAAAGCATTTCATGACTACCGAGGTAAGGGCCACCGGACGGTAGTCATTCAGACAGGCTGGGGAGGCATTTTTTGGTACCGGTACAATGATGGATTTTTTGAAGCAGGCAGGGACCACGGACTTGTCCAGGGAGAGGTTGAATAATGTAGTGAGCTCTGGAGCTAGCTGCATAGCACAGGACTTGAGTACTCGCCCCGAGATGCCATCGGGGCCTGCAGCTTTTCTCGTGTTGACCCGTGTCAGAGCTCTCCTCAGGCATGTCCTTTTATTCTGAGGCTGTGTCCTCTGGACCTATACTCTCCCACTACTGGAAATATCCTCTCTATTTCTACTCTATCTATTCCTTCCATTTTTTAGTGGGTTTCAATGAGGTCCCCCCTCGTCCTTCTAAACTCCAGCGAGTCCAGGCTCAGAGTCTTCAAATGTTCCACAAACATTAGTCCAATCATTCCAGGGATCATTCTCTTAAACCTCCTCTGGGCCCGCTCCAATGCCAACACCTCCTTCCTTAGATATGGGGCCCAGAACGGCTCACAATATTCCATATGTGGCCTGACCAACATCTTATAAAGCCTCAGCATTACATTCTTGCTTTAATATTCGAGTCCTCTCAAAATGAATGCTAACATTTTATTTGCCTTCCTTACTACCAACTCAACCTGCAAATTCATCTTTTGGGAACCCTGCACAAGACTCCCAAGTCCCTCTGTGCCTCCGATTTCTGAATCCACTCCCCATTCAGAACATGAGGGGGGATTGAAGTGCTGAGCCATCAGACAAATTCCACATTGTGTGCACTTCCAATCATCAGGAGTTCTAGTGAATATTGAGGCAAGATTGAGCACCATATTTGGTTAATCATTCAGATTCTACATTTCTGTAGATAGATATGTATCAAATGGTTTAATTGCTTTTCTAGTTAAATTCCTTTTATTGGCTAATTTCGAAATAGAACCTTCCAACTGTTGTGCTTTCATCTGTTTTATGAGATCATTCTGGCTCCAGGCTGCAGGGAGTTTTGGCAAGTCAGACATATCAACAGAAGTAACACATTTTGAAGTGCACTCAGCACTTCACACTGGCCAAAATACCCCAAAAGTGGTTCAATAAACAGTTTTTCCATTGTATCAAATTTCTTTAATTACTTAAGGGTCAATTTCAATGTCAATGCTGCATTCTGCATCAACACACTAATGACTCCAAAATGGGGTGAATGAACTCAATGGTCAACTCAATGACCAGCCCCAATGCCATTTTAGAGACAGCAGCCTTTGTACAGTCATACGCCCTCCTGTTAAACCAGCAGACCCTCTTTGCTATTCCAACTCCCATCCTCTGACATTCCTCTATCATTGGGAGCTCCACGTTTCCTCAGTTATCGATGCAGTCCCTGCTCTGGTCTGCACCTTCCCAAACCTCAAGTGTCCCCCTCCCTGATTCTTAGTCTGATGAAGGGTCTCGACCCAAAACATCACCTTTACCTTTTCTCCAGAAATGCTGCCTGACCTGCTGAGTTCAAATTCAAGTTCAAGTTTAAGTTGATTGGTCACATACTCAATTATACAGGTATAACCAGTAGTGAAATGCTTAAGTGCCTGTCCAGTTGTGCATGGTTCCCCACTTACACATAACCCACATAAAACAATACCCACATATAACACATAATAAATATGTACCCCATAGATACCACATAACCCACATAAAACAATACCCACATATAACACATACCCCATAAATATACCACATAACAAGTAGTGCTGTTACAAGCAAAGTGACAAGTGCCGTGGAACTCCTGTGATGACAGCATGTTCCATCCAGTTCAGTCCCATGTGTGTGTGTGTGTGTGTGTGTGTGTTTGTTACTCCAGCATTTAGTGTCTATCGTCTCCCCATCTAACCATTAATAGCTTAGATGGGGCATCCTGGTCACCATGAACGAATTGGACCGAGAGGTCTGTTTCCATGCTATATGACTCTATGAAAGCAAGTTTAGGATGGAACTGGTTGGATTGCAAGTTGAACCGATTAAGAGCAGTTTAATGGAAAGTGGACTCCAAAAATACATTGAAAAAATAAAATGTATGCTTCTATAAGTGAGGAAAGAAGCAGTATTTACCCAGACTTATCCTCTGTATTTGACCTGATCAATATTGTCCACAAGTATGTCTGACAAACTGCATCTAGTACTTACTTTGAAGCTGCAACTTGTCAATTCCACTTAATGGCCATAACAATCTTGTTGGCCCAAAATTAAGATTGATACCTACATCTTTCCTTGCACTATCCTTCTCAGTGATAGTAGCCAGCTAAGACAGACTTTTAATTGTTCAGCTTTCGTTGTGTAAATTTTCCAATGAAGTGCACAACTGAATTATATTTGAAGACAGGACCAAAAATCTGCAATTTTAATTTAACTTTTATTCTCACTTCCCCCTTCTGAAGAAGGCATTTGACTCAAAACATTAAATGTTTCCCTTTCCTCTGATGCTGTCTGCACTGCGAAGTGTTTCCAGCATTTACAATTTTGTCTATGATTTCCTGCATCTGCAGATTTTTCATTTTACATTTGTCTCCTCAGGCTTCATTGCGGCCACAACTTATTCAGCCGTTAGAAAATATTATTCCCAATAAAATTGCTCTTTTCCTTAATTAAATCAGTAAAAGTCCACTTATCTGATCTATGGCAGAAATGTGTGCATAACTGAAAGAAAACAAATTAAAGGTTGCAGAATCACTGCAAATTATATATTAAATGTAAATTTTTTCACCTTGGTGATTTGACTATTCTGGTGCTCATATCTAATTTGCCATTGGTTTAAGTATGTTTACGCATCGGTCCTCTTATGTCTCCATGTTACTCCCTCTCTCGGTCCCTAGTATACCTTGTTACCATCCAAATCCGAATCTTCCATACTCACTAGAATGTTTACTGTATGAGTAAAATATTATTGATTAAAGTGCGCAATGCAAACAGCTTTCTCCAGATAAACAGTAATTATAGACGAGTCAATGAAAAAATATTTTCATGTATTTTTTTAAAGAGTTCTGTTGGAAAGTTTGCAGCAATCAATTAAATTGAAATTGACAAAATATGATTTTATGTGCCAAGATGTTCATAATATGAAGTAGATAAGCACTCTAAAACACTGCAAGATCAAATGTTGAAATACTGAATGGGGAATAAAATATAATTAGTTTTTATTTTCAGGCCAATTAATTTTTTGGAGAAGATGAATATTTGTTTAATAATATCTTTGCCTGGCCAATTTTTAAATATATGAATCAATGAACCTCTAAATAGTTTTCTTTTCAATTATGATAAGAATCCCCAGAGTAAATGTTTTTTCTCATAGCTAATATGCATGTTCCTGCAATATTGCTATGATTCAAGGCAGTACATGGTGCAATTAGGGATTTTAGTTTTCATTTGGAGATACAGAGCGGAAATAGGCCCCAGCTATCCCCACTCATTAACACTATTCTACTCACACTAGGGGCAATTTATATTTATACCAGGCCAATTAACCTACAAACCTGTACGTCTCTGGAGTATGGGAGGAAACCAAAGATCACGGAGAAAACCCACGCGGTCATGGGAAAACGTACAAACTCCTTACAGATAGCACCCGTAGTTGCAGGCATAGTTAATAAATGCTGGTCACCTGGCCGTACCTAGATCCTAAAACATAAATAAATCATTGCAATTATGAGGTTATGTATATATATCTATATATCATATACTTATTAAAAGTCTGATCTTGTACTGGTGTATATGCATGTGTGTATGTGTGTGTATATGTGGTTGTCCTTACATCTTAGCAAAAGCACTACGTGGTAACGATTACATTTTTACATATTCCGATTGACATTTTTCCCGTAAAGCCCGGGACCACCTTATCTGAACATTTCATGCTTTATTTCTCGACTTATTCTCGACACATTACTGATTAAAAGTCTAAAAAAAGTCAAAAGACTTTGAAATTAAAACCACCAGCTTCAAATTATGACGTCACAATGGCTCAGCTAGTAGTGATCAGCCTCACTGAAGATTTCAACCTATATTTGACACGTTATTCGCGATTAAAGCTTTAAAAATGCCAACTTTCACAAGATTTTTACATATTCTGATTCACAATTTTTCCCCTCGAGGAAGAGATCACTTTCACTGAACATTTTTGCTTTATTTCTCGACATTATTGATTAAAGGTTAAAAAATCAAAATACCTTGATTTTTAAACAGACCAGCTTCAAATGATGACGTCACAATGGTTCGACTAGCAGGGGGAGGACAAATTGTTATTGCAACATGCAGGGCAAGTGCAATTGGATTTTTTTTTTAAAGATCATTGGTGAGGAAGGCAAGGGGAGTGCTGGAATCTTACATTCAGGAATGGCTTGAGTTGGAGGACCATACCTCCCGTGGGGCTACGGTTAGGGAACTGGTGTGTTGGGGGAGCAGACTGCACTTGGTCTAGTACACCTCTAAAACTCATATCTTGTACGTGTGTATATGTGTGTGTCTTTACATCTTTGCAAAAACACTACGCAGTAACGATAACATTTTTACATATTCCGATTCACATTTTTCCCCTCTAGGCAGAGATTACTTTCACTGAACATTTTATGCTTTACTTCTCGACATTACTGATAAAGTTTAAAAACATCAAAAGACTTTGAGTTTAAAACTACCAGCTTTCAATGATGACGTCACAATAGCTCTGCTTGGAGGTCTCACACACAGAATCTTCCACGCGCTTCGAGTGATGTCAACCCCTGATCCCCCGGGTTATTCACGATCCCCCAGGTTATTCGCATACACCCCCTCCCCCCCGGGTTATTCACACTCCCACCCGCCCGGGTTATTCACACCCCCCACATCGCCGAAAAGGTTGCCGCCGGTGGAACAAAGGACGAGCCCGGAGATGAAGTCGAGGCTATTGGAGTGTTTTTTTCCAGGCTTACGTTTCGGAGAAAATGTGTGAGACCAAGCATCGAAGCAATGTTGCTGAGGAGCTATGATGGCACAACAAACTAATAGGTCGCAGCTTCAGTTTCTCTCTGCACTGCCAGCGCGGAACCCCAGCTCAAAAAAGACAGCAAAAACCCACCTCCCCCCCCCCCCCCCCCCTGGCAATTCACTTCCCCCCCCACCCCGGGTTATTCACACTCCCCTCCCTTGCGGGTTATTCAGACACCCCCGCCACACCCTTCCCACCCCCCCACTGCCATCACCCCCTCCTTCTCTACCCCTTCACCCTCCCTCTCTGCCCCCATCCTCTCTGCCCCCCCCCCTCCCTCTCTGCCCCCCTCCCACTCTGCCCCCCTCCCTCCCTGCCCCTCTCTCTCTACCCCCACCCCCTCTCTACCCCCTTCCTTCACTGCCCCCACACCCTCACTACCCCCCCTCCTACCCCCCCTCCCTCTCTAACCCCTCCCTCTCCCTCTCTAGCCACGCCTGCTCAGTGGATAGGGTGGGGGATGGGGGAAAAGGAGCAAATAAATAATATTAATATAATATCATGGTGGTCCCACGGTCTAGTATCCAAGCTATGTATGTGTGTGTGTGTGTGTGTGTGTGTGTGTGTGTGTGTGTGTGTGTGTGTGTGTGTGTGTGTGTGTGTGTGTGTGTGTGTGTGTGTGTGTGTGTGTGTGGTGTGTGTGGTGTGAGTGTGTGATTGTGTGTGTGTGTTTGTGTGCGCGCGTGCGTGTGCGTGTGCGTGGGCGTGCGTGTGTGTGCGTGTGTGTGCGCGTGCGTGTGCGTGTGTGTGCGTGTGTGTGCGTGTGTGTGTGTGTGTGTGTGTGTGTGTGGGTGTGGTGTGTGTGCTGTAACCATCCATTTATCCCTCATGTGTGTGTGTTGTTTAAATCATGTGGGTGTGGTGTGTGTGTGTGGTGTGTGTGTGTGTGTGTGTGTGTGTGTGTGTGTGTGTGTGTGTGTGTGTGTATGGCAGATTCGGCCTTTGATTCCTTGGTCAGCCAGCACCACACGCTGAATCTCCGTCATTTTTTCCATTTCGCTAGCTAATTCACTTTTACATTCACTCATGCACTCCTCAAAACATTTTGACTTTTTTATGTACACTGTTTTTTAATAACATGCTCCCCCATTCACTCATTTTGTCGCCTCCTGCTGGCCAGCGACCATAACGGCTGCTGACACCCAGCTCTGCTCGAAAAACGCCAACATTTTTCCCTACCACTGGTGCCCGGCTCCGTCACGCTGTCTCAAGCCAAACATCGGATCTTCAACCGCTGCTTTTCGCCCTTGGCCGAAAAGCAGCGGGGGAACAGCCAGCGTGACAGAGCCGGCGTGTCAGAAGCGCCGAGGATGCCAGGCCTCACAGTCTCTGATCATTTCACAGTGAGTTCAGTTTTGGTAATCCAACACCCCCCCCCCCCCCCCCCCCCCCCCCCCCCCCCCCCCCAATGGTTAGCTTTAAAGAAAATAAACCATACATTTAAAAAAAGATATTCCTTTAAGGCACAAAATGTAATAGTGATTCATCTGTAGTTGATAAAGGAAATTAAAGTTATTGGATTAAAAGAAGAGACTGATAAAGTTTCCAGATGTAATAGTAGGCCGGAGGAGTCTGAGGGGTAACCTTTTCACACAATGGGTGGTGGATGTATGGAACAAGCTGCCAGAGGAGGTTGTTGAGGCTGAGACTATCCCAATGTTTAAGAAAGAGTTAGACAGTTACATGGATATGACACGTTTGGAACGATATGGGCCAAACACAGGCAGGTGGGACTAGTGAAGCTGGGACATTGTTGGCCGGTGTGGACAAGTTGGGCCGAAGAGCCTATTTCCACACTGGTGAAGATCAAGAATGTGTGGATGACACAAACGTTGGTAACATCTAAAAGAGGATGATGAATACTTGGCAATCACAGTTGATCTACTTGGAGGGGTAATTAGCGGCATGACAACAGTGTACATAGCAACAAAAAAAGCAATGGCAGAACAGTGAGATACAGACAGGGCAGCTAATGATTATCTCTATTCATGGATGTGTTATCATTACTCTTGTTACTGCCTTGTATAATGTATGTACACTTTATGCATCATTTATGTTCTGTGTAATGTTTGAGTGTGTGTGTCGGCGAGCAAGCTTTTCATTGCACCTGTACTTCATCGGACTTGTGCAACTAACAATAAACTCCACTTGGCCTGACTCACTGATAAATCTTGCCCTAATTGACGAATTTTGATTCCTGTTTCTCAGATGCCTTAAATTAAGAATCTTGATCCTAATGTTAAACTTCCTACAAAGCTACAATGTTTGCAATCTCTTTAAGCCCAATGACCCCCATGTGCGGACGTAGCATCGAAGGACGAGAAGCCAAAGCAAAGAATTAGAAGCCAAATAACCGAACGGAAACAAAGCCAAAAAGCCAACTAACCGACAGCGTACAAAGCCTAAAAGCCAACTAACTGAAAAGGTGGGATGCCTAAAAGCATACTCACTGAAAGGCTGCTTTTTCCCGAAACGCCAACTCAACGAAAGGCTGAATCGCCTACAAGCCAACTCATCAATTGGCCTCTCTGCCGAAAAGTCAAATAACGGACAAGAAGTTGCCGAGGGGGCGGGGCGGGACTTGTCAGCGATTGGTCCAGACTCCCGCGTCCATCACATCACTGGCCGGTGACGTCAAAGCTCCACTGTGGGGCTTAAGGTCAGTCCGAGGAGGCCCCCAGCTCCATCGATGGTAGGCTGCAGAACGACTGGAAATGCAACCCGGAAAATAATCGCATCTCCGGCAAGGTAAGAAATTGAAAAAAAAAATCCACCTCCTCCATCCCCCTCCCCCCACATAAAACAAACCGGACAACACTTACACAGACTTTTAAAACGTACTAAAAAAATTTTTAAAGACAAAAAAATAGGCAGATTGTTGGCGGGGCTGCCAATCGTTCGGTGCCCCTGGTGGTCAAATCATGTTGGTTAAAGTGACTGATTCAATGTGAATGATGTATGACATAAAATCATAGGGCTGCAGCTTTGCTTTATTTATGTATTTATTGTGGGAGAGAATCAGCCACAGTATGTCCAGGTCAATTCAATCAGTTCTATCGTCTCTCCAAAATGAGTGATATTGAATGAAGATGAAGTATTTCTCCAATTACTTAGATTTAGAGCATCTTTGGCCTACAGGAAATAATGTAGAAAATCTGCGAGTCATTTGAAACCTTTATTCCAAATTATGTTGATGCGGAATCCTGAAAAGGACAAATTAAATTAAATTCACAGGAAAAATTCCAAAATATGAGGATCATTCGATCATGCTGTCATTTGTGTCATCAAAAGTGAGTCATGGAACCTCTTTGATAATTAATTAGAGATGAGGAATTGTGTGACTTGAAAACTTGATTGTTACAATGATATATTTTGTGAACAAAGGTTTTATGATTGTAAGTCTTCTCAATGATTTATTCATTTTTGAAGTTAATTAACATAGCAAACATGTAATAAAGAATTAAAATGGCTTATGTATTTATTTCAAATGGAAATTCAATAGAGATTTAACCTTTTACTAAACTAATTACTTCTGGAAAATTCTGCCAAGGACTGTGGGAAAGGGTAGTATCGAGGAAGTCCTAAGTACTTTTAATGGAGGAAGAGAAAATAGTGATCTAATTATGTCATATTAATAAATAAAATGTTAAAATGATAGCAAAATAAAGAAAAAAAGTTTAATCTTTTTTTCTTTATTTTGCTATCATTTTAACATTTTATTTATTGATAAGGACCAAAGAGGAGAAAGAAAGTAATATAAAATTCATTATTTATTCAAAATGTTAAGGGAGGAGACTCTTGACCTGCAATTGTGATTGAAAGGTTAGTTAATGATTAGTTATACTACTTATTGTTCAAAAGTTTATTCAATTGTATTAATTGCCAAAATATATCAAGTTTCTAAATAAAGGAAGCTAAGGGCTGGGTGAAGCGGCGGCACAGTAGCACAGTGGTAGAGTTGCTGCCTTACCGTGCCAGGGAACTGGGTTCGAACCTGCCTACGGGTGCTGTCTGTACCTGGTTTGTTCGTTCTCTCTATGACCACGTGGCTTTTCTCTGGGTGCTCTGGTTTTCTCCCACACTCCAAAGACGTATTGGTTTGTAGGTTAATTGGCTTCTGTAACTTATAAATTGTTCCTAGTGTGGTAGGATAGTGCTAATGTATGTAATGCTCGCTGGTCAATTTCACAAACCTGGGTAGCCATAGCAAGTTCACCATATTGTGTTTCATATTAAGAATTCAACTATGCACTGCCTGAGTTCAATTGAATTGATTTAAACTCAGGTTTTATCCTCAAGAGGAGGGGCAAAGAAGGAGTGAAACAGAGGGCATAACATTTCCCCACACAAGCAGCTTAACATTTTCTGCCAAAGCTCAGAGGGCTTATTGGGTTTTTGTGGACCTTTCACCAAAGCTATGTGAAATGAGTGGGAGGACTATTTGGAAAATAATGTCCTGCTGTTTTGAGTGCATTGGACAGAGCATTTATTTTCACAAGATATTCTCAAAAAGTCTGAATATATTCATGGACTGCCAGATACCTAAGCCCACCTTGGCATTGCATTAAAGTTATATTCCACAAGATGTCAAACGCAATTGGTGTGACATGGCCTACATGAGTAGAACGCATACATTTACCTGGAATCGGCTTTTTGCTCCTTCAATTAAATGTCAAATTTTAGCTCACTACAGAGGGAAATTTGCATCACCGTAGAAGTGGAATAGATCAGTAACATGAGAGTAAGCAACTAAAAAGATTATAAAGCTAATAAAGCTACATAAGCTCATTTTATCCTGTTCAAGAACAGAATGAAATGCTACACTTGAAGAATTTCTCAGGCATTTGTCCACTGAAAAGCATCTGATAAAGAAATAAGATATAGCGCGTGGACTTTTAAACATGAGCAATGGATATTATTTAATGCATATACTTTTATTTTGAGTCAATGTTATGACATCAGGTTTTATTGTTATAACACTCATTTCAATGGTGACATATACTGACTAAAAGCCAACATTGGTTCCAACTGGAAAAAAGGCAAAACTCCTTCAACCCAATGAGTCACTCAAATTAAAAATGATTCAAAATACATGTAGCAATAAAAATTATTAATATTTATTAATGCTACAGTGCATGTTCTAGCATTGGTTGTGATTTAAAACTTTAAATTGTGGGAGAGATAAGAATGCATACACTTGACTGATTAATGAATATAGGAAATATATTGTCAAGCTTGAAAGGGCTCAGAGAAGATTTATGAGGATGTTGCCAGGACTAGAGGGTCTGAGCTATAGGTTGAGTAGGCTGGGTCTATATGCTTTGGAGTGCAGGAGGATGAGGGGTGATCTAATAGAGGTGTATAAAATCACGAGAGGAATAAATCGGGTAGATGCACAGAACCTCTTGCCCAGAGTGGGGGAATCATGGACCAGAGTACATAGGTCAAGGTGAAGGGGAAAAGATTTTGAGGGGTAACCTTTTCACCCAACGGATGGTGGATGTATGGAACAAGCTGCCAGAGAAGGTAGTTGAGGCTGAGACTATCCCAATGTTTAAGAAACAGTTAGACAGGTACATGGATTTTAGATTAGATTAGATTCAACTTTATTGTCATTGCACTTTTCAGTACAACAAAAAGGTTTAACCTTGCAGTCATAACATAGAATAAATAACAAAAAACACACTCAACACAGTTTAACATTCACCACAGTGAGTCCACCAGGCACCTCCTCACTGTGATGGAAGATAAAAGTCCCAAAGTCCTTGTCTCTTCCCTCCGTGCTCTCCCTCTGCGCTGAGGCGATCCAGGCTTCCGATATTGTGACCCCGATGATATGGCAAGTTTGGAACGATATGGACCAAACACAGGCAGGTGGGACTAGTGTAGCTGGGACATTGTTGGCCGGCATGGGCAAGTTGGGCCGAAGGGCCTATTTCCACACTGTATCACTCTATCTCGAGGACTCTAGTCCACTGCACTCGTCGTTGCTCAGCCGAACTCTCAGGTTCTCAAAATGGTTTTGAGATGACACCTACCTGATCATGACTCATCTTTATCTGAGCATAATGTATTTACTCCTCATCCCATGATTTCGAGATATACATGATCACAGAAGGTAAGTAGGTGCTGAATTGGTCGATTATTGAAACCAGAATAAAATATGTCACCATACCGATTCCATACAGGCAGCATTTCTACATAGAAGGAATGGGTGACGTTTCAGGTGGAGACTCATCGCCCTGACAGTGAATAGGTTCTGAAGAAGCTCTGTTGAAATATGTGAAAAAATATATCTATTAATAAACTAATCATTTTAAAATTTCTTGGAAAGGGAGACTAATATAGATTTTTTTTTACCAATCCCATCATTACTTCAATGTAGTAAATTATTTTATTTCCCACCAATCCCTGGAATAGAGACATAAAGCGCAGGAATAACTTAGCGGGTCAGGCAGGATCTCTGGAGAACAGGGATGGGTGATGCTTTGGATCAGAACTCTTCTTCAGACTGATTGTGGGGGGGGGGGGGGGGGGGGTGGGGGGATGGGTGGCAGGGAGAGAAATTTGGAAGGGGGGAGGGGAAGGACAAAGCTCGGCAAGTAATAGGAGGATACAGGATAGGGGGGTTATGCTCTCACTGCTCCCCCTCTGTGATTCCTGCTGCTCCTCTCACAGTTTGCAACCCTTCAATCCTTTTGTTAAGCTAATTCCTTTTTTGTTTACCCATTATGTTTCGTTTTTTCTGTATTAATTTGAGCTCCCAAAAGTGCAAGCACTAAGATATAATGTCTTCCATTCATATTTTCATATTCCACTTCATTTATTTCAACTTTAGGACTTTCCATATCTTCAATCATCAATGCTGGGGATATTTTTAAATAGCTCAACGGGTAACAGTGTAATTTCCTCCTAGTTGTTATAAGTCTCCCAATGTTTGCACCACTTTAAGATTTAGGTTCTATTTTCTACTTCTAAGATTTCATATGGTGCATTGGAAGACTTGACGAAAAATGTCGATGGGATTTTCTTTCCTCCAGAGCCTAAAATTTGGCAAAGTATCAATTCTATTTTACCCATGGAAAATCTGCTGGGATAATTTTAATCTTCATTTATGGTTGAGAGTAAGTTATTTTCTTTGTTCTTCGTATTTTTTTCCAACAAATAGGACAGATGTCTAATTACCTGATCCTCTTGCAGTGTTGGGTGTTCCAGTCTGAATTGTGCCATACATTCTTCCAGGCTTGCTGCCGATTATCATTTAATGAGGTTACATGCTTCATGCATCAGAGCATTGATGATTGAGTTATTTGACATAAATTTCCTGCTGTTCTTTGCAAATTTCTTGAAGGATGTAATTTCATCCGATCATTTTACCAGCCATGAGTCCAAGTGGGATTGTCTGGCTTGAAGAGATGTCAATTTTTTTCTTAATTTAGTTTTTGGATATTTGTGGTGTATTCAAGCTCATGCTCAATTCGGTCCTGTTGTCATGGTGATGATGCAACAGCAATGAAATTGGTTAGGAATTTCAAGAAAATTGAACCACTCTTGAAAGTGCAGTGGCTTTTTTCCATTATGATGCTGCGCGACTTCACAGAAGATAACATAGCATTGCAAATCCTATCTTTCCCAAGGGTAGAGCCAGAAGGTCTGTTCAACATGAGTTTAGAAGTTGCAGGGTATCCTAAAAATAGTACATTCTGCAGGTAAAATGTGCCTGTGGTTAAGAGAATGGATATTAAGTTAAGTAGCAGTTTGGTGTGAAGCTTCTTGGCTCCACCACTGCAGGGGTATTCATCTACATTCCTGCTGAAAGCCTTACATAAAGTGGTGAGGGGTGGCCCATTCACTCCAAAGTACCCAGCCATGAATAGTCCTTGTTGATATGATATTGGCATGATTAAGGTTTTGGTCAGTTGTGACTGTCAGCTTATTAATGGTGGAGGACATTGCATGACCTTAACAGTTATTGAGCCTTTTCTGGTTCAGGAAGGCCAGAGTCAGACATCAATGTAGCATTCACTCCCTGCTTAAAAGAATAACCCAACTTTAGAGGAAAGTCATTCACAAAGAAAATGAATGTCATTGAGTTTGTTTCCCTATGGAACTCTAACAACAATATACTGGGGCTAAATAACTGATGGTTTGCAAACAATAATCTCGTCCTTTGAATTTGATCTAATTCTCACCAATTACTGATATTTAGTTACCTTGATTTGGCTATGGTTCCTTGGCATCACAGTCACCTTCCTACTAAAGCATATGGCACAGAGAGATCTCATCGGACACCCGTTATCTCCTCTGACATAGATTGGAAAAGTGCAGAAATACTAGTTTTGAAATAACTATGTCCTGATAAAGTAACCCAATTAGTGGTGCTGTAAAAATACCAAAAATCAAAAAACTTCTGCAACACAGATTCATGCATGCTGCTTGGGCATTAGAAATACTTAGCATCTCCCCAAAAATCATTAAACGCTATTACAGATGCTGTGGAATGTAAATATTGTGGGGATCACATGTTGTAATCAGTGAGTGGGCCAACAATCAACAAAAAGTAATTGGGGTTTATATCTTGGATCATACCCTTACTTAAAGTTCTTCTTTAAAACTGTTCACAATGTGATAAGGAAGATGATCAATGCTAAGGAAGAAGATATTGATGAAATATTGAGGTCAAGACAGGCATTTTGGAAAACCAAAATGAAAATAAAGTTTTGCTCATTTAAATTGCTTTCTCTCATTATATTATCATCTGCTGAATGCACTGTCAGCAAGTTGCCTTTCAACAGCTGTTTCGTGGCGGGATGTTTAAAGAGAGAAAACTTCTCCTGAAGGGAGATTTCATCAATGAATTCTGGTATTGCTTCTATTTCAATTTCTCTTGTGATTGTTGCTAAAAATGGTTGAATGAAAAATAAATATTGCCCCCAGGCTTTTATATGACTCCCTGGAGGTGCTGCTGGCAATGATCAATGTGAGGAGGAAGAGAAGCAGTAAAGGACACTCAAATAAACCTCCATGAGAGAAGGCAATTTAAGTCAATTCTTAAAAGATGGAAACAAGCGTCACTGTTGTGTATGCCTTATTATGTTTGGTACAAGAGCAAATCAAACTGGTCCTTGTTTGACTGATTGACTACCGATATGCCGTTCTATAGGCAATAGGCTGTACTTGTTCACATGTTTCTTTGTTTATGTATGTGGACACCTGGTTCACGGGTACGTCAATTTTAAAATCACTTTTTAAAAATCATTGAACATAGAACAGTACAGTACAAGAACAGGCCCTTCGGCCCACAATGTCTGTGTTGAGCATAATGCCAAGTTAAACTAATCTCCGTTGCTTGTACGTGATTCATGTCCCTCTATTCCCAGCGTATCCATGTGTCTATCCAAAAGCCCTTAAAATGAAAATATCGTATATGCCTTCACCACCAGGCACCCATCACACTTAAAACTTTATCCCTTTCACTTTAAGGGCCACTCTCTGAATCCTCCATATTCTTCTTGTAATGGGACAACCAGAATTTCACACAATACTCCAAATGTGGTCAAAGCTGCAACATGACTTTCTGACTCTTTAAGGGCCTGTCCCACTTGGGCGACCTAATCCGCGAGTTCTGGCGAGTTTGCCCTCGACCCATACTCGCAGCATGGTCGACACAAGGTCGTAGAAGGTCTTCGTAACTCTCCTACATGCTCGAGAGTGGTCTCCGTGTACTCGAGGCCTCAGCAAGATCGCAACGTTTTTTCAATATGTTAAAAAATGCCCGCGAGTAAAAAAAGGTCGCCATGGAAAAAGTAGATACTTTTTTTACTCGTAGGTTTAGTCGTAGTAGGTCATAGTAGGTCGGCACGTAGGTAATCTAGGGTAGTCAAAGGTAGTCGAAGGTAGTCGTAGATAGTCTTCATCATAGTCGAACGGAGGTCGAAGGAGATCTCTCCACTATTCGGTGTTCAATTTTCCCGAAGTTAGTCGTAGCTTGTCGTAGCTAGTCGAAGCTGGTCTTCAACATAGTTAAAGGAGGTCAAAGGAGGTCTTCAACATGTAATTCTTTCAAAGTCTTCTAAACTCGCCAATTAGGTCGCCTAAGTGGGACAGCCCTGTAAGATAGATATAAAATGTTGGAGTAACTCAGGAAGCATCCCTAGAGCGAAGAAATGGATGATGTTTTGGGTTGAGACCCTTCTTCAGACTAAGAGTCAAGGATGAGTGAGACTAGAGATATGGAAGCGTATAATTTGAAAATGACAGATCAAAGCAGACGTTGAACAAGGAAATGTAGAATGGGTCATTGTGAGATGAGGGAAAGATGACAATGAGGCATACAATTGGAAAAATTAATCGGAGGACTGTGAAACTCATCAAAGAATTAAGGTGAGGGAGGGATGGAGAGAGAGGGAAAGCAAGGGTTACTTGAAGTTAGAGAAATCAATATTCATACTGAAGATAGACTCAAAAAGCTGGAGTAACTCAACGGGACAGGCAGCATCTCTGGAGAAAAGGAATGGGTGACATTTCAGGCCGAGGCCCTTCTTCAGACTGGTCATTAATAGTAAGATTAAACGAGAACTTACCAGTTTGAACCATTTTATGAGGAGTTACGATGAGCGATTACGTGAAGAAGGGCCGTCCGTCTGCATGCGCGTCAATCTTCAAAGCAGCGGTGTTAAATCACAGATAAAAAGAAGACCTGAGAATAGTAAGATTGTGAAGAAACTAGAACTTCCATATGACCTTGATAGTATGAGGGTGGGAGCGGTGGGCACGTAATCGCTCATCGTAACTCCTCATAAAATCCAGACCAAACTTCAAACTGGTAAGTTCTTGTTTAGTCTTACTATTTTACTTCGGAGTCACGTGAGTGACTACGTGAAGATTTCAAAGCTCTGTGATTTTACGCAGGTTACGAATCCAAGCGTCACACACTGAATGGATTGACCATGGATGCGTGTAATCATTAAAGCATTCAGACATTACGTAGTTAAGTAAAGACACTGATGCTTTAAATAAAGAAAAGTTTTTTAAAAATAGTTACCCCTCCCAACCTTGGGGGGAAACTAAGGGACAGAACTTAAAATGGTACGTGCAAACACCCCCAGTCCGGTTATGGGTTTGTTATAAAACCGGTGGACCGTTGTTTCATTCGTCCATCCTGCAGCCACTAGGATGTCGTCAAGGGGCACGTCCATAGCTCTTGCTGCCGACGTAGTTGCAGCCCTGGTGGAGTGAGATTTAACCATATAAATGTTCACTGCTGCTACCTCCATTACCTCCTTTGACCATCTGGAGATGGTTTGAGTTGACATCTTCTGGTGTTTTTTTTTATGGCTGATGAGGACCGATTGTTCTGAGCCTCTGAGGTTCTCCGTAACTCTCAGATAGTGGTGTTAGTATGTTACCACACACACAACCGTTGGTCCTCTGGATATGCCAAGAACTGGATCTTCATCCCTGGCGGCATTCCTGGCCTGCTCTGTTTTATCAGGTTCCTGATTACGAATGTTATGTTGTTCATATTGGTGGTCATGTAGTCCAACCGTAGCTTTTGCAGTGTCTGGACTCTTTGTCAGCATACCACCTTCAGGGTTAGTTATAGGCAGTCCCCACTGTCAAAGTAGGGTTAGTACTATGCTCACATCCCATGTGTCCGTGTACCTTGGCCTTGGAGGTATTAAATTGTAAATTACCTTCATGAATTTTGTTGTAAAGGGGTGCGTTCCTATCGACCCGTGCCCTGCTTCCAGCATCAGATAGGAGGAGAGTGCGCCTCTGGCACTATAGATTGCACTATAACTTTGTTTATAGTTATAGTACAGAGTTGATAGGAATTCCAAGACATCCGTTATCCGAACTGTGTTGTATTTGTTCGGACAGTCCTATGCCTTGAAATGGCCTCCTCAGAATCTGCAGACCAACAAGTTAATACGTTCATGTAGTGGATGATTACTCCCTGTAATTGCTGAGTCTCACGTTGCGAGTTGACCCAAGAGGTACTCCGAGTTAATACTCGTGGTAATAACGTACGATTAACGTATGGAACTCATGGACACAACCTAGAGACTCGTGGCGCTAACGGCAGGTACTCGTGAATCTTGTCAACTCTTGCAAAAAATCAAACATGTTTAAAATTTTCCACGAGTCAATTTTACTCTTGTGGTTAAGAATTGAAACATTTTAACTCGTTGTAAGAACGTAGTGGCCTGTGCGTTTACCTTAGTGTATCGTGAGTCTACCATGGGAACTCTTTAACTCAGCGGGCAGGCAGCAGCAGATTGTCGCTCCCTTCAGTTTCCCAGCGACAATCACCTGCCATAATGCGAGAGAGATCATGCACTGTTGTAGGTCTCCTTTGCACGTCGGTGTTTCTGTCTTTCTCCACTCATTGTTGGCCCTATCTGTCACCGCCCCCACCTACACCCCTCTGCTTCCCGGCCATGTGTGTGACCCCTTCCCTCCCCTCTCCAGCTCCCTGCCCATTGCACCGGCGTGGGGGCTTTGCACTGTCTTCACGTCGGCAATGCCAGCAGGTCAGTGCCAGTCGCCCCGGGACAGTCACTCCCTTCAGTTTCCTAGGGGGTCGGGACGGGACTGGAGTTGGGAGGGAAAGGTGGGGGGGGGGAGGGGATGGGTGGGTTAGGTGAGCAGGAGAGTGGGGTTGTTTGCAGTTGCAGAGGGAGGGGGCAAGGGCCGTACAGTTCCCAGTCTCAGCTCCTGTCCAGGGGGGTGGCCGGAGATGTCAGGACCAATGGGACACCAACCCCCAGGCCCACTGCAAGCACGGAGAACCCAGAGACCCACAGCCAACAGCAACTCCAGTCCAGCTCCAACTCCAGAGGAGGGAAGGGGTCACACACATGGCCAGCAAGCAGAGGGGTGTAGGTGGGGGTGGTGACAGATAGGGCCAACAATGAGTGGAGAAAGACAGAAACAGCAACGTGCAAAGGAGACCTACAACAGTGCATGATCTCTCTCGCATTATAGCGGATGATTGTCGCCTGCCCGCTGTTCCTGACGCTAAAGCCTTGGGATCGTTGCCCTTTGTGTTGGCGTGGAGGGGGAGGGGGGTATTGTGCTGTTTGATCGCCCCCTGCTATCCCAGGGACAGGGAGACACAGCGGCTTTTGAGACTGGTGGGCAATCACTTCCAAAGTGTCTGCCCACACAGTCAGTACACCTCTCCTACACTTGTCTCCCGCACTAAGATCATCCCGCAGAGAATGATCCCAGCCTAACCCAAGAGCCATGTCACCCCAGACAGATTAATGACGCCCCCCCCCCCCCCCACCCCAACCTCTCTCAACCTCAACTCACGCCTGGGCAAAAAACAGCTCAGGAGGCGAGCCCTGAGCTCCGTCTTACAACAATCTGATGTGCACATCCGTCCACATTCAAAGATTTAATTTCCCGTCTCCCCGCAGTGTGTAGACATGGCAGTAAATTCAATTAAAACATATCAAACCTGTGTGTTTCAAACAAATCATAAGTATAACTGCTCTGGCACTGGATGGTGCGCATTTTCCCTTTGTAGATCACATCAATAGATGCGGCCGCGCTGAATTATATCTTTAAAACAAAGCCACAGGATGGAGAGGTCTTCTTTATCACTGTTGCTTATTAAAACAAACTTTCAATCAGGATTGGCTCAAGAGTAACTTGGGAGACGAACTTGGAACATCGTAGAAATGACAAGTAAATGGCAAACTTGTCATACCCGTGGGAACTCGGTTAAACTCTTGATCATACACTTGCAATCTCGTACACAACCACGAGTCTTTCACTCGGGGTACCTCTTGTGTCAACTCGCAACGTGAGACTCAGATTTAACTGGGTTCACTAGGAGGTCCCTGCTCTTGGGTACAGCCATAACTGGCTGGACTATAGTTCCAAAATTTTTTGGGGATCAGGCTTGAGTAGGCCAATCTGGCACTACCAATATGCCTGTGGCTTAGTCTTGCTTGATTTTGGTCAAGCATCAGTTTGTGAGACAAATTGGCGGAAAACATACATAAACATTCCGCCCCAATTGAGGGAGAAAGCATCCACTGCCTTTGCTCCTGGATCCAGCTCGCAGGACACGTATCTGGGTAACTGATGGTTTATTCTAGATACAAACAGATCAATTTCTGGTATGCCAAATCGTGTAGTTATTTCGTTAAATACTGTTTGATTCAACATCCATTCTGTGTTGTTATCAAACATTCGTGATCCAGCATCTGTCACCGTGTTATATCTACCTCGTAGATAGACCACTGATACCCAAATATTCCTCTCGATACACCAGTGCCAAATGAGTTTCGACAATCTGTCGTAAGATACAGATTTTACACCACCCTTGTTAATGGATATATGCCACCGCAGTGGTGTTATCAATCTGAATTTGAACAAGCACTGGTTGCATATTGCTACAGAAAACCTTGAGTCCATATTGTGCCCCCAACAATTCTGGGTAATTGATTCCATGTGTTGGGGAATTACAGACTCCTGCTCATTCCATCTGCCCCCCACAACTCTAGACTGTGTTGGTGGCTTCCCATCCTTAGCCGCTTGCATAGGTCTGAAGAACCACCGATGGCTTTCGAGCAAAATTTCCCTTGAGCTTTCTCACAATCGTTATCCACCATAGTTATTCAACAATGGTCTCTGCTGGCAATCCATAGTTTTGCCAATTTGGCCTGCATGGAATTTGAGTGTTCATTCCTTTGCTCGCTGGAAATTCTGGTAATGCAAAGGCCCGTGACGTACTGCTGGGAATGCAGCAACTATTTGCCAATTACACTCGCTGTTTTCCTGATAGATGGCTAGTATTTGGCTGTCAGGTCATAGCAGGCTTAATTAAATATAGTTGTTTGCCCCTATGCAAAGTCACCAACATATTTACTGTTTTTGATAGTAAATTCTAGGTAATCAATTACCCTTGTAGGTGTCAATTTTGATTCAACTGGATGGATGAGGTAACCAATTCTTTCAAACAGGTTTTTGGTTTGCTTTGACTGATGCTTCTGCCAATTCTTGGTGACTCCAAAATGAAAATGTCCTCCAAATATGCATTTACTATGTGGTTCTGAGACCTTTGTAGACCCAGAATTGGTTTCCGTAGTTTAGTCAATAGTCTAGGAGCTGATGTTAATCCATTTGGCAGAGCCATGCCATCCAGTTAAACTTCAAATATCTCCTGTTCTTAGTGAATAGACACCGAATAGTATGCATCTTTGAGGTCGATGCATGCCATGTGACCATTTATAGGAAGCTCATATAAAATAGTTGTTAGACCATAACAAAAAATTGTTGTTCTGAAAGTCTGTACTGCACAAATGAGTTAAACCTGGATGAAGTGACATTCTCCATCTGTCACCTGGCCTGAAAGGCAATCCTGCCCATAATACTGGGTCTGCCTTGAAGACAACTCCGGTCCGAGTTCCAAGTCTCCAAACCTATGTATGTTGTGCAGTAAAAATAATCACATGTTATTATCTGTTTTTTATAACCAGATCTGAAATTCATGTTATTGTCATTTTGAACAAAAACACAAGAGTAAAATTACCAACATGTAACTGGTCCACAATCCCTTGTTTCAGTAAATCCAGACCCACCTACCTCCATGGCTACCGGTGGTCTTGTGGTAAGCCCAAAGGTCCCTGATGCGGGTTCCTTTTCTCTCCTTGATTGGGAGTAGGACTGATAGGAAGTGTGGATTCCATGTTTCTCCTGACCTCTGCTTGGGTCTTGGTCTGAAAACCTCATCATCCTGAGCCTGCCTTGTAGAACAATTCTGGCCATAATTCTGAGTGCCTTGAAAGACGACTCTAATCATATTTCCGTGCCCAGCTTTCAAGCTACCTCCGGCTTCAGTGAACCGCTTACCCCCTATGGAGGTGTGGGGTGTATTGTCACCTACTGATGAAGTTTTGCTTGTCGTTGGTACCTTGATTGGTCCGACAGCTTTGCTTCCTTCTTCTGGTCTTACCTGAAGAGAGGATTCAGCGGCTGGTTTCTTCAAAGTCACCCTGATAGCGCTGTTCCCTTGCCGGCATTTGTAGCGTGCGGATATTCTGCCAACTGCTGGCTCTTGAGGCCATATGCATGTGCTTCAGTATGTTCATACTTTAAATTCGAGATCAGTTACCTACTGATCACTCACACTCCCCTCCACTGAGAGTGAGATTTGTAGGCAGCCCTGAAAACAGATGCTGCCGCAGGCCCCTGAGGATACCTGCGCTGACATGGCCCCTCCAGCGGACCTAAATGAGATTCTTGCTTTGGGTCAGACTGAAACTGACCGTGAATGCTCCTCTCCTCAGAGCAGGAGACATTTGCTAGATCTCTATCCAGGGAAGCACCCAGTGGAACCTGGATGATTGCAGAAGTACTTCTTTTCTTTTGTTTGTATGGGAGCTTATTATTCATTTTATGTAAAGCACTTTGGTGTCAATGCGAGTTAACTTAAACAGTGCTATATAAGTAAAAGTTACTTACTTATTTCCTTTCTTCTGCTTGTCCCTGGGAAGCTCCCCCCCCCCCCTTCCCCCCTGCTTTTGTACTCTGATTCAGAGTGGTTTCTTCCATATGTACTTCCCCCTCCAATGGGGAAGACATTGGGCTGCCCCATGTGCGAGGCTCCCGGTACTGCCTGCTGTAGGCCCGGGCTGACACAGCTCCCTCCTTTGGAGCAGGTCATTGTTGGAGCAACTTCTCCAAAGGTTTGCTCCATGTGGGAGAGTCGTCCTCAGATGCTCTCCGTTGAGGGAGGGTATCCCTTTTCCCCGGACTCATCTGAGTCAATGGGTTTGTAAGACTTGCGGGTGGATTTTACGTCCCCCGGGACCACCACGGAGCTCCTCCTCCTGCTCGAAGTCTCCTGCTGGTTTTGCTGCTGGCGCTAATGTCGGGAACAAGACCGTCGCCCACTACTGGGAATGCTGCGGTCTTCGGCAGCCGACTTCCCTGCGGACCGTCTCCTCAACATCTGGGCCCTGAAACTACAAAAAGCTTCAAGCCCGAAAGAATGCAGGTAAATAGTTCAACTTTCCTTACCTGCCGATCCCGAACGGCTGGGAGGACGCAGTGCCTCTGCCAGTCCGTCGTGCGCGTTGCGTTCATACGTAATGACGCGCACGCAGGCGGATGGCCCTTCTTCACGTAGTCAGTCACGTGACTCTGAAGTAAAATACAATATTCATACCGCTGGGTTGTAAGCTGCACTTAACACTACGAAGGACAATGTTAACAAATGCATGGAATGCCTTATCTCCATATTTATCTTCAAAAGCATTTTTTTCAAGTTACTAGTCGGCTCTTCTGTCAAATTTCTTAATGGCAGTTGGGGCTGATGCATATGGGAGAATTCTATATGAATGTCGTTCCTGAATAGCTGCTTTCACAAGAGTGATTCCAATAAAATAATTACTCTCCAGTGCACTGACCAGAAATGATGACCTGCCTAGAGTCCTTCCCCCCCCCCCTCATATAAAATTCTTAAAGGATTGGACAGGCTAGATGCAGGAAAAATGTTCCCAATATTGGGGGAGTCCAGAACCAAGGTTTCCGGCAGTTA
This sequence comes from Leucoraja erinaceus, assembly GCF_028641065.1. Classification (NCBI taxonomy): domain Eukaryota; kingdom Metazoa; phylum Chordata; class Chondrichthyes; order Rajiformes; family Rajidae; genus Leucoraja; species Leucoraja erinaceus. Next base: position 104,204,407 of record NC_073377.1, on the reverse strand, counting down.
TATTGATTTTCATTTACTGCTGTGCTCGTGATAGCCTCTTTTACCACCTTTGCTCAGACAACCTGAACCTACGATCTCCGGTTGTTAAACACTTTAATTATCCTTCCCATTCCCACACTGACCTTTCTGTCCTAGGTCTCCTTCATTGTCAGGCTGAGGCTAAATGCAAATTGGAGGATCAGCATCTCATACTTTGCTTGGACAGCTTACAGCCCAGTGGTATGGATATCGATTTCTCTAACTTCAAGTAACCCCGACATTCCCTCTCTCTATCGCTCCCCCAGCAGTTGCACTAGCTTCTTGTTTTCACCCAACAAACAGCTAACAATGGCCTGTTTCCTTTATCATTGTTACTTTTTTGCATATCTTTCATTCATAGTTCTTTATCTCTCCACATCATCATCATCTATATCTCTCGTTTCCCGTATCCCTAACCTATCTGAGGAAGGGTCTCAACCCGAAACATCACCCATTCCTTCTCTCCTGTCCTGCTGAGATACTCCAGCTTTTTGTGTCTATCTTCTTTACATAGTATTGTTGGGGAATCCTTTCTACTATACAATGAGCATACTTCTGTGTGAGTTTAGAAAAAGCATCAGATGGAGTGTTGGCTGCCATAAAGACAGCTTGTCATAAGGTATGCATTTTATGCCATATTGCCTCCCCCGCATACATCAGCAGGCATTATTCATGGATATACTATTACCTTCACCAACTTAGCATCTGATATAAATGATAGCACAAAAACTTGAATTATTTTAAAAATAATTGATCATTCAGAACTCGTCAGAGTCCCTCAATATATTTAAACCACATCCTAGGCTGTATTATACATATAGTTGAAAAAAACAAAACATATTTGGATTTTTAAAATCCCTAATGCAAGGAATAGCTTTCTCTGGATCTCCTTTTGTAGGTCATGGCACATCATTGTATGTCAGACAGAAAATTTTAAACGTGAAGCTCAAAAGGCACAAAACTGTCTGTTATTCACAACGAATTCAGTGTGGAAATTCATGAAATATTGCACTTTTGGATCATAATTCCTTTGCTGGCACATAAAGTGATGGATTTCAGCATTATCTCAATATAATAAAAATACATTGCTGATAATACCTCTGTTGGATGATCTATTTGTTGAAATTGATTCAATTTTTCTTGTAATCATGTCTCAATGCATGGTCATTCCAGCAAATACACTCAAATTAAAGTAAATTAACTATTCTTAAATTTATGAGGTTTTTCTTTCTTTCAAACATTTAACATCTTTACAAAATTAAATCTCGATTTGTTTAGCTTTGTTCTCAGAAAACTATGCTGTTAGTGATGTAGAACAGTGCTCACCAAAAGGAATGCAACATTTAAGGTGCCAATTCCTTTTCTTTCCTCGAAGCAAGAAATCTTTGCAAAATTATCAATGTGATAGGTGTCACGGGAATTACATCTGCCTGAAATAACAAGTGTCTGATCCAAGTACGAGGTTGCATTATATAATTCCCATATATTTTGTTATGTTTTATGATCCTAAAAATTTATCTGATATTACAAAATGCTCTGGTTAGTTTAAAGAGAAAGTTTAGAGAAAACGTGCTTATATGTTTTATGACAAGTTTAATCTATTGTTTGTAAACGTCACAGATTTATATCCTCTAGCAAGTTTGTGTTAAGACCAAAGCTTCTGGAACACTGAGTTAACCAAACTGCAGTGTCCATAATTCCAAGTTTACCTGTTCTTGCATAGTTTTCTGAAATTGCTACCTGATCTATTCCTGTAATTGCTAGCTGATCTGGTTGATTAGCAATGACATCCTGAATAGTGATTGGTGACAGCCTCATTCCTATTTCTATAATAAATCGAGCAATTGACTGGAAATTACATTGAACCTCAAAGGTGCCAGATCCACAGAGAACTTGTTTCCTAGTTGCCTTCCCATATTATGAATATATGGGTGCCAGTATCCACCCCTGACATGTTTCTCAAATGATAGGGGATGAGTTTGTTAAACTAGGAATGTGTGCGAGAAGAAGAGGGAAAAGAGGGAAAACAATACTACAGATGTGGAATATGAAATACCGGCAGTAAAATATTGAGGGAATAGGTGGCGGTGGGGGAATGGGAGGAAGGTGGGGAACAAATTAGAATGGGGACTGTTAAGACCGTTTTAATACCAAGTGTGGGAACAATCCCTATTCTTTAATCTAGTGCTTCCACATTGAATTCCACATTCCAAATTCACGTCACTCTTCAGTTAAAATGAGTTCACGGAAATGATCAATTGCAGAGTTTCTCTTCCAACCTAATTGTTGCACTATGAATGTTTGGCATACACGTGGATATCCACTTAGTAACTTAGTTGATCAGGTTATGATTATGAATTAAAGACTTTGTATTTGACTATAGTTGTCTTCGGTCACTATTTCAGCTTTTCTCAAGATACAGCTAAAGCAGTTGCTGAGATGTGCAGAAAACTGCAGGCAAAACTTCACTTGTTCAAAAAAATGATTATAAAATCAGATGAACTATGCAAAATGGGAACAAGTACCACATTAATCTGAGATCTAGCAATGGGCTTTGATTAAATTTGGAAGGATTTTGAGTTTGCATCAACACATACTTTATCATTCAGATTTATCTCCATAACCCAATTAGTAATATATCCAGATATTAAAATGCAAGTAAGAATAATAAAGTAAAATCACAAATATCAATGCCTCATTTCTTTCCATGAGGGATGCTACAGATATGCAACAGCTGTGAGCATTTACAATAATAACATGCAAGCAAAACAAGTAGTTTTAACCTCTTGATTTGTGCAGTTATTAATAAAGAAAGGTGATACATATATTGCATGGATGAGTTGCCAAAGGAAGTTGTATGATAACAAGCTTATGCTCACTAGTTTTAGAGGCCTCTACTCTGGGGAAAAGACTATGAGCATTCACTTTATCTATGCCCCTTAGAATTTTGTATACTTCAGTAAGATCAGCCCTCAGCCTCCTATGCACCAACAGATAAAGGAAGGCAGGTAAAATGACAGCATGCAAAAACATTTCAACAGTACATAGAAAGGAATGTTTAAATATATTTGGTTCAAACATGAGCAAATGGAACTAGTGTGTATGGACATCTTGCATGGTGTGGAACAAGTTGGACTGCATGGTCTGTATGACTATGGTCTACTGCAGTGAGAGTAACATGGGCAGCGAGATAGGAAGGGTGTTCCAGCCAGTGAAGCACTTCTAAAATTTTGCAATTGAGGAAATGTTCATGGAAATGGCGTACCCTAGCAAGTAATTATATTGCCAGGAGGAGTATCAAGGTAGTATCGTCATGAGAAGAGAACAGGTATTGTGGTAGCGCAAACAACAGAATTTGCAGTAGAGTAGTGGGAGTAGCCACATAAAAAAGACAGCAAATGTTGGAGTAACGCAGCAGGTCACAAAATTTCCATAGAGAACATGGATTGGTGACATTTGGGATTGGGGCAACATTTGAAAATGAAAAAAGATTAATGAAAACATTTTAGACATAAAATATGAATTCAAAAAATTAACTGTATTCTAAATTGTGCAGCAGAATTCAAGAAGCTCTTGGCTAGGCACATGGATATGCAGGGAATGAAGGGATATCGATCACGTGCAGGCAGAGAATTTGGTTTAACTTGGCATCATGGACATTGTAGGCCAAAGTGCCCGTTCCTGTACTGTACTGTTCTATGCTCTATTAAGATGTAGGTTTTTGGGAACTCTTCATAATGTATTCACCTTATTATTTTGGCAACTTCTCTGTTAATGTGAGTTCCTGAGCAACCTCTGTTACCATTCATTGTTGATTGTTGAATCAGCATTTGTTTCTCAACACAACCAATGCATGCCCATAATGGTAAATCTAATCTCTTAGTACTTTGTGTCCATTAATTTAAATGTGTTTAGTAGTTATTGACTTCCCAGCCAATGGAAATTGTTTCTCAGTGTTTACACTACCAAAACCTCAACATCATTATTGCAGCATCCTCTCTAAAACCAGCACCCACAACTGATCGAATACACTGTGCTTTAGAATAGCTACGTTTTCAACAAGCTCTGGGTCAGTTGTGAAGGGGAGCTGAGGAATGGCAAATGGAATTTAAATCTGACTAGTGTGAGGTGTTGCACTTTGGTATGTTAAACTAGAGCAATGACATTATAAATGGCGGAGACCAGGAAGGTTTTGTAGAACAGAGATGTGTAAAGGTGCATGGTTCTCTGAAAATGTCAGTTCACATGCCTAGAGTAATGAAGAAGGCTTTTGGCATTCTTGCCTTCATTGAGTACAGAAATTGGGGCAGTATGATGCAGCTGTACAATTCATTTGTGAGACCACACTTGGAGTACTGTGTACAATTCTGGTCACCTAGCTGTAGGAAGGATGCCATTAAGTTGGAGAAGGTGTAGAAGATATTCACCAGGATGTTAGTTCAACTTGCGGGCTTGAGTTATAAGAAAAGGCTGGATAGACTGGCACATATTTATTTACAGCATAAGAGGCTGAGTGGTGTCTTATTGAAGTTTACAAAATCATGAGGGGATTGGGTAAAGTGAATGCTCATAATCTTTTCCCCAGGGGTAAGGATTGTAAAACTAGAGGCTTAAGGGGAGGGGGAAGAGATTTAAGAAGGATCTCAGGGGGCATCGTTCACTCAAGGGGTACTTCATAGTTAGACCAAGGTGCCAAAAGAAACTAAAGAAGTAGATACAATTATGACTTTCAAGAGACATTCGGACAGATATATGGATATGAAAGATTTAGTGGGATATGGTCCAAATGCAGGCAAATGGGACTAGCCCAGAAGACTAATTTGGTCAGCATGGACAAATTTGGCCCATGTTTCCATGCTGTATAGCTCTACGACGCTGTGCCTTTATTTAAATATTTTGATCACAGTAGCTTAGAGATGGAACCAGATGCCAAAATCCCATTCTTTGAGGTGATAAAACCATATTGGGTTTGCCTACATGCTCTGATGTTTTAACTTCATAGAAAGTATTTTCCACACCATCTCCCTCTCCTGCTGCCTCTGCTGCATGTGTGGACCAATTATCAAAGGTTTCAGGCAACGTTCCAATCTTGGAGCCAATCTCCAGCTACGGGAGGATTTGATGGAAGGAGTCTAATGTGGCCAGGGATTTGGGGAGCTTGAGGAAAAACAGAAGGCTCATATACAATACCATAAAAGAACTCACTGATTCTTCATAGCTGCCTTTCTTCTTCAGCTGTGTAAGAAGGAACTGCAGATGCTGGAAAATCGAAGGTAGACAAAAATGCTGGAGAAACTCAGTGGGTGAGGCAGCATCTATGGAGGAAGGAAATAGTCTGAAGAAGGATTTCGACCCGTAACGTTGCCTATTTCCATCGCTCCATAGATGCTGCCTCACCCGCTGAGTTCTCCAGCATTTTTGTCTACCTTCGTCTTTCTTCCTCAGCTCTGGATTCATGCATCCTAGTTTCATTAATTGACCTAATTTTCCAACCCACTTCCTTGAGGCTGGTTAATTGCCCACTGATTTCCTATCTTCTAAAGTGGTTAAGCTGAGACAAGTTGGTGCAGGTTTCAGTTTTCAACATCTCATTGGACTTCACCCTATCAAATATTTGAGGATATAAGTTTACCCAAAGTCAAAATGGCAGATGCTGGATAATTGAAATGATAATTTAAAAAAAGAGAAGGCAGCTGGTAGAACTGCTGTTTCACAGTGCCCAGGTTTGATCCTGACCGCGGGTGCTGTCTGTATAGAGTTTACATATTCTCCCTCTGACCGCATTGGTTTCCTTTGGGTGCTTCGGTTACCGCCCACATCCTAAAGATATAAATGTTTGTTGGCTGATTGACCTCTGTAAAATCGCTCCTATTGGGTAGGGAGTGGATGAGAAAATGGGATAGCATAGAGCTAGTGTGAACAGGACTCAGTGGACCCAGTGAAGGGCCTATTTCCATGCTGTATATCTAAAACTAAAACATTTAAAACTAAAACTAAGACAGTGATGAAGATTTGATCTCTCTGAATGTTCTGTCCTTTAAAATCATGCACATTGTCCTGAATGCAATGGGATTTTCAAGGAGTGGGCCCCATGACAATCACTGATACATCTCACAGTCACGTTCCAATGTATTAAATACAATTCTGGGTTATTTTATTTTAAGTTTAACAGCACATGGCATTAAATGGCTTTATATCCCTGAACTGCACTTGAGAATCCTGATCCACAAACTATGCACTTGCGTGTAAAGTTAGTACCTGCCACGATGAAGAACCACTTCTTGGACGATACGAAAAGTGAGAAGCTAACATGGTCTATACTGGTGCCTTGTAATGAATATCTACATCAGGTTAATCTCACCATTTCACCTTGACAATCAAGGACACTGCCATTACGTATTCCTGACCAGCAATATCCCAGAGGTCACCACTGACCAAAAACTAGCCTCGACTAGGCCCTAAAGCTGCAGAATGTCAAAGGCTGGTATTTTTCAGTGAGGTATGCAATTTGAAAAGTCATTTTACCATGTACAAAGCACAAGGGCAGTTCTCTACAGCTCTTAAGGTGCTATGAATGAACTCTACTTACATCTTTCAGAATACTTCAAAGTCACTGAAGGAATCAGAGGACAGGGCATCATGGAATGGGAAATTAAGGATTAGTATGTCGAGATATGAAATCTCTGGAAGAAGTTAAGAGTCCTGAGGAAACAAACAGGAAGGGAGCAAACACCACTGAGCAAACTTTAAGGAGAAATTTCCCACAAATCAATAGCTAAAACTGGTGTTCTAATGCAAAACTGAAACACACCTCGGCTTTCAGGCTGCTACAGTCAGACACAAATATGTAAAATAATTTGACTGTGATATTTGACTGAGAGGTGCTTTACATGCTCCTTGCTACCAATTGAAATACTCTCTGCCTCAATACATTTGCATATCTTAAGCATGAAGGATTCCCATCAGATTTTCTGAAATATGGTCTATGGTCAGCCATGGTTATGTTAAATGGACACATTTTAAATAACATTCATTAATATAACATACAAAATCTTTGAGCTACTTGGAAGAATTTTAAACTGCAATATTCTGCAATTTTGTGGGTTTCATAATTATATAAATAGCCTTGACACAACAGAAGTAAAATTTACATGAAATTAACTGAATACTGCTTGTTCTTAACAAGGTGCAGCCCAGTTAGAAGAAGATGAGACTGGATTTTAAAACAATGGATGTGGTTACTCTGAACCAAGCCATCCAAAATATTATTGTTGTACGAAGCTATAACAAAAAGATCCTGTAAACTCTGCTTAGGTCATTCAGCACGGAAACATCATCCCATCTTGCCCATGACTCTATGACTCTAATCTATCTATGCCTCATCTATGCTACACCCAGGTTTGATCTATATTCCTCTAAACCGTACATTTTTGTCCAAATGTATTTTAAATGTTGTTATAATACCTGATTAATGACCCACCATCCTCTATGTGAAAAAGTTCCCTTTATGTTCCTATTATATCTTTCCGTTCTTGATTCCCTTACTTTTGGTAAATGATTATCCATTCGTCCTATCTATCCCTCTCATGATTTTATACTCTGTTCCTAAAAGCTCTTTCATGGACCAAATGCCTGAATTCTGCTTGTGTTTACATTGAATATGGCATATGGTGGAAAAATATTCAATGCATCATTTTTAAAATATGTTATTACTTTATTTCCTGACAAGATAGAAAGTTCGTCAGACCATGGGGTTTCTGCCAATTTTGGAGCAATGTCATAGATCTCATTTCCCAATTTACTTCATTGTCATCTGTTTTCTCACACATGACCATGAACAGCTCTTCCAACCCTTCCAATTCTCCTATGATTACAACAGCCAATTCACCTGATGACCAGCACATCTTGGAGAAGTGGGAAGAAACCAGAAGACATGGAAGTAATAAATATGGTCTCAGAAAGAGGGGCGGCATGGTGGCGCAGTGGTAGAGTTGCTGCCTTACAGCGCTTACAGTCAAGTCAAGTCAACTTTATTTGTCACATACACATACAAGATGTACGGTGAAACTAAAGTGACAATGCCTGCGGGATGGTGCAGAACAACAGAACAGAACAGAACCAGTATTTACATTTTTTTTTTTAAAGACACAACAGTAAATTAGTAAATTAGTCCCTGGTGAGATCAGAGTTTACAGTTCTGACAGTGCCAGAGACCAGTGCCAGATATGTTAATTAATGAGCTGTTGAGGATTGCCAAGAAATTATTGTCACGATGCAGAAATTAGTAACTCTTTGAGAGGCAAGATGTGGAATAATGTAAAGTTGACTATTACTCCCAGATCACAAAACCTAAAAATCCATGTTTTCGAACAGCACTTAGCCTCTGATATGAGAGTGCAGGAAAAGTGATCTCTGAAGAGGAAAGAGGACACAATGAGGCTCCATTGTGTTCAAGACAACTTGGGTGAGTATGCTGGTAGAGTCAGGCATGAATTAATGTGACCTTATGCCATTCAGCTCTGAAAACAGAAATTTTTTTATCTAACTGATAAATTGAAGAAAGTGGGGTACACCAAGATCGGGGCATCCTTGAACACCTGTCGACGAATGCAAATATTCAGACACAGTGAGAAGTTAGGAGGGCACAGGGCATATTTGGCTTCACTGTAAAATTAGTACTGAGGCAAGGATGAGCTGCTGTACAGGGCTTGGTTGTGACCCCATGTTGAGTTATGTTTATAGTGTGGATCTTCTTTTCTGAGGAAAGATGTTCTTGCCATTAAGGGAGTTCTATTAATATTTTCTTGATTAATTCCTGGGATTTTAGAACTGATGTATGAAGAGAGATTAGATTGATTATGACTATACTGACTGGTTGAGAGGGGCTCTCTTGAAACCTATTACATTCTAACTAGACTAGACAGAGAGAATGACGAAAAGAGAGAATGTTTATTTTGGGTTGAGAGTCCAGAATCAGGGGTCATGGCCTTGCAATTCAAAGTATACAAATAGAACCAAGATCTGGGTATCTTTCTTCAGCCAGAGGGTAGTACGTTTGTGATATTCTCCACTATGGAAAACCACAGAAACTTTAAACGTTCAAGAAGGAGGTAGAAATATGTATTCATGCTAAAAGAATCAAAGGATATGGAGAGTAAGTGGGAACAAGCCATTGAAGTGGATGATCAGCCATAATTGTGCAGAATGGTGAATGGCCCTCCCCTGCTCTGTTTCCACGATATGTTTTTAATGCCACAGATGATGAAAATCTGAAATAACAAAAACAATGATAAGGCTACGCAATGGAAGCCGAGTCCATCTTGAAAGAAGTCGTTTCAGATCATTGACATTCGATCAGAACCGGAAGAAGTTAAAGATACCCAACAGACATAAGAAAGTACCAAAGTATGTGCTTGTGCATGGGAGCAAATGCATGCATTTGCTGAGGGTAGGGGTGGAGGAGAAAGAAAATATGTGATAGGGTGGAAGACACGAGAGATTAAATTGACCAAAAAGATGTTAGCACATGACTTAATGGGATGGCAGGAGTGCCAGAAAAGAAATAAAGTATAGGTCATTATGGACTGTATTTGGCAGTCATGGAACCATTATTTGGAACAGATGTAAAATAAAAATAGTGGTCACAATGACATTTTTGAACTCATTGTTGAGTCTAGGAGGCTGCAGAGTGCCTAATGGAAAAATAAATATTGTTTCTGAAGTTTATGCTAAGCTTCTGTGGAACAATGGGAACAGAATGTTGGAGATAGAGAGTCATAGAGTCATAGAGTGATACAGTGTCGAAACAGGCCATTTAGCCCAACTCGCCCACACCGGCCAACAATGTCCCAGCTACCCTAGTCCCACTTGCCTGCGCTTGATCCATATCCCTCCAAACATGTCCTATCCATGTACCTGTACAACTGTTTCTTAAACAATGGGATATTCCCAGCCTCAACTACCTCCTCTAGCACCCCTCGGATTCCTATTAAATCTTTTCACCTTCACCTTGAACCTATGTCTTGTCCTCGATTCCCCTACACTGGGTAAAAGACCCTGTGCATCTTCCCGATCTATTCCTCCCATGATTTTGTATACCTCTATAAGATCACCCCTCATCCTCCTACGCTGCATGGAATAGAGACCCAGCCTACTCAATCTCTCCCTATAGCTCACACCCTCTAGTCCTGGCAACATCCTCGTAAATCTTTTCTGAACCCTTTCAAGCTTGACCATATATTTCCTATAACATGGTGCCCGGACTGAACACAATATTCTAAATGTGGTCTCACCAAAGTATAATACAACTGCAACATGACCTTCCAACTCCCTTTTTGACCACCTTATCTATCTGCGACTCGACCTTCATGGAACCATGCACTTGTACTCCTAGATCCCTCTGCTCTACAACACTACCCAGAGGCCTACCATTTACTGTGTAGGTCCTGCCCTTGTTTGATGTCAAGGGTTAGAAAATAGGATGCAATCGTTAGATATTTCCTTGGGTTGACAAGATTAATCACATGCTAATCACATCATTGACCAAACTGAAGTGCAAAGACAAAAAAATTGATATTCTTCCTTTCCTTGTTGACAATCTTTAATACTTGTATGTTCTTGAGTTCAATATATAACACTTATGATTTTGCAATATTTGTCATTCTTGGCTGTATATTAGATTTCAAATGCTTTAAGCACAAATAAGTATCACTTCCCGAAACTGCTATTCATCTGTCATGTTGGAATTTTAAAGCATTGATTCTTCTTTGAAATACTCAGGAAACCACTTTACAAAGATTTTAACATACCATAATCCTATGATATTGACTAAGTCTTCACCAAGCCTAGTTTGACCAGGGTATGTCCAACTTTTCTATGATGCATTCAGTTGGCAGCAGAGTGTGACAATAATAACTATTGTGGCCTCACAGCTTCAGTGATCTAGGTTTGATGCTCATCTCAGGCATATCTCTCATGCTCAGACATGGACATGTGGAGGTTCATGTTCTCTCCATAATCACACGGCTTTCCATAAGTTACTCTGGTTTCTTCTCACATCACAAAGTTGGACAGTGCTTGATTATTGCAAGTTATCCATTGTATAATAGGTATCAAAAGAAAAAAAGGGGATTGATGGCAAAATAACTTGCAGGGTACAGGGAAACAAGGAAAGAGGCAGAGTAGGACTGATGGGATTGCTCTGGTGGACACGATGGGCTGAACGACCTTCCTCCGTGTCAAGATAAATGATAATGATTGTCGAGGATGAATTTATTCTGCTATTGAGTGGGTCAGTTGGGACCCTGAGAAATCCCAACACTGTCTTGCTGAGTGTTGTTTTCAAATCTGAAGAGAAAGAAATAATATTATTTTAAAGATTGGATTAAAGAACATTGCAATGTGGAGCTTCATTATAGTTAGGTCATCTTGGAAGCTTGCCCAACTGACAGAAAGTATTCACTTGCAAAATGGTGAACTGCTTCTTATAGACAAATTGGGCATTGAGAACATGTAATCCATTGCGATGACAGTATGTACAGACATCTTGTAAGGGCATTCAGAATACACAATGGTGGCTATTTGTAATATCTTGGGCCCTGAAAAAAATCAGACTCTTAAAGAAAATGACAATGTTGTCTTGTTGGTACTGAGTACTCACAAGGAAATAAATGAAACAACTAACACTATGAGAGCAAGTGTGTTTTACTTAACCATATAACCATATAACCATATAACAATTACATCACGGAAACAGGCCATCTCGGCCCTACAAGTCGATGCCGAACAAACTTTTTGCCCTTGGTCCCACCTGCCTGCACTCGTACCATAACCCTCCATTCCCTTCTCATCCATATGCCTATCCAATTTATTTTTAAATGATACCAATGAACCTGCCTCCACCACTTCCACTGGGAGCTCATTCCACACCGCCACCACTCTCTGCGTAAAGAAGTTCCCCCTCATATTACCCCTAAACTTCTGTCCCTTAATTCTGAAGTCATGTCCTCTTGTTTGAATCTTCCCTATTCTCAAAGGGAAAAGCTTGTCCACATCAACTCTGTCTATCCCTCTCATCATTTTAAAGACCTCTATCAGGTCCCCCCTTAACCTTCTGCGCTCCAAAGAATAAAGCCCTAACTTGTTCAACCTTTCTCTGTAACTTAGTTGCTGAAACCCAGGCAACATTCTAGTAAATCTCCTCTGTACTCTCTCTATTTTGTTGACATCCTTCCTATAATTTGGCGACCAAAATTGTACACCATACTCCAGATTTGGCCTCACCAATGCCTTGTACAATTTTAACATTACATCCCAGCTTCTATACTCAATGCTCTGATTTATAAAGGCTAGCATACCAAAAGCTTTCTTTACCACCCTATCTATATGAGATTCCACCTGCAAGGAACTATGCACGGTTATACCCAGATCCCTCTGTTCAACTGTATTCTTCAATTCCCTACCATTTACCATGTACGTCCTATTTTTGATTTGTCCTGCCAAGGTATAGCACCTCACATTTATCAGCATTAAACTCCATCTGCCATCTTTCAGCCCATTTTTCCAAATGGCCTAAATCACTCTGTAGACTTTGGAAATCCTCTTCATTATCCACAACACCCCCTATCTTGGTATCATCTGCATACTTACTAATCCAATTTACCACACCTTCATCCAGATCATTGATGTACATGACAAACAACAAAGGACCCAACACAGATCCCTGAGGCACCCCCCTAGTCACCTGCCTCCAACCCGGTAAACAGCCATCCACCATTACCCTCTGGCTTCTCCCATTCAGCCACTGTTGAATCCATCTTGCTATTCCTGCATTTATACCCAACAGTTGAACCTTCTTAACCAACCTTCCATGAGGAACCTTGTCAAAGGCCTTACTAAAGTCCATATAGACAACATCCACTGCTTTACTTGATGTCTCTGAAAGTTTTGTATCTAGTGATGGATTCATACAAACATGGGGAACAATGCAATTGGAATAAGAGCACACCATTAGATACTCTGCCTCAAATCTACTTTCTTGGCTGATCTCCTTATCCACTGAAAAGCACAAAGAAACTGCTGATACTGGGAATCTTAAATAAAGTCAGAAAATACTGTAAATACTTTATAGAAGAGGTTAACCAGAATGCTGCCTGGATGAGCTATTAGGAGGTTGGATACATTTGGATTTTTTTTTTCTCTGCAACGTCAGGTGCTGACAGAAGTACATAAAATAATGAGAAGCATAGATAGGGTGGACACTCAGAACCTTTTCCCAGGGTGGAAACATCAAAGACAAGAAAGCTTAGCTTTAAACTGAGAGAGGCAAAGTTTTACAAATGTTATGCAAGCAAGATGTTGTTTTAGGCAGGGAATGTCAGATGCAAGGAACATGATGCCAGGGGTGGTGGTGGAGGCAGACACAATAGTAACGTTAGATGGTGTGGTGTCGGGAACACTGCCGGGTTCGACCGTGACCTCACTGGCACTTGCATGATATATTTTATCACATGATCTAGTGGTAAGAAAGCCCAAGACCACATGGGGGCACTGTCTTTCATTATCAAGGCACATGGGTGGTGGAACTGACAGTTGTTCCAGCAGCCTAGGCCTAGTCTTTGAAGGGGTAGCCCTGGCAATCTCAGGCTTCTCCCCGCAGTTCACCCTAGACTCAAGAGGAGGCGCTGGTGGTCTCAGGTTTGTCAGAGTACTCTCAGGTTTATCCTGCCACTCAGCTTTGGGCTTGGAGGCAGCCCTGGAGGTCTCTGGGTTATCCTGGTGGCCAGGGCCAGTCATAGGAGGTGCGGGGCCCAATTGGGAACAATTTTGGTGAGCCCCAAGTTCCCAGCCAAGGTTTGTAGAATCATAGAAATAGAAATAAAGTCTATTATAGACTTTATATCTCGATGGTAGAATGGAAAGTAATCAAAAAGTGTTCTTAAAAAGTGCCTGTGAGTTAATGGACCAAACAGATCTAAGCTATATTTTAATATAAAATTGCATACATGTAAGCCTACAAGTAACAAACAAAATGTGTAGATCACTTGTGAAAAGTGCATAGTTACAATAGTTTTAGTGACTGTGAAATGAAAAAAAGGTAATTGAATGAACTAGATCCTTGCAAACCAATAATTATTGGCAAAACATTTCAAGTTCAAGTTCAAGTTCAAGTGAGTTTATTGTCATGCGTCCCTGATAGGACAATGAAATTCTTGCTTTGCTTCAGCACAACAGAACATAGTTGGCATTGACTACAAAACAGATCAGTGTGTCCATGTGCCATTATATAAATATATACACACATGAATAAACAAACTGATCAAGTGCAAATAACAGATAATGGGTTATTAATGTTCAGAGTTTTGTCCGAGCCAGGTTTAATAACCTGATGACTGTGGGGAAGTAGTTATTCCTGAACCTGGTCATTGCAGTCTTCAGGCACCTGTACCTTCTACCTGAAGGTAGCAGGGAGATGTGTGTGTGGCCAGGATGGTGTGGGTCTTTGATAATAATAATACTAATACATTTTATTTTCGGGCGCCTTTCAAAGTCTCAAGGACACCTTACAGAAATTAACTGAAGAGAAAAAACATATAGTCGGAGAAAAATAAATAATAAGGACACCACCAGTACACAAATTAAAGACAGAAATCGCTCCAAAGACAAAAAAATCAAAAAACACAATGTGAAGAGAGAGCAGCGGCAGCTAAAGCACGCCAGCGTCCACTCTCCCTTCCGACAGCCATCTTAGATACAGACTAACATATTAACTTACACACAAAAAATAAATAAAAATCATCCCCCCACAGTGGATACCACTGTGGGGGAAGGCACAATGTCCAGTCCCCATCCCCAGTTCACCCAAAGTCAGGCCTATTGAGGCCACCGCAATTGCCTCCACGGAGGCCCGATGTTCCTGGCCGTTCTGGCCGGGTGGTGTTGCCCCGGTGTCGGGAGAGTCCTCACAGCAGCTGGGCCACCCGGAACGGCCGCTTCCCAGCTGGGGACCGCGGCTTCCGAAGCCGACAAGGCCGCGCCGGTTTGGAGCTCCCAGGCTCCCGATGTTAGAGTCGGCGCCGCCCGCTCCGCTCCGCAGACCCGCAGCCCGGAGGTGTTGATCTCGACGGTCACAGCTCACCGGAGCTCCAGCGCGTCGATCCAGTGCGGCGACCCAGGCAAGGCATCACCCGCTCCGCTCCGCGATAGCGCCCCAGCGCTGTGCCGCCAATGAAGCCAAGGTGCTGGGTGGTCCCCGCCAGGAAACGGCGCTCCACGCCCGCTGGTAGGCCGTGAGGACGGGTCGACGGGGCAGACTGGAGAAAAAGCTGCCTCACCGACCAGGTAGGGACCTAGAAGTAAGATTACCTCCTTCCCCCCACATTAAAAAGTCCATTTCTCCAACAGACGAAGCTCAGGACTTACTAAAAACTTTAAAAAAAAAAAGAATTGAACGGACGGCTGCTGGTTAGCAGCCGTTCCCCAAGATGGCTCCTCCTCGGTTGATGATACTGCCAGCCTTTTTGAGGCAGCGATTGCGATAAATCCCCTCGATGGAAGGAAGGTCAGAGCCGATGATGGACTGGGCAGTGTTTACTACTTTTTGTAGTCTTTTCCTCTCCAGGGTGCTCAAGCTGCCGAACCAAGCCACAATGCAACCGGTCAGCATGAACTCTACTGTGCACCTGTAGACGTTAGAGAGAGTCCTCCTTGACAAACCGACTCTCCGTAATCTTCTCAGGAAGTAGAGGCGCTGATGTGCTTTCTTGATAATTACATCAGTGTTCTCGGACCAGGAAAGATCTTCAGAGATGTGCACACCCAGGAATTTGAAACTCTTGACCCTTTCAAACATCGACCTGTTGATATAAACGGGACTGTGGGTCCCCATCCTACTCCTTCCAAAGTCCACAATCAGTTCCTCGGTTTTGCTGGTGTTAAAAACCAGTCCAGGCATTAAATTTTGGGCTTCAGCCCTATCCCACCCTTTGGGTTTCTACCCCATCCTAACTTAGTTCTGTGTGTGTGTGTGGGAGAGAAGGGAAAAGAGAGAGAGGAAGGAGGGAATAAAGGAGAGAAGGGAGGGGGGGAAGGAGGGACGGGAAGAGGAGAAGGGAGGGAGAGGGCCGGTGGCGGGAGTGGATGCCGGGGTACGGGCGAACGCGTGTGAGTTGAGGCCGAGGTTTGTAAACGTTGCTCCAACCCCCAACCCGGCCCTCCCTGTATTGTTCACCGCGTCTCCCTGGGGAGAGAGAGGGGTGGAGCCGGGGCTGTGTGCGTGAAGCACGGCGACTGGATGGGGTGGGAGCACATTTCTGGGACCGTGAGGGACCTCCCCCTCTTCTCCATTCCCCCTCACACCTCCCTCCCCGTCTACTCTCTTTCTTCCCCCTCCACCCCTCTGCTCTCTCCACCCTCTCTTCCCCCTCCACCCGGGGTAGATCTACCCGAGCTGAGAGTAGATTACTCCAGATACTAGAGCGGAGCTTTGGATTACTATAGCGTGGGGGCCCCCCTTAGGCGCGGGGCCCAATTGGGAGCAATCAGTCCAATCGGCTTAAGGCCGGCCCTGCTGGTGGCTCAGTCCTTGCTTCTCTGTGTGGGCACAGTACATATCCATGGACAGGAAGATGCTTAAAAAGTGGGATAACATTACCTACCCTCCAATCCACAGGAACTGATCCTTAGTCTATCGAACATTAGAAAATTATCACCAATGCATCCACAATTTCTAGAGCCACTTCCTTAAGTACCCTGGGGTGCAGATCATCAGGCCCAGGGGATTTATCAGCCTTCAGTCCCATCAGTCTATCCAACACCATTTCCTGCCTAATGTGGATTTCCTTCAGTTCATCTGTCACCCCAGATCCTCTGGCCACTACTATATCAGGAAGATTGTTTGTGTCCTCCTTAGTGAAGACAGATCTAGAGTACCTGTTCAACTCATCTAATAGGACCCAGCTTCAGATGCTGGGTATTGGCTTCTCATGATCAGTTAGCCAGTGATAGGGATCCGAGTGACACCCAAAGGAGGTGACGTTGTCACAATAGACACATGGATATGCAGGGAACGGGTGAATATGGATCACATGCAGTGAGAGAAGATTAGTTTAATTTGGCATAATGTTCAGCATGGACATTGAGCCTGTTCCTGTGTTGCACTGATCTATGTTTGATGTCATTTAGTATCAAAGGCAAAATAAATTCTGCCTTGCTCTCCATTGAAAGACTGGGTTTGAGGAATTGTTGTGCATGAAATGTGTGTATGCAGAGAGACAGTCAAAAACACACTAAAGGCAAGCACATAAGGGAATGCAGAACAATGGTGGTTGATGTTTTGGTCTTGGTTGGATGCATAAACATGTTCAACATTTTCAACCGTGGTTAAGTGAATAACAAAATGGTTAGAAACAAGAGATGGATGAAATGGGAACTGTAACCGAATGAGGAATTAGGACGATTCATATCCAATATATTTTTTCAGATTGCCCAAGTGAAATACTTTTCTCATTCTCTCCCTTGACATCCTCAAGGAAGTACCAGCTGGTGTGGGTCCTGCTGGTTACCCCAGGACCAGAGAACCAGAGAGGAGGATGGGAGGAGCCGGCAACAATGGACATAAGAGCAGGGGCGGGTAAAAGATGGAACCCCGGTCTTACCTTCCGTGCCCTCAAGGTAGGGTGCGGCAGGTACCCTCGGTCACAAAGGCGGAGGTGGCCAGGTGAAGACAGGGATGACTGTTCCAGGCCCTACAGCCTGGGATGTTGTATGTTCTGCTATATGTCAGCAGGCTAGTTGAACATTCAGGGAGTGCAATCCCTTGCACCAAATGAAAATCCCTTTACGTCTAATTCATAGAATATACAGTACAGATGCAGGCAATTAAGCCCAACTATTGGTGCTCCTGCTCCACACAAACCATATCCTATCCTTATAATCCAGTCTGCATAAATTTCTATTCCCTTCTCCTTCGTGCATCTAATCACCTTTATATCCATTCATATTATTTGCCTTGTGTATTCTTTGTGATGTCTTAACCACTTTCTGGGTAAAAGATGCTTTATCCATCAAGCCCTTTCATAACAATAAAGAACCTCATCATCCCGCTAAAGAAAGGCTTTATCCATTAGTTTCCTGCTGCAGATAATTTAGAATTAGTTTATGAGACTGAATACCAAAGTAAAAACGAGAAGGTCTGTAGTAAGACCAATTACAGAAGTGAAAGATAGCCTCCAATATTATGTTACTTGGAGAATATTCTGTAAATGTTGCAAATTGATAATCTATGTATGTACAAATTGTTTGAACATGTAATGAAATGGCAAATAGAAACTAATGGCATAGTGACCAAAAGTAAAATATCTAACTACTACGATTACTACGTAATTTGATTTATTCATATGTCCCTATAAGAGTATTTCAGGATTGGCCAGCTGGCATTCATGAATCACATATGTCTTTCCGATAGCGTGAAGTGTTGCCCTTTGCTTTCTTTAGCTGTCTCGTTCAGCTGTCAAAATTCCAAAGATGCAAAAGCAAGAATGCATACAAAGGCCATCAAAGAAAAGATTCCTACCATTCCCATTGGGGCACTCATATATTAATTTATTACAAAATATATGCAGTATTTCACACAATATATGCAACATATCCTATTGTCTTCACAGTTAAAGTTATACAACATAATGTTGAAATCTCAAGTAATGGCTGGTCATTTCACCAGTGGTTGCAATGAAGTAAACTATTTCATTGACAGTGCTTGACTCGAAAGATCGATAAAGTGTTTCTTACTAAACTCTATTAAAGTGTAACTGAACTTTACAATCTGAAATGATCTGCAATAATCGATGTTTTTGGTTTGTTTGCATTTATTTATTCTTTTTTTTTTCTTTTTTCCTCTCGGTAGCATTAACAAAATTCTGTGGTACAAAATTATAATCCATATCTTAATTGGATGGATATTTGAAAAAGGTTCCGATGAGTAATGCGGCCGATTTTATGGGTGAGATCCTCCACCATCTTCCCGATAATAACAGAACGGTCCGTCCTATCTTGATACCTGTCTCCCCACAATTAGTGTTTAAGAATAAGTCTGAAGGGTTTCGGCCCGAAACGTTGCCTATTTCCTTCGCTGCATAGATGCTGCTGCACCCGCTGAGTTTCTCCAGCATTTTTGTGTACCTCCCCGCAATTAGCCCCCGTTGTCTGCAATTATGTGCCATCTTGTCCTGCAAAAGAATCGGGAGCTATAACAATGTCAGTGATCTGGCTGTCAACTTGTGACCGAATATTGTCGATCACAACTGTCCGGTGTCATTGCCATATGGGTGTTTATCAACTCTCCCGGTCTCTTGACAAAATAATACGGCTCCTTCTTTCATCCCCAGCTTGCATTAAAACTGCAGTGCAATGTTGCAAAATCTCCCCTTAGTAGAGTCATGATTATATCATGTATCGAGAGCACAACGCACGTTTCCTTTAAGGGGTGCAGGTTCCTTTCAGCAGTCCAGGCTAGCTTTGTGTTGCTGCGGTTTGGAGCTACCCACCGGCAGAGTCAGTGCTCGCTGCATGCCGCAGTCATGCTCATTAGCAGACGGCATCATAAATAACGACCACAGGTTAATCCCACATCGCAATGTGCACGCCGTTTTCGGGGGCTACTGAATTTCATTCTTCATATCTATTTGTTGGCTGAGAGGTATTATTCATCCCATGGGCCTTGTACGATGCAGCATAAAATATGTCAAGGAAGGCGTCTGGGAACAATTACAAAGTTTAATCAGTCTTTATAAAAACATTAAAAACATATTATTGGCGAAAACGACACTAGCAGTTGAAACCAATGTGAAAAAACCCAGCATATTTATCAATGCAGTCAAACATGTTAGTAAAGTAAATATTACTGGAGCAAGTTATTTTCTTATAATACTAATACAACCAAAAATACAATACTTTGTTAAAAATGGCCGCTGTGTATAAGCATTTTTGTAAGAAAATGCAATAAAGGGAAAAATTGAGAACTCCTACGAGTCGTTGACTGGTATCGTTGCAAAGGTCTTACCCATGAACTGTTTGAAATGAACAATGATTGACAAATCAGAACAGTCACACTGTATGGAGTGCAGGAGGAGATTGGGGTTGACTGTGGAGCGAAATTGCCAGACGTGTTTTGGAGCTGTTCCTCGCTCTGCTGCTGCCCGGTGCCTTCCAGAACTTCTCTAGCCCCGGGCTACCCACCATCACGGAGAGGGGAGTGGATGGGAAGTGCCCCGGCTCCTGCGCTCGGCCGCGTCTCTGCAGCAGCGGCCACTGTGACTTGGGACTGGCTGCACAGGCTGCGATGTAAACTGGAGCAACCGGGGAGAGACTGACAGCCGGCGGCTGCTCCGGGCGCGAAAGGGTGGATGCCCTGGGGAGGAGTGGAGTGGAGGGAAGGGCAGCTGGTGGGTGGGGAGTCCCGAGGAGAAGAGTGACAGTCTCGGGGGAAATGGTTGCAAACCCGGGGAGAACGGCGAGAGAGAGAGAGAGGGAGTGTGTGTGTGAGTGATAGTGCGGCAGGGCAATGAGGGTGCGGGGGAAAGAGCGCCGGGGAGAGCGGTAGACCCAGAGCAACAAGGCGGGCGGTGCAAGTTGCACACCCGGCGGGAGCAGTCGGTGCGAGAGTGACACTTGAAGGAGTGCAATAGGGCTGAATTGAAAAGCAAACTGGACCATGGCGACGTACAGCCCCACCGACTACGAGCGCACGGAGGCTTGGCTTGATGATAATTTGGACTTTGCACATTCATACTTCGTTCGGAAGGCGACCAGGTAAGGAGAGCAAAACGAAAGACCTGCGTGCCTTTTTGTTGAAGGGACCCAATGCATGCGATCGGACGGGGAAGTGTGTTTCTGGAGAATTGCGTGTTGTGGAGCAGCATTATACTATATTAATTTGCATGTCCTTTTGGGATTGTTGTTGACAAGTTGATACGGAGCGCAGTGAAGTGACAACTTCATAAAGTTTGAACGGCCTTCGGGCAATGAAAGGTCACAGAAGGAAAATGTTGGGATTTTCCGAATCGATAGAATCGGCCGAGAAAAGAAAAGCCGAATAAGTGGCAATTAGTGGACAAACAGCCTGTTATTTGTCGCTTCTATTTGAATATAGGTTTTGGCGGGTACCAGTCGTGCCAGCCGCACAAACACAGAACGTACTTACTATTTCCTTGTTGTGTCGTGTGAAAAGTTGGGATTGTTTTACTTAAGCGAAGTATGATGATGATAACTGCATGTAATACAAAGGAGTCATCTTTCACTTTTTTAAACGGAAAACAGCTGCCATGTTAGAGTTAATAATACTTGGCAAGAATAATCCACGACATACTGCTGTTGACAGACTAGAATAAGATATATTGCAGTCGGCGCAACACGTCAAATTGAAATATTACATGATAATTGGATAAATTGAAAAACAAATGCAGGACGGTAATCTGAAATGAAAATGGAAATTGCTGTAAACACTCAACTGGCCAGACAGCGTGTTCAGATAGAAAACTTTGTAATAGGAAAAATCTTCCATCTGAAATATTAGTGGTGTCTCCCCTCTCCATAGATTCTACCTGACCACATGATGAAATTATATTTATATTTATTATATGAAATTTTACAGATGTAGGAAAGAGTAAGAAAGTTGATAATAATCATGCAAATAGTTTATGAATTAAAGTGCTAAACTCATAAATATTGTTCCAGAAATTATCAGAGCATTGATTTTTCTGACAGTTCAAAGCATATTCCTCAAATTTAAAATAATGTGCTTAGTTTACAAAGTTATCTTTTGTGATCTTATCAAATCGTATAATATTTGAACATTTTAAAACAGCAAAAAAGACAGACATTTGTAAATGGTTTATTCCCCGTAAATTGATTTTAAAAGTCTGCCATCTGATTCACAATTATTTTGCCCAGAGAACAAAATTATTACTGCTTTAAATATTGTGATGCTAGATGGAAAACATCAGCCCCAATATGAGCTGTCAGATAACCAGTTGTGTTCTCCAAGGTTTGGTGGTAGAAACATTGCTTTCCTTTAACATATTAATGTCCTGGGCAGCATTTCAAAATCTGCAGTTGGTACAAGGTTTTGAAATGTGGTGGACGTTGAGGAGAAAGAGGAAACCGACATGCCGATGGAATAGGTAGTTATGTGTTAGGATGGAATTTAATATGGGGGGGGGGGGGGGGGTGCAAGATAATATATATAGATTCACGAGGAAAATGTGGAGTGTGTTATGAAAGGACATCAGGTTCAAAATGACTTGCATATATTTGTGAATAAACTTGAATTTGGAAGGACATATTCAGAAATCTGTTAAAATGCATTGGACTCCTAGGCTTTATAATAATGGCAGATTATACAAAAGTAAGAGTAGCGTTAGTTTAGGCCGCAATGGGAGCATTGCACCCAGTTCTGTTTGCTGTACTATTCAAAGGACTTGAGGAGACCCTGGTACAGGACCAAAAAAATTCAGTGGAACACCCTCAATGACACATACATGGATAGACTGGAGAATTTGGAAACATTCTCCTTAGAAGAATTTGAGAGGTGATTTGATAGACATTACATTAAGTGAATTAAAAGGTGTGGTTTCCATTGGCAGAAGGCAGAGCTCGTGGCTTTAAAGCAAGTGGTAAACGAATGAGGGACAACATTAAGAAACGTTTCTTCAGGCAGCAAGTGGACTGAGTTGCTATTTACTGGCTAAAGGTTGATGGAAGCAGATGCTATCATGAATTCCAGAAGGAATTAGAAACGTATTTGAGGGGGAGAAAATTATGAGTATTTAGGAAAGAACCTGGAGAATAAATGTGACTGGATAGAAGTATCACCTGAAGATTGTTTATGGGTCAGGCATGAATGACACCAAGGAGATGAAGAGTGATTCAGTGGAAGTTCTTGATAGCACATGGATGAATTCAGAAGAAAGGGAATGAAGTATGGGGTAAGGATAAAGGTAATTGCTCCAGTCTTTGTTTATGTGGAGGGAACTACTGGAAATGGACCAATTTGTCACCACATGCTGCCAAAGTAAGGACTGATGGGATGATTAAAGGATCTGCCTTCCATAGTAACGCACCTGTGCTTCAGGAAATTATTTTCTAACCCGCCAAAAATTATATATTTTTTCTGTGATGTGGGTTTGAAATGTTGTGCTATAGACAAATTTTTGAACCTGATCTTATAAGGAATCTAAAATAACATTAGATAAGCTAATATTTCATTATACATTCTGGCATGGTCTAATTTTTTGCTCTAAGCCTCAGAAACTCATTTAGGTCATCAGCAGCAGGAATTTACATTGATAGAAAGAAGTATGCAAACGTGTATAATTCTTTATGCTGCAAGTAGTATGAGTAAGAATTTTAATTCGGAACCTGAATGATGCTCTTCAGAAGAAAGATGATGTCTGGATTTATCACGGTGCTATTAAACATTATGAAGGAAGTAGTCGTTGATAATACAAAATAGAATTATTTTATTTACACACCATGAATATCACAGCGCAGTGCAATTATAGAAGCAATTAACTGAACATCACTTAAGAAATTACATTTTACACAGAATTATTGGTGATAATCGTCTCTCCAAAGAAAAGTGACAAAAATGAATACAGTGTGTGTGTGTTGATTTTACAGTTCCTGATCATATTCCCTATTGAAATCAATGAAGAGTAAAATTGGTTTGCATTTGCTGATCAGTGAATTTTTATTAAATGATACCACTAAATAGATGTAGATGAAAATATGGGCCAGGGATTGGAAATGTGAAAAATAGTACATTATTATTACCTTGTGGGCCATTTAAACTCTAAGTCTTTGCATCATCAATTTGGAAAGACAAATAAATCATCACCGACCATATGGCATTTAGAAGCATTTTGAATTGTTTCTTGTACCTATGAGATAACACAGGACAACAGTGACAAAATAATGATATAGAAATCGGATGACAAAGTGGTTATATGAATGTGTAAACAGTTTTACCCAATATTCAAGGAATGCAATATTCAGTGAAGCACAATGAGACAGTACAACAGGCATTCCGTATATTCAAAATGTTTCAGTATCGAGAGTAAACAAAAGTGCTAAGATTTTCTCAGCAACTATTTGAGATTGAGTTACTAATCATGAAGTAAGAGCATAATCAATAATAGTTTGTGAAATTCTTAAGCATGGTATCGCACAATTGATAATTGGAATCAGTTAATGAACACAAGCAGAGAATAAGGTAAACAAGTTTTTCAAGTTCTGTGTATAACGAGGTACCGCACTTGCTCACAATCCACATCAATAATTTGGACGAGGGGATCAAGTATAATATATCTGAGTTCTAGTTCAAGTTCAAGTTCACGTTCATTGTCACATGGATCAATTGGTACAGTAAAATTTGAGTTAACATACAAAAAGTGAATACAGCCATATGAATAAAAAGAATACAATACACAATAGAATTTAACATAAACATCCACCACAGTAGAATCAACATTTCTCACTGTGATGGAAGGCAATAAAATTCAGTCCACTTCCTCTTTGTTCACCCGTGGTCGGGGCCAAGAACCCTCTGCAGTCACTGCTACGGACGGCCCGATGTACAAACCCTCCGAAACCCTGGCGTCAGAACGGATCAGAACACACTCTGCGGCTTGGAGCTTCCGAATCGGCCACTTCTTACCGGAAACCGCGGCTTCTGAGACCACATGTCCCGCTGGACGGAGCTCTAATGCTGGTGATACTCGGCAAGGGATCGCCCCACTCCGTGATGTTAAAGTCAGCGCTGCACTCGCGGCTAGATGCTCTGCAGACCACAGCTCCACGGTGTTAAAGTCAGCAGGCCCAACACTCCGGAGCTCCAACACTGGCGATCCCGGCAAGGTATAGCCCCACTCCGCGATGCTAATTCCGCGTTGCCCCTGCTGCTGAAGCTCTGGGCCGGTCTCCGGTAGGAAAGGCCGCGCCAATCTAGTTGGTAGGCCGCGAGGGGAGAGGGAGGGGGGCAAAGATGTGACATTGAGAAAAGACGCATCTCTGTCCAGGTAAATGATTGAAAAATGGTTTCCCCCTATTCCCCCCCCCACAACCCCCCACATAAGATTCCAAAGGGGCTGTCCCACTTGGGCGACCCAATCCGCGAGTCCAGAAGACTGTCTTTCGACCTTCAAGCTCGAGGGCACCTGCCTGGAAAGCCTTGAGCTGGATCGACCGTCAGCGTTGAAACTGCACACACACACACGCACACACACACACACACACACACACACACACACACACACACACACACACACACACACACACACACACACACACACACACACACACACACACACACACACACACACACACACACACACACACACACACACACACACACACACACACACACATCGCAATGGTGGGGGCCAGGGAAAGCGGGGGAGCGCTGCCTGAAATTCACACCCGCAATGAAGAAGAAGGTAAAACGCTGCACAGTAATGGTAAGTCCTTTAGAAAGCATGGGGTGGGGGGGAGAGAAGGGGATAGAAGCGGGATAGAAGGGGGGGAGAAGGAGTGGAAACACTTTTAAGAAGTTTAATAAAGTTTAGTGGGCATTTAACCTACCGGTAGGTCTTCCTTGGTCCTGAAAGCTCCAATGAGCCAATCAAAATGCCCGGTCAGCGAAGGAGATTGCTTACGGCTGCCCTCGACTGCCTGTAACTACTCTCACTTCTGGTTCACATGCTGAAGGACCTGCTTCAGTGCTGTATCTTGAAGGCATTCTGAGAATATTATTGAAGTGCTACTTTGATGGTACAACAGAACTGCTGCCTCATGGTTCCAGCAACTTTGGTTTAATTCCGACGTGATACTGTCTTTATGGAGTTTTCACATTCTTCCTATGACAGTGTAACCTCTAGCTGCTCTGCTTTCAACCTACATTCCAAAGACATACTGGTTGTTAGGTTAATTGGCCATTGTAAATCGTCCCTAATGTGTAGGTAAATGGCAGAATCCGGATGGAGTTAATGGGAATTAACAGGATTAATTTAACTGGGTGCTTTATAGTTATTGCGGTCTGAAGAGCCTGTTTCTATGTTGTACATCTACACAATTCTTTCATATGAATACTGTATTACGTTTGCTAAATAGGTTTTGCAGATTCTGTTTAGAATACAGAGATATGGTGCTCTGTACAGCTTTCATTAGGACCATTTTTGTGACATTAGTTCAGTTGTTCATTTTTTAGAAACTTATGTTAAAAAACACCGTGAGCCTCAAGAGATTGAAAAAGCAGCAACAAAAGTTAACACAACTTGGGATGCAGGCATTAAATATCACCACCAAAATAGTTATTGTAATTAGGTAGAACATTTGGATAAAGAAAATATTAGGTGGTAAAATTAGCACAACAGTAATCTCACAGCATTGAAGTTTTCATATAAGTATGGGCAGTCTTTAAGAATGTAATACAAACATCTTCATTCTGCAATCCAGATTTCCATACATTACAAACTGTTGTTCTCTAACCATCTTCATTGGCCTGAAATCATCCAAAACTTTGATGCCCATATCCAAACTTATGTCCTTTACTGTCAAGTGCTTGGATGCCGTACCTATCCAAATTCTTTCCCTTATTTCAAATCCTTGTTTGGCCTTGCTCCATTCTAAAATTAGAACCCCTTCCAGCATGATCACTTATCATGGTATGTGTTTTGCATTTATAATTTCTTCCACATTTCGTATTTGAGTTGCTTCTACGTTGCCAAATGTCCCTCCAGCTACAATACTTGCGAATTCTCTGCCTAGACCTCTACACCGCTCTAGCCCATCTCCTCTTTTAACACCCGCTTAAAATCGAGATTTTGATCCAGTTTTGTGTATCTAACCTGATGTCTCCTTCTGTGACTTGGTGTCAAATTATTTATTGATAGAACTCATGTATGTTGGAAGGTTAAGTTAAACGTTGTGTATGAATGCCTGTTGTTGAGTCTGGGGACTTACATCAGTGAACGAAAATGGTGATATGTTTTATGAGCTCTTATGACTTTTGGAGCGGATATATATTTTAAAAATGTTAGGAATCAGTTTTCTCCCAAATTATGGTGTTGAATAGACTGCCTCAAAATATATTTTCAGTCATGAACTTTGTGTCTCAAAACAAGTATAGTTTTTCTCACATTGTGATAAAATGCCTCAGTTGCAAAGTAGTTGGCACAACAGAAGCATCTTGGACCATTTTGCAAGGATGCTATAATTCGGTGTGACACTGGGGAAGTGGGGTGTTGGGACACTTTGGCAGAGTGTTGGAGGCTGCCCTTAAAATGACTCTACTCCAAGTTGTAATAAATCATAAAATAAGAGGCAGAGAGCAACGGACCAGAGAACCTCTTGCTTCATGGACAAAGACGCCTAAATAATAGTTGGGCAGTTCAGCAGGATAGAGTGGTGTATGCAGGGACCAGGACAATCCAGGTACATCTTAAATTGGGTGACAGTGGAGTTCATTTCTGGAACCAATCACTCACATCAACCCCAAAGAGCCATGCTTGGATGTAAGATGATGATGAACATGTCGCTGACATGGCTTTGAGAGGCATTCTGCAACATTCCATTTATCATAGAACATGGAAACATAGAAAATAGGTGCAGGAGGAGGACATTCAGCCCTTCGAGCCAGCACCGCCATTCATTGTTATCATGGCTGACTGCCTCAATCACAAGGATGTCCTTCCTCAAATTAGGAGACCAAAACTGTACACAATGCTCCAGATGTGGTCTCACCAGAGCCCTATACAACTGTAGAAGAATCTCTTTACTCCTATACTGAAATCCTCTTGTTATGGAGGCCAACATTCCATTAGCTTTCTTCACTGCCTGCTGTACCTGTAAGCCAACTTTCAGTGACCGGTGTATAAGGACGCACAGGTCTCGCTGCACCTCCCCCTTACATAACCTAACCCCATTGAGATAATAATCTACCCCCTTGTTTTTGCCACCAAAGTGGATAACCTCACATTTACCTATATTACATTGCATCTGCCACGCATCTGCCCATTAACTCAACCTGTCCAGGATTTGGCAACCTCCTAACATCCTCTTCACAGTTCACACTGCCACCCAGCTTTGTGTAATCCGCAAACTTGCTGGTGTTGCTCCTAACTCCCACTTCCAAATCGGTAATATATGGTAAACAGTTGCGGCCCCAACACCGAGCCTTGCGGCACTCCACTCGCCACTGCCTGCCATTCTGAAAAGGACCCGTTCACTCCTACTCTTTGCTTCCGGTCTGCCAACCAATTGTCTATCCATGTCAACAACCTACCCCCAATACCATGTGCTCTAATTTTAGTCACCAGTCTCCCGTGCGGGTCCTTATCAAAGGCTTTCTGAAAGTCTAGATACACTACATCCACTGGCACCCCTTCATCCATTTTACTTGTCACATCCTCAAAAAATACCAAAAGATTAGTCAAGCATGATTTCCCTTTCATAAATCCATGTTGACTTGGACTAATCCTTTTACTGCTATCCAAATGCCCCATTATTACCTCTTTAATAATTGACTCCAGCATCTTTCCCATCACCGGTCAGGCTAACTGGTCTGTAAATCCCCCGTTGTCTCTCTCACTCCTTTCTTGAAAAGTGGGATAACATTAGCTATCCTCCAATCCAAAGAAACTGACCCTGAATCTATTGAACAGTGGAAAATGGTCACCAATGCGTCCACTATTTCTAGAGCCACCTCCTTGAGGACCCTGGGATGCAGCCCATCAGGCCCAGGGGATTTATCATCCTTCAGTCCCATTAGCCTACCCAATACTATTTCTCGCATAATGAAAATTTATTTCAATTCCTCTACCCCCATAGATCCTCTGTCCTCCAGTACATCTGGGAGATTGTTTGTGTCTTCCTTAGTGAAGACAGATCCGAAGTACCTATTGAAATCTTCTGCTATTTCCTTGTTGCCCATTATAATTTCACCCGTGTCTGCCTTCAAGGGACCCACATTTGACTTTGCTACTCTTTTTCCCTTAACATATCTAAAGAAGATTTTACTGTCCTTCTTTATATTCCTGGCCAGTTTCCCTTCGTACTTCACCTTTTCAGCCCGGGTGCCAGGCTTTTATCCTTACCAAGTGCTAGCTCACAAGATACAAGATGAATTTAATTGTCACGTGTGCCAGATGGCACAGTGAAATGAATTCCCATACAGCCATACAATAAAAATAAACAGGACTCAACACACTATAGAATTCACACAAAACATCCCCACACAGCAGAACCAAAGTTTCCCACTGCGTGGGAAGGCACCAAAGTCAGTCTCTTCCCATTGTTCCCCGTGGTCAGGGTCTCCCCAAGCCCTCCACAGTTGCAGCTACGGGCGGCCCGATGTCCAGGACCGCTCGCCGGGATGATACAAGTCCGACGTCGGGGCTGCGGGACGTCCTCAGCGGCGTGGACACCAGAGTCGGCCCCCTCCTACCGGAGTCGGCGGCTTCCAAAGTCCGCAGGCCGCGCCGGGTGGAGACTGCTGCTGTAGGCCCTCTGCAAGGCGCCCCAGGACTCCACGGTGTTGTTCAGCGCCGCCCGCGTTGTAAGCTCTCTGCACCAGAGCTCCACGATGTTGCAGCAACGGCCCAACGCTCCGGAGGTCCAAACGGCGACCCAGGTAGGCATCGCCCGCTCCGCGTTGACTCCAGCGCTGCGCCGCCGTTGTAGCAGCCCTGGTCCGGATCCCGGTCCCCGGCAGGAAAGGCCGCTCCGATCCAGCTGGTAGGCCGCGAGGTGGGGGGCGAGGACGCGACTCGGAGAAATAGTCGCGTCCCCGCCAGGAAGAGACTGGGAAACGGTTTCCCCCTTACCCTGCCCCCCTCCCCCACATAGAAAAGTAAAAGTTTCCCCCTAAAACAGACTTTGGAATAACTAAAAATAATAAAAAAGATGGAAATGACAAACAGGCTGTAGGTAGAGGCTGCTGCCAGGGCAGCGCCCCTAGTGGAACTTCTGGGACAGTGAGGGAAAACAGGGTTACAGGCGTCTGTCGCATCAGGTAAGGCACATAAAAGGAGTTGCCTGCTTTTGGGCAGGAGGTAAAGAGAAATTGTTGTGGCAATGACTCCATTCTGTAATATTTTCCTGAGGAAATCACCAGAGGACCATGAGAGGTAAGATTTAGGAGATATCAAATGGGAGTATGCAGCATAATGCCTAGTGCCTTGTCTTGATTGTCTGATCTGTCAGGGTAGATGTAAAAGATGAGTGTGAAGGTGGAGCAGTTCATTTAACACAGTAGATGGTGCCAATTCAAAGGAAGATTGCTACTAATCTGGAGTTGACACAGGTGCATACCAACCATTATCAACACATCAGCAACACAGAACCTGATGGGTTAGATTTCTGGAATCAAAGAATGAGGCTATTCAAAGGCACTGCATCACTATGGGGTCTCAAGTTGAAAGCTTTGGATCTCTGCTAACCCAGAGGGAGTGACAGGGTAGCGTTCAGTTCCTGTTATCCAGCAACACCGTGTTGTCTCACTAGACTAAATTGGAGTCATGAGTGCGTCATGTACTGGGCAATGTTCCTTTCAGTTGGCAGCTATCTAGTGGCTAATGCTGCGGATATACAATCTAAGTCACAAACTATTGGTACACCATCATCTATTTAGTTCTTGAAGAGACACAACAGCAATTGGCGGAATACCATAGTCGGAGCCAGCAGAATCTGGATAATATTCTATCATTAGTACCATCATGGCGATCTGCCTCTCCCTCCATGGAGAGATGGAAATTTCACAACAACCAGGCAGAAAACACTTGAGAGCACTGCAAGGCAGGGTAAGACCCTTCAATCCAACAAATTATCCAAGACAGATTTTTAAATTATATATTTATATTAAATGTTGCATAATTTGTTTTATATATATATCTATATATATATAATGTTGCACAATTTGTTTTATATATTACTAAAACTCTCATCTTGTCTGTGAGTGAGTGTGTTTGTTTGCCAGCTTTTCATTATTTCAACTACGCCTAAATTGTGCATGATAGCACTACAATTTTTGCACCACCTTACTCACAATTGTCCTGTGTTGTATTTTCAACACGTTTCGTTCAGATTGATGTCATATTTTACAAGTGATCACATTTTTAAGTTCACAAAACCCCCCTTTGAGAAAGATTTTTTCCAATCTGCACTGGCAGTTACCAGCTATGACGTCATACCTTGCGGTTGTAGCCCTGCCCGCTACAATGTTACTATCCCAGATCACTGAGTCCTTTAGCAAGTACAATTGCATTTTGTTTAAATTTTACAATGAGGAAGGGTGAATTGGGGAAATGAGCTGGCCTGCATAGTCGGGGGCTATGGCTGAGTGGTGGAATATTGCATTGGGGGAACGGGTTTGCTTTGGAGGAACTGGTGAGTGGTGGAATATTGCGTGTGGGAACGGGTTGTGTTGGGGGACCAGGCCTCCCGTGGGGGCTATGGGTTCCAAATTAAAGGTCTCATATAAAAACATTAGTCATCTTTATTCATATTTTCTACAAAATAAAGCATATTTTAAATTTAAAATTTCATACGAAATGAAGAAACTGCAAAAAAAAAGGGTGGCCATGTTCAATATGGAGTGAAGAATGCATTGTACAGTAAATGATAACTGCGTTAGAATACAAAGCAGCTTTTTTCAGCTCCTGCAAAAACTGAAACACGAGTGCTTATTCTGCTGCATTCAGCATAATAATATATAAGGCCACCTTTCAGCTTTGAGGACATATTATGGTCAGTATCACCGGAGAATCATTGAATGGGGTGAGGGGGTGGGGAGAAGTGGAACTATTGTGTACTATTCCAAAGGGGTATAGATAGTTGACAAAGCTCACAAAATGCATTATATAAACATGTATTTAAATAAAATAAGATAAGGTATCAAATCAGTGGTCCATGAGTCACCAATCACTTTCAATGTAATACTGTGCCCCCACACCAGTGAACACACTGAGAGATCATGTTTGATTTTAATTTCCCTTGCATATCTTGGAACACACAAACCTTGTGGCTAGTTCTGGAGGAACTCAGTGGGTCAGGCAGCATTTGTGGATAGAAACAAATATTTCTGGCTGCTGGGTCACCCAGATATATGTAGTAAATTGATTGGCTTTGACTAGCTTTTCCAACATCACTGCCCCATTATTTTGTGAGCTGCTTGGAAAAATTACTAGATCAAGATATTATTAAAAATCAAAAAAGCTATTATGCGAGAAGTCTGAAATTAAATAGAGCAGGAAATGATTATAACAGGCAGCATATGTGGAAAGAGAAACCGTTACTTCAGGTCATAGACCCTTCATCAGAAAGTTACAAAAGAAGCTAATAGTTTTAAATTGCAGGGCGGATGGGAGAAGGAAATATATCTGGTCGGATAAGACGTGAATTGCCAAGATGTTCCAACATTTTTGCGTTGCCGTCTGATTCGTAAATTCATGGGGTAAGTTGGAGAGAAAATGAATAAACAGAGAGAAAACCAAATTCACAGATTATCACCGATACCATCTTTGAAAAAAGTCAACATTTGTACATGAAAAACGCCATATTACTGGGGCGGTGCGGTGGCACGGCGGTAGAGTTGCTGCCTTGCAGTTCCAGAGAACTGGATTTGTTCCTGACTACAATGCCAGAGAACTGGATTTGATCCTGTCTGTATGGAATTTGTACCTTCTCCCATGACCACATGGGTTTTCCCTGTGTGCTCCGGTTTCCTCCCACAACCAAAGACGTGGAAGTTTGTAGGTTAATTGGATTTAGTAAACATTGTAAATTGTTCCTAGTGTGTTGGATAGTGCTAATGTACAGGGATCTCTGGTTGCTGTGGACTCAGTGGGATGAAGGGCCTGTTTCCATGCTGTATCGCTTAACTCAACTTTAAACTAAAACTAAAACTTGATTAAAACCACTATAAAGATTAATTGTAATCTATCTTTAAATGGCTCGTAAAACCTCTGATTCTTCTTTTAGTTTTTTCTCTCCTATTTCTATTTATTTTAACATTTATTGTTGCAGATAGTTCTGAATTATTTGGTAATCTACTGCAAATTATTAATGTACACCTACAAGATAGACATTACTGATATACAGATTCAATTAATGGATGGTGTTGGTACCTTGATAGAGGGTGTCTTGACAGC
Organism: Leucoraja erinaceus; assembly: GCF_028641065.1. Taxonomy (NCBI): domain Eukaryota; kingdom Metazoa; phylum Chordata; class Chondrichthyes; order Rajiformes; family Rajidae; genus Leucoraja; species Leucoraja erinaceus. Next base: position 104,171,192 of record NC_073377.1, on the reverse strand, counting down.
TGCTGTCTGTCAACTTTAGCAGAATCTTATTCAGCTTCCAACATAAGATGTTGTTGCACGCATGTTTATACTGTAATAGAAATCACATTTGCTTGCACTAATCACCGCGACAATCTTACTTTGTCATGAATAATACTAGGTTAAGTTTTACCGCATAGATGTTTTGCATAATTTCCATATTTTTTGAGAATTCAAATTTAATTTCTCCTCATTCTTTTTTTACTATGCTGCCTTTCTGGCTTTTTGTTTACCAAAAGCTTTATTTGGTCTTAATTTTCGACTGAATAAGGAATTATGACAGGGAGTTATCTGCATTAATGTTTATTTCCACCTTTCTGACATGTGTTCCCGTTCCCATATGTATTGGCAATTAAAATTGCTGCCCCACAAATAGAAGCAATTGTTCATTTTCATGACAACAGACACAGATACGGATATCTGGATTGCTATAAAATTATTTCTTGCTTTTCAAGAATCATAATTGAAAATGTTTCTGCAGCATTAAAAACAATTAGCAGCAAGCATAGGCCAAATGCCCACACAAACTTTCTCAACCATTCAGTGAGATTACGTATAATTGTCCGAACTCATGTCCACTCTCTTAGTTGATTCACACGTTCCCTGACTTTCAAAAGATAATATAACTATTGGCAGAGGGATGTGTAGTCAGAATTCTGAATGTTAATCTTGCACAGAGTAGGCTTTATTTTTTAAATGTAAGTTTCACCAATAAAGTTTTTGAATTTGTATTTTGTTTGCTTTTAAAAGTCACGGAGAAAAAAAAACTACTGGTAACAAAGTGCTTAAAAACTGATGCTAAAACTCCCACCGAACACGGTGGCACAGCAGTAGAGTTGTTGCCTTACAGTGCTTGCAGCACCACAGACCCAGGTTCGATCGTGACTACGGATGACTGTGTGAGTTTTTCCGAGATCTTCGGTTTCCTCCCGCAATCTAGGTTTGTAGGTTAATTGTTACAAGTATAAATTGTCACTTACAGGGTAGTGTTAATATGCGGGGATCGCTGGTCGGTGCGGACTCGATGGGCAAAGGGCTTGTTTCTATGCTGTATCTCTAAACTAAACCAAACAATCAGGATGCGCCGTAATAACTAAGGTTCCTTGCATGACCTATTATTGATCACATAATTATGCTCAGCTTTCCCAATACAACTCCAAGGTTTCAGATATAAAAATATATGTACAAATTCAATAAAAGGCTCAACAGTATTTTGTTAATGAATCAATCATGATTTATTAAAAAAAATGTATGCAATTTATATTTATTTCAATTGTAAAAACAAAAGTATCAGATTTGTGTTGGAAGCCTCATTTTTTTGTGGGAACCAGAATAGAAGGTCAGCAAATGGAAGGACTGATAGAAAGGGAGGGGCTATGACCAGCAAGTCACAAAGGAAGGGAAGGCGGGAGAGGTAAGGAATATGGTGGAACTGATACGCTGAAGTGTGTTTATTTCAATGTAAGGATTATCGTAGGTGAAGTGGATGAACTTACAGACTGCATCAGTGCTTGGGTCTATCATGTTGTGGTCTTTACGGAAAATTGGTTGTGAGAAAGAAAGGACTGCCAACTCGATGTACCAGGGTTTCAGTGTTTCAGACATGATATGGAGCTAAAAGATGTGGAGGAGTTGCATTACTAATCAGGGAAGATGTCATGGCCATGCTCAGGGAGGACATACTGGAGGGATTGTCCTCTGAGGCAATATGGGTAGAGCTTGAAAATAAGAAAGGTACAATCATTCTAATGTGGTTATCTTACAGGCCTCCCAGTAGCCAGCAGATGAAAAACAGACAAATTGTGTAGGAAGGAACTGCAGATGCTGGTTTAAACCGAATGCAGACACAAAATGCTGGAGTAGCTCAGCAGGACAGGCAGCATCTCTGGGGAGAAGGAATGGGTGGTGCTTTGAGTCGAGACCCTTCTTCAGACTGATTAAAATTAAAATTAGAAAGACAGCTATGTACCGTACACAGATTACGGAAATGTACACATGACAGAAAAAGACAAATGCAACTGATTTGTTGTTGTAGTGAACGATTTTAACCTCCCCAATACTGGCTCAGTGCAAAACATTAAAATGGGGCTGAATTTGTTAGGTGTATTTAAGAGAGATCCTGAAACAGTATATGTCGAACCTGAGGAGGGACCATACTGGACCTTTTATTGTGAAAGAATCCTTCTTTTTACTTAAAGCAATTAACTGCCCATCCACTTCCCCTAATTCATCCATTCAATCTCCTCTGTACTTTTTTTCCCGTAGCATTGCCTAATATTCCTGCTCATTATTACTCTCACTATTACACTATTTCTGCTATATAAGTAAATAGCATTATAGTCACTGCCCATTTGATGTTACTTCCCAGCCAGGTGCCCGATCTCTTACCATTCTACATGTGAGATGCTTGTGGAGGCACTCTGCTTTCCATTGTATCATTTCAGGTACCTTCATAGTGGAAAAAATGGCTCTGAATGGACAAAGTCTTAATCGTCTCACCACCCACTGCCTGTGACCCACCTGATTCATTTATGGCCCATGGATTAACTTCTCTAAGCTTCCTCTCATGACCACCTTCAATCAGTCCTTCCTTTTCCAACCCTACAATTTGTTTACTCCTTTTCTAGAGAAGAATTTCACAGATATAAATCAATAAGTAAGATTTAATATTCTGAGATCTGCTTCACAGCAAAACTCCATACAATAGATACCATGGATTCAATTATTTTTTTAAAAGGAGTGTAGTTTTGATTTCCCAAAATATACTGCATGAAATTACCACCACTTCTGCAAGAGTCGGCACATAGCATCATCTCTGTTTTTATACCATCTTTTAATTTGCATTTCAGCACAAAGTACCTCCCTAAAACTCCCTTTCAAGACTGAATTGCCACATTTAATCATCCTTTTCATATATCAGTGTTTGGTGAAAGAGATCACCCTCTTGCCACTGCTCTGCACCAAAACGTGAGCGTCATGACATTTTAGCATCATTCTTCTCCTTTTGTTCATCACTGATTTTCCAGTGAGATTCACTGTTGTTATGGGCTTGGATTTTGTGATTGTAACATTGATGCTGTCAGCATTTGCTGCAGTAACATTTTGAAATTGGCAGTGATCGTAATTTTAATTTTACAATAACAAAAAATAGGCGCTGTACTCCAGATACATCTTGTATTTTTCTCTTTGTGAATTTTATATGTTTTCAAAGAATTGCTGCGGTAAATTATTCACTTTCATTTACACTCTTCATCAGTTGTGAGTCAGTTGGAAGCACTTTCACCTCTGTGTGAGAAAATTGTGGCTTTGTAATCCTTGATAATTTACTTGTACATTGTGGGAATTTTGGCTTAAATTTTTAGCGCTTTATACAGTTAGTTCTGCAATAACGCATTTCTCTTAACGCAAATTAGATATAATGTGGTTGATGATTTAAGGATCACTAACTAAATTGCGTGGGCATTATTGATTATAATGCGAGGTCAATGGGGAACTAGTGAACCAATTAAATGTAATTTTAGAAATTGACAGGCAGAAGAAAGTTGTCCTGACAAAAACAGTTTGGAAAAAAATATTTTTCCAAGTAATCTCCCTGCAGACACCAGTTACCATTGTCTCTTTAGAACACAGTTGTTAATTCACCGTGGCCACTGGAAATTACAAACAATGGCTTCTATTGATACTTGTGCAATAATACTCTATTATGTAATGTATTATGTTTTGTATTTTTAGCTTGCAGTAAAAAAAAATAAACCTTGGCTCTTAGAAATACCTTTAGTTTTGAAAATCCTGCTGTCATAAAAAATTGCAAAACTCCCAAGCCCCCGTCCTCCACTTCCCCATTGACACAATTGGCTTTACAAGGCGATTTTCAATAATGCGTTGTTTCTTAAGCCCTTGTCCCACTATGCGAGTTTGCCCAAGAGCTCTCCCGAATTTAAAAAAAAATCAAACTCGTGGTATTCTACGAACTCCTACGACCCTCCACCAGTATGTTCACAAGCTCCTATGAGTAAAAAGTATCCATTTTTTTCACCACAAGTTATTTTACTCAGGGACATTTTTCACAGTGTTGAAAAACTTCACGTGTAAAATAATACTCGTGATGAATAAAATGGATACTTTTTACTCATAGGAGCTCGTAGGAGCTCGTGAACATACTCGTGGAAGGCAGTAGGAGTTCGTAGAATACCACGAGTTTTATTTTTTTTTAAACTCGGGAGAGCTCTTGGGTAAACTCGCATAGTGGGACAGGGGCTTTAGGAATGCAACTATCAAGTTATAGCAGAGCTACCTGTTAAGGAAAATAAGGCATGTAGGATTCATGCTGGAAAATGTTGCTTTGATGAAACATCAGCCATATTCTTTTGGATGACAAACCTGAAACAAGGGGAAAATGCCCTACTCCTGTTTCTATTTCTTACACTTCTGCATTTTCAGGAGCATTAACAGAAGAAAGTGACCAGATAAGAAGGTAGTAGAGCAGAAAAAGTACAATTTAAGGAATGCACAGAAATGTGAAATGCAGAGAGTTTGAAGAAGGACATTGTGAGGTCACGAATTTGGCAAATCTAATAATGTAATGCAAAATAATGATGGAGAAAAGGACAAAATTGAAGGAAAAATAAATCTCAGTATTGTAGACTGAAGATTTCAGATAAATGGGGGATTAAGGCCTAAAAACAACTTAAATACAAGGATGTGAATCTTAAAATTGAAGTATTACTTAACCAGAAGGCAATGGAGGAATGCCAGTGTAGGATTGATGAATGAGCAGAACTTGGCATGAGTTAAGGTACTGACAACTGAGTTTTGGACGAGTTTATGTTTAAGAAGGGAAGAGAATAGGAGGCAGGCCAAGAGTATGTTAATGTAGTGAAGCCAAAGGTAACAAAAGCTGAATGAAATTTGTAGCAGTGAAAATAAGCCGTCTTAGTGATGGTACGTATAAATGGTCTGAAGTTGAACACTGGGCAGAAACTGCTAGGTGGGTTGATGGGAAGGGAGTTTGCAAAGGAGATCAATGACAATAATATATGGAAGAAATTTCACAGATTATTGGGAAGTCTTTGACAATTTAGAGATGGTGGAGTGAGGAGAGAAATGGTAGTATGGTAAAACTGTGTTGTCAACTTACATGTGGAAATTGACATGCTTTTGGATGAAGATAACTTGAGCCATGGATAGATGACCCTTGGGGAATGCTAGAGGTGAAGAACAGGAACAGAAAGAGAAACCATTGCAAATGATTCATACACCTTGATTGGATGAATACGACTAGAATTTAATATAGTTCCACTTAGATTCATGACATAGAAAAAACATCTGTGATCAACCATCTCAAATGTTGCAGGCTGAGAAAGCCAATGAAACTCATCTGGCATAATGATCTAGTTATACCAATGGCACTGCCTTACTACAGGTTGCAATCCTAAACATTGTCTTCTGCTGTAGAGAAAAATCCTGGAGAAACTCAGCGGGTGAGGCAGCATCTATGGAGTGAAGGAAATAGGTAACGTTTTGGGTCAAAACCCATCATCAGACTGATGTAAAAGTGGGGGGGGGGGGGGAAGAAGAAAGGAAGAGGAGGAGCCAGTGGGCTGAGGGAGAACTGAGAAGGGGAGGAGAAAGTAGGGGCTATCTGGAATTAGAGGTCAATGTTCATACCGCTGGGGTGCAGACTGCCCAAGCGAAATATGAGGTGCTGTTCCTCCAATATACGGTGGTCCTCACTCTGGCCATGGAGGAGGTCCAGGACAGAAAGGTCGGATTCGGAATGGGAGGGGCAGTTGAAGTACTGAGCCACCGGGAGATCAGGTTGGCTATTGCGTACAGAGCGGAGGTGCTCGGCAAAGCGATCGCCAAGCCTACGCTTGGTCTCACCAATGTAGAGCAGCTGACATCTAGAGCAGCGGATGCAATAGATGAGGTTGGAGGAGGTGCAGGTGAACCTCTGCCGCACCTGGAAAGACGGCTTGGGTCCTTAAATGGGGTAAAGGGGGGAAGTAAAGCGACAAGTGTAGCATTTCCTGCGGTTGCAAGGGAAAGTGCCCGGAGAGGGGGTGGTTCGGGAGGGAAGGGACAAATTGATCAGGGAGTTACGGAGGGAGTGGTCTCTGCGGAAAGCAGACAGGGGACGAGATGGGAAGATGTGGCGAGTGGTGGGATCAAGTTGGAGGTGGCAAAAATGTCGGAGGATTATTTGTTGTATGTGTCGGCTGGTAGGGTGGAAGGTGAGGACAAGGGGGAATCTGCCCTTGTTACGAGTGGGGGGATGGGGAGTGAGAGCAGAGTCACGGGGTATAGAAGAGACCTTGGTGAGAGCCTCATCGATAGTAGAAGAGGGGAACCCCCATTCCCTGAAGAATGAGGACATCTCTGATGCCCTGCTGTGGAACACCTCATCCTGGGTGCAGATGCGGCGTAGACAGAGGAAGTGGGAGTAGGGGATGGAGTCCTCACAGGAAGCAGGGTGGGAAGAAGTGTAGTTCAGATAGCCATGGGAGTCAGTGGGTTTATAGTGGATGTCGGTCAGAAGTCTATCACCTGCGATGGAGATAGTGAGGTCAAGAAATGGTAGGGAAATGTCGGAAATTGTCCAGGTGTATTTGAGTGCCGGATGGAAGTCAGTGGTGAAATGGATGAAGTCAGTCAGCTGTGTGTGGATGCAGGAGGTAGCATCAATGCAGTCGTCGATGTAGCGGAGGTAGAGGACGGGGATAGGGCCCCTGTACATCTTGAACAAGGATTGTTCGACGTACCCTACAAAGTTGCAGGCATAGCTTGGGCCAATGCGCATGCCCATAGCTACGCCTTGTGTTTGGAGGAAATGGGAGGTGTCAAACGAAAAGTTATTAAGGGTAAGGACCAGCTGCTCTAGATGGAGAAGAGTATTAGTAGACGGGGATTGGTTAGTTCTGCGGTCGAGGAAGAAACGGAGGGCTTTGAGGTGTAGAGTGACTGGACATCTATGGTGAAGATGAGGGAATGGGGGCCTAGACAACAGAAGTCCTGGAGTAGATGCAGAGCGTGTGAGGTGTCTTGAACTGAGCTAGGGAGGGATTTGACCAGGGGAGATAGGATAGAGTCAAGGTATGTGGAAATATGTTCCGTAGGACACTAACAGGCAGAAACAATGGGTCTGCCAGGATAGTCAGGTTTGTGTATTTTGGGGAGAAGGTAAAATCGGGCCGTACGGGGTTTGGGAACGATGAGGTTGGAAGCTCGGTCGGGCAGGGAGCTGGAGTTGATGAAGTCAGTGATGGTGCTAGAGATAGAGGCCTGGTGCTCGTCTGTGGGGTCATGGTCCAAGGATAAGTAGGAAGAGGTGTCGGAGAGTTGACGTATGGCCTCAGCCTTGTGGAGATCAGCACGCCAGACTACCACGGCACCTCCCTTGTCGGCAGGTTTGATCACCCAGTTTGGGTTGTTGCAGAGTGAGTGGAGGGCTGTACGTTCAGGGGGGGAGAGGTTAGAGTGGGACAGGGGAGTGGAGAAGTTGAGGCGGTTAATGTCCCGCCGGCAGTTTAAAATAAAAAGGTCTAAAGCTGGAAGATGGCCATGAGGGGGAGTTGAAGAGGAGGGGGTCCATTGGAAACGGGAGAAGGGGTCATCACTGGGGGGCGAGGACTCCTTCCTATGGAAGAACGCTGTGAGGCGGAGGCGACGGAAGAAGAGCTCCACATCGTGGCGGGCGCGGACCTCATTGAGGCGGGGACGGAGGGGAACAAAAGTGAGGCCTCTGCTAAGGACAGACCCCGTTCGGTATCAGATAGGGGGAGGTCAGGGGGGATGGTGAACACACGGCAGGGATGGGGGTTGGAGATGGACGAAGGCAGGTGAGTGGACTGAGGTCGAGGTGATGTCTGGTGGGGGGGTGGTGGGTAGTTGGGGAGAAGGGGCGTATGAGGACTGTAGTGTGGGTAGGGAAGAGCTGCGGTCACATGGTTTGAGGGGGAAGGGGAAGACCGAGTAGAACAACCACTGAGGTTCCCTGGGTTAGGGGGACTAGCACTAGGATCCAGCACAGTCAGACCCCGTGATGTAGGAGTCTGCAGCGTGGAGACTTCAGGCCCGGTGCTTAGCCTGGGACTCGGGTAAGGGGACGGCCTGCTGGAGAGCGGTGGAGTGGCGAGGGTCGGTGGAGTTGATGCTGGAGCCCCACGGGGAGTGGAGTCCGGGTCAGCGGGTGAAGCGTAGGAGGTTTTAGTCAGCGGATGCTCGGTGAGGCGGCGAGGTGCGGCAGGCTCGGTGAGGTGAGTAGGGCCCGGTGAGGCGGTGAGGTTCGGCGTTCCCGGTGTGGTGGCGATCTTCGACGGTCCCAGTGCGGCGGTGAGGTGAGTAGGCCCTGGTGAGGCAGCGTGGTTCGGCAGTCCCGGTGAGGCAGAGAGGTTCGCCGGTTACGTTATGGTGGCAATAGTCGGAGGAATCGGGGAGGTAGCGAGGGTCGGAGAGGTTTGAGTGAGTGAGGCCCAAAGTTTCAGGAGAGTCAAAGCGAGGTCCTGCTGGTGCCGGCGCATAGCAGCCAGAGTAGATCATAGAGCACGGAAGGAGAATTGCCGTGTATAGCGGCAGATAACCAGTCGGTATCTATAGTCCGGGTTGGGTCCGAACTGGGAGGCAGGTGACTGGAGCTAGAAACCATGAGGTACAAGATGGAGGCGCAAGCAAGTCCCGAGGAAGCAAACGTGGCTGTGGTAGTGGTCTGGGTTAGGATGTGATTGTAGAGTTGGAGGGAAGGGGGAATCACAGAGGGAGGGGAGTGAGAGAGGAGGTTGTTAAACTGTCTTCGGAGGGAGGAGGAGAACATCTTCAAAAGAGGCATACCTTGAGGAGATTTTTTATGGAGTGACAAAAGTAGACAAAATGCAGATGCTTAATTGAAGTAACAAAAATGCTGCAGATGCGGGGTGAGGTAAATTGAAGGTAGACAAAAATGATCTTCTCACATTGGATTACATAAGTGGAGAACGAATCACATCTTTGAGTTAGATGTGGCCCTTGTGGCTAAGGGGATCAGGGGGTATGGAGAGAATGCAAGTACGGGATACTGAGTTGGATGATCAGCCATGATCATAGTGAATGGCGGTGCAGGCTCGAAGGGCCGAATGGCCTACTCCTGCACCTAATTTCTATGTTTCTATGTTTTCTATGTAAGAGCTGTTTCAGTGCAGTGGCAGAGGTGGAAATCTAACTAGATGAATTCATACATGAAATTCCTGGAAAGATCAGTGCGAATCAGGGGCTGCATCAGCTGGGAGACGGGCTCACACTTGTACTTGTCCAACATTTCATTAATTTAAATACATGCAATATTTGCAGGCTTCATTGTTCAAATGCTTTCTACCCAGGAGGTCATCCAAATCGAAGAGCAAATGAGAAAAATGTGCCCCTATATATACAAGCTACTTACATTATTGACAACATCATGTTGAATGTGTTGGAAGTGACTCGCAGCAGATTCTCCTGATACCAGCATGGAGAGCAGTGATATTTAATAGGTTTTTCAATGTCTCACGCTATTCATTATCAACAAATTGTGTACAAATTGCCAAGGGTCGTTAAAACTACTCGGAAGAGTGATGGAACGACCTTGCATTCAGGGAAACCTAGGCAGATACAGACACAAACAACTGGTGGTGGGCACAAAATGCTGGAGTAACTCAGCGGATCAAGCAGCATCTCTGGAAAGAAGGAATGGGTGACATTTCGGGTTGAGATCCTTCTTCAGATTGAAAGAACTGGAGAAGCTGGTTTACAAAATAGGACTCAAAGTGCTGGAATAACTCAGCAGGTCCAGCAGCATCTCTGGAGGACATGGATAGGTGACATTTCAGGTCAGGGTTCATCTTCAAACCAAGCCAAATGATGGGAATCGCCCCATGGGGAAATTGAAGATAAAGACATTACATCACGTTTACCTGGTTCTTGATCATTTAAATTATCCTAGCACTAAAAACAGAATAACTTTGTTGCACAGTTTCTAGTTTAAATGTTAATATACTGTCAGTCATGTTATCAGAGTCTGATCGGTATTAATATTTAAGCAAGGATCCTGCTAGCCTCCAGCACTTGTCTTCTCACCCATGTAGATCACTCTTTTGAGATTACAATCCACAGCAAGGCAGCAGCATTGGTACAGGTAAATCATTATGAACTGAGTTAAATCAATCCTTTAATGCCTGGTAGTTTTCAGGTTCTGACTGACAGCTCTGCATTAACCAATTTTTAACTTTAGATTTGCATTATTCAGTTTTCTCCTTGTTTTTCATTTGTTTGCTGTGGTTCTAAAGCTATCTGGCCTTGAGGGCATTTATGCATCAAATAGTAAGTTGATTTTTCTTTATTTTCTCCCTGCTCCTTGCCGTTTTACTTTATGTAGATTTCTTAAACCTATAACATGTGATATTTCCTACGAGAAAACAAAGTTGTTCTATGCAGGCTGGCACTTTGGTAATTGTGGCCACTGCCAGAGTTGTATGACAGCAAACCCTTTTATCTAGTGAACTGGAGGTCTCGACATTTAGTGAAGCAGCGTTGATTCCGAAAATGTATAGATCCTATTTTATAATGAACGCTTACTTCCTTCTCAAACCCTTTCCTAGTTATAAATACTGTGGACTGAGGATTTCAATTGCTGGAAATATGCTACTGTGCATTCACTATTTATCCGTTTTCCTCCCCTTCAATATATGGTATTGATCTGCACTAATTGTATATCATCTTCAGATTTTCAAATCGTGGTATTACATATTTCTTAGAACTTGATGCTGTATATCAGCTTGTGGATAATTTGCCATCAATTGATATATCATAGTAAGATTAAATGAGAACTTACCAATTTGAAGTTTGATCTTTATTTTATGAGGAGTTACGTCGAGGGACTACGTGAAGAAGGCCGTCCAGGCGCACGTGCGTCAATCTTCAAAGCAGCGGTGTCAAAATCACAGATGATATATATACCGAAGCATAATAGTAAGCTACGTGATACAAACTTAACTTACCTTTGATCTTTATTAGGGAGGGAGCAGAGGGCACGTAGTCTCTCGACGTAACTCCTCATAAAATAAATATCAAACTTCAAACTGGTAAGTTCTCGTTTAATCTTACTATTTTACTTCGGAGTCACTTGAGTGACTACGTGAAGATTTTAAAGCTTCTGTGAATTCAGGCCGTAGATTCAATTCCGGCGTATTACTGTATTTTGATTGACTCTATGAGTGAAAGACAGTCAATAACATGCAACCATAACATTTGTTTAATCAGTTAATGGTTTATTTTATGATAAACATTATGTGTCCCATTTTAATCGCTGGGAACATTTAATACTGAATCCAAAACAGTACCACCAAATACACCAGGGTCTGCAATCTCTTTGTGGTAATACTTGTAAAACATCTTTTCATTTGCCCATCTTGCGGCCGCGAGGATATGGTCTATTGGAACGTCCAAATCCTTGGCCGCCGATATTGCCGCCACCCTGGTGGAATGAGATTTAAATTTGTCAGTATCAATTCCTGAATCCAATAGCACCTTCTTCAGCCATCTTGAAATTGTTTGTTTTGTCATTTTTTTGTGTGTTTTTTTATGGCTGATAAATAATGCGGATTCTAAACCTCTAAGGTGCTTGGTGGTCACAATGTAGTGTTTCAAATATGTAACTACACATGGTCTTTGATCTGTAGGATATGCTGAAAAAAACAATTTACACCCCGAGACTCCTGGTCTGCTCTGTTTTAGCAAGTCATAGACATAGAATGTAATTTCCTCTGTTGTCATTCCCATTCTGTCTACCCGTAATTTGTGTAATGTTTGTGCTCTTTGGGCTGATACTAAAGCCATTAACATGACTACATTCATAGTGATTTTGTCTAAAGACAAATTTGAGATGGGACTCCAATCCCTAAGTAGTGTGAGGACATCCCTCACATTCCAGATTTCCGTATATCTCGGTCTGGGAGATTTAGCATGTATCTTCATGTATCTACAAATCAAGGGGTGTGATCCTAGAACCTGTTGTTCAGATGTTCTCGATAAATATGCAGAGAAGGCACTCTTTGCAGTATTGATTACACTATTACTTAAATTAGCATCAAAATGTAATGTTGACAAGAATTCTACAACATCTGAAGTGTCTGCAGTATGGTAAGAAATATTTTGTGTTGCACAAAACTGCTCCCATTTCTTAATGTAAGAAATGTATTGCTTCTGGGTACTATCCCTCCAGGATCCTGTAATTACATCCATAGTGCGATCTGATAGTCTTCATCTGACATATGGCCTTTTTAGAATCTGCAAATCAATAAATCAATATGATCATGTAAAGGATGAAAATCACCAGTTACAGGGTGCACGAGTAGGTTTTCTTGTCTTGAGATATGCATTGCACTTATAGGTTCTGTCATCATTTTTAACACTAGTGGATACCATGGTTGTGTGGGCCAATCTGGAACCACCAACAATCCTGAAGCATTATCTTGTAGAAATCTACTGATAAGACAACAGGGAGGAAATGCATATAAAAACATTTTTTTCACAATCTTATGGAAAATGTCACGATTTAACATCCATTCTGTATTGTCATTAAATCTCTGTGACCTTGTGTCTGCAACTATATTGAATTTACCTGGTAAGTAAATTGCAGAAAGCCAAATGTCTCTCATAATGCAACAGTGCCAAACCATGTTTGCTAATCTGCCACATGCTTCTGACTTGATTCCACCCATATGATTGACATATGCTACTGCCGTAGTGTTGTCAATCTGAACCTGTACATGCAAATGTTGTATCTTGCAGCAAAGGGCTTTAAGCCCATGAAATACACTTAGTAATTCAAGATAATTAATTCCATGTGTCTCGAGCAAAGGTTCTTCCTCTGCATTCCATCTACCTCCACAGCTTGAGATGGTATCAGCAGCTCCCCAACGTAGTGCACTTGCTTCGGTTTGTAGGATGATAGCTGGTGATTCAACCAGAATTTTTCTGTAAGAACAATCAACATTTTTAATCCACCATTTTATATCATCAATTGCTGTGTTTGGTAGTTGCATGGGTCTATCAAAATGCCTAGAATGTCTTTTCATAGAAACATAGAAACATATTTTCAATGCTAAGACCTTTGCTCGCTGAAGTTCTTGGTAATGCAGTGGGCCAAACTGAACAGCTGGAAAAGAAGCAATTAGTTTGCCAAGTAGGCTTGCCACTTGACTAATTGATGGTTGTTTGTCTGAAATTAGTACGTTACAACCTTCAATTAGCTGCAGCTTTTTGTCCTTGGGTAAGGTCACTATCATGTGCTCTGAATTAATAGTGAAACCCAAGTAATCAATTATTTTGTTGGGTGTTAATCTAGATTCATCTGGATGGATAACGAAGCCCAAATTTTGAAATGTTAGTTTGACTTTTAAAACTGATGCTGTCGTTATGGCTTCAGTGTCTCCCACAATTAAAATGTCATCCAAATAAGCCATTATCAAATGGCCTTGAGCTCTTAACAATGCTAAGATTGGTTTTAGCAGTTTTGTAAACAATCTAGGGGCTGAGGTTAAACCATAGGCAATGCTTTGAATTGCCACAATTGATTCATCCAGACCAGACAAATTTCAAATATCTACGATCTTTAACATGCATGGCCACAGAGTAATATGCATCTTGGAGATCTATGCTTGCCATATAGCATTCTGTTGAAATTAATTGCAAAGCATTAGTAAATGTCTCCATTTTGAAATGTTTATACTGTACAAAAGGGTTGAGACTTGTAACGTCTAAAATGATTCTACAGCCACCATCCTTTTTTGGTCTAGAAAAAATACAAGATATGAACTGGTGGTTTTGATAAATTGTTTTCTCAATTACCCCTTTTTTACTCAATATGTCAATTTCTACTTGAATGATTCTAATCTCTTCTTTAGAGAAATAATGTATTTGTCTTGGAATATGTTGAGTAGGGGGATTTTCATTTTGGTAGAATTCAATTCTGAACCCCATTATATTGCATAGTATATAAGCATCAGATGCCATTCTTTTAGGAAGAATTGTAACCTTCCCCCATCTGTGAATAGGACACATCTGATATGTTTCTATTAGAACCAGAACCACCTACCTCAGGGTTTGCTGGTGTCACTTTTTGTACCTTGCCCCTTGTGGGAATACCATGTCCTCCACGTCCTGGGGTCATGCGCCAATATCTTGTATGCGGGTACGAGCGACTTGTTCCTTCACCAGTTCTAGCCACCCTTCGGTATGGATATTGCCTTCGTACTGTTCTGCCAAACATCGGTGGTTTCATCATACTGATCGTTTTTGATTCTTCGTTTAGAACTTTCAGTTTTTTGGCAAGCTCTTCTCCAAAGAGTAAGTATGGCAATTGTATATTTGATGGTTTACAGAGCCCTGCAAACTTAGGATGTATGTTAGATCTTATCGCAGTTTTACGAATACAGTTTATTTCAAAATGTGCATTACACATCATCCCCATAACATCCTGTTGTGACGTTGTCACATTTCCTTCTTCTGGGTCTCTGGCAAATGCCGTAATGCTTGACCCCATTAATCTTAGTACCCGCTGTAACCTCATTTCTTGAGCGCGTACTGCAGTGCCCATATAACTCCACACTTCACTGTTGACAGCTGGGACTACTAGCAGAGCGCAATTCTGCGGGATTTCATATTTGTTCACAATCTCATCCATCGTTGGTTCTTCCAAATGATGGGAAAGCAGGTGATTTATACTTTCTGCTATATCCTCTGGTAGAGGTTGTCCCTTGTGTCTGGGACTATAGAATTTTTGGGCCAGCCCTGGTGCATTACGTTTTTGTGTGGGACTCTGGTCTTCATATGATTCATTGTCAGAATATTGTGGATATTCCTCCTCATAATGAGTTTCACCTGGCATTTCTTCATCAGGTATTTCATGCACTGGCTCTCTGATAGACCTACGCTTCTTTGACCCTCTTTTGGGTATCTCAAACTCTTCCATAGAGCCGTATTCTGGCAGCCCACTTTTGGGTGCTGCTCCATATTCTGGGTCTCCTGTAGACCAACGTCTGAATTATCTTTCAGACATTTCTGTTGCTGGCTCATTGCTAGGCCAACATACATATTCATCATCATCATCATCATCAGGCCTTTCGGTCGCTGGCTCAAATCTGGGCCAACGTTTCCCAGGACCTCTCCTGTGTGTTCCATATGCTGGCTCTCCTCTAGGCCCGCGTTTTTTATACTCCTTCTGGAGTTTGCCTTTATAAATCATTTTACCCATGAGGAATTCCAGTCGATAAACTCTGTCTGACATGACTTCTGGTTCCGACTCGTCCGAGTCTACAGGCCTGTTAGTTTTCTTTTTGGCCTTGCTCCCTGTGGGTGTTTCAACGGGACTTTTTTCTCCCGTTTTAGAAGTAGTTGGTTTCTCTACCGTCGACTCTTTAGTCGGGCGCCCGCTACTCTCAGACATTTTGTCTTCTTGAGTGCTTACTGCGGTGCGCTTTCCTTTATTCCTCCCACCATTCTCCATATATTAAGACTTGCCTGTTCTCTGCACGCAGTCTCCACGGAGAAAAGCAGCCTGAAAGTGAAAGTAAAATACTTACCTTCAGGTTTTCTTTCACTCACCGCTTGGAGGGCTCCGTGCCTACTACTGCGGCCGCAGCGCAATGCGTGGACGGCCTTCTTCACGTAGTCACTCACGTGACTCCGAAGTAAAATTACTGAGATGGCTGCAAGAGGGCCAGGGCTGGGAACTGAATATTCAAGGGTATACCTCATATCGAAAAGACAGAGGGGGTGGGGTTGCCCTGTTGGTGAGGAATGAAATTCAGTCCCTTGCAAGGGGTGACATTGAAACAGGAGATGTGGAGTCAGTATGGATAGAACTAAGGAATTGTAAGGGTCAAAATACCCTAATGGGACTAATCTACAGGCCCCCAAACAATAGCCTGGACATAGGGCGCAAGTTGAATCAGGAGTTAAAATTGGCAAACGTAATGCTGTGGTTGTTATGGGATATTTCAACATGCAGGTAGACTTGGAAAATCAGGTTGGTACTGGACCCCAAGAAAGGGACTTTGTAGAGTGTGATGGATTCATAGAACAGCTTGTATTGGAGCCTACCAGGGAGAAGGCATTTCTGGATTTAGTGTTATGTAATGAACCGGATTTGATAAAGAACCTTGAGGTTAATGAGCCATTAGGAGGTAGTGACCATAACATGGTCAGGTTTAATCTACAATTGGAGAGGGAGAATCGGAGGTGTTAGTGCTACAATTTGAATAAATGGGACTATGGGGCCATGAGGGAGGAGCTGGCCAAAATTGACTGGAAAGATACGCTAGCAGGGATGACAGTAGAACAAAAATGGCAGGTGTTTCTAGGAATAATGCAGAAGGTGCAGGATCAGTTCATTCCTAGGAGGAAGAAAGATTCCAAGGGGAGAAAGGGGCGACCATGGCTGACAAGGGACGTCAGGGACAGTATAAAAATTAAAGCAAAGAAGTACAACATAATAAAGATGAGCGGGAAGCAAGGGGATTGGGTAATGTTTAAAGAACAACAGAAGATAACCAAAAAGACAATATGGGGAGAAAAGATGAGGTACGAAGGTAAGCTAGCCAAGAATATAAAGCAGGATAGTAAAAGCTTCTTTAGGTATGTGAAGAGGACAAAAATAGTTAAGACCAAAGTTGGACCCTTGAAGACTGAAAAAGATGAATTTATTATGGGGAACAAGGAAATGGCAGATGAGTTGAACAGGTACTTTAGATCTGTCTTCACTAAGGAGGACACAAACAATCTCCCTGATATAGAAGTGGCCAGAGGATCTGGGGTGATGGAGGAACTTAAGGAAATCCACAGGCAGGAAATGGTGTTGGATAGGCTGATGGGACTGAAGGCTGATAAATCCCCAGGGCCTGATGGTCTGCATCCCAGGGTACTTAAGGAAGTGGCTATAGAAATCGTGGATGCATTGGTGATAATTCTCCAATGTTCTATAGACCCAGGATCAGTTCCTGTGGATTGGAGGGTAGGTAATGTTATCCCACTTTTTAAGCAAAGTGGGGGAGAGAAAACAGGGAATTATAGACCAGTTAGCCTGACATCGGTGGTGGGAAAGATGCTGGAGTCAATTATAAAAGATGAAATAGCCAAACATTTGGATAGCAGTAACAGGATCGGTCCGAGTCAGCATGGATTTACGAAGGGGAAATTATGCTTGACTAATCTTCTGGAATTTTTTGAAGATGTAACTAGGAAAATGGACAAGGGAGAGCCAGTGGATGTAGTGTGCCTGGACTTTCAGAAAGCATTTGTTAAGGTCCCACATATGCAATTATCGGGCAAAATTAGGGCACATGGTATTGGGGGTAGAGTGCTGACATGGACAGAAAAGTGGTTGGCAAACAGGAAACAAAGAGTAGGGATTAACAGGTCCCTTTCGGAATGGCAGGCAGTGACTAGTGGGGTACCGCAAGGCTCGGTGCTGGGACCGCAGCTATTTACAATATACAACAATGATTTGGATGAAGGGATTCAAAATAACATTAGCAAATTTGCAGATGACACAAAGCTGGGTGGCAGTGTGAACTGTGAAGAGGATGCTATGAGAATGCATCTGGTGACTTGGACAGGTTGGGGGAGTGGGCAGATGCATGGCAGGTGAAGTTTAATGCGGATAAAGGTGAGGTAGCAAAAACAGGAAGGCAGATTACTATCTGTTGGGAAAAGGGGAAGTACAACGGGATCTAGGGGTCCTTGTACATCAGTCTATGAAAGTAAGCATGCAGGTACAGCAGGCAGTGAAGAAAGCGAATGGCATGTTGGCCTTTATAACAAGAGGAATCGAATATAGGAGCAAAGAGGTCCTTCTGCAGTTGTACAGTGCCCTAGTGAGACCACACCTGGAGTATTGTGTGCAGTTTTGGTCCCCTAATTTGAGGAAGGACATTCTTGCTATTGAGGGAGTGCAGCGTAGGTTTACAAGGTTAATTCCCAGGATGGCGGGACTGTCATATGCTGAGAGAATGGAGCAGCTGGGCTTGTACTCTCTGAAGTTTAGAAGGATGAGAGGTGATCTCATTGAAACATAAGATTGTTAAGGGTTTGGACACGCTAGAGGCAGGAAACATGTTTTCGATGTTGGGGGAGCCCAGAACCAGGGGCCATAGTTTAAGAATAAGGAGTAAGCCATTTAGAATGGAGACGAGGAAATACTTTTTCTCACAGAGAGTGGTGAGTCTGTGGAATTCTCTGCCTCAGAGGGCGGTTTAGGCAGGTTCTCTGGATGCTTTCAAGAGAGCTAGACAGGGCTCTTAAAAATAGCTTAGTCAGGGAATATGGGGAGAAGGCAGTAAAGGGGTACTGATTGGGGATGATCAGCCATGATCACATTGAATGGCGGTGCTGGCTCGAAGGCCCGAATGACCTACTCCTGCACCTATTGTCTACTGTCTATTGTCTATCATTTGCAGATCCCATATAACAGTGTAGGCTGCATTTGCAGTGTTTCATTGCTACAACCAGACAATTCTTGAATGCTGCCTCCCTTTGTTAATATTGGCTAAATCAAAGACACCATAAAAATGGAGGATCCCTGCACTTGTCAGAATCGCTTAACCCTTGTCAGCTGAATTTTAAAGGCTTTGATTGGCGCCAGCCAGTCTAGGCTCACACTGATATGCAGGATGGCACGGGGTCCAGGTGTACTCCCTGTTTCTCTTAAATTGATAATATGTATAGCAGTTTTGCAGATGAACCTTAAATGCATAATTTCTATTGGAACGCTGCAAAAGCATTGTAAACAGTATTCATAATGTTGCATGACGGCCATCCTGTTAATCGATAACTGGTCGAACTGTTGAGCCTTGGAGAAACTGTTTGAATCTCAAGGCACATGTTTCAATGTTTGTACTTGTTAGCTTCCTTCGAGAGCTTTCTTTCTTATACAATGCATTAGCCACTGTATTATTGGGTTAGGGAAATGTCTGTTATGTATGGGGTTAATCGATATCTGTAATTGGATTGTAAAGGGACCGCCCTCGTGTGGTTCGGCCCCTCAAAGTCCGGGGACCTGTAAAAGTCCGCTGCCACGAGGTCCAACGTCGATCTTCTGGGAGAGCGCTTAGGACTGCCCGACCTTCTAGTGTGTCTCTGTTTGAGGGAGGCCTAGAGGGCTTGATCAGGCAGATACGAGGATCAAACCCGCGGTGGTTAGGTATAGTAGTTGAACTGTAATTGTGTTTTGTCAAAATAAAGATTAGTTGCGCAAGGTACACAAAAATGCTGGAGAAACTCAGCGAGTGCAGCAGCATCTATGGAGCGAAGGAGATAGGTAACGTTTCGGGCCGAAACCCTTCTTCAGACTGATAGGGGGTGGCGGGAAGAAGGAAGGAAAAAGGGAGGAGGAGGAGCCCGAGGGCTGGGGGATGAGAGGAGACAGCTCGAGGGCTAAAGAAGGGGAGGAGACATCAAGGGCTAACAAAATTGGGAGAATTCAATGTTCATGCCTACCGGATGCAGGCTCCCCAAGCGGAATATGAGGTGCTGTTCCTCCAATTTCCGGTGTTGCTCACTCTGGCAATGGAGGAGACCCAGGACAGAGAGGTCGGATTGGGAATGGGAGGGGGAGTTGAAATTCTGAGCCACCGGGAGGTCAGGTAGGTTCTTGCGGACCGAGTGGAGGTGTTCAGCGAAACGATCGCCCAACCTCAACTTAGTCTCACCGATGTAGATCAGTTGACATCTAGAGCAGCGGATGCAGTAGATGAGGTTGGAGGAGATACAGGTGAACCTCTGTCGCACCTGGAACGACTGCTTTGGTCCTTGAATGGAGTCGAGGGGGAGGTAAAGGAACAGGTGTTGCATTTCTTGCGGTTGAAACGGAAAGTGCCTGGGGAGGGGGTGGTACGGGAGGGAAGTGCTTGATTCAGTGGTTTTTGACTGAAACTAGACTGGGGGGAAGCTTAGACTGATCAATTTACACCTTGACCAAGCAGAAGTAAAATACTTTTTTTCATTCTGTGACTTCCTTGTTATTTGCAAAATGCCTTGTTATAGTGACCAAAATACTTGTACATTCACACACTTACACTGGGGAACTTTCTCGATTTCAAAATTAACCCTTATATATTTTTTCCTGAGTTCCAATCTGCACAAGATTTACTGAAGACTGGTAATGTTGAGTCACATAAACATTTTTATTTGATAATTCTTTCAGTTATGCACATAGAAAATATTAGTAGTTATATTTTGTTACCACTGCTTCCGGAAAATTATTTAAAAAAATATGTTGTCAGCAAAATAAATTAAAATGACAATATTGGGCAACATGCCTTTATACATTATGTATATCACATATGGTTAACACATTTGAGAGCATATGGCAAAAATGATTATTTTTACTGAACACCATAGAACCGAGCAAGCTCATCCCTAAACTTCTAGACATTGGTCTTGAGGCCTCCATCCCCAACTGGCTTCTCAAATTCTTGACTAGCAGATATTTCATCCACCTGGACACTGGTACCCCTCAGGGTTGTGTGCTCAGTCCCTTGCTCGTCTTCCTGTACATCCCGTGACTCGACAACACCAAGCACAATGCCAACTCAATCATTACGTTTGTCGATGATAAAGATTTAACCTGGTGGATCTACAACAATGATGAGACAACAACAACAAAGAGATCAAGAACCTGGTGTCATGTTGTCAGGTCAATAATCTAGCCCCTGACATCAGCAAGATGAAAGACTCGGTTGTTAATACAAGGAAGTGAAGGGGTGAACGTTCACTGTCATCAACAACAGAGACACTGTAAAGATGGTTGACCAAGCTCCTAGACATTCATATCACCAGCAACTTGATCTGATCCCTTCTTACTGATGCGATGATGAAGACAGCGCATCAGCATATTTACTATTTGTTTGGTGTCTGGGATGATTGAGTACATCCATGAGGATTCTCTGGAACTACTGTTGCGTCAAGTATTTTGACGAGGTGCATCTCAGCCTGATATAGTAACTGTTCTGTGCTTGATGGTCTGAACCTGCAGAGAGTGGTGAGCACTGCCCAGTCAATAGACAATAGGTGCAGGAGTAGGTCATTTGACCCTTCGAGCCAGCACCGCCATTCAATGTGATCTTGGCTGATCATCCCCAATCAGTACCCCGTTCCTGCCTTCTCCCCATATCCCCTGACTCCGCTATTTTTAAGAGCCCTATCTAGCTCTCTCTTGAAAGCATCTAGAGAACCTGCCTCCACCACCCTCTGAGGCAGAGAATTCCACAGACTCACCACTCTATGTGAGAAAAAGTGTTTCCTCATCTCCGAGCCTTGCGATACCCCACTAGTGACTGCCTGCCATTCTGAAAGGGACCCCTTAATCCCTACTCCTTGTTTCCTGTCTGCCAACCACTTCCATGTCAGCACTCTACCCCCTATACCAAGTGCCCTAATTTTGCCCACTAATCTGCTATGTGGGACCTTATCAAATGCTTTCTGAAAGCCCATCATAGGCTTGTAGTCCATCATAGGAGTCCATCATAGGCTTGTCACTTACTTCCATCCAGTCTACCTTCATGGTGTATTGCATCAGGACTGGTAGAAGTATTGTCAAGAATGCCTGTCACCGAAACTATTTTCTTTTCCCTCTTCTATCTCCTGAGAGAAGATATGAGAGACTGAATAATTGGAAGTCCAGACTTAAGAATAGCTTCTTCTCCATTGCTATCCAATTCCTGTACCAATTATTTATTTCACATCCCATTCGCAGAGGCGTTGCTATAGATGGAATGGAATGGAATTATTTATTGTCACATGTGACTAAGCACCGTGACATTCTTCACTCGCAAACAGAATGTAAACAAATAGGAGCCACCTACGGCGCTGACAAAGTAACAAAGCACGCCTGCTCCTCATTTTGTTCTCCCCCCTCACGGGAGATTAATTGTTTAGATTTAACAATGACACAAAGTAATTCTTCAATACTTCACCAACATTTGGATTAGATCATGTTCTCAGATGCTACCATGGGACTTGAAATACAACTGTCTCTCATTGCTACCCGGGATCTAAATCCATGGGTGATTTCCTTTTCAGTGACCCACGCTCCCTGTATGGTTGAGTGGCGAGTGGACTCTGAGTGAGAGAGACCCCGGGAAGGAACAGGATCTCTGGTTGGGTCTAGGATTCAAGGGGTGGGTGGTGGAGGTAGGCCCTCATGGGCTAAGTAGAGGGAATGTATTTTTAAAATGAGGACTGGGCAGGCTGCAAAATTGTATACCTTTCCTGCTTGCTGATTGCTGCAGGGAAGTTTGGTGACATTTCCAAGCCGTGCCCTTACTTGTGTTGTTGGAGGTTTGTGTGTGGAGAAGTGAGGCCGCTATCCATCCACAAAATAAACACAGCTGATAAACATTAAGGGTTCCCCTGCCGGTCCCACGGGAAGATGGAGCATTGTTTATCATCGGCAAATGCCATAAGGTCACACGGCCACCTCCCCCGCCGTCGATGTGCAGTGCAGAGTTTTCCAGCAGTCCAGCTGGCTCAACCGAGTCAGAGATTTGGCAGCCCCGAAGACAAACAGAGCAGTGCACATTGCAGCCACAAACGCTCAACCAGGCAAAGATGGATCTTCAGTCGAGTGATCCCTCCCTGTAGGGTTGAGTCATGTAAAGAACAGTAACAATCCACTTACCTGCACTTATCCTTTTAACCAAGGTCAGCGACCCCATTCATACAAATGATCATGTTACATAACCAGCCATCTGGGCCCGCAGCTTAGGGTTTTTGTGCTCTGACTCTGGTCACAGCTCTGTGTCCAGCAGCTTTTGTGTTGCAATGCTCGGGTGCAGAAGGCAGATTTGTGCGCATTGTTGTTACCAGTGGTTCTCTGCAGAATCATTGGCTAGAGATCAGCATTTCACCTGAAAAAATGTTCTGCTAATATGCACCAATCTTTATGTCAAGTTTTTTTACATCAATCTTTGAGGTGTCAGCAGTTTGGGAAATAAATAGCAATTTAGTTCTGAACAAAGCACAATGATAGATACACTGTCGAGATGGTTGATTACTTGAAGCGTGTTTGAGTTGGGCTGAAGGTCTTGTTTGAGTGCTGTATGACTCTATGGAATCGTATGTGCAGTGGGGAGGTTGCAAAGAGGTTCAAACGCAGGGCCGCCACCTCTCACTCATTGAGCGTGAGACTCATGCATTTCGTACAATTCTCACGTTCTCACACTGATCACAGAATTTCTCACACTCAAAAAAAAAAAAAAAAAATAAAGAAAGTCACGAACAATTCAATTCGCCCAGAGCTTCCAGATCTCCTCCACACTCACCAATGAAAATAGCTTTCGGTCGGCGGGTTTCCCATAAAGAACGAGCAATTTGATTGGCTTAAGCCCATCGCATAAGTTTGACCTTCCACAGGAATATGATGAGATGCTGCTTTACAGCTTGCAACTTAAATGGTTTTGCTTCCATTTCACAAGAAAAGTAAGATGCAAATATATTCCTGATATCACTTGTCACATTACTTGTGGCAATACATAAGGACCATGCTAATTTTTGCGTGCAGTGGAAATGTAATTCATAACGTGGTCTGGGCTCAACTGGGCTGAGTCGCTCCAGAATCTGTGTCCTTTTGTGTATTAATCAGTTCCTTGTTTCTACATTTTGACTTGTCTATATTTGTAGCCATAACTTATGCAAACTTCTGGCGGAATTCAGTGGAAGTTTGCTCAGATTGAGAGGGACATTAACCTTGACACATTCAGCGATCAGCTCCAGTGCATCAAAAGAAACTTGGTCATTAGTCCAGTGGTTACATTTTTCAAGATTTACTTCTTACAGTGCTGGAGGATGTCACATACCATGAGTAAATATTGAGCCAAAGTGTCGCCAGTATTTTCTCTGCGAGGATGTGGATCAGATGGAATTAATCTTTCTGTTTATTAATTCCCAGAAGAAGTGAAGCAGCAGCAGAACTTATTTGGTGTTATAAAAGCTGCCTTAAACGATGTAACTTCAGTAATTGTTACATTAATGCCAGGCTTAAGCAGCATCAGAGGCTACATGTGTTGCATTTAGTGTTGCTGTTGTCCTGATAGAACATAGAACACAGAGAAATAAGGGCCTGTCCCACTTTCACGACCTAATTTACGACCTTTCTTACTCGTGGACATTTTTCATCCGGCTAGAAAAAACGCCCCAACCTACTTGATGCCACGAGTATCTATGACTAGCATCACGGCCTGCTACGACCTACCTACGACCTCCTACGACCTCGTGACGACCATGCTGTGAGTATGAGTCAAGGGCAAACTCGGCAGAGGTCGTGAATCAGGTCGTAAAAGTGGGACAGACCCTTTACTCTTCCTCTCTCCTGAAAAGAAGAAAGAAAAATAAATTTCGGGGCGCCACGGTGGTGCAGCGGCAGAGTTGCTGCCTTACAGCGCTAGAGACCTGGGTTCCATCCTGACTATGGATGCTGTCTGTACGGAGTATGTACGTTCTCCTCGTGACCATGTGGTTTTTCTCCCACATTCCAAAGACGTGCAGGTTTGTAGGTTAATTGGCTTCGGTAAAAATTGTACATTGTCCCCAGTGTGTAGAATAGTGCTAGTGTACGGGGTATTTCTCTCCCATCTTCAACACCCAGCCTCTCTCGTTGTTCTTTTCACTCTGATCTGACCAAAAGTCTTATCTTAAAGCACACAAAGCTCTGGAGTAACTCAGTGGGTCAGGCAGCATCCCTGGAGAACATGGATATGTCATGTCGCAGGTCAGGACCCTTCATCAGTCTGAAGAAGGGTCCACACCTAAAATATCACCTATCCATGTTTTCCAGAGATACTGCCTGACCCACTGAGTTACTCGCTTTCTTGTAAACAAGCATCTGTCATAGAGTCATAGTTTTACAGCGGAAACAGGCCCTTCAGCCCAACAGGCCCACACCAGCCAATATGTCCCATCTACACTAGTTCCACCTGCCTGCATTTGGCCCATATTCCCCTAAACCTGTACCTATCTCACTGTTCCTCATGTGCTGCACCTGTTGATCTACTGTGGAATGCAATTAGGAATGTAATTTAGCATAACCTTATTCATACCTAATGCAATTTAAAGCATAAATGTTGCATTCAAATGTAAGTTAAAAGACTCGCTACAGTATGCACCAAAGCGGTAGGCGGCGCGACTCTCGTCAGCAGCGGCCTCTGCAGCCCGTCTGCGTTTTTATTATTTTTTGTCTATGTTTCTATGTAGTTTTTGTTATTTTTTGTTGGGGGGTGTGTGTGTGGGTGTCTGGGGGTGGGGTGTGAGGGAGGGGGTAACTTTTAAATCTCTCCTTGCACGGGAGACCCGACCTTTTCTTTGTCAGGTCTCCGTTGTCGTTGGGGCTGCAACGAGGAGCCGCCTCCAACAGGAGAAGACCGGGGACTCTGGTGCTGACGATTCACCTCACCGTCGTGGAGCTGGCCGAGTCCAGAGAGCAGGTGGAGCGGTGGTGGAGCGCTGCTGCTGCTGCGGCCCGACCTCCGGAGATTCGGAGGCTGCAACTGCGGGTCTGGCGGACGGCGGCACCGGGAGCCCGCGGGTCCCTGGAGGGAGACCGCTTTTCAGGACTCTCGCAACGGCGACTTCTCCCGCCCGAGTTGCGGGGTCAAAGAGCTCCAGGAGCGGGGCCTGACATCACCGCCTCGCGCGGCTTGGAATGGCCACGGGACTGCGAGCGACGCCGGGGGCTCTAACACCAAGACCCGGTGTGCAACCTCGCACCACCCGGCGTGGCTTTAATGGCCACGGGACAATCGCCATCGCCAGCCGGGGGCTTTGACTTTGACTTTGACATCGGGGGGGGAGGAAGAGTGCAGTGGAGAGATAAGTTTGTTTGGCCTTCCATCACAGCAATGTGATGGATGTTTATGTAAATTATGTTGTGTCTTGGGTCTATTTGTTTGTAATGTATGGCTGCAGAAACGGCATTTCGTTTGGACCTCAAGGGGTCCAAATGATAATTAAATTGAATCTTGAATCTTGATCTTGAATTGCACAATTTCAAGCTGAAAAATACAAAAGCTCACTACCGTGTGTAGGGGGGGGACACCCCCCTCCCACACCGCCCTCCCCTCCATCGCTGCGCTCTCTCGCAATTTCTCACTCTCAACTCTCACCCAATGTTGGCAGCCCTGCAAACGGAATGTTGGTAAGTGAAGTGAGCATGGCGGATTGGAACACAAGGAGCTGCAGATGCTGGAATCTTCAGCAAAACACAAACTTCTGAAGAACTTAGTGGGTCAGGCAACATCTGGGGAGGGAATGGACAGGTGACATTTTGTGTCAGGACCCTTATTTTGACCCCCTTCTTCAGAGATTATGTCAGCAAATTAATTTTCATGTGATCGTGTGCTTATATTTCACAGGGAAATGGTCAACGCATGGTTTGCTGAAAGAGTGCACACTTCAAGTGAAACGGTGAGGGATTTAAACTCCGTGCATCACAAGGCCTGGCCGGAGCTTCTAACCCCAGGGACTCCTACCAGAAAAATCTCAGCTTCCGAATTCGACAGACCTCTCAGACCCATTCTTGTTAAGGATTCTGAAGGGGCGTTAACATTTGTCTTTGATTCCGACAAGAAGGATCATATGCCGTTAAAAGTTCATAAATCTGGCTGTGAGGCCACACCAGTCAATGATCAGTGCTCCAGACTTTTAGAGCTTGTCAAAGACATCTCCAGCCATTTAGATGTTGCAGCACTCTGCCACAAAATCTTTCTCCACATTAACGAAGTGATTGAGGCTGACAGGTATTCGCTTTTCCTGGTGCACGAGGACAGCTCAAATGAAAGGTTTCTTGTCAGTACACTCTTTGATGTTGCAGAGGGATCCACTCCTGAAGAGGCTTCAAACAACTGCATTCGGTTAGAATGGAACAAAGGGATTGTAGGATACGTGGCAGCTACTGGGGAACCACTGAATATTAAAGATGCATATAAGGTTTGTAGAGGTCTTTATTTACACCTGATGCAGAAATACACTTGATTACTCCATAAATCATTGATGGTGCTTTTCCTTCTTATGTTAAGCTCGACAGAGCAGTCTTACACATTTTTACATGGATTTATTTGCACAATCAAGGACTTTTTTTTGCCGTGGATAAAATACATGATGTCAGTACAATAAAATGGAACTGGAAAACTGCACAGAAATGTTAAACAGACCTTGGTGATTCAAAACATACTCAGGATTTAAATAAGAAAATCATAATATTTAGTTTTCATTTTAGTTTTCAGGAAGACTGATTCATCAACAATTACAAAATGGTAAACACACCAAAGAGAAACAAATGTCGTCAAACGCTCATCATGTGTTAACCCAATCATCCCCAGGATCAGTCCTGTAAACCTCCTCTGGAACCTCTCCAACGCCAGCACATCCTTCTTCAGATACGAGGCTCAAAACTGCTCACAATACTCCAAACGCAGTCTAACCAGTGCCTTATAAAACCTCACCGTTATAAACCTGTTTTTTATATTCTTTCAAAATAATAGTCCTCTCAAAATAAATTCTAAGTTTGCAGTTGCCTTCCTTCACCAACACTCCCAAGTCCCTTTGCACCCCTGATTTCTGAATCCTCTCCCCATTGAGAAAATAATTTACGCTCCTATTCCTACTACCAAAATGCATGACTCCACACTTTGCTGCATTATATTCCATCGGTCACCTGTTTGCTCACTCTCCCAACCTGTCCAAGTCCTTCTGCAGAGTCCCTGCTTTCACAACACTACCAGCCTTTCCCGCTATCTTTGTATCAGCTGCAAACTTGGCTAAAAGCCTTCAATTTCCGCATCCAAATCATTGATATACAACGTGAAGAGTAGCGACCACAGCACCAGCAGAACTCCACTAGTTCTGGCAGCCAACCAGAAAAAGCCATCTTTATTCCAACTCTTTGCCTTCTGCCATTGAGCCAACCTTCTATCCAAGCTGGTATCTTCTCTCTAATACCTTGGGTTTCCGTCTTCTTTAGCAGCCTTGCTCCCGGCACCTTATCAAAGGCCTTCTGAAAATCAATAACTTCAATAAATGCAGGTTTAAATTTAAGTAAGAAAATAACTGATTATTGTCTACATCTGTAACTGCCTTTTTAATTTCAAACCTTCTTCTTATAAATATAGTAAGTTGCCAGCACCAGCACCCTAGAAATATCGAGAAGAGAGTCCCAGTAAACAATGGGAAATAAATCTCCAGCACCAAATTCCATTTGTGAGCATCCATGCACTGCTGCATTGCAGATGATTATTTATAATAGGATTCTCCTTTTAAATACAAACATAATATCCAGGAATAAGTAATGAAAAAAAATATCTCCAGGGTTAAATATCCTTTTTAAGCAAGGGCTGCTGTATACTTGAGTCAAGTTACAGACTAAAGATTAATAAATACAAGGGTAAAAAGTCTATAATCTAGTTTAATTAATATTGCATGACAATTATTGTTTTGGTTTGGTAAATAATAGGCAATCTGTCATTTATTATTTACTATTGTTTCTGTATGCAATCATTGATGATGTCTTACAAAGTCTTCTATAATTCCACAGGACTCCAGGTTCAATGCCGAAGTCGACCAGTTCACAGGGTATAAGACACAGAGTATTCTCTCCATGCCAATAAAGAACCACGAAGGGGAGGTAGCTATCTATTACATTATGATTTCCGACCTATTTGTGCTGCTCTATTGAGGAGCTCAGAGATAATTTATATTACCTTCAGTAGTGCCTTCCGGTCTTGATGATTTCATGAGCTCATATCTGGAGCAGTGCAGAACATTCAGTGTGATCTTACCAGATACTGTATAGCGCCAATGTGATTTGTAGGGATTAACGCAGCAAACCCTGCAAATGCCCGGCAGGATCTGTTGGAATTAAGACCGAACATAGACACAAAATGCAGTAGTAACTCAGTGGGTCAAGCACCATCTCTGGAGAGAAGGAATAGGTGATGTATTGGGTCAAGACCCTTCTTCAGACTGAGAGTCAGGGGAGAGGGAAACTGGAGATATGATCAGGTACAAAGAAAAAAATGAATGAAAGGAATGCAAAGGACAAATCAAAGCCATTAATTGGAATAAGGATTAAATAGTAAATTTTAATTTGCTTTGTATCGCAGCATCCTACTTTTTATTTGTGCTGCCTTGCAGTATATCAATATGACAAGCAGCAAATCAACTACATCTATCTTCATTTGCTTTGGCAATTTCAATCCAATTTACAGTGTAAAGGTGATATTTTCCTTTTATAGTTCCAAAATGCAATATCTGTGCGAGGTGGTTCTTGCAGCAGTTCAAGGTGGCATGCCACCATCAACTCCATCAAGCAGTTAGGGATGGGCTGGAAATAATTATTGCCAATGGCATCCCAACCCATAAATTAATTTTAAAATGGTGCTGGTGAAAAGGGGATGATAATGGGGCAAATAAAGATCAACCAAAGATGGTGTAAATGGATGTAGAAATTGTTGAACTGATTGTAATGCTCAAGGACAGAGATATCAAATAGAAACGTGATGTAGAACGAAAATGAGTGTTGCCATTTCTTCAATTTTTGTCATTTAGATCAAGAAGCATTATCAATTCTGCACTGATTTTGCTGTTAATAAGTGCAGGTGAATTGAATGGTGTTTGGATCAAAGTGTTTGAAGGTGTATCCTTTTGGAGTACTATAAGATTAGTACAGACCCAAATAGTTTTGTATGGTTTTCCTACAATTGTCAAAGAATTGAAATATTCTTAATAATAACACCTGTAAGAGTATTGTTAGCTTTATTGTGGTGCTGGCATGAAGGGCCATATGGCCTACTCCTGCACCTATTGATACAGCATGGAAACAGGCCTTTCAACCCATTGACTCCATGCCGACCATTGACCACCCATTCACAGTATGTTATCCTACTTTTTCATTCACTCCTAATACACTATGGGCAATTTCCAGCAGCCAATTAACCTACAAATCCGTATGTCTTTTGGATTTGTGAGGAAACCAGAGAATTTGGAGGAAACCCACGTGGTTACAGGAAAACAGAACTCCACCCAGACAGCACCTGAGGTCAGGTTCAAACCCGGGTCTCTGGCGCTGTAAGGCAGTAGCTCAACCAGCTGTGCCATTGTTCTGATATCAAGTAGTGTGAGTTTCCAAAATTGATTATTATTGTTCCGTCCACAATAAAGTTTCATACAGGAAAGGGTAAGATTGATTTTTCTTTGACAACTTGAATGCAATTTGCAGCTGTACCATACAATTAAAGAATTGACCTGAAGAGGGGTCTCGACCCGAAACGTCACCCATTCACTTCACTCCAGATATGCCTGTCCCGCCCGCTGAGTTACTCCAGCATTTTGTGTCTACATTCACAAATTGTGCCGACTTTCATTTGTGTTTCATTGATTGCACAAAAGTTACCATTTGATTGAATCCAAATCTCACTTTGTTAAAATGTAAATTATGTAAGAGCAATTAGTTACAGGTTGCTCTTAACATCAAAATACCTTGATTCTCAATGAAATAAGAAAATATGGCATTTTTAGTTGCTTTCTGGTGATTTGTATAAGCCTCTCAATCTGAAAGAGTTAGCTACTATGTACTAACCAAGGACTATAATTGTTATCCTGTTCTGATAAAAAGGAAGGAGTGAGAGTTAGTTATTAATTGATTGTTGTCATATTTAAGCTTTCCTGGTATAAAAAGGCAATTGTAATGCATGATGGGATTTGGACAACTCCCATCGTGACAAGGGTTTTTTTTTAACTTAAGTTGAATAGTTCACAGCTCTCTTACAAGGTTTTTTCATGTAAGTTGAAGAGGTTAATCAGATAAGAAGGGGTCCAGAGGATGCCATTGGGATGACTGGCTTTTAGCAAAGAGTGAAAAACAATTCCATATTTGGAGGTGGCTGATGGTTTTTGCACATTACATCATGCAATTGGCTACTATGTACTGTCTGTACTGTATATAAAAAGGAAAACTCGTTAGTTTTTAATTGTTGTCATATTTCTTTTGGTGTAAAAAGGTGCTGCTGATGGGATTCAGACTTAAGTTAAAACTGAGGTTAATCAGATAAGAAGGGGTGTGAAAAACAAATCCATATTTCCTGATGGTTTTTGGTCTCTAGATTCAGACGTAAAACTGTTGCCTCACACCCGTCAGACGTTAAATTAAAGTTTTGTATGGTCTTAAGAATTTGTACTTTGTCTATCTTTTTAAGTGAACTTTTACAAATCCTCTAGGAAGTTGCTGATTTGGTGATTGTTGTGGAACAAATTGGGGTTGGGAAGAGAAGCAAAGAGGCAAAATGGGGAATGAAGAATGGCCAGGTCATTTTTTTCAAGGATGTGATGGTGAAAGGAACCTGTTTTGAGAAAGATTGATGTCCGGGGCTTCTGATCAGCAGCCCAAGTAGAGTGGTGCCCTTTTGTAAGATAAGTAAACCTCATACCTCAGGATATTACCTACTTCAATGTTTGCACACCTGCTATGTGAAGAAAATGTATGTGTGGCATCATGGTGCATGCCCAGTGGTTTCAATGTCTCTTCACTTTAAACTCAAGGGGAAGTTATATTAAATATCTAGAAATGTGCTTTTGTTTGTACAAGAGTAATGTGCGTACTGGTATGCTTTTAAATAAAATTAGTAAATAATTAGTAAATGTTATCTTATAATAAAATATTTCCAGGTCAATATATCCTTTGTTAATTTGGAACATTTGGTAGATTTATTACTAGCTTCAGCTATATTTAATTGCTGTACAACCATTTCTGTTTACAGGTAGTTGGTGTTGCCCAGGCAATCAACAAGAAATGTGGAACTCACGGAACATTTACCAAAAATGACGAAAAAGTAAGATGATATAATTTAAGATTATTTGCTCTTTCCATCCATTCAGACTATTGTGATTGACAATGACAGGTAAGCATATTTGATCTTACTGTCTGCAGGTTCCCCTCCATGATGCATGTTATTTTTCTGGAACTTTCTACCTTGCGGCACTCTAGGTATAACTTCAAAAAGGTGTGCACTATTTCAGGAAGTCAATTCACCTTCATCTTCAAAATAAATTAGGGAAGGCAAATACATTAGCTTTGGAATTGATGCCCAAATCCCAACAACAAATAAATAAATAATACAATGATAGACACAAAAAAACTGGAGTAATTCAGCGGGACAGGCAGCATCTCTGGAGAGTAGGAATGGGTGACATTTCAGGTTGGAAGAAGGGTCTCGACCCGAAACGTCACCCATTCCTACTCTCCAGAGATGCTGCCTGACCCGCTGAGTTACTCCAGCTTTTTGAGTCTATCTTTGGTTTAAACCAGCATCTGCAGTTCCTTCATACACATAATAAATAATACGAAACCTTTCATTTACTATTTACTATTGTAACATTAAACACTGAGTCTAATCATTTGAATTTATTGTTCTTTCATGGTTTGTGTATTTAAATTTGCAAATCCAGTTATCTAAAGACCATTTACATTCAAACAGAACTGCACCAGATTGTTATGCTCGAAAGAAGGTACTGCAGATGTTAGTTTACAAAAGAAGACACAGAGTGCTGGAGTAGCTCAGCGAGTCAGGCAGCATCTCTAGAGAACATGAATAGGTGATGTTTTGGGTCGGGACCCTTCTTCAGATTGAAGAAGGTTCCCAAGCTGAAACATCACCTAGCCATGCTCGCCTGAGATGCTGCCTGACCGGCTGAGGTACTCCAGCACTGTCATCTCCAGATTGATACGTTACTTCCCAGTTCAATGTGGTTTGAGTTAGAAAGGATCATAACCTTGGTATGCTCTTAGTTTCTGTTCTTGTAGATATTAGAGTGGCTGTGATTGGTATTAATGTGGACTTTCATCTCTATTTTTTCCTTCACCTCCAGGCCTGAAAGCAGTGAATTAACATAAGCTAGAGTTTCAAAATGGTGAAGGGCACTAAGTGATGATCTCAAATGGGGTCATTGATGTTGCTGGGAAATTTATCCCGGAGGTTCCTATTGCTCTTCTGGGTACTATGGTCATCATCATTAAATGATAAACAAGAGATTGTTTTAATCTATATTAATGTCGACATGATTCAACTGTGAGAGTATTGGCCTCTGAGTCAGAGAATACAGTTCAAGTTTCAGTTCAAAACTTAAATGTCGAATGTAGGGTAATGTTTTTGGTAAATGTGCCATCCTGAGTGGTAGTTAAGTCATATAATCTCAGACCAGAAGAGCAAAAAATGTTGCCCATTGTGCCTATGCTGGGTGAATGGAAATGTATCCCGATGCTAAGTAAGACATGGGATGCTAAAGTGAAATTGTGGTTATTTAATCTTCTTACTCAGCTGGATGTTCACAATATCTTCACAATATTTTACAAAAATTGAAAATGTAATTTTACAATGGTCATTCTGAGTGTTAGTTCTCTCAGATGTTGTGGTACAAAAAGTACACTGTAGAGTACACCTGAATATTTGAATTCAGCTGGCTATGAATTTTCTTCCTCTATAGGCAGGAGATTAGAGTCATCTTCATGACCAATATTCCTCACAAACATTGTGAAAAATAGATTCCTTCCTTTGATCTCTATCAGATTTGTGTGCAGATTTGCTATATATTATGTGAAATATGTTGAGATGCTTTTTAGATATGGTGAGCCTATAAACATGGAACTTTGATTTTTGCTTGAAATCTTGATAGACGATAGACAATAGAATAGTCATTACAGTCGTGGGAGAATAGTGATTACAGCATACCTTTAGTTATTGTTGGATGTAGTATAATTAGATTGGTTCATGTGTAGCTTGCTTCTATAGTAAAGCTGCTGTATCCCCAATTTTTTCAATCACCATGGACCATTATGCCACAGAAACTAGCCACTGACTGCCAGATTTGTCTGGACATGAATACATGCTGGAGTCTCTGTGCTAAATATGACATGCATTGGTACACCAGACTACTTATTCTGCACATTGCTAAATATGCAGACTAGTTAATCCAGCTTTTATGATTTATTTTACTGTGTAAATTGCTGAACAAATTGATTCCTTCTCGGTAATTCAAGATTTAACTTTGAATTATTTAAATCAAACAGGAGGAATTAGAAGGTTTTTCATAATATCAATATTTTCCTGATGATTGGTGTGCAGCACTAATATTCCAATTGTTTCAGGATTTTGCTGCCTATTTGACATTTTGCGGGATTGTCCTCCACAACGCAAAAGTATACGAGACTTCATTGCTTGAAAACAGACGCAACCAGGTAATTCCTAAACTGAGATGACATTGCAGTACCTCAGCATTAGTGCAAATGCTAGACATGGGCAATTGCTTGGGAAGGTGCAGTTGGGGAAGCTACACTAACAGTGGGAGAAGTGGGGTGGGACAGGAGGGCAGGTGAATTCCTGTAGTCTATTCTGTAAGATGCAAAACACTGGGAAAAAAATAATGGTCATACTCTTTCTCCAAGGTATCCAGCTTTTCTATTGAAGTTTTTAACGCTGTATCGAACCCTCATAAAAACATAATAAAAGGTGATCTCTGTGGAGAGAAAATCAGTTGCTGCCTGGTCTGCTGAATATTTTAATCATTTTATGCCCTTGTTCCTCAAACATTTGATCTTTTAGTTTAGTTTAGTTTAGTTTAGAGATACAGCGTAGAAACAGGCCCTTCAGTCCACCGAGTCCGCACCAATCAGCGATCCTCACAGATTGGCACTATCCTACACGCATTAGGGACAAGTTACGTCTTTGGACTGTGGGAGGAAACCAAGTTTCTCGGAGAAAACCCACGCAGTCAAGGGGAG
Organism: Leucoraja erinaceus; assembly: GCF_028641065.1. Taxonomy (NCBI): domain Eukaryota; kingdom Metazoa; phylum Chordata; class Chondrichthyes; order Rajiformes; family Rajidae; genus Leucoraja; species Leucoraja erinaceus. Next base: position 104,136,352 of record NC_073377.1, on the reverse strand, counting down.
AACGTACAAACTCCATACAGACAGCACCCGTAGTTGGGATCGAACCCGGATCTGCAGTAAGGCAGCAACTCCACCAATGCGCCCCAGGAATTTAAATCAACTATTGCTTTCCAAATGATTTTATCCAGTTACCTTGCATCTTCTGTCCACATTATAACAAATATTGCCTTTTGTTCAAAATATGAACAAATCACAACAGAATACAATCAAAAATATGTATTATCATTAGATGTGCTTCCTGGTCTTCAGTTAATATTAATTTTCCTCCAAGTACAAAGAGCTAGGAGATGTTAATTTAATGAAACTACTGTCTATTTTAACTCTTCCTATTTTTACCACTTTCCCACAAAAACAAAAAAGATAACACCACAACTGAGCAGCTAGATTAGCAGCTATATTTAGTAGTTTTTTTTATCAGGCTGCCGCTGGGCAATTGCACCAATTCACAATTTACATAAAATGAAATATTATTTTAGTTTAGTTTAGAGGTACAGCACAGAAACAGGCCCTTTGGCCCACCGAGTCCGCACTGACAAACGATCCCCGCACATCAACACAAGCCTACACACACTAGGGACAATTTTACACTTATACCAAATATACAAACCCAAGCCAATTAACCTACAAACTTGCACGTCTTTGGAGTGTTGTAGGTAACTGAAGAACTTGGAGAAAGCCCACGCAGTCACTGGGAGAACGTACAAACTGTATAGACAGCACCCGTAGTCAGGATCTAATCCGGGTCTCTGCTGCTGCTGCAAGCGCTGTAAAGGGCCTGACCCACTTACGTGTCCTTAAAACGTAAATTACGCGACCTCATGGTCGCGTTGAGGCGCATCGTATGGCCGTGCAAGGGCCGGTCCCACTTAGAAGCGTGGAGGGGTATGAACGCATGTAATCGCGCCCGACCTTCGCTGGACCATCGCAGCTCAACGCGACCATGAGGTTGCGTAATTTGCGTGCCAAGGACAAGTTAGTGGGACAGGCCCTTAAGGCAACAATTCTACCACTGCGCCACCATGCCACCCATTAGGTCCATTATTAGGACCATTTTCTTCAATCAAAATTCACTTTTTGGGTGGCATGTTTTTAGCTTTACTTTCTTGATTTGAACTGAGTGCCAACTATTCCACATAGTTTACTACAAAGCAAGCTCCTGGAATGAGAAAGCATTGCTTAGTTTAGTTTATTATTGTCAAATGTATCCCGGTACAGTGAAAAGCTTTTGTTTGCGTGCTATCCACTCAAAGAAAATATTATACATTAATTTAATCAAGCTGTGCACAGTGTCCACAGTGCACAGAAAAATGGAACAAGGGTACAACATTTAATGCAAAGAAATAACATTGAAGCCCAATAAAGTCCGATTAAAGAAAGTTGAAGGTCTCAATGAGATAGATGGGAGGTCAGGACTGCATCCTAGCTGGCGAGAGTACCATTCAGTTGCTTGATAATATCTGGGGACAACTGGTGCCGTGTGCAAACCTATAGATTGTGTTGGATTGGTATTTGTCTGCACAGTCGTCAGTGTGTCAGGAGAACAGTAAGGTGTTGAGAACTAATTCTTGCAAGAATTATCGTGGAGGATGATTTGTCACTTATCCACACAGATTGTGGTCTGTGGGTCATGAAGTCGAGGATTTGGTTGCAGAGGTGACTGCTGTCTCCAAGTTCCACAAGTATGGAGATGAGATTGGTTGTGATAATGGTATTGAAAGCAGAGCTGTAGTCTATGAATAGGAGTCTGATATAGGTGTCCTTCTTATCCAGGTGTTCCAGGATGAATGTCGGGCCAGGGCAATGGTATCAACCGTGGCAGTAGGAGAATTGCAATAAATCAAGGTTGCTTGGTAGGGTGAATGTGTGCATAACCAGCATCTTAAAGCACATCATGATTATAGATGACACCACTGGATGATAGTCATTAAGATATGAGATGGGGGAGGCACTGGCGCAGCAGCAAAGCTGCTGTCTTGTAGCGCAAGAGACCCGGTATCGATCCTAACCACGGGTGCTGTCTGTACGGAGATCATATGTTCTACCTGTGATCGCGTGGGATTTCCCCGGGTGCTCCGATTACCTCCCACACTCCAAGAGGTACAGGTTTGTAGGTTAATTGGCTTCAGTAATAATTGTAAATAGTCTCTAGTGTGATCGTTGGTTGGCGTGGTCAGTGGGCTGATGGGCCTGTTTCCATGCTGTATCGCTAAACAAAACAAAACTTGCTATTCTTTGGCACTGGGATGAAAGTAGTCTTCTTGAAGCAGGTGGGCACCTGAGAATGGAGTAGGGAGAGATTAATGATGTCCGTGAACACTCCTGCTAGTTGGTCCGCGCAGTTCCTAAGGATGCAGCCAAGGACAAAATGCATAAATGATGCAAGTCATTATTAATGTGCAACTTATTGCAACAGAGAGATAACCTCATGAAATATAAATCCCCAGTTGCTGAATTATCTATCCTATTCTGTCTAGGTTCATGAAGTGGCATCATGCCTTTATCTTGCCCCTCAGACTTCACAACGTTGCGGCATTTGTGTCTTTATTGCCCATTAGGCATGAAGTAGGCCTGGCCATGAATGGCCTGATCATTTCAAATCAATCTCCCAGTCAGAAAGTGAAAAAAATGGAAGTTTGTACCTTTAGGTAGTGAAAGTTGGTGCAGACTTTAAATATTTACTCTCTGTTTGCCATTTTTCTCCATTGATCCCGTTTTTCCCATCTTTCTACTTTTCACTGTGTCACTCACAATAACATTGTATTCTGTGATGTATTCTCAATTTTTGTTCTCCATTTAGTTTCAACGTCTTTAAATCTCATTGCTTAAGCTGCATATTGTTGGTCTCTTTTTCAACAAAGCCCCTTGTCCTCTTCTCAAGCAGACCCTTTGGACTAAGGATGACTTGCTTGTACTCCAGATTTGTAGGTTCTGCAATGACGGATGAGCCTAATGAGGAGCTTACAGATTTTGCCATGCTGCGATAAAATGAGTTTGATGGGGTAGGCCATAGGGGAGCATGTGAAGTGATGTTCCCCCAAAGAAATTTATACTTTAATTTTGTACACTCATCACATGTGGATTCAAGGTCTTCCATGGCATCCTGAATGTCACTTCACTACTTTGAGCGGGATTGAGTTTTGTCCATGTTAGAAACTCTGAGCAGGCCAGGCAGCATATGTGACAAAAGAGTCACAAAGTCTCTGCATCAGAACCTGAAAAGTTTGCTCTATTTTCATTTTCAAAGACGGCTCATCCGCTGAACATTTCCAGCATTTCCTGTTGTTTTCTTTTCAAATTTCCTGCATTGATTTAAAACAAAATGTCATAATGTAACTTTCTTTGCTTTATAACTTACTTTGAGATTGGGGCAAAATATACTGGGATGGTGTAAAGGAGCTGGTGAACAATTATGTAATAAGAGAATCATCCTGTTAATTTGCTGTCACCCAGAATTATTTTACATATGTAGCTGGGCATCAACATGGCAAGACTTGAACTTTTGAATCAACAGTGTCTAATTGCAGCACAGTTCCATTAAAGTTAACTCATTGAATATTGCTTGGTAACAATGAATGGATTATCTAATATGATAGGTTACATTTTATAGGTACTTAAATCACATACAGAACAGTACATGATAAGTTATCAACAAAAGGAACATGTTGCTGTTGACACAAGAAAGAGTGGTAGATTATTTTCAAACTGTCCTGAAGATACATGAGGCTAAAAATTATTCTGGTCTCTGTTATGAATATTGTAATAGCATCAATGAATCTTTTTTCACTTTGATTCCAAAATCATAAATCTTTTCATTTTCAATATTTCTACAATTTCATTAAGACGTTATGATCTGAAGAAACATTCCTAATGTGGTTAAAATATGCAGTGATGAATGAAACTCTCAACACATCACAATCTGATCAATACAGGGTATTACCTTCTCAAAAATGTTTGTATTGGAATGGAAAGAAAAAAAGAATAGTTCAAATTTGGTTAGAATTACATGCAAAAGAATAACATGCATTTTCAATGTATCAATAATGCTTTCTTTCTTTTCAAAAGGTTTTACTTGATCTTGCAACTCTGATATTTGAAGAGCAACATTCCTTGGAAGTAATTTTGAAGAAGATTGCAGCAACTATCCTGTCATTCATGCAGGCTCAGAGCTGTACCATCTTCATTGTGGATGACAACTCCTCTGTAAGCATCATAGTAGAGCTTATAATAAAAACCTTGTATTGTTTCTTCCTCGTTAAGAAAGGTCAAGAATATAATTCTTCAGCTGTTGAATTCTCACAATGTTCACCAAAATAACCTCAAAACTTACTATGAAGTTCTCTTGAACTTGTGCAATGGAACATGAACATGTTGAACATGTTTAGGGGCAAAATATTTCAACAGTCAGGTTGAGTTTGGTTTACATATGTTGCTAATATCAGTCAATAGACAATAGCCAATAGGTGCAGGAGTGGGCCATACAACACTTCAAGTCAGCACCACCATTTGTATAATCAGACTTTATCTTGCATTAAATGTTAAACCCTTTATCCTTCATCCACAATCTACCCCATTACAGCCTTCTCGCCATATCCCCTGACTCCGCTATCTTTAAGAGCTCTATCTAACTCTCTCTTGAAAGCTTCCAGAGAATTGGCCTCCACTGCCTTCTGAGGCAGAGAATTCCACAGATTCACAATTCTCTGGGTGAAAAGGTTTTTCCTCATCTCTGTTCTATATGGCCTACCCCTTATTCTTAAACTGTGGCCCCTGGTTCTGGAACATCGGAAACACGTTTCCTGCCTCCAGCATGTCCAATCCCTTAAAAATCTTATATGTTTCAATAAGTTTCCATCCTTCTAAATTCCAGAGTATACAAGCCCATCCACTCCATTTTATCAACACAGTCACAGTCCCACCATCCCGGGAATTAACCTTGTGAACCTACGCTGCACTCCCTCAATAGCAAGAATGTCCTTCCTCAAATTTGGAGCCCAAAACTGCACACATACTCCAGGTGTGGTCTCACTAGGGCCCTGCAGAAGGACATCTTTGCTCCTATACTCAACTCCTCTTGTTATGAAGGCCAACATGCCATTTGTTTTCTTCACTGCCTGCTGTACCTACATGGTTACTTTCAGTGACTGATGAACAAGGTCCCTCAGATCCCGTTGCATTTCCCCTTTTCCCAACTTGACACCTTTCAGAAAATAATCTCCCTTCCTGTTTTTGCCACCAAAGTGGATAGTCTCACATTTATCCACATTAAACTGCATCTGCCATGCATCTGCCCACTCACCAAACCTGTCCATATCACCCTGTATCCTCATAGCATCCTTCTCACAGTTCACACTGCCACCCTGCTTTGTGTCATCTGCAAATTTGTTAATGATACTTTGAATCCCTTCATCTAAATAATTAATGTATATTGTAAATAGCTGCGGTCCCAGCACCGAGTCTTGAGTCTCATGAGTTTACACCATAAGGTTGAAGCCACCCATTCCTTTTATCCAGAGATGGTGCATGTCCCTCTGAGTTCACCATTTTGTGTCTATCTTCACTTTAAACCTATGTCCTCTACGATGTCCTTTATGAAAAGTTCCACATTGTAAATCATGCAAAATATGTCATATCTGACATAATTTTTTTAGACTTTGGATTTGCTTGTTTTACTGCTTATCAAATCGAGGAATGATAGTCTGAGAGAACAGAAAATTCTCTATTAGGTATCCAGTGACAGTATATAATTATCTCTTGTTAGAAATGCCACAGAACCGTTGTAATTTTGGCCTCTCCCTTCGTTTCCTTGGCTATAAAACTGTTCACCATGTATCATATTCTTTCTCTTTCTTTTACTTATGCCACAAGCATAACATTTTGCTGCTGTGAATTCATAGATCTATGAAAAGTAAAATGAAGCTGCATAAGTAACAATATTCATTAACTAATCCTGTTGTCAGTGAGGGCAGGTGTTCAACCCTCTATGCAGGCTGACAAATGAGAGCAATTATAAGACAAAGAATTGAACAGAACGGAAATTGGATGCCAGAGGTTACATATGGTCAAACTTCCAGATGTTAGCTTTGGTTCATGCTTGTAAAATAGCATTTGGAATAATGAATAATGAATGGAACAAAACTAAACTTAACAGAAACAAGTGCAACATTACGAAAGTTTTGGTGTGTTTCATGAAACAAACTTGTTATTTAGGAGACTGCAGTGGAACTATAACCTTACAGAAAACAAAAAATGATTTGAAACCACATATACTGTAATTAAAATATTTTACTGGAACAAAATACATTTATCTTCAATAATACTGTTGTGTGCCACAGTGATTTATAATTGCATTATTTAGAAGCTCAGATATGTGACAACCAGGGAAAAGGTCAGGTATACTAAACAGTTTTGTCATGATTTAGGAAACTGGCATGTCGTAAATGCAGTTTGAACATTTGTAAATGAGAAAGTTTGTGTCAGACCAGAGATACAAGGACATTGAGATTAACAGGTTTCCTAAAATTTATTTTACTTTGTCATGGAAAAAAGACATTACACCATCAAAATAAAATAATTAGATTAAAATTGTTAGTTTATGATTTGGTTAGTAGTAACTCTACCCATGTCAGATCAATTACAGTTTTATTCTTCTAAATTGGTTTAATTATTTTCATTGATCTGCTTGATTAATTGATTACAGGATATCAGGTCAACCAGACCAGACTTAACAAGGACAATTTGTATTTAATATTCTTTAAATAACAGGAAGCATGGGTCTGAGGACATTTTTTCTTGATGTACTAAGACTGAAGGGAAAGGTTTGGCAAATCAATGTTTTACTTTTGTTTAACCTTTATAACAGTGTTTTAAAATTCCCTTAAATAAGGACTCAGCTTCCAGAGGTGGTCAGGTCTCAGTGTTTGGAGCGTGGATGTCATCATCCCTGTGATGGCTGCTATCTAACCAGAATTAATTTATTTGCGACATTAAAGATAATCTCTGTGATTTTAATTGCATTTTCAGGATTCATTTTCCAGTGTCTTTCACATGAATTCGGTGGAGCTAGAAGATCCAGCAGAGTTCCAGAGGAGGTAAAACAGTGCATCGTTAATGATCTTTCCTTGAAGCATAAAAACTGGGTTAGAGATGATGAAATTTGTTTCAGCAATAAACAGTAGCGCAGCTTTTATCCAATCACCCAAGCTGCATTTAAACCACAAATTGAATTTATTTTTACTCTATAAAGACCCTGGGGAAATCCAGTCATGGAAGCAATAAGTACATTTTGTTACTTGATCAAATAAATCTCAGTGCCCCAGATACTGTTGCTGAATTTTGAAACAAATACAAGAAATAATCATTGTCTCTCAAATAAAATATATATACGTATATTTTGTCCACCCCAACGTCATCTTTTATTTTCTTTCATCCATTTTCTTAGGTAAACAAATAAATTGGATATTCAAAAACTATTTAGTGTAATTAGAAGCAATTAAAATATAACTGAAACAGTGAAAGGCAAATGTTATAATGTTCAGATATGTTAAGTCTTATTGTATACTAGACCAAGTGCAGACCCGTTGGGTCTGTTCCCCCAACGTGCGGTTGTGGGAGGGGGAGGCGGCATGCAGTGTCATACACACTAACTATCCCCCCCTCCCCCTCTCACGCTAATTACTCCCCTTGATATTATATTAATATTATTAATTTTGCTCCTTTTACCCATAACCACCTTATCTACTGACACATAGCCCCCAACATGCAGTCACATCTAGAGAGAGGGGGGGGGGGGGTAGAGAGTTAGGGCAGAGAGAGAAGGGGCAGAGACAGAGACACAGAGAGAGGGGCAAGATGGAGAGGGGGGTGGAGAGGAGGAGAAGAGTGAGGGTGGGTGAGAGGGGAAAGGTGGGGGAGGAGGGGAGGCGAGAAAGAGGGTGAGAGTGAGGGAAAGAAATAGGGGGTGCTGAGTGGGGGGTGAGGGTGAGAGGTGGGGAGCAGGGAGGGGGAGGGAGAGGGGAGGGTGGAGGGAACAGGGTAGGGAATGTGGAGGGGAGGGGGAGAGTGGGGGGAGAGAGTGGGGGGGAGAGAGAGGGGGGGGGGGGGAGGGGGGAGAGAGGGGGGGAGGGGTAGGAGAGGGGGAGAGAGGGTGTGCTGAGAGGGGGGTGAGGTGAGGGGAGGGGGAGAGCTGGGGAGCGGGGAGGGGGAGGGAGGATGGAGGGAAGGGGGTATGGGATGTGTGGAGAGTTTAGGGGGGGGACGGTGGGGGAGGGGATGGAGGGGAGGAGGGGGAGAAAAAGAGGGGAGAGAGAGGGGTAGAGGAGAGGGAGAGGAGAGGGGGGAGAGGAGAGGGGGGAGAGGGGAGGGGGAGAGGAGAGGGGGAGAGGAGAGGGGGGAGAGGAGATGGGGTAGAGAGGGGGGGGGAGAGAGGGGGAGAGGGGGAGAGGAGAGGGGAGGGAGGAGGGGGGTAGAGGACATTTGTTCAGTGTCATTCAGAGCTCAGTGTGCCCTCCAGCTTGCAGAGTGATTGAGGCACACCACTTCCTGGTTTTATAGTCCCTCCCCCTCCCTCCAGCAGGGGCAGCAGAGAGAATGGTGAATATTTTTTAAACATTTATTTCTCTCTGATTTTTCATCGATGGGAAAAATACTCTGGTTCAGGAAGGCAGACGTGGGCTCTGATCGAGGTGGCCAAAAATGACGGCCGTAGGTGGCGGCGTTCTCTCGGAAATCGCAGCACAGTGGGCCAAAAGCGGTCAAGATCAGACTTTTAGTAATATAGATGTTAAATTTACAAAAAAAAAGATTAGCGAGAGGCAAAATCAAGACACATAAATTGGGTCAGAAAATAATGGCGTGGTGTGGTTTGATACTATTACGGACTCAGGATGAACTTTAAGGTAGTGAGATTCTCCCTTTCCTTTTTTATGTTATTCAAAAATAAACAGGAATTTGCATGCGTCAACTGTGAATTAATGCTGAATTTGAAGCAAAAATAACACCAGCATGTAAAGAACATTGGGTTCAATTGCACCAATTTTCAGATTGTACAGAGCTGTTCAGTTTGTTCCTGATTTGGGCGTCTGTATGTTGCAGTGTGGAATTTGGATAAGTGCAGATACCAGAGACATCCACTCCCATCACTGTGTTGAGGGGTTGAGCACACAAGCATTCTGAGCAGATGGGCCAGATGCACTTTGCCCCTGTCGAAAGCTTTACTCCAGCAATAGCTGCCGTATTTAGTGGAACTCCATCCATTTAAATGAGCGTTTGACGACACTTCACTCTAGTTTAGAAGAATGGGGGGGGGGGGGGGGGGGGGGACCTCTGAAATGTACAGAATAGTGAAAGGCTTGGATACAGTGGATGTGGAAATAATGTTTACACTAGTGGGAGAGTCTAGGTCTAGGGCATAGCCTCAGAATTAAAGGACGTTCTTTTAGGAAGGAGATGAGGAATTTCTTCAGTCAGCGGCTGGTGAATCTGTGGAATTCTTTGCCACAAAAGGCTGTGGAGGCAAAGTCAGTGGATATATTTAAGGCAGAGATAGATAGATTCTTGATTAGTACGGATGTCAGAGGTTATGGGTAAAAGGCAGGAGAATGGGGTTAGGAGTGAGAGATAAATCAGCCATGATTGAATGGCGGAGTGGACTTGTTTGGCCGAATGGCCTAATTCAACTCCTAACCCTTATGATCTTGTGACCTGATGAAATTGACTGGCTTATTTGAACAGATTCCTTAATTCACCTTAATATTCCTAGTTAACTAATCACCCTCAAAGCCATATTAAATTTAGTTTCGTCATTCTATTTAACTTACATTTTCAGTTTCATATGATCAGTTGTAAGCTGTCTCTCATCAGCAGACATGTCCATATGAAAAATTGAAATGGCCGGATGGAAAATTGAACCTTCAGGGCCAAGTACAATGAAGTGTGGCCAAGGGAAATGCACAGGATTGCAACTGCTGGCAGGCTAGAAGGAGCATAGACCAATCCATCATAAACTGCCAACATTTCCTTCCTTTAGTGACAGCAAATTCTAGATTACTGCATTTTAACTGCGTCTTGTGCAAATGCTAGATGTTACTCTTCATTTTATCCACTAAATTAGTTACATAATTACTTTATCTCATATTTCTATGGTAATTTCTTCATCCTTTTCCTCTGTTAACTGTGTGAGAAATGCATAGCGTGAGAATTTGTTTCCATCTTACTTTTGATTAAACCTACTCTAGCTATATTTTCAACATGAGTTCTCTGTTAGCATACGGGTGAAACATACCAGGTATTGCTGCTGCCTTTCAACTCCAGTAACCTAGGTTCAATACTGGCTTCCAGTACTGATGTGAGTGATGAGTTTGCGTTGTTCTTCCTGTGACTGTTTGAGTTTCCTCCAGTTTATTCCCCACATCACCAGAATTATGCGTTAGTAGGTTAACTAGCCACTGCAATTTGCCCCTTGTGTGTGGTAGAAGCTGAGCAGAGTTGAGGGAAGCGTGGAAAGAATAATATAAGATGAGTGTGTAAATAAGTATAAATGAATGTGTGATAGTCAATAGTGTTATGCTCCCCTGTTGGATTTGAGGAGGAGCCTGATGGACAAGTATAGTTGAGCCATCAGAGCTGATCAGCTTTGTGGAAGGTTGAGATGTCCATTCAGGAAATGGAAACTTCCATATGTTTGGAAAAGATTATGGTTTAAAATATTAATCATTCTATCTGAGTATGTACACTCATTTGAAAAGCCCTGTTTAAAAACTACTTGCAATACTTTAGGTAATCCAGCATAAATCCAACTGTAAATTGGATTTAGATTTACTTAATGGATGTAGAAATCATAAATGATGGTCAGGTGCAGGGCAGCTCATGGCTTCATCTGACTGACAAAACATTTTGGAAGGTAGAAGAGAGAGAAAGCACTGTTCAAATACATATATATTCATATATATATATATATATATATATATTCCTATTATATACATATATACATATACATATATATATACATATATACACATATATATATATATATATATATTTATCTCAGGATGGGCAGAACACTTGTTAACTACTGAGCCTGCTAACATGGATGTATTTGTGTTTAGCAGGAACTATGATGTAACCAAAATCAACTATATGTTTGCAAAGTATGCAAAAAACACCATGGAAACATTGAATATTACAGATCTTTGCAAGGACACGAGGTTCATGTGGACAGTAAGTGAATATTTTAATCCTGGACAACTTTTATGCAGATTTAGTCCAAAGATTATATAAATTAGTTACATTTGGAATATTCCTGGTAGCTTTTAACCCTCTTTTTATTTGCCTGATAGAATGAAAATGCAGAAAATACAAACAAGCAAATAAAAAGCTTGCTCTGCACCCCAATTAAAAATGGAAAGAAGAATAAAGTTATAGGTACTGGAGCTTCTCTGAACATTTTAATGTGCATTTTTGTTGCTTGTGTGTGGGGGGTTTAATGTACTTTTTCATTCATTCTATCAGCAATCTTTAATCATTCATTTCATACATTAAAAGATGTGTGGTTTGGATTCATTTGGGAGATAAATATTGGATTCTTCGTTCTCTGCTGTCTTATGTATTAATTTCACTGGGGTGCATTAATTATTGAAAACGCCTGTTTACTGCTGTTACAAAAGAAACAAGTTTACACTGGAAATTGGAAAATCAGACACTTTAAAATCTTTAAATTCACAGAGATTTCCTTGTCTGCAGATTGTTCTTACGTTCTATCCAACCCAATCTGTGTTCTTAGTACTGCTATTATTGAACTGGGAATTGGTGAAAATACAAACTTAATTCATTTATTGCTTTACTTCTAAATAACCATGCTTCTCTTTGAATTACATACATTATACTTTTTTGGAATAAGTAATTAAATTACAAAAATATCTAGAAAAAATGTAAATGCACAGTTATCATCATATGGATGGAGCTCAAATTCTGATCTGTATATAATTTCAAAAGGAGAACTTTATTTTAGTCCAGGTTGTTCCTATGTTAAATGATGATATAGATAGATGGATTGATGTAGATGTATGGACAGGGATATATATATATTAATATGAATGGGTGTAAAATAATTTAGATGCATATAGGTGGGCAGATCAGTGGATGTCGATGAACTGATTGGTTGAATTAATGTAGAAAAGTGGATAGATTCGCATGAATGCAAATTAATAGATGTGGATGGATGGATATTGATGATGGATCTAATAGATGGATATGGTTGGATTAGATTAACTGATTGGATTTAGTTGGGTAGACATGGATGGAATTTGATGGGTGAATATTGATAGACTAATGATGATACATGAATACTGACACATGTTGATACATGGACATAATTTGGTGAATATTGATGGACTGATAAAGATGAATGATATAGAAGGATGGATATTATGCATGTATATTAATGTGAAGATTTAGATGGACAGAGCTTGAAAAACTGTGATAGAAGATTGACACTTAAGCATGTAAATTGATGGATTAAGGTTGTTGGATACTGATTGATAGGTTTAGATATGTTGAAAATGATGGGAGGACATTGACAAATGGATTGATTATTTATTTTAAGTTCCTCATGTGCATTGAACCTGCATTCTTAACCAAGTTTGCCAAGTCATATGTACCTACCAACCAGGCAGCAAGCCAAATACTGTGCATGGAAGAACAAGCATTTGTCTATGTAATAAAAAAACATAATAGAGGTGTTCTTCAAATGGACCTTATGTACATTCCCGTTTGTCTAGACAAACCGTAACCAAGTCCTTAAATGACAATATTTTTAGAAAAATTGAGAAATGGCAGTGAGGGATCCAGGTAAAATGTAATTAATTTACTTATTTTAATGAATAGATGTTATTTAAGTCTGAATAATACATCCCGTGGCAATTTCTAAGTTATTATCACGTGGAGATTGCAACTGACACAGAAATTCTTGCCCCCTACGCCATGTCCAAATTTTATACATCCCTTACAGTGGCAATTTCAACACAAATTCAGTTTTGTATATTATCACGACAAATATTTGAAATGAACATTTATTGCTTGTGGTGAACTGACTTTGATTGCGTTTCTATTTTTTGAATACTCAACAATTTTGATTACTTTATGTAATGCATTCTGTACTTCAAGGGTAAATTATGCAGTGTACTAATGTCCTTGTCTCAAAAACAGCTTTCATTTAAAAACAAAAAAAAATATATCCGTTTCGGTGATATCAGTTGGGGAAGTGTAGGGTTGTGACAGGATGTCAGCAGTGAGGTTTAGGGTTGGTGACAGAAATTGGGAACTGGATTGATATATATGGAAAGATTCTAAGTAGAATTGTAGCAAAGGTTAGGTGTAGTCCAAATGTGGAAACAAAAAATTGTACATGCAGGTTAATACACAAAAGGGGACAAAATCCTAGAATAAAGGGCCGTCAATTACGCGACAGGCCGGTAGTGACTGATGTGCGACGGTCGCGTGCGTCATCATGCGTTCGCACAGACGTCTGGAGCGCGTTACGTCATTTGAAGATAGACACAAAATGCAGGAGTAATTCAGCGGGACCGGCAGCATCTCTGGAGAGAAGGAATGGGTGATGTTTCGGGTCGAGACTCTTCTTCAGTCTGAAGAAGGGTCTTGACCCGAAACGTCACCCATTGCTTCTCTCCAAAGATGCTGCGGGTCCCGCTGAGTTACTCCTGCATTTAGTGTCTATCTCCAATCGTCTTGGCCCCGCTCTTGGAGGAGGAGTGGGTGGCGGATCCGGATCTGTAACGGCCGTGAGCCCTAGGCCGAGCTCGGCGATCGCTTGCCTGCTTCTGCTGCTGTTGGAGGTGAGACGCTGCGCCGCGTCAGGGTGTCCCACTTGGCCATCATTTACGTGACAGGCCGGTGGCGCACGAAGATTTTATGCAGAACGAAATCCTGGAGCACTCCGCGATACCGCGCGCAACTTCACACTCCTCCATGCCACTCCATGCGCCCGTCCCACGCTACCTACACGCTACCCATTCGCTACCAGGTCGCGTAAATGGCGCGCAAATGACAGCCAACACAGCAGGTCAAGCAGCGTCGAAGATACACACATAAAGCTGGAGTAACTCAGCGGATCAGATGGCATCTCCGTAGAAAAGAAATAGGTGAGACACTCTTTCAGACAATATGGTCTCCAGAGATGCTGCCTGATCTACACTTTGTGTCCTTTTAGTGTTCAATAGTTAACAGCAAGAAAGTCCTTAAAATTGCTACATCAATTTGAATTGGTCCCATTGCTTCTTTAGTGCATATTAATTTGTGCATATGTGAGCATTCCAGTCTCGGCACATTGAAGTCGCACAGGTGAAAATGGATTCTTAAGTATAAATCAGAATCACATGAAGTGCTGTTTAACAAACTAGTTTCAGAACTGAGGAATTTTGATGCCAATAAAGACTAAAATCTATTTAATTCCTTATACGATCCTGAGATATGGATGATACAATAAGCAGAGGGTTTGATTAAACGCAACAATCTCTGGCAATTAATCAGCAACAGACCGAGATTGGGACAAGGCTATCACAAATCTGCTTCACTCAGAGCCAAGGAAATGTCCAAAGGTACCATAGTTATTTGCCATTGTTCCAAAGTTAAGATATATAATACTTGCAAAGGCATTATTGGTATAACTAGTGTAATTATTTGCATATAGAGTAGAAATAAGAACAATCAATTTCTATGCAGTTAAGAGGACAATGGAGCCAGACTTCATACATTAATATCAGCTGATCAATATTACCAAAATTCCTGGGATCTGCTTCAGTTATAATGTATGTTTGATATAGCTTTTAAATTCTGGAAACTCAAAGAAGAAAACAGAAAGCTAAGTGTCGCCAAAACTTGTATCAATTCAAGGCCCATTGCACTGAAAAGGACACGGTCCTTTCCAAATGTAAACGCAGGCTAAGGAAGGAGATTTGATCCTGTTTGCTTCTAGGCAGACTAAATGGGTTAAAATGATTCCTATTGTAAAATTGAAGATCACATCACAGATTGTGAACTGACACAACAAGAATCAACCACAGGAGTGGTCAGTGGCAGCATGATTAGGCACAATTCTCAATTATGCATTGGTGCCTTATAGAATAGAACATGAAATAGTACAGCACAAAAACATGCTCTTCGCCCCATAATGTGTGCCAAACATGATGCCAAACTAAACTAATATCCTCTGCCTGCATGTGATCCATATCCCTCCAATCTCTGCATGTGCTCATGTCTACAGTATCTAAACAAATGTCAATGCTACTATCGTATCTGCTTCCACCAACTCCCCTGGCAATGCGTTCCAGGCACCCACCAATCTCTGTAAAAGATCTCTTGCTCCACACATCTTAGAAACATAGAATATAGGTGCAAGAGGAGGCCGTTTGGCCCTTCGAGCCAGCACCACCATTCATTGTGATCATCGCTGATTGTTCCCTATTAATAACCCGTGCCTGCCTTCTCCCCATATCCCTTGGCTCCACTAGCCCCTAGAGCTCTATCTAACTATCTCTTAAATCCATCCAGTGATTTGGCCTCCACTGCCCTCTGTGGCAGGGAATTCCATAAATTCACAACTCTCTGGGTGAAAACGTTTTTTATCACCTCAGTCTTAAATGACCTCCCCTTTATTCTAAGACTGTGGCCCCTGGTTCTGGACTCACCCAACATTGGGAACATTTTTCCTGCATCTAGCTTGTCCAGTCCTTTTATAATTTTATATGTTTCTATAAGACCCCCCCCCCCCCCTCATCGAGGAGGAGGAGCCATCTTGGGGAACGGCTGCTAACCAGCAGCCATCCATTTAATTCACTTTTTTTTGCAGTTTTAGTTAGTCCTGTGCCTTGTTTGTGGGAGAGATAGACTTTTTAATGTGGGGGGAACGGGGTAACAATATATCTAGGTCCCAACCTGGTCGGTGAGGCAGCTTTTTCTCCGGGCTGCCCCGTCGACCCGTCCTCGTGGCCTACCAGCGGGCGTGGAGCGCCGTTTCCTGGCGGGGACCGCCCAGCACCTCGGCTTCGGTGGCAGCACAGCGCTGGAGCGCTATCGCGGAGCGGAGCGGGCGATGCCTTGCCTGGGTCGCCGCGCTGGATCGACGCGCTGGAGCTTCGGTGAGCTGTGACCGCCGAGATCAACACCTCCGGGCTGCGGGTCTGCGGAGCGGAGCAGGCGGCGCCGACTCTAACATCGGGAGCCTGGGAGCTCCAAACCGGCGCGGCCTTGTCGGCTTCGGAAGCCGTGGTCCCCAGTTAGGAAGCGGCCGTTCCAGGTGGCCCAGCTGCTGAGAGGACTCTCCCGACGCCGGGGCAACACCACCCGGCCAGAACGGCCAGGAACATCGGGCCTCCGTAGAGGCAATAGCGGAGGCCTCAATAGGCGTGACTTTGGGAGAACTGGGGATGGGGACTGGACATTGTGCCTTCCCCCACATGGTAACCATTGTGGGGGGATGATTTTTTGTGTGTAAGTGAATATGTTAGTCTGTGTCCAAGACGGCTGTCGGAAGGGAGAGTGTACGCTGGCGCGGTTTAGCTGCCGCTGCTCTCTCTTCACATTGTGTTTTTGATTTTTTGTCTTTGGAGCGATTTCTGTCTTTAATTTGTGTGTTGGTGATGTCCTTATTATTTATTTTACTCCGACTATATGTTTTTTCTCTCTTGTTAATTTCTGTAAGGTGTCCTTGAGACTTTGAAAGGCGCCCGCAAATAAAATTTATTATTATTATTATCCTTCTAAACTCCAGTGAATACAAGCCTAGTCTTTTCAATCTTTCCTCATATGACAGTCCCGCCATCCCACGGATCAATCTCCTGAACCTACGCTGCACTGCCTCAATCACAAGGATGTCCTTCCTCAAATTAGGAGACCAAAACTGTACACAATACTCCAGATGTGGTCTCACCAGAGCCCTATACAACTGCAGAAGCACCTCTTTACTCTTATACTGAAATCTTCTTGTTATGAAGGCCAACATTCCATTAGCTTTCTTCACTGCCTGATGTACCTGTAAGCCAACTTTCAGTGACAGGTCTCGCTGCACTCCCTCTTACCTAACCTAACCCCATTGAGATAATAATCTGGCCCCTTGTTTTTGCCACCAAAGTGGATAACCTCACATTTATCTATATTATACTGCATCTGCCACGCATCTGCCCACTCACTCAACGTGTCTAGGTCACCCTGCAACCTCCTAACATCCTCTTCACAGTTCACACTGCCACCCAGCTTTGTGCCATCCGCAAACTTGTTAGTGTTGCTCCTAATTGCCTCTTCCAATCAATAATATATGGTAAACAGTTGCGGCCCCAACACCGAGCCTTGCGGCACTCCACTCGCCACTGCCTGCTATTCTGAAAAGGACCCGTTCACTCCTACTCTTTGCTTCCGGTCTGCCAACCAATTTTCTATCCATGTCAACACCCTACCCCCAATACCATGTGCTCTAATTTTAGTCACCAGTCTCCCATGCGGGACCTTATCAAAGTCTTTCTGAAAGTATAGATACACTACATCCACTGGCACCCCTTCATCCATTTTACTTGTCACATCCTCAAAAAGTTCCAGAAGATTAGTCAAGCATGATTTCCCTTTCATAAATCCATGTTGACTTGGACCAATCCTTTTACTGCTATCCAAATGCCCCATTATTACCTCTTTAATAATTGACTCCAGCATCTTTCCCACCACCGGTCAGGCTAACTGGTCTGTAATTCCCTGTTTTCTCTCTCGCTCCTTTCTTGAAAAGTGGGATAACATTAGCTATCCAATCCACAGGAACTGATCCTGAACCTATTGAATATTGGAAAATGATACCAATGCGTCCACTATTTCTAGAGCCAACTCTTCTGCCATTTCCTTGTTGCCCATAATAATTTCACCCATGTCTGCCTTCAAGGGTCCCACATTTGACTTTGCTACTCTTTTTCCCTTAACATATCGAAAGAAGCTTCTTTATATTCCTGGCCGGCTTCCCCTCGTACTTCATCTTTTTAGCCCTTATTGCCTGTTTTGTTTCCTTCTGTTGTCCTGTGAAAGTTTCCTAATCCTCTTTGCTGTGTTATACATCTTTTCTTTTAGTTTTATTCTATCCCCAACTTCTCTTGTCAGCCACGGTTGCCTCCTACTCCCCTTAGAATCTTTCTTTAACTTTCCCCCTCTGACCTATTCTCTGACATTTCCATCTTGGGAGAAAAATAAATCCTTATTATCTACCCTATCTATGCCTCTCATTGATACAAATACATCGATAGATGCTCCTGAACACATCATCAGTGATGTAACCTGGGGTCATTGGGTGTTTCGGTTCTTTCAACATCAGACACCCTCACCCAGGCGACCGAGCCGTGGTTGATCAGACCACGACGTGTTCAGGTGGCATTCGCTCCTCCCCATGGACCTCCTCTCCTGATCCAGAGCCATCTCGAGGCCTTCTCCGCTGCCTCTGTGGTGTTCTTGATGGCCCTTCTCCTTGCCACTCCGTTGATGCCCAGTGCACTCAAGGCTTTGTAGAGCGATTGCCCTGCAAAACCTCTGCAGCCAACCTCGATGGGCATATACCTTGCCTTCCAGCCCTGCTTGTGGCAGTCAATGACCAGTTCTTCATATTTGGTCATCTTCCTCTCGTGGGCCTCCTCCAGACGGTCCTCCCACAGCACTGTCAGTTCCAACAAGACGATGTTTTTGGTCGCCTATGAGACCAGGAGGATATCTGGCCTCAGGGTGGTCGTGGCAATGTGCTGTGGGAACTTCAGCTGTTTCACCAGGTCTACTGAAAGCTGCCAGTCCTGTGCAGTTGCCAGGATTCCTGACAGATTCCAGGCTGCTGTGGTTCTTGACAGCTGCATTCCAGCCTTCACGAAGGTGATCATCTGGGTGGTGGGGCGTTCTCGTCTGCAGTTGCTGATCCCCATGCTGATGGCTTCTGCAATGGGTTTGAGAACCTGGTCGTGACGCCATGTGTACCGGCCCTGGCCAAGAGCCTTTGGGCAGCAGTTCAGGATGTGTTCCAATGCCCCCTTGCCTGAGCATTGCGGGCAATCCGGAGATTCCACTTTGCCCCAGATGAAGAGGTTCGATGGGCTGGGCAGGACATCATACACTGCCTGGACCAGGAACTTGATGCGCTGTGGTTCAGCCTGCCAGAGCTCAGTCCATGTGACTTTTCGGTCAATGGCCTGCTCCCACCTTGTCCAGGCTCCCTGCTGCCTCAATCCAACTGCTCTGGTACACCTCTCCTCCTCCACCACTGCCCTCACTTCCTCCTGGACCAGCCTGCTCCTCTCCTTCCCCTTGGCCTTGTCAAACTGGGGAGATGGGAAGATTCCCAGGCCTGCTCTTCCCTGAGTCATTGCTCCCACCAGGACTCTGTGGCGTATCCGGGACTCTGCTTGCAGCACAGCTTCGCCGGCTCTCCACTTCCTCCCAGTTTTCACCTCCACCCCTGCCTGAGCCACCTTGGGGTCACTGGAGTCCCTGTACAGCATCACCTCTCTGGCCCGAGTCACCTTGAACTCCTCCTCCAGGGACTTCAGGGGCAGCTGGAGCTCGGTGTTGTTTCCATAAAGGGCGATGCTGCTAAGGCTCCTGGGCAGTCCCAGCCACCTTCTGAGAAAGCTGCTGACTTTCCTCTCCAATCTCTCTACGATGGATATTGGGACTTCGTAGACAAGCAGTGGCCAGAGTATCTTTGGCAGGATACCATGCTGGTAAATCCATGCCTTCATAATGTTATACATTTTTTATCAGATCTCTCTTCAACCTTCAACAATGTAAATTTGTAAAACCTCTCCGATCTGCTAATACCCTCTCATCAGGTAGCATTCTGGTAAACTTATTCAGCACACTCTCCAAAACCAGTACATCCCTCCTGTAATGGGGTGAACAGAACTGCACACAATGAACTTATATCGCCTATACTCCAGCCCCCCACGGGCCTCCACCAGCGACTCCGCCGACCCTCATCTCTTCACCACCCACCAGCGGGCCGGAGCCATCGCATCTCCTGAGTTCCAGGCTCAGCACTAGACCCACAACCTCCATGATGCAGACTCCAACACCACGTGGCCTGACTCTGCTGGGTCCTACTGCTCCCCCACTGCTAGAGGGAACCTCATGAGTGATGGGTCTTTCCCTTCCCCCTCGTTTAACCAGGTTACCCCGACCACACCACACCCATACAATAGACCTCACGCCCCCTTCCTCTTTGAACACCCACCAGATCTCGACTCGCCTTTGTCCACTCCCCAGCTCTCCTTTGACCCCAACCCCCACCCTTGTCGTGTGTTCACTATCCTCCGACCTTCCCCTTTCTGATACGGAATGGTCTGTCCGGGACAGAGGCCTCACCTTCGTTCCCCTCCGCCCACCTCCACCTCATCGATTTCCGGGTCTGCCACAACGTGGAGCTTTTCTTCCATCGCCTCCGCCACCGTGCCTTTTTCTATCGGAAGGAGTCCTCACCATCCAGTGATGACCCCTTCTCCCGTCTCCACCGGTCCCCCTCCTCTTGGACTCCCCAGAACGACCTTCTACCTTCTCTTGACCTCTATATCTAAGTGCCGGCGTGACATCAACCGTCTCAACTTTTCCACTCCCCTTACCTACTCCAACCTTATTCCCACTGAACGTACAGCCCTCCACTCACTCTGCAGCTACCCTGACATTATAATCAAACCCGCCGACAAGGGAGGCGCTGTGGTAGTCTGGCGCGCTGACCTCTACCGGACTGGGGCCAGGCGGACTCAGACACCTCCTCCTACTTGCTTGGTCTGCCAACAGGCGGACTCAGACACCTCCTCCTACTTATCCTTGGACCATGATCGCACAGATGAGAACCAGGCCTTAATCTCAAACCATTACTGATTTCATCACTTCTGGTTGTTTGCCTTCCACGTCCTCCAACCTTATCATTTCCCAGCCATGCACAGCCCGTTTTACTTTCTCCCCAAAATCCACAAACACACCTGCCCTGGCAGACCCATTGTTTCTGCCTGCTCCTGTCCCACGGAAATGATTTCCAGGTACCTCGACTCCACCCTATCCCCGCTGGTCCAATCTCACCCGACCTATGTCCAAGATACCTCACATGCCCTTCATCTCTTTAATGACCTGCATTCCGAGCCCCCTCATCTTCAGTATAGACGTTCAGGCACTCTACACCTCCATTCCCCACCAGGAAGGCCTCAAAGCTCCGTTTCTTCCTTGACCGCAGAACCATCTAATTTCCCTCTACTTACACTCTACTCCGCTTAGCGGGACAGGTGGCGGAGGTATGTGTTGGGGAGCACTTCGGGTCCAGTGATCACAATACCATTAGTTTCAATATAATTATGGAGAGGGTCAGAACTAGACCTAAGGTTGAGATTTTTGATTGGAGAAAGGCTAACTTTGAAGAGATGCGAAAGGATTTAAAAGGAGTGAACTGTGACATTTTGTTTTATGGGAAGGATGTAGAAGAGAAATGGAGGACATTTAAAGGGGAAGTTTTAAGAGTACAGAATCTTTATGTTCCTGTTCGGTTGAAAGGAAACAGTAAAAAGTGGAAAGAGCCCTGGTTTTCAAGGGAAATTGGACATCTTGTTCGGAAAAAGAGGGAGATCTACAATAATTATAGGCAGTATGAAGTAAATGAGGCGCTTGAGGAGTATAAGGAATGTAAAAAGAATCTTAAGAAAGAAATTAGAAAAGCTAAAAGAAGACATGAGGTTGCTTTGGCAAGTAAGGTGAAAGTAAATCCAAAGGGTTTCTACAGCTATATTAATAGCAAAAGGATAACGAGGGATAAAATTAGTCCATTGGAGAAACAGAGTGGACAGCTATCTGCAGAGCCAAAAGAGATGGGGGAGATATTGAACAATTTCTTTTCTTCGGTATTCACCAAGGAGAAGGATATTGAATTATGTGAGGTAATGGAAACTAGTAGAATAGCTATGGATACTATGAGTATCAAAGTAAAAGTACTGACACTTTTGAAAAATATAAAAGTGGATAAGTGTCCAGGTCCTGACAGGATATTCCCTAGGACATTGAGGGAAGTTAGTGTAGAAATAGCCGGGGCTATGACAGAAATATTTCAAATGTCATTAGAAACGGGAATAGTCCCCGAGGATTGGCGTACTGCGCATGTTGTTCCATTGTTTAAAAAGGGTTCTAAGAGTAAACCTAGCAATTATAGACCTGTTAGTTTGACTTCAGTGGTGGGCAAATTAATGGAAAAGATACTTAGAGATAATATATATAAGCATCTGGATAAACAGGGTCTGATTAGGAACAGTCAGCATGGATTTGTGCCTGGAAGGTCATGTTTGACTAATCTTCTTGAATTTTTTGAAGAGGTTACTAGGGAAATTGACGAGGGTAATGCAGTGGATGTTGTCTATATGGACTTTGGTAAGGCCTTTGACAAGGTTCCTCATGGAAGGTTGGTTAAGAAGGTTCAACTCTTGGGTATAAATGCAGGAGTAGCAAGATGGATTCAACAGTGGCTGAATGGGAGAAGCCAGAGGGTAATGGTGGATGGTTGTTTGTCGGGTTGGAGGCAGGTGACTAGTGGGGAGCCTCAGGGATTGGTGTTGGGTCCTTTGTTGTTTGTCATGTACATCAATGATCTGGATGAAGGTGTGGTAAATTGGATTAGTAAGTATGCAGATGATACCAAGATAGGGGGTGTTGTGGATAATGAAGAGGATTTCCAAAGTCTACAGAGTGATTTAGGCCATTTGGACGAATGGGCTGAAAGATGGCAGATGGAGTTTAATGCTGATAAATGTGAGGTGCTACACCTTGGCAGGACAAATCAAAATAGGACGTACATGGTAAATGGTAGGGAATTGAAGAATATAGTTGAACAGAGGGATCTGGGAATAGCCGTACATAGTTCCTTGAAGGTGGAATCTCATATAGATAGGGTGGTAAAGAAAGCTTTTGGTATGTTAGCCTTTATAAATCAGAGCATTGGGTATAGAAGCTGGGATGTAATGTTAAAATTGTACAAGGCATTGGTGAGACCAAATCTGGAGTATGGTGTACAATTTTGGTCGCCCAATTATAGGAAGGATGTCAACAAAATAGAGAGAGTACAGAGGAGATTTACTAGAATGTTGCCTGGGTTTCAACAACTAAGTTACAGAGAAAGGTTGAATAAGTTAGGTCTTTATTCTCTGGAGCGCAGAAGGTTAAGGGGGGACTTGAGAGAGGTCTTTAAAATGATGAGAGGGATAGACAGAGTTGATGTGGATCAGCTTTTCCCTTTGAGAATAGGGAAGATTCAAACAAGAGGACATGACTTGAGAATTAAGGGACAGAAGTTTAGGGGTAACATGAGGGGGAACTTCTTTACTCAGAGAGTGGTAGCGGTGTGGAATGAGCTTCCAGTGGAAGTGGTGGAGGCAGGTTCGTTGGTATCATTTAAAAATAAATTGGATAGGCATATGGATGAGAAGGGAATGGAGGGTTATGGTATGAGTGCAGGCAGGTGGGACTAAGGGAAAAAAAGTTGTTCGGCACGGACTTATAGGGCTGAGATGGCCTGTTTCCGTGCTGTAATTGTTATATGGTTATATGTTATATGGTTATATGGTTAGCGGAGCTGGTCCTCACCCTCAACAACTTCTCCTTTGACTCCTCCCACTGCCCTCTGGGCACCCGCAAGAGCCCCAGTTATGCCTGCCTTTTTGTAGGATATGTTGAACATTCCCTGTTCCAGGTGGACACTGGCCCTATTCCCGAATTCTATCTCTATCTCCGTTATATTGATGACTACATTGGTGTTACCTCCTGCACCATTGCAGAACTCATGGACTTCATCAACTTCACCAATTTTCATCCTGCACTCAAGTTTACTTGGACCATCGCCAACACCTCCCTCCCCTTTCTTGATCTCACAGTCTCCATCACAGGAAATAAACAATTGACTGACATCTATTACAAACCCACTGACTCCTACAACTATCTCTACTACAGTTCTTTCCACCCTGCTTCTTAGAAAGACTTTATTCCGTACTCCTAATTCCTCCGTCTACGTCGCTTCTGTGCCCAAGATGAGGTGTTCCATACTAGAACATCCGAGATGTCCTAATTCTTTAGGGAACGGAGTTCCTCTCTCCCATCATAGATGAGACACTCACTCGTGTCTCCTTGGTACCCCGCTGCTCTGCCCTTGCTCCCCTTCCCCCTAATCGCAACAGAAACAGAGTCCCCCTAATCCTTACCTTCCACCCCATCAGCCATCGCATACAACACACAATCCTCCAAAATTTCCACCACCTCCAACAGGATCCCATCACTAACCACATTTTGCCATCTCCACCCCTTTCCGCAGAGACCGTTCCCTCCGCAACTCCCTGGCTAACTCATCCCTTCCCACCCAAACTGCCCCCTCCCCAGGTACCTTCTGCAACCGCAGAAGATACAACACCTGTCGCTATACCTCCTCCCTCGACTCTGTCCTGGGACCTCAACAGTCCTTTCAGGTTAGGCATAGGTTCACTTGCACTTCCACCAACCTCATCTACTGTATCTGTTGTTCAAGATGTGGACTTATACATCGGCGAGAACAAACGCAGACTGGGCGATCATTTCGCGGAACACCTTCGCTCAGCCCTCCTGAACCAACCCGATCACCCTGTTGCTGGACACTTTAATTCTCCTTCCCATTCCAACACAGACCTTTCTGTCCTCGGTCTCCTCCATTGTCAGAGTGATGCTAAATGTAAGTTGGAGGAACCGCATCTCATATTTCGCTTGGGAAGCTTACAGCTCAGTGGTATGAATATTGATTTCTCTCAATTCAGGTAGCCCCAGCATTCCCTCTCTCTCTATCGCTCCCCCACCGAAGTTGCGCTGGGTTCTCATTTTCACCTTACAAACACCTTGCAATGGTCTGTTTCCTTTATCATTATTACTTTTTGCATTTCTTTCATCGTTCTTTACTGTATCTCTCCACATCACCGTCTATATCTCTTGTTTCCCTTATCCCTAACCAATGAAGAAGGGTCTCAACTCGAAATGTTACCCATTCGTTCTCTCCAGAGATGCTGCCTGCCCAGCTGAGTTACTCCAGCTTTTTGTGCCTGTCTTCAGTTTTGTGTCTACCACCTGGAAGTTAAAATTTCTCTCCAGTGACCTCTCTGACAGTGGCAACAAAATGATAGAAGTGAAGTCGGACAAACTCATTCCTTATCTATCATATTGAAGAACACAAAGTGAAATAGAAACATAGAAACATAGAAAATAGGTGCAGGAGTAAGCCATTCGGCCCTTCGAGCCTGCACCACCATTCGATATAATCATGGCTGATCATCCAACTCAGTATCCTGTACCTGCTTTCTCTCCATACCCCCTGATCCCTTTAGCCACAAGGGCCACATCTAACTCCCTCTTAAATATAGCCAATTAACTGGCCTCAACTACCATCTGTGGCAGAGAATTCCACAGATTCACCACTCTGTGTAAAAAATGATTTTCTCATCTTGGTCCTAAAAGACTTCCCTCTTATCCTTAAACTGTGACCCCCTTGTTCTGGACTTCCCCAACATCGGAAATAATCTTCCTGCATCTAGCCTGTCCAACCCCTTAAGAATTTTGTAAATTTCTATAAGATCCCCCCTCAATCTTCTGAATTCTAGCGTGTACAAGCCGAGTCTATCCAGTCTTTCTTCATATGAAAGTCCTGCCATCCCAGGAATCAGTCTGGTAAACCTTCTCTGTACTCCCTCTATGGCAAGAATGTATTTCCTCAGATTGGGAGACCAAAACTGTACGCAATACTCCAGGTGTGGTCTCACCAAGACCCTGTACAACTGCAGTAGAACCTCCCTGCTCTTATACTCAAATCCTTTTGCTATGAATGTAAACATACCATTTGCTTTCTTCACTGCCTGCTGCACCTGCATTACTACTTTCAATGACTGATGTACCATGACACCCAGGTCTCGTTGCATCTCCCTTTTTCCTAATCGGCCACCATTCAGATAATAGTCTACTTTCCTGTTTTTGCCACAAAAGTGGATAACCTCACATTTATCCACATTACACTGCATCTGCCATGCATTTGCCCACTCACCCAAACTGTCCAAGTCACCTTGCAGCCTCCTAGCATCCTCCTCACAGCTAACACTGCCCCCCAGCTTCGTGTCATCCGCAAATTTGGAGATGTTGCATTCAATTCCCTCATCCAGATCATTAATATATATTGTAAATAGCTGGGGTCCCAGCACTGAGCCTTGCGGTACCCCACTAGTCACTGCCTGCCATTCTGAAAAGGACCCGTTTACTCCTACTCTTTGCTTCCTGTCTGCCAGCCAGTTCTCTATCCACATCAATACTGAACCCCCAATACCGTGTGTTTTAGGTTTGTATACTAATCTCTTATGTGGGACCTTGTCGAAAGCCTTCTGAAAGTCCAGATATAACACATCCACTGGTTCTCCCTTATCCACTCTACTAGTTACATCCTCGAAAAATTCTATAAGATTCGTCAGACATGATTTACCTTTCATAAATCCATGCTGACTTTGTCCAATGAATTCACCACTTTCCAAATGCGCTGCTATCCCATCTTTAATAACTGACTCTAGCAGTTTCCCCACCACCGATGTTAGACTAACTGGTCTGTAATTCCCCGTTTTCTCTCTCCCTCCCTTTTTAAAAAGTGGGGTTACATTAGTTACTCTCCAGTCCTCAGGAACTACTCCAGAATCTAAATAGTTTTGAAAAATTATCACTAATGCATCCACTATTTCTGTGGCTACTTCTTTAAGTACTCTGGGATCTCTTGCTATTTCCAGCATATTATTTATGTCTTCCTTAGTGAAGACAGAACCAAAGTAGTTTTTCAATTGGTCTGCCATGTCCTTGTTCCCCATGATCAATTCGCCTGTTTCTTCCTGCAAGGGGCCTACATTTGTTTTAACTAATTTTTCCTCTTCATATATCTATACAAACTTTTGCAGTCAGTTTTTATGTTCCCTGCCAGTTTTCTTTCATAAACTATTTTCCCTTTCCTAATTAAGCATTTTGTCCTCTTCTGCTGGACTCTGAATTTCTCCCAGTCCTCTGGTAGGCTGCTTGTTCTGGCTAATTTGTACGCTTCATCTTTTGTTTTGATACTATCCCTGATTTCCCTTGTTATCCATGGATGCACTACCTTCCCTGAATTATTATTTTGCCAAACTGGGATGGACAATTGTTGTAGTTCATCCATGCAGTTTTTAAATGCCTTCCATTGCATATCCACGGTCAACCCTTTAAGAATCATTTGCCAGTCTATCTTGGCCAATTCACGTCTCATACCCTCTCAAAGTCACCTTTCTTTATGTTCAGGACCCTTGTTTCTGAATTAACAATGTCACTCTCCATCCTAATGAAGAACTCAACCATATTATGGTCACTCTTGCCCAAGGGGCCACGCATAACAAGGCTGCTAACTAACCCTCATTACTCAATACCCAGTCTAGAATAGCCTGCTCACTCGTTGGTTCCTCTACATGTTGGTTTAGAAAACTATCCCGCATACATTCCAAGAAATCATATTCTTCAGCACCCCTGCCAATTTGATTCACCCAATCAATATGTAGATTGAAGTCACCCATTATAATTGTTTTACCTTTGTTGCACACATTTCTAATTTGCTGTTTGATGCCATCCCCAACTCCACTACTAATGTTAGGTGGCCGGTACACAACTCCCACTAGTGTTTTCTGCCCCTTAGTGTTTCGATATGTCTGATTGCAGTAGTACGTGTTGCCTGGGTTTCAACAACTAAGTTACAGAGATAGGTTGAATAAGTTAGGTCTTTATTCTCTGGAGCACAGAAGGTTAAGGGGGGACTTGATAGAGGTCTTTCAAATGATGAGAGGGATAGACAGCGTTGATGTGGACAAGCTTTTCCCTTTGAGAATAGGGAAGATTTAAACAAGAGGACATGACTTCAGAATTAAGGGACAGAAGTTTAGGGGTAATATGAGGGGGAACTTCTTTACTCAGAGAGTGGTAGCGGTTTGGAATGAGCTTCCAGTGGAAGTGGTGGAGGCAGGTTCATTGGTATCATTTAAAAATAAATTGGATAGGCATATGGATGAGAAGGGAATGGAGGGTTATGGTATGAGTGCAGGCAGGTGGGACTAAGGGGGAAAAAAAAGTTGTTCGGCACGGACTTGGTAGGGCCGAGATGGCCTGTTTCCGTGCTGTAATTGTTACATGGTTATATGGTTATACATCTTAATATGATTATAGTGATGTTGTAAATATTGTTTCTGACATCACTTTAATTCATCCGTGTGTTATTCCAGCCTCTGTATTTCCCATTTTCCAACAACAACATGAACTGAGCCCGTTGTACAACCATTGAAATTATAATATTTATTATCTATAATTGTTCTCTGCAGGTGTCTGCCAGCTAATGAACAAAATGGGTGAAACCCTTGACAAAATCAAGGCCTTCAATAAAAATGATGAACAATTTTTGGAAGCATTTGCCATTTTTTGTGGTCTGGGCATACAGAACACTCAAATGTATGAAGCTGTTGAAGTGGCAATGGCAAAACAGGTTGTGACACTTGAGGTAAGAGGCAAAAAGGAGATTTTAATTTTCATCAATACCTTCTAAACTCACCATTTAGTCCACCTTTATCCATTGAACTGATCTTCCTTTCCCTGGGCAGCATTTAAATTGATCGCTTGTGTAGAAATAGCGGGAGATATATTATTACAATTAATCATCAGCTACTTCAGGCTTCTTGAAGGATATAATCAGACACTGTTACTAATGTCTTTGTAACTGCCCGAACAAAATCTTTGATTCCCTTTCCAGTTCCCCTTCGACAAAACCCATAAAATATTATCTATATTCAGAAGGCTTGAGTGGAGAGACTAGAATTAGTGTTGTGGGGTAGGGTTAATAGAAACATAGAAAATATGTGCCAGAGAAGGACAATCAGCCATTTGAGCCTGCACCGCCATTCAATATGATCATGTCTGATAATCCAACTCAGTATCCTGTACCTGCCTTCTCTCCATGCCCCCTGATCCCTTTAGCCACAAGGGCCACATCTAACTACCTCTTAAATATAGCCAATGAACTGGCCTCAACTACTTTCTGTGGCAGAGAATTCCACAGATTCACCACTCTCTGTGTGAAAATTATTTTTCACTTTTTGGTCCTAAAAGACTTCCCCTTATCCTTAAACTGTGACCCCCTTGTTCTGGACTTCCCCAACATCGGGAACAATCTTCCTGCATCTAGCCTGTCCAACCCCTTAATAATTTTGTAAGTTTCTATAAGATTCCTCCTCAATCTTCTAAATTCTAGCGAGTACAAGCCGAGCCTATCCAGTCTTTCTTCACATAAAAGTCCTGCCATCCCAGGAATCAGTCTGGTGAACCTTCTCTGTACCCCCTCTATGGCAAGAATGTCTTTCCTCAGATTAGGAGACCAAAACTGTACGCAATACTCCAGGTGCGGTCTCACCAAGTAACATCCTTTTGCTATGAAAGCTAACATACCATTCGCTTTATTCACTGCCTGCTGCACCTGCATGCCTACTTTCAATGACTGGTGTACCATGACACCCAGGTCTCATTGCATCTTCCATTTTCCTAATCGGCCACCATTCAGATAATAGTCTACTTTCCAGTTCTTGCCACCAAGTGGATAACCTCACATTTATCCACATTATACTGCATCTGCCATGCATTTGCCAACTCACCCAACCTATCCAAGCCACCTTGCAGCCTCCTAGCATCCTCCTCACAGCTAACACTACCCCCCAGCTATGTGTCATCCGCAAACATGGAGCTGTTGCATTCAATTCCCTCATCCAAATCATTAATATATTTTGTAAATAGCTGGGGTCCTAGCACTGAGCCTTGCGGTACCCCACTAGTCACTGCCTGCCATTCTGAAAAGGCCCCGTTTACGCTTTGCTTCCTGTTTACTAGCCGGGTCTCTATTCACATCAATACTGAACCCCCAATACCGTGTGCTTTACGTTTGCATACTAATCTCTTATGTGGGACCTTGTCGAAAGCCTTCTGAAAGTCCAGATATAACACATCCACTGGTTCTCCCTTATCCACTCCACTAGTTACATCCTCGAAAAATTCTATAAGATTTGTCAGACATGATTTACCTTTCATAAATCCATGCTGACTTTGTCCAATGATTTCACCACTTTCCAACTGTGCATCTATCCCATCTTTAATAACTGACTAGCATTTTCCCCACTACCGATGTTAGACAAACTGGTCTGTAACTCCCCGTTTTCTCTCTCCCTCCCTTTTTAAAAAGTGGGGTTACATTAGCTACCCTCCAATCCTCAGGAACTACTCCAGAATCTAAAGAGTTTTGAAAAATTATCACTAATGCATCCACTATTTCTGGGGCTACTTCCTTAAGCACTCTGGGATGCAGCCTATCTGGCCCTAGGGATTTATCGGCCTTTAATCCATTCAAATTACCAAACACCGCTTCCCGACTAACCTGGATTTCACTCAGTTCCTCCATCTCATTTGACCCCCGGTCCCCTGCTATTTCCGGCAGATTATTTATGTCTTCCTTAGTGAAGACAGAACCAAAGTAGTTATTCAATTGGCCTGCCATGTCCTTGTTCCCCATGATCAATTCATCTGTTTCTGACTGCAAGGGACCTACATTTGTTTTAACTAATCTTTTTCTCTTCACATATCTATAAAAGCTTTTATAAATGCCAGTTTTCTTCCATAATTTATTTTCCCTTTCCTAATTAAACCCTTTGTCCTCCTCTGCTGGACTCCCAGTCCTCCCAGTCCTCTGGTAGGCTGCTTTTTCTGGCTAATTTGTATGCTTCATCTTTTGTTTTGGTACTATCCCTGATTTCTCTTGTTATCCACGAATGCACTACCTTCCCTGATTTATTCTTTTGCCAAACTGGGGTGAACAATTGTTGTAGTTCATCCATGCGGTCTTTAAATGCCTTCCATTGCATATCCACCGTCAACCCTTTAAGAATCAATTGCCTGTCTATCTTGGCCTATTCACGTATCATACTCTCTAAGTTACCTTTCTTTAATTTCAGAACCCTTGTTTCTGAATTAACTATGTCACTCTCCATCCTAATGAAGAACTCAACAATCTTGTGGTCACTATTAATGTCTTATAAAGGGCACTTTCAGCCAACAAACTTCCTTGATCTTGTCCTGGGAAGCGAGGAGTGTCCAATGAAAGGTTGGTGCCAGCTCCCAGCATGTAGAATGTAGCACGTGATCAAAACCTGGACCCCTAAAGATTCGAACTGTGATGCACTAGAGATTGGTGACCTTTACAAGATTACCGATTTAAGGTTCCTGGAATTGGTGATTCCTAGATCCTTTCCTGCTCCCTTTCTAAGGCAGGCATGTGGGGACGTGCGCAAAATAGAGTATGTTTGTTGAAACAAGGAACTGATTTACAAGATTCTGGTTTACAAAACAAGACACAAAGTGCTGGAGTAACTCAGTGGGTCAGGCAGCATCTCTGGAGAACATGGACAGGCAACGTTATGACTTGACTGTCTGAAGAAGGGTCCCGACTTGAAACGTCACCAGTCCATGTTCTCCAGTGTAAGTATGTGCTGGGGATATTCAAACAAGAATTCTACCAACTTTTCTTTATCAGTGGAAGCAGGCCTTGGTAGATGCATTACAATTCATGGCATTTACTTTTGAATATTAATTTAATATGTTTTGGAATGTGTATTTTTACATTGTTCATCCATAACTGATCCTTGAACAGGATGGCTTGCAAGGGCCTGTCAGAAAACAGGTAATGGTTATCAGAGCTTAGTTTCAGAGTCAATCAAGCTAAAAATGCCAGATTTCCTTGTTTGATAGGCTAGTCCTTTTAACAATTACTGTAATTACTTAATTGTAGAAATACCACCTTCCAGATAAAATGTCAGAGCGGTTAAAACTTCATCATCTGATCAGAAATACTTTCACTGCAATTTGAGGGAATTACTGTTACAAGATTCAGTCTTGCTGAATAATATTGGAGTACAAAACCTGGTAAATGATGGCAGAATCACCAACTTATCCAGACAAGTGTTCTGATCACATCACAGTGAAAAGAAGGTAATAACAAAATTACTTTCTCTGATAAAATTTTAATTCCCAATGTGGGCTACGAAAGTGAAGTGTGTCTGATGACAATAGCACATGTCACAAATGGGACCATCTAAGCCCAACTGGTACTTAAGAATTTTGCTGTTCCTAAATCTTGCCACCTATATAATTTTCACTGACCCTCCATAGAAATCAGGTGCATATTTTAAAATGGCAGTTTATTTTTTACTCGCTGTTGATTTAGGAACTGAACAGATCAAGAGAGTGGTTAGAAAGTGGAATAAATGGCATCAATATTTTTTTCATGAACAACCAGAAGACACATGGCTGGATCAGAATATGTTGCACGGTTTAGAGTGGGTGAGAGAAGCCACATGTTGAATATAAGTGTTCATGCAGATCACATTCAATATTTTGTCTCTATTCTGCAAATTCTGTGATATTTTAAGGGCTGGATATTGCTTGACCTGCCTCATGCTTCGTATTTGCCTCAAGCTGGATTTCCGCAGTTGGAGGCCTTGCTGTCTTGACAATCTCGCAAAGAGCAGCATTGGTGAATGGCTACTTAGCCTCAAGCAGAGATCCTGTCTAGGACAATAGTCTCTGCAGCAGCTAATACCGTCAGAAGCCTTTTCCCACTAGATTCCACTAAATTTAGAAAAGGTGGACAGTCATTTAAGTAATTACAAAGTATAAATTAAATTAAATATTTAAATGTAAGTAATTAAAAAATGCTATTGATTGCAGGCATTAGATATTAATGTGTTCAGAACATGTTTCTATGAACTTTTCAGGTACTTTCATATCATGCATCTGCCACTGAAAATGAAACTGAGGAGCTTCAGGTCACAGCGGTAAAAACACTTTTAATTTTACATTTGACATTCTATTATTTTGTATATCTTCAATTTAAAATTTTAATTCTGCATTGGTTGTTACCATATTTGGTAAACCTTTGATGTCCGGGCAGGTAAATTTTACAGAGTTCCAGCAGTATTATTAGTGTCAATACTTTCGCTCTTTCCAAGGTTAAACTAGAGGAAATTGTGAAGCATCCAAGCATGGATATGGGACAAGCAGCCTGTTAATGCATTGGAGAAGGTGAAGTAGCAAGTTAAAGGTTGATGTCATCAGTGTATGTGGAAATGAACTTTAATTCTGTGAATAATATCTTTTGAGGGAAATTCTAGAGAGACCAAAAAAGAGACAGCTGAGAATAGACCCATGAGGTACACAGGGGCGGATCTACTGTGAAACTAATGAAGCTTAAGCTTCAGGGCCCCTAATCATGCTCCCCTCCCATTGGCTCTCTCGGGCAATGCACCTGCGCCGCTCTCCGCGCTCGGCCTCGGCCCCGCCCCCCTGGTTGGGGTTTGGGGATTATAAATTGTGGGAGCGGGAGAGAGCTGGCGATTAGTCGAGGTGCAGATTAAGTGTGAGGTTTAGTTAAATTGAGGTGGGGTTAAGGTGGGAGGTGAGGTGTGAAGTTTATTTGAGGTGTGAGGTTTATTTGAGGAGTGAGGTTTAGTGAGGTACAGTTTAGTCGAGGCGAGGTTTAGTCGAGGCGAGGTTTAAGTGTGAGGAGAAGTTTGGTAGTGAGGTATTGTCGAGGCAAGGGGTTTAATGAGGCGAGGGGATTAGTCGAGGTGTAGGTGAGGGGAAGTGAGCGTAGGTGAGGTGAGGAGAAGTAGGTGTCTGAGCTCGGGAAGGGAGACCAAGGTGCTGCTGAAGGAGACGAGACCACTGCCTTCTGTGGGAGAGAATTCCCCAAATTCACAACTCTAGGCGAAAATGTTTTTTCTCATCTCGGTGATAAGCAAAGAGACATTTCAGGTAACATAATTTTTGTAAAGATTTTTTTAGCTGTATTGAAATATATAAGATTATTAAAGGGCCTGTCGCACTTTCCCGACTCCTTGCTGAGTTGAAAGGACCTTAAAAAAAAATCAAGATTTTTGTGATCTACAAACTCCTCCCAACTATCTTTTTACTCTTGGACTTTTTTGACATGCTGAAAAAAATGTTCCGACTTACCTGATGCCCCGAATACCTACGGCTGGCATAACGAGCCGCTACGATATATCTACGGACTCCTACGTACTCGCTACGGACATTCTCAGAGTTTGAATCAAGGGGAAAATTTGGGAGAATTTGTGAGTAACTCGGGAAAGTGGGACAGGCCCTTAAGGGTTTGGATACGCTAGAGGCAGGAATCATGTTTTCAATGCTGGGAGAGTCCAGAACCTGGGACCATAGCTTAAGAATAAGGGGTAGGCCATTTAGAACGGAGATGAGGAAATACCTTTTCACACAGAGAGTTGTGAATAGACAATAGACAATAGGTGCAGGAGTAGGCCATTCGGCCCTTCGAGCCAGGACCGCCATGCAATGTGATCATGGCTGATCATCCACAATCAGTACCTGAAAATGCAGGAGCTTGCCCCCTGAAACCCCGCCAGCCTGTCGTGGAACAACCCCATTGAAGAAGATAACAGTGGTTACCTAGACCTCGTTGCTGGTTGCGATGGGGCCCCATAACAGTTCAAGCTCCAGGGCCCCAAAAATGTAGGTCCACCACTGGAGGTACACGAGAAGAAGGAATGCATTTATTACCAATTATGTCTGAATTCTAATATTCACATGAAAGAATGTAATCAAGGAAGGGCCTTTCTGAACTATGCAGGGGTTGCATATAAGTGCTGGAGGAACCGAGGATCAGTCAGCATCTGTGGAGGGAATGGACAGGTGACTTTTGGGTCTGGACACTTCTTCAGATGGAGTCGTTTTGGAGGAGAGTGTTGTGATTGACTGTGAAAGGTTTCAGAAAGATTGAAGTGAGCAAGGAAGATCAGGGTCAATGAGGATGTTACTAGTGACTTTGCTTAAAGTTATTTCAGTGCTCTGTAAAGATTACCTATCCTGACAAGTTATCACACAGAAGTAAAGACTGGAGTAGCAAAAATTGTAAGAAATGTAGATAACCATTCTTTAGCATTTACATTATGTTCATAGAGTCATACAGTGTGGAAACAGGCCCTTCAGCCCAACTTGCCCACACTGGCCAACAATGTCCCAGCTACACTATTCCCACCTGCCTGCACTTGGTCCATATCCCTCCACGTATCCAAACCTGTCCATGTACCTGTCTAACTGTCTCTTAAACGATGGGATGGTCCCAGTCTCAACGACCTCCTCTCGCAGCTTATTCCATACACCCACCACCCTTTGAGTGAAAAGGTTACCCCTCGGATTCTTATTAAATCTTTTCCCCTTCACCTTGAACCTATGTCGTCTGGTCCTCGATTCCCCTACTCTGGACAAGAGGCTCCGTGCATCTATCCGATCTTTTCTCTCATGATTTTGTACACCTCAAAAGATCTCCCCTCATCCTCCTGCACTCCATGGAATAGAGACCCAGCCTACTCGACCTCTCCCTATAGCTCACATCCTCTGGTCCTGGCAACCTCCTTGTAAATGTATTTTGAACCCTTACAAGTTTGACAATATCTTTCCTATAACAGTGGGCACAGAACTGAACATAATATTCTAAATGCAATCTCACCAACGTCTTATACAACTGCAACATGACCTCCCAACTTCTATACTCAATACTCTAACTGATGAAGGCCAAAATGCCAAAAGCCTTTTTGACCACCTTATCTACCTGTGACTCGACCTTCAAGGAACCACACACCTGCACTCCTAGATCCCTCTGCTCTACAACACTACCCAGAGGCCTACCATTTACTGTGTAGGTCCTGCCCTTGTTCAGTGTCCCAAAATGCAACACCTCACACTTCTCTGTATTAAAGTTCATCAACGATTCCTCCATCCACCTGGCCAATCAACCCAGATCCTGCTGCATTTATTCACAATCATCTTCACTATGCAAAACCACTCACTTTTGTATCATCAGAAAACTTGCTAATCTTGCCCTGTGTGTTCTCATCCAAATCATTGATATAAATGACAAACAGTAATGGGCCCAGCACTGAACCCTGAGACACACCACTAGTCACATGCCTCCAGTCTGAGAAGCAACCTTCCACCATCACCCTCGATTTTCTTCCATGGAGCCAATTTGCTTTCCATTCAGCTATCTCTCCTTGGATCCCATGCGATCTAACCTTCCAGAGCAGCCTACCATGTGGAGCCTTGTCGAATGCCTTACTGAAG
Source organism: Leucoraja erinaceus (assembly GCF_028641065.1). NCBI lineage: Eukaryota > Metazoa > Chordata > Chondrichthyes > Rajiformes > Rajidae > Leucoraja > Leucoraja erinaceus. The sequence continues at coordinate 104,100,064 of NC_073377.1, read as the reverse complement.
GCCATGTACACAACATCTACAGCTCTGCCCTCATTGACCTTTTTGGACATGTCTTCAAAAAAATCAATCAGATTTTCGAGACACGACCTCCCACACAAAACCTTGCTGACTATCCCTAATCAGACCTTGCCCATCCAAATGCTTGTATAATTTATCCCTCAGAACACTCTCTAGTAACTTTCCAACTACAGATGTTAAGCTCACCGGCCTATAGATCCCAGCATTTTCCCTGCAGCCCTTCCTGAAAAGAGGCACAACATTTGCCGCCCACCAGTCTTCCGGCACCTCTCCTGTATTTAAGGACGACTCGTAAATTCTAACCAGGGCTCCCCCAATTTCCTCACTCGTTTCCCACAATGTCCTTGGATATATCTGATCAGGTCCTGGAGATTTGTCTACCTTCATACACGACAGTACCTTCAGTACTTCTTCGACAGAAACACTGACTGCTCTCAAGCCACTTCCATTGACTGCCCTGAGTTCCTCCGTCCTACTGCCTTTCTCCTCTGTAAATACATAGGAGAAATGCTCATTGAGGACCTTGCCCATCTCCTGTAGCTCTACACAGAGGTGACCACTTTAATTCCTAAGAGGTCCCACTCTCCCTCTAGTTACCCTTTTCCCCCTTATGTATTTATAAACTATTTGGGAACTGTCCTTAATGCTACCCGCCAGAACTGTCTCCTGGCCCCTTTTTGCACTTCAGATCTCCTTTTTCAGTTTACTCCTTAGTTCCTGAAACTCCTCCAGGGATGCATTTGATCCATGCTGACTATACCTGTCCCATGCATCCTATTTGTTTTTGACCAACGCCTCAATTTCCCTCGTTAGCCAAGCTTCTTTACGTTTGCCTCATTTGCCCTTCACGCTAATGGGGACGTACATATCTTCAGCTTTCGTCAGCACACTTTTATAAACATCCCACTTGGCCGATGTTCCTTTCCCCTCAAATAACCTGCTCCAGTCAACTTGAGTGAGACCTTCTCTCATACCCTCAAAGTTGGCCTTACCCCAGTTGAGCATTTTAACACGTGGACCCTCTCCGTCCCTATCCATAACTATCTTAAACCTAATCGAACTGTGGTCACTGGTCCCAAGAGACTCCTCCACAAACACTTCATTAACTTGTTCTTCCCAATTTCCCAATACTGGTTCCAGCGTTGCCCTCTCAAGTGTGGGGGCCTCCACATACTGCTTGAGAAAACTCTCCTGAACACTTTTGAGGAATTGCACCCCATTTAAACCCTACACACTATGATTTTCCCAGTCTATGTTGGGAAAGTTAAAATCCCCTACTACAACAACCTTATTTGACCTGCAGCTGTCTGCAATCTCCCGGAACATTTGTTCTTCTAATTCCCGTTGACTATTTGTGGGTCTGTAGTAAACCCCCAACATGGTGACCATCCCTTGCTTATTCCTCAGTTCCACCCATATAGTCTCACTAGACAAACTGTCCGTAATGTCATCTCTGATCACTGCCGTGACATCCTCCTTAACCACCCTGCTCTTTTTTCCTCACCCCCGTCTCTGCTGAAGCTCCTGTACCCCGGAACATTGAGCTGCCAGTCCTGCCCCTCCCTTAGCCAAGTTTTCAGACATGGCTACAACGTCCCAGTCACTCGTACCTATCCATACCCTAAATTAATCTGCCTCACCCATCAGGTCCCTTGCATTAAAATACGTGCAGTTTAAACCAACCCTCTTTCCTCGCTCTCCGCCTATCACCTGCGTATTCTGTCCACTAACCTTTCCCACACCACCCTCCATACCAACTTCTAGCCTCTCACGTGCCTCTGTCCTGCACGAGATCCCAACCCCCTGCCAGTCTAGTTTAAACCCTCCCATGTAGCATTAGTAAACCTGTAAATGTTGCTTTCATTTTTTTTAAGGTCAAGACGGTTCCTTCTGCTCATTCACTTAAGCTACTTGATTTTAGCTTCAGTGATTTTGAGTTGTCTGAAGTTGAGACAACATTGGCTGCCATCCGGATGTTCACTGACCTGAATTTTGTACAGAATTTCCAGATGAAAAATGAGGTATAACTAATCTGTGTATCCACTCCTAAGCCAAATGATGAATACTATAATTTTAAGTTTTGGCTATAAGCACAAAGGAAGCCTTAATAATTTATTTTGTAAGTGGGATTAAAAAAGAATTTTAACGACAGTAAGAAAACGAAATCATTAAATTTTGAGCAATATATATCTTGTTAATGTAAGAACCAGATTTGATTAGAGAGAGGATGAAACAGCTTTCCATGATATTGAAGCAGAAATTTTGAAGGATGTCTAGTCTAACTTTACTCAAGATCAAACAGGTACAATTTATTGACATGTGCAGCCCTTTCATTCGACCCACTGGGTGGAGAAGTATTAGCTCTGTGCCTGTAATGGTAAATACTCTGATCCTGCACTTCTGTATTCTAAAATGGAGGTTGGGAATTTGACCATGAAAATCAGTGAAACCAAGGGTTCTGCCAATCTTATCAGTTTGGAATTTGCAGTCAGCAGCAAGCCAACCAATATAGAACATGGAACAAAGACCAGTACAGCACAGGAACAGGCCTTTCAGCCCACATTGTCTGTGCCAAACGTGATGCCAAGAAAAAAATAATCTCATCTGCCTCCAAATCTGCTTGAGTTTTCAGCTGGAACCTTGCTGAAACAATCCGGCCCAAGCTACAACTGTCAGGTCCTCTATTACTTGTGCCAGTATTTCAATAGCATCAAATAATGGCAGGAGAAGGTAGTTGGAGAATAGGTCCCAGCCAGAAACTAGTTGACAAACAAAACCTCTGACAGCCCACTAAACCAGTTGGCAAATTTCTGACATTCAGAAGCATTAAATAACTATTCAAATCTGTTAAAAATTATTCAATGTTGAAAATATTGATAAAACAAAAGTATTAAAAAAACACAGATACGTTTAAGTGAAATGAAATTATTTTAATTTACTTTTTAAATAATGCTAATACTTATCTGGGTAGATACCTCCCAGCTATCCTCCTTTCGAAATTAATGGAGAAGAACTCACTGCAGCAGGTTTAATTAATATGTGATGGTATCTAAAAGTTGCTGGCATAGGGAAGTGCTGCTGAAAATTTCCCGAGAAATCCAACTATTATTTGCCACTGAAAAATTAGAACCATATTATATTTTCTGAACCCTACTAGCCTTGCATGAAGCTTTCATTTAATTCCAAATCATCTGAAATGGAACAAAAGGGATTGTGGGATGATGTTTAGTATTGTAGTGAGCCAATGCATTTCTTTTGGTGAATAATCAGAAATAATTATTGAACAACAAAATAATTAATTTACCGTCAGATTTTCAAGGCTCAGCTTCTGATGAGTCATTACACATTTTAAAAAAAAATAGCCATCCTCTTGTAAGGGCTCTTTCAGGGCAAACTGACCTTTAAGCACATATAAAATTGAAAATAATATACAAAAGACCCGAGATATTTTATGCTGATTCAAATCAATGTCAAAATTATGGATTTGTTTTCACTAATGTAAAGAATCAATTGCAATCTTAATTACAACTACCTACTGTAGGTATGAAGGGGAAAAATAAATGCTGTTTACAGTAAGTTGCAGATTAATTACATTCTTTGGCAGTTTTCATCTCCCATCTTTCCCAATATGTAATGGAACGTCGATATAGATAAATTAATAATTATTAAAACGCTTTCACTGTGTGGATGTGTTTTTTTTGCTATTAAATTGGAACTGGTCTAATCCATTCTCTGCTAAGTAAAATCAAAACAGTACATAAATAAAGGGAAATGAATAACTTATCTTACCCACTGTAGCAAATCCTTTCAGCTTGAGACATGCTTTTTCGTCTTGTATTTCACATACACCCTTCATTCCAGAGCCCTGCATGCTGTGTTCCTAATATTTTTTGAGTTTGTAATGAAGATTTGTAGTTTTTCCCCCAAATAATTTCTTCTGGGAATGGAGAAAACATTTGATGCACAGTCTATGATGTCATTAACTGTGCAAATGTATCCGGGTAAACCTCAGCAATGCTGAGACGGTTCATGCCCAAAACTGGGTGGTTCATACCTAGTTTCCAAAATATTGCTCGTCGACTCAGATATACTGCCATGCATTTAAAAACATAGCAAAAATGGGTCCAATCTATAATATTTTTGGTGGGTAAATTCTCTGCCTCCAGAAAATGGGCGTCATGATTGTGTGTGCAAATAATTCACAGCTTTGTAGTCGTATTGCAGAAGTCTATGTGAATAATTTTAAGGGAATCAGTTCAGACACTTAATTACCACTCTCACCTCCCCCTCCCCCTCCCCCTCCCCTCTCCAACCCCACATAATTATTGTTTGAGAAGCTGGAATCTTTTGTAAGAAGTGTAGCTAAGTGATTGAGTTAATGAATCAGTAAACCAAAGACAAGCTCACTTTACCCCACAAGAGCTTTGATTTAAAATTTGGTAAAATAAATAATCTGGAAATAAAAAACTAACTTGTGGTAGAGTGGATAAAAAATTGGCTTGGCCTTAGAAGACTGAGGATAGTGATGAAAGGATGGCTTTCTAACTGGAGATCTGTGACTAGTGGAGTTCTGCAGGGATCAGTGCTGGAACCTCTGTATTTGTGATGCATGTAAATGATTTGGACAAAAAATATATAGGAGGCCGGATTAGTAAATTGGCTGATAACACAAAATTAGCAGAACTGTGGATAGTGAGAAATGTTTTCAAAGGATACAGCAAGATATCGATCACTTAGGAATTTGTGCAGAGAAACGGCAAATTGACTTTAGTCTAGATAATAGTGAGGTTTTGCACTTTGGAAGTTCAGGAGTTAGAAGATTATGTACTTGTAAATGACAGGACACTTAGTGTACTCAGTGTATTAATGTACGGAGAAATCAAGGGATGCAAATTCACAGCTTCATGAAAGTGGCAACACAAGTGGATAGGGTGGTGAAAGAGGCCAATGGTATGCTTATTGAGTTAAAAGTTGACCACACGCATTTAGAATATTTTATGCAGTTCTGGTCGACACATTATAGGAAGGATGTAGAGGGTTTGGACAAGGTGCAGAAGAGGTTTACCTGAATGCTGCCTGATTTAGAGGGTATTGGCTACAAGGGAAGGTTGGACAAACTTGTCTCCATTGTTTTCATGGAGCTTCAGAGGTTGAGGAATGACCTAATAGAAGTGTGTAGAATATGAGAGGCATAAAGAGGATAAATGGTCAGTCCTTTCCCCATGGTGGGAATGCCATAGAAGGGAATGTCAGATAACTTTAAGCTTGGAGGGAGAAAATTTATAGATTTACAAAGCAATTCTTTACCCAGTGTGTTAGCTGCCTAGAATGTGCTACCAATGGAGGTGATGGAATCAGACACAATAGCAATGTGTTGGTATTTTGGACTCGGTGGGCCAAGGGGCCTGTTTCCACGCTGTATTTCTAAACTTAACTAAACTAAACTAAGAACACCAACTTCTTGCTCTTTGCGGCAATCAGAATCAAACAAGGTAGACTGACAGAGAGGACAACTTTGCAGGTTGAAATATAAACTGCTTAAACACAGGGTGCCTAAGGGTGGTACAGCGGTGCAGCCGATGCTTCATAGTTTCAGGGACCCAGGTTCAGTCCTAACCTCAGGTGCTGTCTGTGTGATTTTGCACATTCCCTCACCCCAAAGTTGTGTGGATCAGGACAATGGTACAGCAGTAGAGTTAGTACCCAGTGCCAGAGACCCAGGTTCAATCCTGATTACAGGTGCTGTCTGTGTGGAGTTTGTACGTTCTCCCTGTGACTGCGTGTGTTTTCTCTGGGTGCTCCGGTTTCCTCCCACATTCCAAAGAGTCACAGGTTTGCAGGTTAATTGGCTTTGGTAAATTGTAAATTCACCCTAGTGTGTAGAATAGTGCTAGTGTATGGGGTCGGCACGGGGTGCCTAGTGCCTAGTGTGTAGAATAGTGCTAGTGTATGGGGTCGGTATGGTCGGCACGGACTCGCACGACGGAAGGGTCTGTTTCCGCGCTGTATCACTAAAGTAAAGTCTAAAGTTTCAGAGACATTTAGGCAGTCACATGATCAGGAAAGGAATGGAGGGATATAGATCATGTGCAGACAGATGGGATTAGTTTAATTTGGCATCATGGTTGACACAAACATTAAGGACTGAAGGACGTGATCTAGTGCTGAATTGTTGCATTATCAATGTTCTTGATGTTGATGAAACTACTGATTATCATAAAGTTCTGTCTAATTCACTAATGTTCATCAGGGAGGAACACACTTTTACTTAGCTGGTTCTATGTAAAGCCAGACACAGAATGTGGTTGACAGCCTTCTCAATGGTCTCGTTAGCCCCTCAGTTGTAGCATAACTGCTATTCATCAATTCAGGAAGGCAGCTGATATCTTCTTTTCAAAGACATTAATTTCTTTCTTTGCCTGTGATACCCACATCCCAGGAGGATTAAAGGGAAGAGCTGCCATATGGCAGCTATAACATTTATACGGATGTCTGCCAAGCTCATCTTTCCTGCCGGTGTCTGTCAAGGGACGGTGCAATTTGAGGACTTGGTATGAAAGATGTTCAATGGTAATGAAAGAGTTGGGGCTATTTTATATTTATTTTGATTCAAAGAGAAAGAACAAATCAGGTCATAAATACATTTTTTTGTCAGTATTTAAGCTCAGTATTTTTCAACAGTATATTTCTTTAATTTATCTTTTAATGTTGAAACTTTTTTTAATAAGATATTTTAATATTGGAAAATTTGGCAAAATAATTTTCAGAAAAAACAAAGTGAGTAAGGAATAGAAATCAGTTCAACAGAATTGGAATTACTCGGAGTGTTCACCTTTATAAAGTAAAAATACTACAATAGATTACGGTCACGTAAGCCAGACAAAGAGACATCAGTGGAAATTGAGAGGCAGATCTTGACGTTCACAAGAAAAACAGGTAGATAGCCTTTCAAGACCTTAATGGCTGCACACATTAACATTATTTAGCTCTGCCTCTCCCACATGGTTGATGTGTGTGAGGAAACTCCAGAGACATGTAACCACATCTGATAACCCGTGGGCAATCTTAGCAACAGAGATTGGGGTGTTTGTGGGATGTGTAATGGGAGTGAGCTGAGGTAAGACTGGGGGAAAGGCAGCGAGAAATGGTGGCTGGTACTTACAGTTGGAAGATACCATCATCTTTCATGTGGGTAGTACATCTGTAATAGCCACTTGATCATAGGCAGTTGGCAGAGTCCACGTCTTTTCACTGCTGTATCTCTCAACACCCAAACAAAACAAGGCAGCAACAAATAAATTAATGTTCAATTGTATGACAGGAGCTTGAGTTAATTATGTTACTAATCGTACTATTGCCCTAAAGACCAGATCAAAATGCCCATTATCCTTCTGCATTTAAGTAGTAATTCAGCTCATCAAGTCTAGCCCACCATTCAATCATAGCTGATCTAGCTTTTCCTCTCAACCCCATTCCCCTGCCTATTTCCCACAACCCCAGACACCCTTACTAATCAAAAATCTGTCAAGCTCCACCTTAAAAATATCAATTGACTTGGCCTCCATAGCCTTTTGTGGCAATGAATTCAACAGATTCGCCACCTTCTAACTAAAGAAATTCCTCCTCATTTCCTTTCTAAAGGTACATCCTTTTATTCAGATTTCATGACCTCTGGTCCTAGACTCTCCCACTAGATGAAGCATCCTCTCCACATTCACTTTATCCAGGCCTTTCACTATTCGGTAATCTTCAATTAGGTCCTTCCTTATCCTTCTAAACTCTATTTAAAGAAGAATTGGTGAATGGCAGCCTCATTGGCAGTCTGAGTTGATCCAAGTTGAATATTTTTTCTATAAAGCCACAATTGCATAAATAGTGAATTTTTCCCTCTCACAGGTTCTTTGCCGCTGGATTTTAAGTGTTAAAAAGAATTATCGAAGGCATGTAGCATATCACAATTGGAGGCATGCGTTCAATACGGCTCAATGTATGTTTGCGCTGCTGAAGTCTGGCAGGATTCAGGTTTGTTTCTTCCCGTTTTGTTTTTACATGCTGAAAACTTATTGCTGATTATTATTTGGGCTCAGCTATGCTTCGCCTTGTGTTACACCTAATCTGTAACAGTGAGGGTGTCCAGTCCAAGTTACTAAAATATCACAGATCCAACTGCATGGAAAAAAAAAATAGGATAAATTAGTGCCAGACTTTCCAAAAATGTAAGCAACTATTCTTAAAACCCTTTAACATGCCATATTTGAATCCTTAACTAACAGTGTTTTAGTAAGTACATTTGAGGAAATATAATTAAATTCGAGTGAGGTTAAAAATGTATGTTCTGATACTTTAAACCCTCATTATTACGGACCTCTTTATAATGGATTTTGGTTGTAGTGCACTGACCTACCGACCATCATCACCAGGCCAGACTATCAGCGGCGTGGACTGGAAGCACCCAGCGAGGCGGTGCGGGCTCCAGCCACTTCCACTCCGGGCTGCTGACCTTCACTGCCAGGCCGGGCTGCCAATGGCGGCCCACGTGGCTTTCCTGGCTGCTTCCGGGCGGGACCTACTTTCGCCACCAACGGCCCACATGGCTTCCTTGGTCACTTTCCAGTCACACCTGCTGCTGCCATCACCACCGCTTACCTGCACTCCTACCATCCGCAGACCATGACCAATAACTCCACCGATCCTCGACTCTCTACTGGTCGCCAGCAGGTCGGGATCGTCAACACCTGGATTCTAAGCCCAGTTTCAGATCGAGAGTTTGAAGACGAGTCCCGACCTGAAACGTCATCTATCCATGTTTTCAGACACGCTGCCTGACCTGCTGAGTTACTCCAAAACTTTGTGTTATTTTGGATCTCAAACTTAGTTATAGCATAAAATCGGCTACAACAGACCCTCCATGGTCCGTTATAATGAGGGTTTACTGTACTCCCAGAGCTATTTGTCCCACAATTTGCTCCAAATATGCTCATTTGTAAAATCAAATCAGTACTTCTACATTAAATTATTACCATTAAAATTACCATTTTGGAAATATCCCTTGTCAACCTTAGAGTTTTTTAATCTCTCTGTATGGACTGATTAACACCTTGTACCTTTTGTACCTGTTGACAACTGACCACAGTGTAGTTTAATGTCAATAACAGTAAAACCTGATAAGCTCCATGCAATTACCTCACTAGATTGAAATTCAAAAACATGTGAAGATGGGTTTACTTGTGTTTATTATGGAAAAGAATCATTAATTCTATCATTCAAGATCTAAATTCAGGTTGCAGTGGTGATTCACATTGTGTTAAGGAATGCGTTGCCTCCCATGGCATTAAGGCAGTCAGTCAATATACTGTAGGAAGTGAGGTAGATTTTCAGCTTTGGACCATAAGGTCGACAATGTATAGAACCATGGTACAGCAGGCAGTGAAGAAAGCGAATGGCATGTTGGCCTTTATAACACGAGGAATCGAATATAGGAGCAAAGAGGTCCTTCTGCAGTTGTACAGAGCCTTAGTGAGACTACACAATGGAGTATTGTGTGCAGTTTTGGTCCCCTAATTTGAGGAAGGACATTCTTGCTATTGAGGGAGTGCAGCGTAGGTTTACAAGGTTAATTCCCGGGATGGCGGGACTGTCATATGCTGAGTGAATGGAGCAGTTGGGCTTATACACTCTGGAGTTTAGAACGATGACAGGGGATCTCATTGAAACATATAAGATTGTTAAGGGCTTGGACACACTAGAGGCAGGAAACATGTTCCCGATGTTGGGGGAGTCCAGAACCAGGGGCCACAGTTTAAGAATAAGGAGTAAACCATTTAGAACGGAGACGAGGAAACACTTTTTCTCACAGAGAGTGGTGAGTTTGTGGAATTCTCTGCCTCAGAGGGCAGTATAGACAGGTTCTCTGAATGCTTTCAAGAGAGAGCTAGATAGGACTCTTAAAAATAGCGGAGTCAGGAGATATGGGGAGAAGGCAGGAACGGGGTACTGATTGGGGATGATCACATTGAATGGCGGTGCTAGCTCGCATGGCCAAATGGCCTGCCCCTGCACCCTATTGTCTATTGTCAAACAATTCTGATTGATTATATTATCATATTATCACCCACATAGTCACTACATACATTTATATCCATCAATAGAGTCAAGCATTTTTTCCTGTGTGACACAATGTTTTCAGTGTTTTGAACTTCTTCCTTAATTAAAAACTCATGGAATTGTATTTATTACTGATGCCCATGGAATTCTAAAAGTTAAATCTCAGGTTGAAAGGGACATCGGAACAATGGCTGAAAATATATGAACCAGAGCTTCTAGGTATTGTTCAGTATTCATTTTGATGTCTTAGTCTGTTTCTTGTTTTAATTCCAACTGCAGTTAGTATGGAGTTGCAAACCTTAGCAGGAACAAAACACTGAAAACAGTTCTGATCTGAAACTACATGTTGGATTTTTTTCCGTATTCCAATCAAACTGACAAATATAATTTTGCACATTTCTTTCTCCGCTTGTGAAACTTCCACCTACCCTTAAAAATATTGTATTATCTGGGATTTAATATTGAAAAGTTAAATTGTCTTTTTGTTACAGAACAAGTTAACAGATCTCGAGGTTTTAGCTCTCCTCATAGCAACACTGAGTCATGATCTGGATCACAGGGGAGTGAATAATGCTTTCATAAAGAGGTATTGACATTGCAAATGTTGTGAGTCAAACAATTTCCCAACAGTGACTGGATACTTGTATTGATGCTATTAACACTATACTGCAGTAGTTTGCTATACTGCTTCTGAAAAGCAGGATCTGCAGGTTTGTTATGTACGGTTTGCTTCCAGTTCCTCGTGCTGGTGAGAGCAGGTACAGGTAGATAGGAAATCTGAATGTGTGTCAGAGGAGCTGGTGTGGGAAGCAGGTATTTAGATTCTTAGACCACTGGGATCTGTTTTGGGGGAAGGGTAAATTGTACAAAAAAAGGACGGGTTGCATCTTAACAGGAGAGGGACCAGAATTCTGACAGACAGGTTTGACACTGCTACACACGTGGGTTTAAACTAAATAGTTGGGGGGAGGAGACAAACTGGGGATATAAGGATGGAGTTAAAGGGAAAGAGGATAAGAAAAGTTGAGAAAGACACCAGAATTAACAATAGACAATAGGAACAGGAGTAGGCCATTCAGCCCTTAGCCTAACGGGGCAGAAAGCTCAGGAAGGGATAGAAGAGTATGGCCAAGTGAAATAGGAATCAACGTGAACGGTGAGGGGAGTAATGGATTAAAAGTATTATATGTGAATACATGAAGTATAAGAAATACAGTGGATGAGCTTGAGGATCAGTTAGAAATTGGCAAGTATGATGTTGTGGGAATTACAGAGACATGGCTGCAAGAGGACCAGGATTGGGAACTGAATATTCAAAGGTATACTTCCTATCGAAAAGACAGACAGGTGGGCAGAGGGGGTGGGGTTGCCCTGTTGGTGAGGAATAAAATTAAATGGTGAGGAATAAAATTCAGTCCCTTGCGAGGCTAAAATCAGGTGATGTTCGGTCAGTATGGATAGAACTGAGGAATTGTAAGGGTAAAAAGACCCTAATGGGAATTATCTACAGGCCCCCAAACAGCAGCCTGGATATAGGGTGCAAGTTGAATCAAGAGTTAAAATTGCATTGTCACAAAGGTAATGTTACGGTTATCATGGGAGATTTCAACATGCAGGTAGACTGGGAAAATTAGGTTGGTGCTGGACACCAAGAAAGGGAGTTTGTGGAGGGCCTCCATGATGTACTGCTTGTACTGGAGCCTATCAGGGAGAAGGCAATTCTGGATTTAGTGTTGTGTAATGAACTGGATTTGGTAAGGGAACTGTAAAGTAGCCATTAGGAGGTAGTGACCATAATATGATAAGTTTTAATCTACAATTTGAGAGGGAGATAGGAATTTCAGGTGTCAGTATTAGTTGAAAAGTGGGGACTATGGAGCCATGAGGGGGGAGTTGGCCAAAGTTGACTGGAAAGACACCCTAGTACGGATGACAGTGGAACACCAATGGCAGTTATTTCTGGGAATAGTACAGAAGGTGCAGGATCAGTTCATTTCAAAGAGGAAGAAAGATTCCAAGGGGAGTAAGTGGCGACCATGGCTGACAAGGGAAGTCAGGGACAGTATAAAAATAAAAGATAAGTATAACATAGCAAAGATGAGCGGGAGGCCAGATGATTGGGAAACTTTTAAAGAGCAGCAGAAGGTAACTAAAAAGGCAATATGGGGAGAAATGGTGAAGTACAAAGGTAAACTAGCCAAGAATATAAAAGGAGGATAGTAAAAGCTTCTCTAGGTATGTGGAGGAAAAAATTAGTTTAGACTAAAGTTGGACCCTTGAAGACAGAAACAGGCAAATTTATTATGGGGGACAAAGAAATGGTAGATGAGTTGAACAGGTACTTTGGATCTGTCTTCATTAAGGAAGACACAAACAATCTCCCTGGTGTATTAGAGGCCAGAGGATCTAGGGTGATGGAGGAACTGAAGGAAATTCACATTAGGCAGGAAATGGTGTTGGGTAGACTGATGGGACTGAAGGCTGATAAATCCCCAGGGCTTGATGATCTGCAACCCAGGGTACTTAAGGACGTGGCTCTAGAAATCGTGGACGCATTGGTGATCATTTTCCAATGTTCTATAGACTCAAGGTCAGTTCCTGTGGATTGGAGGGTAGCGGGAGAGAGAAAACAGGGAATTATAGACCAGTTAGCCTGACATCGGTGGTGGGGAAGATGCTGGAATCAATCATAAAAGATGAAATAGCGGCACATTTGGATAGCAGTAACAGGATTGGTCTGAGTCAGCATGGATTTACAAAGGGGAAATCATGCTTGAATAATCTTCTGGAATTTTTTGAGGATGTAACTAGGAAAATGGACAAGGGAGAGCCTGTGGATGTAGTGTACCTGGACTTTCAGAAATCATTTGATAAGGTCCCACATGGGTGATTACTCAGAAAAATTAGAGCACATGGTATTGGGGGTAGGATACTGTCATGGATAGAAAATTGGTTGGCAGACAGGAAACAAAGAGTTGGGATTAACGTGTCCCTTTCAGGGGAGGGATAAGACTTTGCCTTCCATCACAGTGAGGAGGAGACTCACTGTGATGGATGTTTGTGTGAATTGTGTTGGTGTGTGGCTTGGTTCTTTTCTTGTATGGCTGCAGAAACCAAATTTCGTTTGAACCTCATGTGAGGTCCAAATGACAAATAAAAGGTATTGTATTGTATTGTATTGTATTGAATGGCAGGCAGTGACTAGTGAGGTAGCGCAAGGCTCGGTGCTGGGACCTTAGCTATTTACAATATACATCAATGGTTTAGATGAAGGGATTCAAAGTAACATTAGCAAATTTGCTGATGACACAAGCTGGGTGGCAGTGTGAACTGTGAGGAGGATGCTATGAGAATGCAGGGTGACTTGGACATTTTTGATTAGTGGGCAAATGCATGGCAGCTGCAGTTTAATGTGGATAAATGTGAGGTTATCCACTCTGGTGGCAAAAACAGGAAGGCAGATTATTACCTGAATGGTGTCAAGTTGGGAAAAGGGGAAGTACACGAGATCTGTGGGTTCTTGTTCATCAGTCAAAGTCACATAAAGTAAGCATGCAGGTACAGCAGGCAGTGAATAAAGCTGATGGCATGTTGACATTCATAGCAAGAGGAATTGAGTATATGTGCAAAGAGGGACCTTCTGCAGTTGGTCTAATTTGCATCCCCAGTTTTCATTGATTGGCACTCATTAAAGGTCCAAAGGTTCATTTATTGTCACATACACCAATTGGTGTAGTGAAATACAAGTTGCCATTGCAGCACATTAAAAAGAATACAAACATAACAATAGTAAAGACATTTAAACATAAAAACATCCCCCCACAATGGTTCCCACTGTGGGGGAGGACACAAAGTCCAGTCCCCATCCTCATGTCCACCTATAGTCGGGCCTATTGAGGCCTCCCCAGTCGCCGCTACAGGGCCCGACGTTACAGGCCTTTCTCGCCGGGTGATGATGCTTCAACGTCGGGAGAACCCTCTCAGCGGCTTGGGATGCCTGGAACGGCCGCATCCTTATTGGAGACGCGGCTTCCGAAGTTATTAGGATGCCAAGTTTTTTTTCATTCCATTAACTTTAGAATCCATCTCACCAGAAGGACTGCAGGGTTCAATAAGGTAGTTCAGCACAAACTTCTAAGGGGCAATTAGGGATCTTGTTAGAAACATAGAAATAGAAGGGGAGTTGAGTGAGAACAAAGGGGAATATCTGCATCGGGTTGTAAGGCAGGAGGGGTCAAATGGCAAAATGGGCAATGATAGAACAAAAAAGGCTTGAGATAGTGCACAGATGAACATGGGAATCGTTAAGTGAAAATTTGAACTCATTATTAAGCCTGCAAGGCTGTAATGTGCCCGACCAAAAGAGAAACCAAAAGAGAAACCTTTGCCCTTCTAGCCTAGGTATTAACATTTAATTCTAAGCAAAATAAAAGCTACATCAACCATGAAGCGTTACTTGCAGAAGAAACCCAATTTAAATCATTATTTCTTACAGACATTTTCTTTTTGGTAAAGTTTAGCGAAACAAATAACATGAATATCCTCTGTCTGATTGATGCTGTGTAGGAGTGAGCACCCACTGGCTCAGCTTTACTGTCATTCCATGATGGAGCATCACCATTTTGACCAGTGCGTCATGATACTCAACACTCCAGTAAGTGACTGACTCATTGTTTTTGTGTTTCATATTAATGAGTAAAGCTGATATTCTATTACCACGAGGGCTGGGGCTTTGTTTTTGCGCATCTATCCATTAACTTCAATAATTATTTCAGCATTTTTGGGAGATATTGCAAAAGTTATTTTAAAACAACTTTGGGTGAGTGGGCAGATGTATGGCAGATGCAGTATAATGTGGATAAATGTGAGGTTATCCACTTAAGTGGCAAGAATACTATGTGCAATTTTGGTCTCCGAATTTGAGGAAATACATTATTGCTATTGAGGGAGTGCAGTGAAGGTTCACCAGGTTAATTCCCGGGATGGCGGGACTGGCATATGATGAAAGAATGGGCCGACTGAGCTTGCATTCACTGGAAAATTGATGCAGGAAAAATGCTCCCGATGTTGGGAGAGTCTAGAACCAGCGGTCACAGTTTATGAATAATGTGCCTGACCCACAGGCGATTTTTCAGCGGACTGCCAGCGACAGTCAAGTTTCCGGCAGTTGCCTGAAAAACCGGGAATTGGAACAGCGACTATCAGAGTGGGACACACAAACACATGGCAAAGGCGGGGGCTAGGGCAAGCGGGGGGAGCGCTGTCTGAAATTCACACGGTGCAAAGCCAAGGTAATACAGACACACACTGCGATGAACAGGAAGGTTAAGACGGCAAGCACAGTGTTTGGTAAGTCCTTTAAAAGAGGGGGGAAGGGGAGGGGAGGGGGGGGGAGTAGGTGTGGAGACACTTTTAAGAAGCCAGACAACTTTTAATAAGCCAGAGATACAAAGCTGTGAAGTTTGGCGGACATTTAACATTACTGGTCCGTTATCCTTGGTTCTGAAAACTCTGCCTACTTTTTTGTTACCCAATGAGCCAATGAAAATGCCCGGTCAGTAAAGGCGATTAACTAAAACTACCTACGACTACCTTGACGACCCATAACTACATGGCGACCCCACTACAACCGCACCTATGACTACAGGATTATCGATTTTCTCCATGGCGACCAATTTTTGGTCACAGAAAAATTTTCAACATGTAGACCATACTGAGACCGCGATTAGTTCCCAAAATGCGGGAACTCCTCGCGACCATGAAGGAGATGCACCAGAGTGCACCAGCGAACATGTGGCGACCATATGGCGATCATGTGGCAAGCCCAGAGTCTCCTGCACTCACCTAAACAGTAGCCTAAGTGGGACAGGCCCATAAGGGGTAGTCCATTTAGGACTGAGATGAGGAAAAACGTTTTCACCCAGAGAGTTGTGAATCTGTTGAATTCTCTGCCACGGAAGGCAGTGGAGGCCAATTCACTGGATGTCTTCAAGAGGGAGCTGTATTTAGCTGTATTGTTAGGCATCAAGGGATATGGGGAAAAAGCAGGGTACTGATTTTAGATGATCATATTGAATGGTGGTGCTGGCTCGAAGTACCGAATGGCCTACTCCTCACCTATATTTCTATGTTTCTATGCGTTTATTCGTTTGTGTCACCTGTGAAAACCCTACAAAGATTACTTTCACGAGAGAGGTACTCATTAACATCGGACATACAGTACCTCCAAACATAGTTCTGGATTTCTCTCACTCGCTGGATTATTTGGACATACTTGTCGGCGGGGATGTGGCTGCGTTCAAGGTCTTGAGATGGAGGAGAACCCGTGGAAAGTGCTCTGGAGCACTCACCTGACTCTGGCGACGAGGATCACGCACACCACTCCCGAGCACATTCCTGGCAAACGTACGTTCTCTAAATAACAAAGTGGACGGGACTGCAACTCCTACGGCGGACAAACAAGGACTTCTCTCGAGCCGCTGCTCTGTGCTTCACCGAGACCTGGCTGTGCGAGTCAACCCCAGACAGCGCGCTGCAACTGGCTGGCTTCCAACTTCACAGAGCGGACTGCGAAGTGGAGGCAGCGGGGGAATCAAGAGGCGGTGGATTATGCTTCTATACCAACCAGGACTGGTGCAGTGCTGTCAAATTTCTGCTCTCCCAACCTAGAATCCTTCTTTATAAACTGCAAACCCTTTACCTCTCCGAGGGAATTTTATTCTCGCTGGAGTTTACATCTCCCCCACCCCCAAGCCTGCGTACGTGAGGCGCAAACGCAACTAGCTGACCAGGTAATGAGGGTAGAGAGTGACTTCCTGGACTCCATGGTCATTGTTTTGGGACTTTTTAATAAAGCTAACGTCAGCTGTGACCTTCCCAAGTACAGACATCATGTAACCTGCCCCACCAGAGGGGAGCGAACACTTGACCACCGTTACACGTCAATCAAGAACGCATATCGCTCCTGTTCCCCGGGCGGGTCTGGGTCTCTCTGATCATTGTCTAGTTCCACCTTATTCCAACCTACAGGCAGCAACTAAAAGCTGCTAAGCATGTGGTCAGAACAACGAAAAGGTGGACAAGCGAGGGCATTGAGAACCTACAATCCTGCTTTGACTGCACAGATTGGAATGTGTTCAGGGAAGCAACCACAAGCCTCGATGAATATACGGACACTATCATCATATGTCAGCTTTTGTGAGGACAGTTGCATTCCAACTAGGACCCGGACATGATTCAACAACAACAAGCCCGGGTTCACTGCAGAACTCAGACAGCTCCGACTGTCTAAAGAGGAGGCCTACAGGAGCGAGGATGCAGACCTCTACAGGCAGGCCAAGTACAAGCTGAGAAGAGGAATCAGAGCTGCCAAGGAAAGGTACTCTGAGAAGTTGAGGAGCAAGTTCTCAGCTAGTGACTCTTCTTCAGTTTGGAAGGGCTTGCAAGAAATCACCAGCTACAACAGGAAAGGCCCCCGCTTTTTGGACAATCGTCTGCTGACCAACGACCTGAATGAGTTCTACTGCACGTTTGACAAGCAGAAACGTAACCTATACGGCCATTGTAAAGTCTGTCCTCACCTTCTCCATCATGGTTTGGTTTGGGTCATCCACAAAGCACGACATCTGGAGGCTGCAGCGAATCGTCCGATCAGCTGAGAAGGTTATTGACTGCAACCTTCCCTCCATTGATGAACTGTACACTGCAAGGGCCAGGAAGCGAGTGGGTAAGATCATCTCTGACCCCTCTCACCCTGGCCACAAACTCTTTGAATCACTTCCCTCTGGAAGGCGACTCCGGACTTTCAAAGCTGCCACAGCCAGACATAAAAACAGCTTTTTTCCACGAGTAGTAGCTCTACTCAATACCCAAAAATCTGTAGCCTCCTTTTGCTCTGGTATTTTACTTAATTCACATGTTTAATCAATAATGTTTTATTATTAATGTTTAATGTTTTATGTGTCATTCCTAACTGTCACTGTATGTTGTTGCCACTTGCGGGCGGAGCACCAAGGCAAATTCCTTGTATGTGAATACTTGGTCAATAAACTTATTCATTCATTTCTATTATTCATTAATATTGCCAATATCACAAATTATTTTGTGCAGGAAAGAACTGCAGATGCTGGTTTAAATCGAAGATAGACAAAAAATCCTGGAGTAACTCAACAGGACAGGCAGCATCTCTAGAGAGGAATGGGTGGCGTTTTGGGTCGACACCCTTCTTCATACTGATGTCAGGGGATGGCACAGAACAACTTAAAGGAGCACAAGCAATTGGCCAGCATATTTGGTAATTGTTGACATTTGTGGCATATACAATGCACACTTTGCATTTTCTAACAAAGGCTGTTATGGTTGGGCTTTAAATTAATGTCCAATTTCCAACTCTCTGCTAAAACGGAAAAATAGTTAACATTTCAGTTAATTGATCTTGCAATCTGCATCTGAAATGGAACTCTATTTCTTGTACCCAGATGCTGCTTGACCCAATGAATGTTTCAAGCTTTTTTTGTTTTTATTTCACTTTTGCAGCATCTGTGAAATATTGTTTCTGGATCGAATCATTATTTTTTTGTTCCCTCCAGGGAAACCAAATTCTGAGTGGCCTTTCTCTGGATGAATATAAAACTACCCTGAAAATGGTTGAGCAGGCAATTCTTGCCACAGACCTAGCAGTCTACATGAAGTAAGTATTGAGAGAGTCATGGCCTGTGGGGAGCAGGTAGGAAAGTGGATAAGGAAAGTTGGCTCATCCATGTTTGTATTAAATGGCAGGGATGGCTCGAGGAGCTGAATGAACTCCTGTTGCTGTACCCAATAGCCTCAAGTAGTCAGGGTAGAAAGGTAGTCAATAAGGTAGAAGCTGAATTGCACACATTCAAGCTGAATTAAAACATAAAACATAGAAAAGTGCAGCACACGACAAGTCTTTAGATCCACGTCTGCACCAAACACGATGTTGAGCTAAACTAATTTCAGCTGCATGCATTTGATCCATACGCAGTATATTATTGAGCTTAAACTTTGTCCCTTTCATCTTAAGGATATGCCCTCTAGTCTTTGACATTTCCACCTGTGGAAAAAGGTTCTTACCCTGTTTGTACCTCTCATAATTTTATAAACTTCTTTCAGGACTCCACTCAACCTCTAACGTAGCAGAGAAAATAATCTAATTCTATCGAACCACTCCTCCTACCTAATGCCTCCTAATCCAGGCAGCATTCTAGTAAACCTCTTCTGCACCCTCTCCAAAGCCTCCATATCCTTCCAGTAATGGGGTGACCAGAACTGCATGCAATAGTCCAAATGTGTCCTGTCCAGAGTCTTATAAGCTGCATCATGACTTCCTGCACATACTCAATGCACTATCAAGTTGTGAAATCTATATCTCAAATTTCAAATCTGTGTTTCAGATAACAGAAGTAAAATTGTTGTCTGTATTTTATATTGAGTACTGTAAGTAAATTCACTTGTCTGTCTGTATAATCTGTCACAATTGTCCCTCACAATGTAAATATCAAACAATGCATCGTACAGATTAAATATAATAATGCCTTCTTAACAAACAACATTGCTGAAAATATTGGTTGCTGGTAGAATCTTAACCATGATAATATGAAATCTCCCTGCACTCTTTGAATAATGCAATGGTTTCTCGTGCATACACAAACCTCAGTACAAAATAAAGGGGCCACTTGAATGAAATGTTGAATGGTCCTATATTGGAGGAATTATAGGAAGATGAGAAAGAATTGTAGCAGGAATAAAGCTTGGGGACGCATCTGACAGCATGACCAAATAGTTAGATTTTAGAAAGAATTTTAGAAGTCACATGAGAGTGAGCAGATAAAGTCAAAATGTGTGAAGGTTTGTTTGCCTAAAAGGGATGTGGAATGGAGCATAAGTTGTAGGAGCAGAATTTGGCCATTCGGCCCATCAAGTCTACTTTGCCGTTCAATCATGGCTGATCTATCTTTCCCTGTCAACCCCATTTTCCTGTCTTTGCTTAACCCTCGACTCCCTTACTAATCAAGAAGGGTCGGGTACTTATCGGCGCCGCTGTTTCAGCACCGCCGTTTTTGATTGTCCCCCCGTTTAATATAAATGTAGGTTTCTGTTGTTCCCTATAAATTGTGTCATGAATTTTCCTATACCCAAAATAAAAATAATCAGCCGGTAACTATTCTTTATTCATCTAAACTTTCATCTTAATTAAGTATATAAGAATAATAAACCTGAAGCTAAACCAGTAGAATGCATTTCGAGACTTTGTAATAATTTACTGTCTACATTGTTAATGATTGCACTTAAAAAATGATTTGTTTTTACCCTCAATCTTCTGCTCTCTGCCTGGTTGTAGTGGTTTTGGGTGTGTTTAATGAGACGTTCTCATGAATTAGCAAAAGATCGGCGCCTCCAAACGGAACAGCGGTGCCGAAACGGCGGCGCCAAATGGCACCATTCCGATCAAGAATCTATCAAACTCCACCTTAAAAATATCCATCCACAGCCTTCAGTGGCAATTCAACCATCCTCTGACTAAAGACATTCCACCTCTCTCCTTTCTAACGGTACGTTCTTTTATTTTGAGGCTATGGCCTCTGGTCCGAGACAGTCCCAGTAGTAGAAGCGTCCTCTCCATATCCACTCTATCCAGGCATTACACTACTCGGTAAGTTTAAATGAGGACCCCCCCCCTCATCCTACTAAATGGATCATCATATGTTAATCCAATCATCCCTGCGATAATTCTCGTAAACCTCCTCTGGACCCTCTCCACGCCAACACATTCTTCCTCAGATATGTGCCCTAAAACTGCTCACAATACTCAAAGTGAGGACTGACCAGTGTCTTATAAAGCCTGAGCATTACATCCCTGTTTTTATATTCGAGTCATCTTGAAATAAATGCTAGCATTGCATTTGCCTTCCTTACTACTGATTCAACTTGCAAGTTAACTTTTTGGTAATCCTGCTCCAGCACTCCCAAGTCCCTTTGCACTTCTGTTTTCTGAATTCTCTCTCCATTCTGGACTTTCAAAAAGCCTTTGACAAGGTCCCACACATGAGATTAATGTTCAAAATTAGAGCACCTGGTAATGGGGGTAGGGTATTGACATGGATAGAGAACTGGTTGGCAGACGAGAAGCAAAGAGTTGGAATTAACGGGTCCTTTTCAGAATGGCAGGCAGTGACTAGTGGGGTGTTGCAAGGCTCGGTGCTGGGACCCCAGTTATTTACAATATATACTAGACTAAGTGGGAACTGTTGGGTCTGAGCTTCACACAGGAGGGCTGGTCCCCCAAAGCAATATTCCACCCCTCCACCAATTCCAAAATTGGTGGCCAGTGTGGGGGGGGGGGGGGGGGGGTTTCTGGGGTGCTAGTATGGGTGTTGTGGGCTGAAAGGACTCGTTTCCAGAGGCTAGTATGGACATTGTGGGCCGAATGGATTCTTGGGCTTGCGGCTCAGTCACTCAAGGCTGGTGGGCTGGCAGTTGACTCACGGCTATTCCTTCAGCAGTGTGCAAGGCCACCAAATTCGAGTGGATTCTTGGGCTGGCGGCTCAGTCACTCAAGGCTGGTGGGCTGGCAGTTGACTCATGGCTATTCCTTGAGCAGTGTGCAAGGCCACCAAATTCGAGTGCAGTTTCCTACCATTTCAAGCAGGGTGCAAGGCCACCAAATTCGAGTGGTTTCCTACCATTTCAACCATTTCAAGCTGCAAGGCCACTAAAGACAGAGAATCATGACCTCTCCCTCCCCCTTCTTGCAGAGACTGAACCACGCCAACACTTCCAGGTTTTATAGTCCCTCCCGCCAGAAGGGGTGTGGCCTTTGTGGCATGATTGACAGGAGAAAGAATCTCAACATATTTTAAACACTAATACCTTTTTCATGTTTCATCAATGGGAAAAATTCTCGGCACCTGATGAACGAAGGGGGACTCACCTGATGAGCGAAAGGCAACTTTAGCATTCTCAAACCAACTATTCAATTAAGCAAGGCAACTTTTGCATTTTCAAACCAAAAAACACTTTTAGCAAGCATTTTCAAACCAAAAACCATTTTACCAAGCATTTTCATCCCAAAAATCACTTTCAGCAAGCATTTTCAAACAAGAAACACTTTTAGCAAGCATTTTCAAAACAAAAAACACTTTTGCATTTTCAAACCACATTAAGGGCACTCACAGTTTAGTTGACATGTGTTCAGTGTTATTCACAGTTCAGACTGAGAGATGTGACCCTCTCACATCTTGCAGAGACTGACTGAGGCACTCAACACTTTTATAGGGTTTATAGTCCCTCCGGAAGGGGCGTGGCCTTCAGGAGAGATAATCTCAAAATGTTTTAAACATTACTAAGTCTTTTAATTTTCATCAATGGGAAAAATCCTCTTGTCCTCACCAGCGGAGGGGGACTCTGAGTAAGATGGTCAAAAATCACAGCCGGAAGTGGCAGTGTGTTTTCTAAAATCAATATACAGTGCAACAGGAAGTAGTCAAGATGAGACTTTTAATAATATAGATTAACGATTCAGACAAGGAAATTAAATGTGAAATCTCCATGTTTGCGGATGACACAGAACGGGGAGGTAGTGTGAGCTGCGAGGTGGATGCTATGAGGCTGCAGGGTGACTTGGATAGGTTGGGTGAGTGGGCAGATGCATGGCAGATGCAGTATATTGTGGATATATGTGAGGTTATCCACTTTCGTGGCAAGAACAGGAAGGCAGATTATTATCCGAAAGGTGTCAGATTAGGAAAAGGGGAGGTGCAACGAGACCTGGGTGTGCCTGTACATCAGTCACTGAAAGTAAGCATGCAAGTACAGCAGGCAGTGAAGAAAGCTAATGGCCTGTTGGCCTTCATGGTGAGAGGATTTGTGTTTAGGAGCAGGGAGGTCCTATTGCAGTTGTACAGAGGACTGGTGAGACTGCACCTGCAGTACTGTGTGCAGTTTTAGTCTCCTAATTTGAAAAAAGTCATTATTGCTATTGAGGGAGTGCAGCGTAGGTTCACCTGGTTAATTACCGGGTTAATTGATGGGACTGATATATGATGAACGAATGGGTCAACTGGGCTTGTATTCACTGGAATTTAGAGGATGAAAGGAGATCTTATAGAAACATATAAAATTCTGAAAGGATTCGACAGGTTAGATGCAGGAAAATGTCCCTGTTGTTGGGGGAGTCCAGAACCAGGGGTCACAACTTAAGAATAAGAGGTAGGCCATTTAGGACTGAGATAAGGTACAAAGGTTTCCACCCAGAGAGTTGTAAATCTGTGGAATTATCTGCCACAGAAGGCAGTGGAGGCCAATTCATTAGATGTTTTCAAGAGGGAGTTAGATTTATCTCTTAGGGCTAAAGGAATCAAAGGATATGGGAAAAAAGCAGGAGTACTGATTTTAGATGATCAGCCATGGTCATATTGAATGGCGGTGCTGGCTTGAAGGGCTGAAAGGCCTTCTCCAGCACTTATTTTTCTATGTTTCTATTTAGAAAATCGTCTGCGCCTTTATTCCTACTACCAAAATGCATGACTGCACACTTTGTTGCACTGTATTCCGTCTGCCAGTCCTATACCCACTCTCCCAACCTGTCAAAGCCCCTTTGCAGAGTCCCTGCATTCTCTGCACTACCTAGATCTCCACCTATCTTCAAATCATTAGCAAACTTGGCCACAATGCCTTCAATTCCCTCATCCAAATCATTAATAAACAAGTTAAGGAGCAGAGAATAGATACACTCAAATGGGAATGTGGAAGATCACTTTATTTACGACAAATTCATAAAAGGCATGTAGGTGTTAGATGATTTCCTTCGGTTATCATTGGGGGCAGAGTACATATAGAAGCTACCCATAATGGGATAATAGGGGTGTGGGACTTAGCACAAGAGAAGATTACTTTGGGGTTTACAAATGAGGAATTCCTGGCAAGGAGAACATTGGATTAGCCCCTTATCTGATGCATCAATGGGATAAATATAAAGTACATATGCTGCGGAAATAGAAGTATGGTGTTTCCAGATGAATTGAATGTTGAGTTTGGTTCCCACCTCATCGTTAAACATAACTAGACCAAGTGGGACCCGTTGGACACTATCTCCGAATGCGGGGGGGGGGGGGGGGGTAGGAGGAGGGCGTGGCATCGGTACTCACCCCAGAGACAGGCGCCTCCCGGGGCCAATCACCCCAGACAAAGAAAATTATAGAATTTATGGAGGCAATCAATCGTTCCCATGTTGGCGGGGGAGGGGACGGGGTTGCAGGGGCGGGGGGGGAGGTGGGGGAGGTGGAGGGTGAGGGGGGGGGGGGGGGGGAGCGGGAGGGGGGGGGGGGGGGAGGGGGGGGTGGGGGGGGGGGGGTCAAGTGTCAAGAGTGTTTTAATGTCATATGTCCCACATAGGACAATGAAATTCTTGCTTGCTTGGCTGTTGGGAAGAAGCTGTTCCTGAACATGGATGTTACAGTTTTCAGGTTCCTGTACCTTCTTCCCGATGATGGTGAAATGAGTGTGTGGCCAAGATGGTGTGGGTCTTTGATGATATTGGCTGCCTTTTTGAGACAGCGGAGGGGATGGTGTGGGGGTGTGCGAAAAACCCAGGGGTGTGAATAACCTGGAGGGGGGGGGGGGGGGGGGGGGGGTGTTGGCAGCCTTTTTGAGGCAGGGGGGGAGGGAGAGAGGTGTGTGAATAACCCGGGGGGTGAGAGGGCGGGGTGTGAATAACCCAGAGGGGAGGGGCAAGGGGTGTGAATAACTCGGGAGGGGGCAGGGGTGTGAATAACCTGGGGGGGGAGGGGGTGGGGAGTGTGACTAACCGGGTGGGGGGAGGGGACTGGGGGTGTGGCACTCGGCAGCTTGAGAGGCCAATGTGATTGGTGCACTGAGAGTGGCATTGTGACATCATCATTGGAAAGTCCCAGAGAAAGGCTGTGTGTGAGAACCGTTTTTTGCCTTTTTTTTAAGTGAATCGTCAATAACTTTTGAAATGCGAAACGAACCTGTTTATTGCGTCGACCGAGTTAATGTGTAATGATCTGTAAAAATGTCAACTCTAGCTCATAGCGTTTTCACGAACGCAGAGAAACACAAAGAAACACAAACAGAAACACACACGCACACACACACACATATACACACGTACACACACATACAAGATGAGACTTTCATAGGTATATAGACATGTAGGATTCACTTTGACGTGTTTAACCCACATGAATTAAGATTTTTTTTTTAAATGAAGAAATATCAATCTCATCCACAGTTTGACACCCAGTCAGATGGTAGTGTTGTGATTTGGGGTTATAGGTCAATGGAAGCTCTTTTTTTGAATGTTTTTTGATCTTTTCACACTTGGTTGTAATCTGGTAGAACAGACCTATATAGGATCCATTTTGGTAATATTCACAGAATGGGCCGGCTTTTCTACCAGGCTACTGCCTAGATGGTGGAATCTATAATAATGCAGAGAAAGAAGACCATGTAAAACATGTTATGTACAATCTAATGCTGCTACAATTAATATTTTTAGGAGAAGAGAAGAATTTTTTGAGCTGGTGAAAACCAATCGATTTGACTGGGAAGATAAAAGTCATAAAGAACTGGTAATGTAAGTAGCAATCTTAAGGGCCTGTCCCACTAACACGACTTTTCAGCGACTGTCTTTGACCTTCAAGCTTGAGGGCACTCGCTTGAAAAACCTCGAGCTGGATCGACTGTCAGCGATGAAACTGCGAGCTGGATCGACCATTTGCGCAGGCACACACACGCACGCTCACACACACACAAATACATCGCAAAGGCGGGAGACAGGGAAAGCGGGGGAGCGCTGTCTGAATTCACACCTGCGATGAACAGGAAGGTAAAAGACGGCTGGCACAGTTACAGTACGTCCTTTAGTGAGCGCGGAGAGGGGGAGGGGGCGAGAAGGGGAGAGGGGGAGAGAAGGGGGGGAGAAGGAGTGGAGTCACTTTTAAGAAGCCAGCCAACTTTTAATAAAGTTTAGCTGGCATTTAACATTACCAGTCGGTTTACTTACAGTTTTTTCTTTACCATTGACTATCTTCGATTACCTTCAATAGCCTTCGATTACCTACGGTAGCATTATGACCTATTACGACCTACCTCAACTAAACCTACAAGTAAAAAAGATTAGATTTTTTTCCATGGCAACCTTTTTTTACTTGCGGTCATTTTTCAGCTTTCTTAAAAAAACGTAGCGACCTAGCTGAGATCTTGCGTACTCGGGGACTACTCTCGAGCATGAAGGAGAGTTACAAAGACCTCCTAGGACCTCGTGTCAACCATGCTGCGAGTATGAGTCGAGGGCAAACTCTACTAAAGTTGCGAATTCGGTCCCCGCAGTGGGACAGGCCCTTTATATAACATTAATGCACTAAAATGTTATGCCAAAATAATTGTATTCAATTGTTCCTATAAGTGACTAGGATTTAAAAGAAAAATGGAGTAAATGCCATGTTATTGTTAGATTTTCCATGGTAATTTTCATTCAGTAAAACCCAGATATGCTTCTGCATGTGTTAACATTTAATAAACAGTAGGCCAGATGAAGAAAGCTAAATATGTCAACTCTTTCTTTTAATGAGAAACATTGCGAAAGGTAATTCATTAGAAAATATAGTAAACACAATGAAAAAGTACAAAGAGCATTGCAAGAACAAAATGCAGAAATTTGCAAACTAAGAGTGTTATTCTAATATCTGAAACAGTTCAACAAAATCTAACGTAACACGGTTGTCACATCATGCACCACCACCACCCCAGTTGTGTTCAATTCAACTGTTAGTAATTTAGGAAGGAATCATTGGCTATTTAAGAAATCTGACAACAATTCACCAGCACAGAAATTGGACTAGAAGGATCTAACGTTGTTAGGGCAACAAGCAAGTTGTTAGGTGTTGGGTGTAAATTGCCTATAGTGTGTACATGTGTGGCAGACATCTTGGGAAGATTGATGGAAAAATGGAGAACATGTTACAGGTAAAATGAGTGCTGAATTGGGATTGCCCCGAGTGTCAGTGTACACCTCCTTGTGCTGAAAAGCCTGTTTCCATGCTATATGAAAATAAGATTATGATAAAGAAGGTGGGAGAACAATGGATGTTGTATACTTACACTGTAGAAGACCTTCAGTAAGATGGAAACAACAGGTTAATTAAAAAAAAATCTAAAGCAAATGGAATTTAGAGAGGTATCATGGCATAGGATTGCTGATAAACAGCAAATAAGCATATTTGGGCCAATTTTGGGTGAGGAGTCTGTAGCTAGTGTGGTATAACAGGAATCAGTGTTGGAACATAGTTATTCACAATCAGTATAAATAATTAGAATTAATGGTGGTGAAAGTTTGCCCTCATTTGTTTAATGCACACTGAGGTACAATAACAAAACAAAAAAACCCTATGTTTTGCATGCTATGCAATCAGATCAAATAATGCTATTCATAAATACAATTGTTAAACTAAAGTACAATAGGTAGTACAAAGGGGAAGATAAAGAATACAGAATAAACTTCTCAACATTGTAGGGCACCAGTTCCATAGACCAAGTCCAATATCTGCAAAGAGGTACAGGTGAATCAGACTGTGCCGTAGCTTATGGTTGGACCATTCAGAAGCCTGATAACAAAGGGGAAGAGGCTTTTCCTGAGTCTTGTGGTGCATGCTGTTATCTCCTTTAACTTCTGCTCGACTGGAGGCAGGTGAAGAAGGAATGACTGGGACGCGTCAAGTTGTTGATTATTCTGGCTGTTTTTCCGAGGCAGCATTGTGTAGATGGAGTCAATGGTGGGGAGTCTGCTCGGTGTGATGGACTGGGCTCCATCCACAACTTTCTGCAACTTCTTGCAGTCTTTCATCACAGTCTGTTCCCAAACCAAGCTGTGATGTAACCCGACATGTAAGTGTGCTTTATTTAGTGCATCTGTAGAAGTTTGTAAGAGTTGTTGGAGACGTGACTAATTTCCTCAATCTCTTATGGAACGTCAGGCAATAACATTGCTGCCGCTTCAATGTGGTTGCTTACGACTGATCATTGGTAATATTAACTCCAAGGACCTTGAAGCTCTCAACCATTTCTACTTCAGCATCATTGATGCTGATTGGGGCACATTCTCTACCACACCTCCTGAAGTGATAGGTCCTTTTGTCTTGCTAACATTGAGGGAAAGGTTGTTGTCCTGACACCATGTTATTAAGTTCTCTATCTCTTCCTGTACTCTGTCTTGTTGTTTACAATGGCGTCATCTGCAAACTTATAACTTTAGAAGTAAAAGTGAAAATACATATTTCAAAGGGAAATGGAAACTTGTTTGGGAGGTATTGGACTGTGTAGATTGCACAATCACAAATTGTGTAGCAGTCAAAATGAACAGGACAAACCTGTTCTTACAGCTAATTTTCCACCTATGATAAACTGCACCAGTCTGAATTCGTGCTTCACTGATTATAAACCTACATGTATCATATATTTTAATGGAAGGTGTGGTTGCATGAATAGTGGGGCAATTGGAATAATAAGATAGAGCACCAATAGATGAAGCCAAAAACTTTAGTTTTATTAGGACTGGCATGAATCCAGAAAGTTGTGTTTACGTGGTTCTCTTATTTTTGCATTTGTTTGTGATTTTTGAGTTTGAAATTACTTCTAACTTTGTAGAGGCATACTTCCATTGTTTCTCTTTTTATATTGACTAGTCCTTTCCTTATAGTTCCCATTGATTCTTTTTTTTTTAGGATTTGTAATGTCTTTAAGAAATCCCATTGTATATCACATTCAATTACTTACTTTTATTTGGAGTTACTTTTATAGAAAGAAATACAGCGGCTGATTTACACATATCAAGACCCACAAAATAATACTGTAGATATACAACAGCTCTGAAGTAAAGGAAAATATGATACTTCGGGTTGGAACCCTTCTGTAGAATAGCTGAAAGATAGAGGTGTGGGGGGAGGAGGGGAACTTGAGGCAAGAGATGATCAGAACAAATCAGAGCCGGCAACAGATTACCTTGGGATGGGTAGAGTCCAGAATGGCCCTTTGTTAGCTCGAGGAAGATGAGAGTGCATTTTATACCATTTTTGTACTGCCAAACTAAACTCCACTTGGGTGCATCCCAAATGCCCAATATATGGCTCTGTCCTATACACCTCAATGGCAGAAGTCAGATCTGCTTGCACGAGGATAAACTGTCAAAAAGCGGCCAGCCCAGATAGAGTCCCTGGACATCGACTGGAATCATTTGCCAATCAATTGGCCACAGTCTTCACCAGTATCTTCATTTTCTGACTTCTGCAATCTGCTGTCCCCATCTGCTTTAAGGAAACCTTGACTTCCACCATCATGAAATGTTTAGAGAGGCTGGTTATCCGGTTATCCGGTCTACCAAGCAGTCTTGATCCACTGCAGTACGCCTACTGCCACAACAGGTCCAGAGATGATGCTATGTCCCTGGCCATACACTCATCCCTGCAACATCTGGATAAGAGGGAAACCTACATCACACTCCCATTCATAGACTACAACTCTGCCTTTATTACCATTTATCCCATCCAAGCTCGTCGCAAAACCCGCGGGACTCACCATTCATGCAACTGGATCCTCGACTTCCTGACCATCAAAAACCTCAATCAATGAGGATAGGGGACAAATCATCCTCAATTATAATCCTCAACACTGGTGCTCCGTAAGACTGCGTTCTCAGCCCCCTTCAATCCAATTCAATTTACAAATTTGCTGAAGGTGCTATCATTGTGGGCCGGACATCAAATAATGATGAGATGGAGTACAGGAATGAGATTGAGAACCTCGTGATGACACCCTTTGTCTCAATTTCAGCGAGACAGAGCAGATCTTGATCGACTTCAGGAAGCGAAGCAGTTCGCATACCCTGGTATGCGTTGATGGAGCTGATGTAGAGATGGCTGAAAGCTTCAAATTCCCAGGAGTCAAATCACAACTTGTCCTGGACCACCCATATTGAAGCAATGGCACAAAAACACACCAGCAGCTCTACTTCATTGTAAGGCTTAGGAAGATTGACATGCCCCCTACAACTCTCATCAACTTCTACAGATGTGCCGCGGAAAGCATTTTATCAGGATGCATTATAGCATGAATTAGGAACAGCCCCATCCAAGACCACAAGAAATTGCAGAGAATTGTGGATGCAGCTCAGACCATCACACAAACCAACCTCCCTTCCGTGACTCCATTTACACCTTGCGCTGCCTTGACAAGGCCAGCAGCGTAATCAAGGACTAGTCACACCCCGGCCACTCCCTCTTCTCCCCTCTCCCATTGGGCAAAAGGCATAGAAGTAACACATACGGTACCTCCCAGATTTTGTGACAAATTATTCCCTGTTGTGGTTTAATTTGAACCATCATCCCAACTGAACCATCCTCCCAACATCTACTGGCTTTATCTTGCACTAAACATTATTCATGTCATTCCCTTTGCCATGTATCTGCACACTGTGGATAGCTCGGATTGTAATCATGTATTGTCTTTCCACTAACTGGTTAGCATGTAACAAAAGCTTTTCACTGTACCTTGGTGCACGTGACTATGAACCAAACAAAACTAATCTCAGCGTAATATCCGAAAAAGCCTATTTCTAAAACTCTGGCCATTTGCATTAGGACTTCCATCTGCAACCGGCTTCTGGATTTCTTGATCAACAGACTGTAGTCAGTTAGAATTGGTCATTTAATTTCCCCCACCCTGACCAATCTTGGTCCTTTGCTCTACCAATCCACCCAAGACTATGTGGCCAAGTCCAATGCCAACTCAACGGTTTAAGTTCATCAATGAGAACACGTTTGCCGTCAGCTTTCCAAAAGCGATGAAATGAAGTAGAGGAAAGAGTTTGACCCCCACCCCCCATCAGTCTGAAGAAGTGTTTCGGCCTGAAACATTGCCTATTTCCTTCGCTCCATAGATGCTGCTGCACCCGCTGAGGTTCTCCAGCATTTTTGTGTACCTTCGATTTTCCAGCATCTGCAGTTCCTTCTTAAACACAAAAGAGTTTGAGAACCTAGTGTCAAGGTGTCAGGACTATAACCTAGCTCTTAATGTGTGCAAGATGAAAGAGTTGATTGTTGACGGAAGGAAGCAATTTTCTGTAGACCCATGGTTGTGGCAAGGTGCAATGCCAGCCTGAACTTTATCTTTGTTGATGCCACTGTTATTAGTAGGATCAACAACAACGATGCAATGAAATACAGTAAACAGATCGGGAACTCTGTGTCATGGCGTCAGGACAATAACCTAGCCCTTACATCAGCAAGATATAAGAGCTGTTGACATAATCAAGCCAGGGTGGGAGGGGGGGGGGGGGGGGGGGGATAGCACAGAAGAGTGTTGGGGTGCATCAGCATATTTACTTTCTCAAGCATCGGCGAAGATCTGGCAAGACAGAAAGATCTAGAACTTCTAGCAGGGGGCAGATGAGATTAATTGATTAATTTGAAAATCCTGAAGTTGCTGATTGAGTTATCATTATCCTTTTGAAAGTACAGCATAGGAAAAATCTCTGACTATGATGTTCATTTAAGCTAATATCATGTACATGGTCTATATCGCTTCATCACCTTTATGTTCATTTGCCGGCCTAAATGTGTCTTGAACATCACTATTGTAATTGTTTCTACCCCTCCACTGGCAACACGTTCCAAGTACCTCCCACTATCAGTTAAAAAACTGCCTCACAAATCTTTCTCAAACTTTCTCCCTCTCACCTTATATTATTGCCTTTAGTATTTGACATTTCCGCCCTGGGAAAAGACTCTACCTATCATCGATGCCTCTCATAATTGTATATACCTATTAAATCTTGCCTCAACCTCTGACACTTCAGAAAAAGCAATCCAAGTTTATCTAACTTCTCCTTGTAGCCACTACTCTTAAATCCAGTCAACATCCTGGTGAACCTCTTCTGCACCCTCTCCAAAGTTTTGACATCCTCCCTGTGATGAAGCAACTAGAGCGACACACAATACGCCAAAGATATTTTAGAATATTACCTGATGCAGTAGCCAGAGGAAATTGTTTACTATTTCTGTTTAAATGAGTGCAGAATGACAAATGAAAATGTGAACTTACTTCCATGTGTTTAATAAAATGTCATATATTATTAACATTAACAGGGCAATGTTGATGACAGCTTGTGATGTGTCTGCAATAACCAAACCTTGGCCTGTTCAACAAAAGGTAATGTGTATAGTATCTGTGTATAATCATATAAATATTAGTTTTAGAAACATGATTAATGGATATAATGGTCCAGATGTTGCTGGCAGCGCCATAGAAAAGTTAATAATGCTCCCAGTCATAAGCAGTACAGCAATTTCGAGCATGGGCAGATGAGATTAACAATTTGAAAATTCTGAAGTTGCTGATCGTTATCATTATCCTTTTGAAAGGACAATTTTATATCTGCCTTGAAATGGGTTGAATGTTTAGTTTAGTTTAGAGATGCAGCGCGGAAACAGGCCCTTCGGCACACCGAGTCCGCTCCGACCAGTGATCCCCACACATAATCACCAACCTACACACACTAGGGACAATTTACACATAACCAAGCCATTTAGCCTACAAACCTGTACGTCTTTGGCGTGTGGGAGGAAACAGAAGATCTCAGAGAAAACCCACGTGGTCACGGGGAGACAGTACAAACTCCGTACAGACAAATCTCTAGGACTGGACAATGTTATCCCCTCTACCCTCAAGCTCTGTGCCGAACAACTGGCACTGGTCTACACAGACATTTTCAATCGGTCCCTACAAACCTGCACTGCCCCTGCCTGCTTCAAAGCCTCCACTATTGTTCCCCTACCCAAAAAGCCAAGGATTACTGGTCTTAACGACTACAGGACTGTCGCACTGACCTCTGTAGTCATGAAGACCCTTGAAAGACTTGTGTTGGCCCACCTGAAAAATATCACAAACCCCCTGCTGAACCCCCTGCAGTCTGCATACCAGGCCAATAGATCTGTGACCTAGATCAGTGACGCAGTCAACCTGGGCCTGCACTTCATCCTCCAGCACCTAGGCCGCCAGGGGACCTATGCAAGGATTTTGTTTTGTGAATTTTAGCTCTGCATTCAACACCATTGTGCCTGAGCTACTACTCTCCAAACTCTCCCAGTTGACTGTGCCTGAACCCCTCTGTCAGTGGATCACCAACTTCCTGACAGACAGAAAGCAGCATGTGAGGCTGGGAAAGCACATCTCGGACCCGCAGACCCTCAGCATAGGAGCACCGCAAGGCCGCGTACTCTCCCCTCTCCTTTACTCTCTCTACACCAACGACTGCACCTCCACGGAACCTACTCTGTCAAGCTTCTCAAGTTTGCGGACGACACAACCCTGATTGGACTGATCTAAGATGGGGAGGAATCTGCCTACAGACAGGAAGTGACACAGCTGGCCTCCTGGTGCCATCGCAACAACCTGGAGCTCAATGCTCTTAAGACAGTGGAATTGATTGTAGACTTTAGGAGAGCTCCCCCTCCCCTCCCCCCACTCACCATCAACAACACCACAGTCACATCTGTGGAGTCATTTAAGTTCCTTGGAACCATCATCTCCAGGGACCTTAAATGGGAGGCCACCATCGACTCCACAGTCAAAAAGACCCAACAGAGGATGTACTTCACGCGGCAGCTGAGAAAACACAATCTGCCACAGGCAATGGTGGTCTAGTTTTATACTGCCATCATAGAGTCTGTCCTCACCTTCTCTAACATGGTCTAGTTTGGCTCATCCACCAAGCATGACATATCCGGAGGCTGCAGCGCATGGGAAATTAAAACCCATGTTTTCTTTTAATATATAAAAGTGGTTGAAAGTTGCTTTCAGGTCCAGCATCAGCCGAGAAGGTTGTTGGCTGCAACCTCCCCCCTCCCCCCCCCCCCCCCCCCCCCCCCCCATCGACGAAATGTACACTGAAAGGGCTAGGAAGCGAGCGGGTAAGATCATCTCTGACCCCTCTCACCCTGGCCACAAACTCTTTGAAGCACTTCCCTCAGGAAGGCAACTCCGGACAGTCAGACATAAAATCAGCTTTTTTCCACGAGCAGTAGCTCCACTCAACAACCAAAAGTCTGTAGCCTCCGTTTGCTCTGGTATTTTATTTAATTCTTCACATGTTTAAATTATAATGTTTCATTTTTAATTGTCTACTCTATATCGTGTTGTTACTTGCAAACAAAGCACCAAAGCATATTCCTTGTATGTATACATACTTGGCTAATGAAATTTATTCAATTCAATTCAATTTATTCAAATCAATTATTCAATTCAATTATTCAAATCAATTAATCTCATTTGGCTGTATAAATTGAATGTATTCTGCGTCATTTGTCTTCCTCTAATTGGGTAGATTTTGGCAAGTACCATTTATTAAATGAAGATCATGATGCCGCCTGATATTCCCGATCTTGCCAGTGTTACTGATTTTGTAAACAAGCATCTGCAGTTCACTGTGTCTACATTTTGCCAGAGTTACTGTTGAGCGAATTTTCGAAAATGGACAAAAACAGCCCAGGACAATCCAGCTTTTCAGTTTTCAGTAAACAATTGTGGCATGTTAAGCGCAGAAGGTTAAGGGGGGACTTGATAGAGGTCTTTAAAATGATGAGAGGGATAGACAGAGTTGATGTGGACAAGCTTTTCCCTTTGAGAATAGGGAAGATTCAAACAAGAGGACATGACTTCAGAAATAAGGGACAGAAGTTTAGGGGTAATATGAGGGGGAACTTCTTTACTCAGAGAGTGGCAGCGGTGTGGAATGAGCTCCCAGTGGAAGTGGTGGAGGCAGGTTCATTGGTATCATTTAAAAATAAATTGGATAGGCATATGGATGAGAAGGGAATGGAGGGTTATGGTATGAGTGCAGGCAGGTGGGACTAAGGGAAAAAAAGTTGTTCGGCACGGACTTGTAGGGCCGAGATGGTCTGTTTCCGTGCTGTAATTGTTATATGGTTATATGTTATATGTGTTAATATTGACCTAGTGCTGGATTAATATTCCTTGAGAAAAACAATTCCATCACAACCAGTGTTTCAAAGCAAACCAGCACAACAGACAATGTTGCACTGTTTTTCAGACTGCTGAGCTCGTGGCAACAGAATTCTTTCAACAAGGTGACAAAGAAAGAGAAGAGTTGAACATTGAGCCCATTGTAAGTATCAGATTTTCATTATTTCTATAAAATTACCAAAATACAGGTCGACATTTGTTTTGCTAGGTAGACAAAAGTGCTGGAGAAACTCAGCGGGTGCAGCAGTATCTATGGAGCGAAGGAAATAGGCAATGTTTCGGGCCGATACCCTTCTTCAGACTGGTGTAGGGTGGGGGGGGGGAGCCCATTTCCAGCATCTGCAGTTCCTTTTTAAACATTTTTTTTTGCTATCCTGTTTTGAAATCCAAATGTGTTTCTGTTTAAGTGACATGTACTAAATAATGATTGCGAATGATACATTAATTTTTTTTTTAATTTCCATTTGAAGGATTTAATGAACAGAGAAAAACGTGACCAAATCCCCAGCATGCAGGTTGGATTCATTGACGCAATCTGCATTCAACTATATGAGGTAATTCGTTCCAGTATTTCATACCAGAATTTTCATAGAATAATTTCTTCTCTATTTATTACTTGCTTCTGGATAGTATTCTCCCCCAAAAAAACCTCCTGATAAGTTCTTGTAAACAATATTTTTGACTTGGACAAATTAGGTGTGGGCCTTGATGCAGAAGACTGGATTTGAGCTTTCAGTTGTCAGTTTAGTTTATTAACCGAGGTACAGTGAAAAACTATTGTTGCGTGCTAACCGGTCAGCGGAAAGACAATACATGATTACAATCATGTAATTGTCAGTTCTTACAAGTCCTTAAATACATTGTTGCCTGTTCATTTTCTTTCTTTCTCGTCATATGATTAAACAAAACCAAAACAAAAGAAGGCTGAGGACTGAACTTATAGAGGTTTACAAAGCTCTGGTGGCACAAGCTGGGTCGCGATGTGAGCTGTGAGGAGGATGCTATGAGAAGCGGAGTCAGGGGATATTGTGAGAGGGCAGGAATGGGGTAGTGATTGGGGATGATCAATCATGATCACATTGACTGGCGGTGCTGGGACAAAGTGACGAATGGCCTATTATTGCACCTATTGTCTATTGTATAAAATCATGAGAGGATCAGACAAAATGGCTCTTCACAGATACTTTATTGTCTCAGCATATTTCCCTCAAGGTCACACCACATAGCCATGAAGCTATCTTCAGCTATGCTCTCACTAATTGTTGTCAATCACATGACCTTTTACTCCATGCTACTCAGTAACTCACAGAATTTATTTCCTGGGATAACAAAAGGACATGTTAAATGTAACCTTAAATTCCTCAAATAACTTAGAGTTACACATATCTCACATAATTCCTTCCAGAAATATGACAAGAAATTTGATTCTTGCGTATTTGGGTTGGCCACATTTACCTGATCTTTTAAATGTTGTTATGGTACCTGCCTCAAGTGCCTCTTATGGCAGCTCATTATATATACCCACCACCCTCTGTGTGGAAAAAGTTGCCTCTCAGATTTGTGTGAAATTGTTTTCCCTCTCACCTTAAACCTGTGTCCTCTGGTTCTTGATTCCCCTTCTGTAAAATATTCTATGCATTCACCCTATCTATTCCCCTCATGATTTTGTACATCTCTATGTTCACTGCCCAGCCTCCTTCCTTCCAAAGAATAAAATCCCAGCTTATAAATTCCTCTAGGGCCTCCGCATGATGGCAGCCTCTGCCTAGTCTGTCTGTTTTTCCATCTTTTTTAAATTTTTAGTCTGTTTAAAAAGTATGTGTTGGAGTTTCCTAGTATCTTTATGTGGGGGAGGTGGGTAGGGTAAGGGGGAAACTGTTTCCCAGTCACTTCCTGGCGAGGATGCGACTATTCTCCAAGTTGCGTCCTCGCCCCCCTCGCGGCCTACCAACTGGATGGACGCGGCCTTTCCTGCCGGAGACCGGACCAGAGCTTCAGCAGCTGTGCAGCACTGGATTCACTGCAGAGCGGACAATGCCATACCTGGATCGTCGTTTGAAGCTCCAGAGTGTTGGGCCTGCTGCTTCAACATCGTGGAGCTGTGGTTTGCGGAGCTCCCAGCCGCGGGCGGCGCTAACTCCAACATCATGGAGTCCTGGGATCCCTTTGCTGAGGGCCGCCAATGTGAATCTCCGCCCAGCACAGCCTGTGGACTTTGGTAGCCGCGGTCTCCGGTAAGAAGTGGCCGATTCGTAAGTCCAAGCCGCTGAGGGTGTTCTTCCGTTCCGACGTCGGAGTTCCATCATCCCGGCGAGAGGGCCTGAACATCGGGCCACCGTTTCGGCGACTGCGGGGGGCTCGAAAGGCCCCGACCACGGAAGAACATCAAAGAGGAGGATGACTGAACTTTGTTGCCTTCCCTCACAGTGGGAAACGTTGATTCCGCTGTGTGGGGATGTTTATGTTAAAGACTATCGTGTTCTGTGTTCTTTTTGTATTTGTATGGCTGTATGGTGACCCCAAATTCCCCTGTACCAATTGGTAAATGTGACAATAAATGTCTCTTGAATCTATACTCATGCTGTTGGGGTCTGGGAGCACTCTCGTAAATTTTCTCAGCACTCTTTGGACACCCAGGGTGTCCAAAACTGAACTTAATACTCCAAATGTGGCATCCCCACATCCCAACTTGTATACTCAAAACCTTGACTGATGAAGGCCAATGTATCGAAAGCCTTCTCAACCACCCTACCTGTGATGCCACTGTCAGGGAAGCTTGTACCTGGGCTCCTAGATCCTTGTCCTCTACAACAGTCCCCAGGGCCCTGCCATTCACTGTGAAATAGTAGAATGTTAGAAAATAATTATTCTAATCATGCCCAGAAATTTTTTTCTTTACACTTCTCTAATCTTTATCATTCTGATATGTAGTTATTGTTATAATATTTTAAAGTTTATTTGTACATCGCTGATTCATTACATTTGATTGTTGTTTATTTGTCTTTCTAGGCTCTGGCAACAATTTCTGAAGCTTGTCTCCCATTGCTTGAAGGCTGCAGGAATAACAGAAAGAACTGGGAAATGCTAGCTGCACAAAACCTGGTGAATGGAGAAAAGAAGGAACTGCAGATGTTGGTTTAAAACGAAGAAAGACACAAAAAGCTGGAGTAACTCAGCGGGACAGGCAGCATCTCTGGATTTCGCGTCAAGACCCTTCGTCAACCATTATGGTTTCGGGTCAAGACCCTTCGTCACCCATTCCTTCTCTCCAGAGATGCTGCCTGTCCCGCTGAGTTACTCCAGCTTTTTGTGTCTTTCTTAATTATCTACAGTATTTGATGGCCTATTGCGAAAGCTAAAGTTCAGTGAGAAATAGGAGTTAGCCTGGAGTAAAGTCTAGTAAATATTTTTTATTTAGTACTTCAACATCTTACTGGTGGTGTTATATCCAATCTCACACTGACATATGCTCTTATTTTCAATTTATTTTCTATCACTTGTATGATTACAAAATAACCTCCATCTTTCTGAATGTACCTGTTGGTTGCTGATGAATTAAATAAATAAGCAACCATGTCTTTTTACACCTTAAAAAAGCCAACTTACCACATTGACCCAATATTTTCATGTAGCAGGCATATTGTCAATGCTGAGTTTTTTTTAATTAATGTATAGGTCAAACACAAATACACTGGTCAAGGATTACTCATAATAATCTTGATAATATGACACATATTTGCACAATGATTAATCATTTTTCTAACTAACTGATTCATTATGGTTATTTCAATGGTCTGATTACTGCACATACACAGAATTCTTGTGGCGTTTTCACTGCATATATGAATATGCAATTTATATTTGATGCTTACCTCCGAGGAATAAAAGGAAAAAGTAGCAGTGTGGCCTAGAATGTATGTTTACACAGATAAGAGCACCTTTATTTGTTAACCAATTCATTGGCTCCATTGAACATGTTCTCATTTTATTTAAAAATATCAAGATTATGGTACACAAAATGATATTTATCTTTTGATCTTGCATGACAGGGGAAAGAAAAAGTGTGTGAAGCCACATTTTATGGCATTTCTAGTACGTTTTATATTGAATAGCATGTTATAACTTTCAGAGTATATATATTAATGTTTGCTGCGTGAATGTAAGTCAGGAGCAAAAGAGCATAAACAATTTATTTTGTATGTTGTAGCCATTGATATTGTTGGAGATACTTTTGCTCAGTGTTGGCACATATTTAGTTATTAATGCAAATTTAAGACAGATGTTAAAATAGTTTGAGCACAAGTTCACTAGTACTGTGCACCTGGTTTTGTGATTTTATTCCCATCCCAGGCTCCCTTCAATTGTGGTTTCCCTCGGGAAACAAGACTGGTAAAATCACAAATTCCTTTTTTATAAATTGCGACCCAACTAATCACCCATGTTTACATTATAAATCTGCACCTACCTGCAATCATTAGTTTTGTTTGCCAACGATAACATTCACATCAGCTAGGACTCCTAAAATTGTTAAGTAGGGTCAATTTCTAGACAACTTTCATAATTCTTAATGGATAAGACCACCTTTACTGGCTAGTAACTTTCCAGAGATACAAACCTGTTGTTAAATATGTAAGCTTGGGGACAGAAAGGCATTAAGTAATATAAATGTTGATGCATGGAGCACTCTTTTGTTTAAAAGAAGTTAATACGAAGCAGAAGCCTACTGTGTTACACCATCCTTCATAACCATGTCAGTCTGAATTGCCAAAGATGAAGAGTTTCTTAGTTTAGATAAAACACCAGGATTATAGAACTACTAAAATGTGAATAGTGCAATGATTGTGTGAAATAGCGCCCTTGCTAATACTTAAAGTGACATCTCTGCTCAAAACCAAGATATAAAACATGGTCCGAAGAAGGGTCTCGAACCAAAATGTCACCAATACCTTCTCTCCAGAGATGGTGCCCGTTGCTCCAGCATTTTGTATCTATATTCAGTTTAAACCAGAATCTGCACTTCCTTCCTACATATAAAACATGTCTATCCCTATTCATAATAGTTTGTTCTCCATTCTAGGTAGAAAATACTTAAATAAAAATATTACTAGATCATTAATACTATTGCATGAAGCTTCCATGTATAGTATATAAAAAATAACTTAGTTAGAAATCATAACCTAGATAGCTCATGGCTATTTACAAGTGTATGATTTAACACAGTGATCAGAAAAGCAGCACTGGAGAGGTTCACTCGATTAGGTTTAAACACTGGTCGTGAATAATATCTATAAATTTAATTTGTAATTCTAAAAAAAATCAAGGTTAAATTATTCTTGTGGCACATTCCTCAACAGTTCTACCGTTTTCAATTTTCCTGGGAATTTGGGTGAGAAATGTAATTTAAAAAGTCCACATT
The DNA here is from genome assembly GCF_028641065.1 of Leucoraja erinaceus. Lineage (NCBI taxonomy): Eukaryota > Metazoa > Chordata > Chondrichthyes > Rajiformes > Rajidae > Leucoraja > Leucoraja erinaceus. Next base: position 104,059,449 of record NC_073377.1, on the reverse strand, counting down.
GATTCCTTACATTTTCTGATTATTTGTAGTCTTAAATTATTAACAGGGAACAATTGATTCTCAAACAATCACTAAGAGGAAGAGAAAAACGGTTGCAGGTGCAACATCAAAGGAAAGATTGGGTAGAAATGTTGGAATGTTTCATGAGGGTATCTTGAAGCGAGTCTGATAATGTGATCAAACAGTGTGATCAAATAGTTGAGCAGCTGTAAAGCTGCGGTTTTAAATATTTGGATGGACAAAAATTAGATACATATTTTCATAAAATACCTTCATATATATCAAGTTGTCAAACAGTTGTGTGTTTTCTGTATTCCCAGGGCACTGTAAAAATATCAGTACCTGATGAAAATGTCCATGAGATCAAGTGGCACACCATTCAGCTTTGTATTTTTAAGTCATAAAATTAGCAATAAATGCTGTTTGTTTATTTTAGATTTTGATTACTTATCACTCTTGAAAAGACTAAATTTCACTGAGTTGCGATGCAGTTAATGTCAGCATAGTTCATCAAGAATGATATTGTTCATATGTCTTCTGGTTACAACATGACCATGGATGGATGGCATGAAATTGATTCTAATTTAGCATTAACGTGGCGTCTTTTCTCTAAGAGGCCACAGTAATTCCTGGAAATTGAAGTAGCACATCTCAACATACTGTTGAAGCAAATGTAGATACAAGAAATCAGATTGAGAAAAGGGCAACCAATCTCGGCAGAAAGGATGCATTTGACCAGGTGTAATCTAAAGGATTGAGCAAAATGGAGGTCAATGGGATCAAAAGAGAATTGATAGTAAGCATATGTGGAAAAGCTTGCATATCCCTCATTAGTCATCTCAAAACCCATAGAACTAGAAATCGAAGCAAGTCATCCTCCACCTACGGGACAAACAATGAAGAAGATGAAGAAGATCTGACATGAAGGAAGGGTGTGATAGTTGGAGACTTGTCAATGCTAACCAAAATATTATTGGAGGGATTTCTCAGGTAAGTATAATTGGTCTAACCACCTGCATCACTAACCTTCACCACTTCCGTGTGAGTATTCAGCTTCAATCACAACTACTGTATAATGGAGCAAACTGGGGTTGGCCTGCATCAAGTTGAAGATTACAAGCAGATTTAGGCTGCGGTGGCAAGGACCACTTATTCCTTGAGTATGACACAATGACTTGTCAACGTAAATAATTCAGATCACATCTTCCCGACTATCTACATCTCCAGCTTTGATGAGGTCCCATTAAGGTCTTGGAGGCGAACATTGATCAGGAACCTAATGGGAACAAAGTAAAACATGCCCTCAAGAGATAATGTCTGCGATGCTTAAAAGTGGCTTACTTCTGATCTCCTTTCATCTAAGAGACTTGAGTAATGAGTCTGTCAGAATACCACTCACATAAATGGGAGCTGTTGCAACAACATTTAAGAAACATCAATATCTTGCATATTAAAATATCAATATCGTAAACATTAGAACTGCCTAATCAGCCTTTGCTACTGAGTTCACAAAACATTCCCTATATTGCAGATATTCAATGTATGAAATTGTAAAGTGTACAAGATTTACTGCAGAAATCAAGCAATCCCATTGCCCGCCAATCTAATGTCCCACTATATATTCCTCTCCTACCCCATACATCATGCTAGATTTATATCGCATAAATTCTTAGATCAGTATGTGGAATTATTTAGCTAATACCATAATAGGAGTACTGTTACATTAATAGTCTAATAATTCAAAACAATTCACCATCTTGTGTAAATAAGCAAACACATTATCAAATACCGATGATTTTTTAGCTGTTAAAGATTCAAAACAAAATAACACGAGTTGGCACTAATTTGGTATTTGATGTGAATGAAAGATGCTGAATATAAACCTGTTCTACTCATTACTTTTGTCTTCCTTGGGCATAAAAGGTGAACAATCTATTAACAAGGAAGGTTAATGCCTGTGAAGAATTATGCAAAGTTCCCTTGAACACCCCAGTGAGTAATGGGAAAGGCACCAACACCTTTGACCACAAGTCTATTGGGCAGTGGTCAGCATGGTGTGTCCTGTAAGCACTGCAGGCCAAGGATTCAATGGACACTCTGGCATGATTCCCTGAGCAGGCTGCCCAGGTTGCCTGGTGAAATGCCTCATTGTTAGACTCACCAACAACCACCAAGACCTGGCTTAGCTCGTGGTGAGAGGGGCCATCCCAGTTAAATCATTCATGCACTGTCAGAATCTTACTACCAATGTATGCTGCCCTCGGGATGGCTGCTACAGAGAGGAGACCGTTGCCCTTTGCAGTGTGGATTTGCAAAAAGAGTTTGGAGAGTGATGCAAGGGTACTCATCATGGTTCATCCCAAACAGAGGACTCTCTGATTTACGGACTGTTTCCAGGGACACATTCGGAGAAGGACGTCAAGTGTTGCTGGAAGATCATCAACTCGGTGAAAGATGCTTTTTGGTCTGCCCGAACCAGAGCGAGATGTCCGTCAGGGAATGGAGTGACCAATCCAACTCCAGACTCGCTGAAGCTTGGTGCAGCCAATGCCAAGGCTCGGTCGGGGAGGACAGGGTCCTCCTGCTGTGGGACATTGAGGGTCAGAGTCCAGTGGAAACACCTCTCAAACACGGGGAGGATAACACCCCAAGGAGCCACGTGAGTGGCAAATGTGTTCTGTTGAAGCATAGTTTGCGAACACTACCACATATTACACTAATAAATGTACAGCCACTGAGAATGTGGGTGGAATGTTTGCACTGCCCTTGTTTAGTATATATTTTTCATTTGGAATAAAGTCTATTTTGGGGGGAAATAGTATAAAAACTAGCATTAAACCTTATAATCAACAAAACCCAGGTTTTTTTTAATGAGTTAGCTTAGGCAAGAATAGAGTTTTACAGTTGGTGATACTGTCTTTGAACACAGGAGGATTCTGTTTTTCCATATTCGATTACCACCTACGGGCCTAGACTAGAAAGCAAGCAGATGTGATAGTCACATGGCAATAGTATATTTTGCCTACTACCAGGGGTAATAATTCACTGACTTCCATTACCTCAAATCCCAAAGGACTGGCAGCACTATGGAACTGCATCATCAAGTGTCTAGCAAATTCAAATAACACATCGTTTGGTTTTTGGTAGAGTAAAAGGCAAGATACATTCACAGCCATGTTTAATTTTCCTTTTAGTGAATATATTAAGAGTTACAGGTCATAAAAGTTCACAGGCTTCTGAGGAACTCCACCTAAACTCTTGTGTGGGAATACAATAAGATAGGCAGCTAATGGCTGCGTCAGATCCTGTTGTTTACGATGCGTCTCCATGTATTCTTGGCTGAGGTGGAAACATCCTTGCTACCGTCTTAGAGAGAGTGGGAGACAAAATGAAAAGGCAACCTTGACTAAGAGCTACCAATTCCAGCTGTATCAGTTCATTTTTTTAACCACAGTGACCTAAAGTAGACAAGCAAATGCAACCAGGAGCATGAATAATGAATAAGCAGAGGCAAAGCTCCCACAAATAATCATTCGAAAAATGAACGTGTGGTTATGGACCAACACATGTACATGTTCTCTCCAGATCTGGTCAACTTAAAGCCATGTCACACCCTTAACATTCAAAATGGAATTGTAATTCAATCTCAAGAGGTACGTGAGCCTTGTAAAAAAGGTGTGTTAAAAAAAGTCATTTTTTCAGTTGACCATTGTAGCCAAACAGCAGTGGGAGCAAGTGTGGAGCTTTAGTTTGTAAGGGCATTCTGCCATCAACCAGTTGAATAATAATTACTGGCCCCATGTCTCAAGGTGGGTGAGCACTGCACAACACATAGAGAGAGACGAGGTTAGGTCTAGACGGGCAATCGCTGGGATAACGTGCCATATAATTTCAGAGTTGATATGTACAAAAGTAAACACGTAGACCTGTTTTTAAAAGCTTTGTTCAGCTGGAGTAACAACCAGATCAGCATTTAAACACCGAGTGATGTGAAATGTGTGTTCTACAAGCAGTTGTCCCCACGTGCCTTAAAACCACCTCCATCGTGCCAGTGCCAAAACACTCCACTGCGGCAAGCCTCAACGACTTCCGCCCAGTTGCACTTACCCCCATCATCACCAAGTGCTTCGAGAGGCTGGTCCTGGCACACCTCAAAAGCTGCCTACCCCCCACACTGGATCCCTATCAGTTTGCCTACCGCAAGAACAGGAGTACGGAGGATGCCATCTCAACGGCACTTCACTCCGCCCTCTCCCACCTCGACAACAGAGACACTTACGTAAGAATGCTGTTCATCGATTACAGCTCAGCATTCAACACCATTATACCATCAAAACTGATCACCAAACTCGGTAACCTGGGCATCGACCCCTCCCTCTGCAACTGGATACTGGACTTTCTAACCAACAGACCCCAGTCTGTGAGGTTAGACAAGCACACCTCTTCAACCCTCACCCTGAACACCGGCGTTCCACAGGGCTGTGTGCTGAGCCCCCTCCTCTACTCCCTCTTCACCTATGACTGCACACCTGTACATGGTACTAACACCATCATCAAGCAGGTATGTTACAAAACCTACCTGAATCGTGGCTGAGCATCTGCCCCACCCCTTGTGTGTGATTTTGGAGCTGTTTGGAGGGGGCGGGTTTAAAACCCGATTTTTACTAGGCTGTTCCAATCGCAGATGTTCAGCCTAGTAAATCATTAACGGAGAATCGCTGCAAGACCCGGTCCCAAAAGCTATTATTAGTTTTATAGGCCTCGAATAGTAGATATAATAAATTTAAAAGCTCTCGTTCAGTTCGCAAGCTTTCGCAGCCCCAGGGTTTTATAAAGCAAACAATTAAAGGTATGTACCTTATTTTTACATTAAATGGGGCATGTATATAACCCTATAATTATAATTATCTATAACGAATAGCTCATTTTGGGCTTTTTATATCCCGCAGTATTTTTCTCGGCATTTGAGGGCACTAATCTAGCGCGCTGTCAACATTCTAAACCTGCGCGTTCACAGAAACCCACTAGAAAACCGATTTAAATGGGCATTTATTTACAGCAATTGAACACTAAATTCCTTCCATTTGGCCTATAAATTAATGTAAATTAGATATAAAAATCATGTTATATTGTGAATTATTTGTGAATAATCTTTGGACACTTAGGCTATTTAAAAATGTTAATCTTTCCTTAAGAAATGTGCTTTTGACTATCCAAGATCACAGCTTTTTTGTAATGCCCATTGAAAATCAATAGGGAACAAGATGCTAATTTCCGAGTATGAAAATGGTCATAACTTTTTTAATACTTGAGATATGAAAGTGAATTAGGTGTCAAATTAAACTTATTTTTATGCTTTATCTGATGGGATAAATTGCAGACTTGATTTTTTAAATCTCAAAATTTTGTAACATTGCTACATCAAGTATGCAGATGATACAACGGTGATTGGCCTCATCAGCAACAACGATGAGCTGCCCTACAGGGATGAGGTCCAGCACTTAGCAGCATGGTGCGCTGACAACAACCTGGCCCTTAACTCCAAGAAAGCCAAGGAGCTCATTGTAGACTTCAGGAAGTCCAGAGGCGGCACGAACACCCCCATCCACATTAACGGGACGGAGGTGGAACGTGTTTCTAGCTTCAGGTTCCTGGGAGTCAACATCTCCGATGACCTCTCTTGGACCCACAATACCTCTACTCTGATCAAGAAGGCTCATCAGCGTCTCTTCTTCCTGAGGAGACTGAAGAAGGTCCATCTGTCTCCTCAGATCCTGGTGAATTTCTACCGCTGCTGCACCATCGAGAGCATCCTTACCAACTGCATCACAGTATGGTATGGCAACTGCTCTGTCTCCGACCGGAAGGCATTGCAGAGGGTGGTGAAAATTGCCCAACGCATCACCGGTTCCTCGCTCCCCTCCATTGAGTCTGTCCAAAGCAAGCGCTGTCTGCGGAGGGTGCTCAGTATCGCCAAGGACTGCTCTCACCCCAACCATGGACTGTTTACCCTCCTACCATCCGGGAGGCGCTACAGGTCTCTCCGTTGCCGAACCAGCAGGTCGAGGAACAGCATCTTTCCGGCGGCTGTCACTCTATTTAACAACGTACCTCGGTGACTGCCAATCACCCCCCCCCCGGACACTTATTATTATTTATTCAAATCGTTTGCTATGTTGCTCTTCCAGGGAGATGCTAAATGCATTTCGTTGTCTCTGTACTGTACACTGACAATGACAATTAAAATTGAATCTGAATCTGAATCTTCTAATTAGTCTGCTAAAACAAAGTTTAGGCATCAAGATTTCGGTCATTCATTTGTGTCCGCAGAGAGGATTGCTAAGAAATAAATTTAATGTGTTTACACATTTTTGATTTAAGGTTGCAAAGTTGACCTTTTAGCAACAATAGTAGAATTTTTCAGAGATGTTAAGTGTTTTACATTCCAATTTGTGCACCTTTTAGTCTTAATATACACACAAGATATTATTTGAAGGATTATGGACATAACGATTGCAAAAGTATTTCATTATTGTTCCATTGTTTCAAATTTAAATTTATTTTGTTTGGAATGTTAAAAGTTAGTTTATCCTTAGTCAATTATAGTATAATGGATATTAGTAGTCATTATTCATATAATCAATGGGATAAGATATTTAAAAATAAAGAAAACTGCAGAAACTGGGAAATCTGAAATTAGAAAAACAGAAAACATTGGAACTAATTAACAAATTAGGTATTGGAAGGATTCCAATCAAAGGTCATAGACCAAAAGCATCAACTGATTCTCTCTCCACCAACGCTGCCTGATCTGTGAATTATTTCCACCATTTTCTGTTTTATAACAATTGCAAGTAGCTTTGCAACTGCTTCTTTATCCCCTTGTCCATCAGGCCAAATTACCTAGTTTACTTTCACCCTCAGCACAACTTGTATCTTTTTCCTAAGTGTTTATGGTTGGGACTTCTTCACAAGGTTCCCGATCTGAAATGTCACCTAAAAATAGAAGTGTCCCAACCCAAAATGGCACCTATCCCTATTCCCCAATGATGCTGTGTGACCGACTGAGTTACCTCAGCACACTGTGTTATTTTCACAAACCAGCATCTTCCGTCCCTTGTTACATTACTTTTTCTACCACTCTCATATTTCCACTAATGTTATCTCCAAAATTATCTTGCCCATTAGACCGATTTCATGTTCCCGTTAAACTGACAATCCATCTTCCGTCCTTGGCCACACATTTGTTGTCGACAAGACAATAATACCCTCCTTAATTAAATAAAGGCCCAACTCCATCCATCTTTGCAATCAATAACCATATTGCCAACATCCTTTTCCTCTCTAACAGTCTTTAAAACTATGTACATTCCCATACTTCATCTCATATCTCCCAGGCAACCTTCTTAGAAACTCTCCAGCCAGGTTTCAGTTCTTATGAATCTTAACAGAATAATCAATCCCTCTTAGATAAACACAAAATGCTGAAGTAACTCAGCAGGACAGGCACCATCTCTGGACAGAAAGAATGGGTGACTTTTCGGGTCGAGACCCAGGGTCTCGATCTGAAACGTCACTCATTCCTTTTCTCCAGATACTTAAGTCTGAAGGGTCTCGACCCAAAATGCCATCCATTTCTTTTTTCCAGTGTTGCTTCCTGTCCCGCTGAGTTATTCCAGCATTTTGTGTCTATCTTCAATGTAAACTAGCATCTGCAGTTCCTTCCTACACAATCCCTATTTGTCTGTTCTGAAGTTTTGGACAGTTGAGAACACTACTTTGTTCCATCACCACCAAGCTGCAATCATCTGCATCCATTCTAACTCACTAATCACTACCATATACAGTATTCATTAACAATGACCTCTTCCAACATCTGCAGGAGAATGGGATTAGGGAGAGACAGATCAGCCAGGATTGAATGTCGTAGTCTTGATGGGCTGAATGGTCTAATTCTGCTCCTATCACTTATGACCTTACGACTATCCGTTTTGTTCCAGAGATGCTGCCTGAGTTACTCCAGCACTTTGTGTCTACTTCTGACTCTTCCTTTTCCCTCTAGTCCTAATAGACCCTAGTCCTATTTCTTACACTCCATTTAAACTTAACAGGTTTTGTATTAAAAAAAATCCTGCCTGAAAATCCATCAGCAACGTCCCAAATGTGCCAGATGAACAATTTTGGAATAGCACCACCCAGTGGCTGAATCGCATTATTGTGAAATAAGAAACCACAGCTCAATATGTTCTAAGGTAGACAAAACTGCTGGAGAAACTCAGCGGGTGAGGCAGCATCTATGGAGGGAAGGAATAGGTGACGTTTCGTGCCGAGACCCTTCAAATGTTCTAATGATTTATGTTTAGTTTAGATCGAAGATAAACAAAGTGCTGGAGTAACTCAGTGGGGCAGGCAGCGTCTCTGACGAAAAATGTTGGATGATGTCTGGGGTTGGGATCCTTCTTGAGTCTCAAGGTCTTGACCTATGGCATCACAAATTGTATATATTTTGTATATCTTTGGGTTATAAACCAGCATCTGCAGTTCCATTTTTCTACATTTTAGCTCATATACTTGGGTACAATGTCATCCCGAACAAATATCTGACCCTTCTACTAAGGTGAAGTTTAAACCTACTCTCCATTTTCTTGTGATCTTAACCATCAGATCTCTTCACAACCTCGGCACAAGTCCATTCACAATCCTTCACTTCTATAATTATTTCAGAATGAATGCAGATGAGATTTACTAAAATAATGAAAATGTTTCTGAAGTCTGGCACCCAAAACTGGACAGAACACAGCAACTATGGGTGACCCAGTATTGCAAAAGCCTTACCACCACCTCCGTGCTGTTATAACTAATGCTTTGTACAGTAAACCCAGAGCCTCCAAGCTATTAATCACACTCAACTTGCTCTGAACTTTCAACAAATATTCATATTCTCTCAGTACTTATAACCTTTTTAGAAATATGCCATTCAATATTTTTCATTTTTATATTTCTCACCAAAACGTAACACTTCCATTAAATTACATCCATTACTTAGACACCATATCACCTTTAGTCCTTGTCTATTACTGACCGCCATTGATCACTACATCAAAGTTCTGAGTCATTTGCAGTTTGGGAAATTATTCCCTTTACACCCATCAAAGTCATTAATATAAAAAGCACGGCCTTAGTATTCGCCCAGGGGAACACCACAACACAGGTCCCTCCACTCAAAGATCTTTCACAGTTAACCCCCATTCCTGTCAAGTTTGATATCCTCCTTTCCTCAGCGGTCTTTAACGTTGAAGTGCGACACCGTAACAAAATGCCTTTTGGTAAAACCAGATACATCAACTACATTGCCCTTCAAAAAAAACATTGTTAAATACTTTGTTTTTAAAACACATCTATACTGGTTTTCTCCAAAATGTGCATTTGTTCAAGTGACTAGTAATTCCCAAAAATATTGCTTCTTGAACTTTTAAGTTCATTTTTGAGATTTGTATGTCACTGGCAAGGCTAGTGGTTACTGTCATAAGGCCATAAGGTGAACACATGTTGGGGCAGATGAGACAGTGAGGCTTGCAGAATGTGGGAGCCCAGGGACACAGATGGAACCTCTGGCTGCTACAACTGTGGCAAGTGCATCCAGCTTTAGCTCCTAAAGGACCGTGTTGGGGCACTGGAGAAGCATCTGGATGACCTCAGGACCATCCGGGAAAACAAGTTTCCTGGACAGGACCTACAGTGAGGTAGTCACGCCAAGGTTACAGGAAGAACCAAGGTGTGTGTCGGAGAGAAAGAGTGGAAATCGTGGAGTGCAGAAGACTCAGGTGGCTGTGCCTAATGAAAACAGGTACGCCCTCTTGGGAACTGTCCTGGGAGACGATCTTTCAAGTCCGAGCGGCGGACATGTCGGTGGCTCCAATCCTAGAGATGGGACTCAACCGGTGTCGGGCAGAGCCCTAGTGGTGGGTGACTCCATTGTCCGAAGAGCGGACAGGAGATTCTGTGGCGGCAGACGAGATGCGAGGATGGTCTGTTGCCGCAGGATGTCATGAGGCAAATTCTGAACATCCTCGAGAGAGAGAAGGTGAACAGCCGGCAGTAGTTGTGCACGTAGGCACAAATGACACCAGGAAGAAGAGGAAGGAGGTTCAACAACATGAGTTCAGAGAGTTGGGAAGAAGACTGAAAGGCAGGACTTCTAGGATGGTTATCTCTGGATTGCTTCCAGTACCTCGTGCTAGTGCGGACAGGGACAGGGAGATAGGGGATCTGAATATGTGGCTGAGGGGCTGGAGCAGGGAGCAAGGATTTAGATTTATAGACCACTGGGACCTCTTCTGGGGTAGGGTTGACCTGCACAAAAGGGACGGGTTACACCTTAACTGGAGGGGGACCGACATTAAGGCAGGCAGGTTTGCTAAGGCAACACGTGTGGGTTTAAACTAAATAGTGGGGGAGAGGAATTGGCAAATTGGGAGTCTAAAGATGGAGTTGAAGGTGAAGTGGCTACAGGAAACATTACAAAAGATTCTCGAATTAACGGGAAGGAAAGTTCGAGAATGGACAACAGAGGAAGGTCTGGGCCAATTGCAAGGGGGGAAGTGAATACGGAGGTCAAAGTACTGTATATGAATGCGCGAAGTATAAGGAATAAAGTGGACGAGCTTGAAGCTCAGTTAAAATCTGGCAAGTATGATGTTGTGGGAATTGCTGAGACATGGCTGCAAGAGGGCCAGGGCTGGGAACTGAATATTCAAGGGTATACCTCCTATCGAAAAGACAGACAGGTGGGCAGAGGGGGTGGGGTTGCCCTGTTGGTGAGGAATGAAATTCAGTCCCTTGCAAGGGGTGACATTGAAACAGGAGATGTGGAGTCAGTATGGATAGAACTAAGGAATTGTAAGGGTTAAAAGACCCTAATGGGACTAATCTACAGGCCCCCAAACAGTAGCCTGGACATGGGGCGCAAGTTGAATCAGGAGTTAAAATTGGCATGTAGTAAAAGTAATGCTGTGGTTGTTATGGGAGATTTCAACATGCAGGTAGACTGGGGAAATCAGGTTGGTACTGGACCCCAAGAAAGGGACTTTGTAGAGTGCCTTCGTGATGGATTCTTTGAACAGCTTGTATTGGAGCCTACCAGGGAGAAGGCAATCCTGGATTTTGTGTTATGCAATGAACCAGATTTGATCAAGGACCTCGAGGTTAATGAGCCATTAGGAGGCAGTGACCATAACATGGTCAGGTTTAATCTACAATTGGATAGGGAGAAGAGTAGATCGGAGGCGTCAGTGTTGCAGTTGAATAAAGGGGAGTATGGGGCCATGAGGGAGGAGCTGGCATAAGTTGACTGGATACACTAGCAAGGATGACAGTGGAACAAAAATGGCAGGTGTTTCATGGAATAATGCAGAAGGTGCAGGATCAGTTCATTCCTAGGAGGAAGAAAGATTCCAAGGGGAGAAAGGGACGTCAGGGAACGTATAAAATTTAAAGCGAAGAAGTACAACGTAGCAAAGATGAGCGGGAAGCAAGAGGATTGGGTAATGTTTAAAGAACAACAGAAGATAACCAAAAAGACAATAGGGGGAGAAAAGATGAGGTACAAAGGTAAGCTAGTCTAGAATATAAAGCAGGATAGTAAACGTTTCTTTAGGTATGTGAAGAGGAAAAAATTAGTTAAGACCAAAGTTGGACCCTTGAACCGAAAAAGGTGAATTTATTATGGGGAACAAGGAGATGGCAAATGAGTTGAACAGGTACTTTGGATCTGTCTTCACTAAGGAGGACACAAACAATCTTCCTGATTTAGTAGTGGCTGGATGATCTGGGGTGACGGAGGAACTGAAGGAAATCCACATAAGCCAGGAAATGGTGTTGGATAGACTGATGGGACGGAAGGCTAATAAATCCCCAGGGCCTGATGGTCTGCATCCCAGGGTACTTCTGGAAGTGGCTCTAGAAATCATGGAAGCATTAGTGATATTTTTCCAATGTTCTATAAACTCAGGATCAGTTCCTGTGGATTGGAGGGTAGCTAATGTTATCCCACTTTTTAAGAAAGGCGGGAGAGAAAACAGGGAATTATTGACCAGTTAGCCTGACATCTGTTGTGGGGAAGATGCTGGAGTCAATTATAAAAGATGAGATAGCCACACATTTGGATAGCATTAACAGGATCGGTCTGAGTCAGCATGGATTTACGAAGGGGAAATCATGCTTGACTAATCTTCTGGAATTTTTTGAAGATGTGACTAGGACAATGGACAAGGGAGAGCCAGTGTATGTAGTGTACCTGGACTTTCAGAAAGCATTTGATAAGGTCCCACATAGGAGATTAGTGGGCAAAATTAGGGCACATGGTATCGGGGGTAGAGTGCTGACATGGATAGAGAAGTGGTTGGCAGACAGGAAACAAAGAGTAGGGATTAACGGGTCCCTTGCAGAATGGCAGGTAGTGACTAGCGGGGTACTGCAAGGCTCGGCGCTGGGACCGTAGCTATTTACAATATACAGTGGCTTGCAAAAGTATTCATACCCCATGAACATTTCCACATTTTGTAACGTTACAACCACAAACGTAAATGTATTTTATTGGGATTTTATGTGATAGACCAACACAAAGTGGCGCATAATTGTGAAGTGGAAGGAAAATGATACTTGGTTTTCAAATTTTTACAATTAAAAAACTGAAAAGTGTGGCGTGCAAAAGTATTCAGCCCCCCCTTTACTCTGATACCCCTAAATAAAATCCAGTGCAACTAATTGCCTTCAGAAGTCACCTAATTAGTAAATAGAGTCCACATGTGTGTAATCTAATCTCAGTATAAATACAGCTGTTCTGTGAAGGCCTCAGAGGTTTGTTAGAGAACATTAGTGAACAAACAGCATCATGAAGCCCAAGGAACACACCAGACAGGTCAGGGATAAAGTTGTGGAGAAGTTTAAAGCAGGGTTAGGTTATAAAAAATAACCCAAGCTATTTCCCAAGCTCTGAACATCTCACAGAGCACTGTTCAATCCATCATCCGAAAATGGAAAGAGTATGGCACAACTGCAAACGTACCAAGACATGGCCGTCCACCTAAACCGACAGGCCGGGCAAGGAGAGCATTGATCAGAGAAGCAGCCAAGAGGCCCATGGTAACTCTGGAGGAGCTGCAGAGGTCCACAGCTCAGATGGGAGAATCTGTCCACAGGACAACTATTAGTCGTGCACTCCACAAATCGGGCCTTTATGGAAGAGTGGCAAGAAGAAAGCCATTGTTGAAAAAAAGCCATAAGAAGTCCCGTTTGCAGTTTGCCACAAGCCATGTGGGGGACACAGCAAACATGTGGAGGAAGGTGCTCTGGTCAGATGAGACCAAAATTGAAGTTTTTGGCCTAAATGCAAAACGCTATGTGTGGTGGAAAACTAACACTGCACATCATCCTGAACACACCATCCCCACTGTGAAACATGGTGGTGGCAGCATCATGCTGTGGGGATGCTTTTCTTCAGCAAGGACAGGGAAGCTGGTCAGAGTTGATGGGAAGATGGATGGAGCCAAATACAGGGCAATCTTGGAAGAAAACCTGTTAGAGTCTGCAAAAGACTTGAGACTGGGGCGGAGGTTCACCTTCCAGCAGGACAACGACCCTAAACATACAGCCAGAGTTACAATGGAATGGTTTAGATCAAAGCATATTCATGTGTTAGAATGGCCCAGTCAAAGTCCAGATCTAAATCCAATTGAGAATCTCTGGCAAGACTTGAAAATTGCTGTTCACAGACGCTCTCCATCCAATCTGACTGAGCTTGAGCTATTTTGCAAAGAAGAATGGGCAAAAATTTCAGTCTCTAGCTGTGCAAAGCTGGTAGAGACATACCCTAATACCCTTGCAGCTGTAATTGCAGCAAAAGGTGGTTCTACAAAGTATTGACTCAGGGGGGCTGAATACTTTTGCACGCCACACTTTTCAGTTTTTTTATTTGTAAAAAAAAATTTGAAAACCATGTATCATTTTCCTTCCACTTCACAATTATGCACCACTTTGTGTTGGTCTATCACATAAAATCCCAATAAAATACATTTACGTTTGTGGTTGTAACGTGACAAAATGTGGAAATTTTTGTAAATATGAAAACTTTTGTAAGCCACTGTACATCAATGATTTGGATGAAGGGATTCAAAGTAACATTAGCAAATTTGCAGATGACACAAAGCTGGGTGGCAGTGTGAACTATTAGGAGGATGCTATGAGAATGCAGGGTGACTTGGACAGGTTGGGGGAGTGGGCAGATGCATGGCAGATGAAGTTTAATGCGGATAAATGTGAGGTTATCCACTTTATGAAGGAGAGCCCTTCAAAGGGTCATCAACACCGCACAAAAAATCACTGGCTGCCCACTGCCCTCCCTGAAGGACATCTTCAGCTCTCGCTGCCTTGGCAGGACAGCCAACATCCTAAAGGACACTTCCCACCCTGGACACAACCCGTTCCACCTGCTGCCCTCTGGCAGACGGTACAGGTCTTTCAAAACTCGCACAAACAGACTCAGAGACAGCTTCTACCCCATAGCCATTCATGAACTTAACAATGCAAAATAAGTAATAACACTCATTCAACTGAATGGCTCTACCTCAGCTGCTATTGTTATTTATCTGTAATTTTTTTATTTTATTATATGTATGTATTTTTACCTTTTATTATATATTTAAACTGCTCTTGTGAATCGCACCGTGGGATTGACTTTTAAATTTCGTTGTACCATGTGCAATGACAATAAAGAGATTCATTCATTCATTCAGTAGCAAAAACAGGAAGGCCGATTACTATCTAAATGGCGTCAAGTTGGGAAAAGGGGAAGTACAACGGGATCTGGGCGCCCTTGTACATCAGTCTATGAAAGTAAGCATGCAGGTATAGCAGGCAGTGAAGAAAGCGAATGGCATGTTGGCCTTTATAACTAGATGAATCGAATATAGGAGCAAAGAGGTCCTTCTGCAGTTGTACAGAGCCCTAGTGAGACCACACCTGGAATATTGTGTGCAGTTTTGGTCCCCTAATTTGAGGAATGACATTCTTGCTATTGAGGGAGTGCAGCGTAGGTTTACAAGATTAATTCCCGGGATGCCGGGACTGTCATATGCTGAGAGAATGGAGCAGCTGGGCTTGTACACTCAGGAGTTTAGAAGGATGAGAGGATATCTCATTGAAACATACAAGATTGTTAAGGGCTTGGACACGTTAGAGGCAGGAAACCTGTTCCCGATGTTGGGGGAGTACAGAACTAGGGGCCACAGTTTAAGAATAAGGAGTAAGCCATTTAGAACGGAGATGAGGAAACATTTCTCACACAGAGAGTGGTGAGCCTGTGGAATTCTCTGCCTCAGAAGGTGGTGGAGGCAGGTTATCTGCATGCTTTCAAGAGAGCTAGATAGGGCTCTTAAAAATAGCGACGTCAGGGGATATGGGGAAAAAGGCAGGAATGGGACACTGATTGGGGATGATCAGCCATGATCACATTGAAAGGCAGTGCTGGCTCGAAGGGCCAAATGGTCTACTCCTGCACCTGACCAGAATTAGGCCATTAGGCCATCAAGTCTACTCCACCATTCAAAATTGGCTGATCTATCTTTCCCTCTTATCTGCATTCTCCTACCTTCCTCCCACAGCCTGATAACTGGACTAATCTAGAATATAGAATCTGCATAACTAAGCAGCAAGGTGACAACCACCACCTCTTTTCAAGCAAATGTTTTTTCCCCGATGCAGCCTTGTACCCGATGATACGATAATTCATTCACTCAAATAGGCCATATTAACTTTTCCTAGTGGTGGGAAGTGCACATTGGCTTTGAATGTTGAATCACACCATTAAGACACTGGTGTAGTGAAACTGAAGACTTGGGCAAAGTGTACAACTCCGTCTGCTGCACTTAACAGCATGTGCAAGTACACCAACATTTCCAGCCCAATTTAACCACAGTAAGCACTATGTTGTCAATCATTCTCACTGCTATTTCTAAGTCTTTATATTTGATGCTTGATTTTACCAACAAATCTATCAAAATGTCTCCGAAAGTTATACTAATCTCAACAATGCAGCTTATTAGGTTTACTGAATCATGACATCTGCTTGAAGTAGTAATATCTGAAAAAGGAATAGTTAGTTGATACATTTTTAAGGGTTAATCCAACTGAAATATAAAACTGAATATAGCACATTTGTTGGTGCTTATAAAATCAGTGGATATCCATCATCCTGTGCCATTTCAGCTTTAAAAACTGACGTTGAAGGACATGCTGAGTCCACCCAGAAAGCCAGCCTATAAAAGACACTGAAGTCATGTTCCACGCTTCTATCAGCCCCAAAGTTGGAAAAAACTCAGTATGCTAATCCTGCAGATGTAGTTTAAAGAAAATGCAGAATATGCAATCTATGCATGCACGAGAAAGGGAACATGCTGGTTGCATGAAAATTGCTCAGTAATCACTGTCCATCACACATTTCTATTCCATGTATAAACCTTAAAATACATTTCCAAACTATGACATACTGGCTTTTTAAAAGCCAAATCTTTTACACTGAAATCCTACATTTTAAAGCAAATTATTAACGTAAAACAAAAATGAAATCAAATGACCATACTCATCATCACATCACGCCAAATCTTCAGAGATGTTACTGTGATTTAAATGCTCTGCTCATGTATAAAAAGGTCTTTTCACTTATTTTGTAAAACACAGGAATGATGTTCAGTTTGAACTAATTTGCAATAAAAAAAGAGGCTATACATAGCCTCTGCTGGGATAGGCTACTAAAATTATTAATTCCAAATTTCTGTACAACTGTTTCGTTGTATTCTAATGGCATATCATCAACACAGTTGTGAGTTGAAGTCAAAGATTGAGGAGATATATGCTTACTAGCCTTTTTGAATAGATCCCTTATGCCCATTTGTTTGCATTGTGTAGTGAAATAAACAGATGATGTTTCCGATCTGAACTCAGGTCAACCTGAAACATCTGTCCATTTCAGATATGCCTGACCCACCGAGTTCATCCAGCAGTTTTTTTTGTTCAAGTTTCCAGCACCTGCAGTTTCTTATGTCTATGCTTGCATGTCTTCCTTCTTTCACACAGTGAGTGGGAATGAAGGTAGCAAAATGGCATTATAGTTTGAGCAGTTTTGTTGCTCACTTCTAGACATTTTTGAATCCTTCATAAATTAACCAAGACTTTCCTCAGAAATTTTTACCTGTAGCAGGAGAATTCAAGAGGCATAGATAGCAGGTAAAGTTTAACATACTTGCATTTTTAATATAAACAAATAAACATTCCGTTAGACTATATTAACCAATGATTTTAATTTATATCATGTAAAGATAGTAACAAATATGCAATAACAAAGAAATTCAATTACAGGTTGTCAAAGAGCACATACAACAGTACACTACATCTACTGCAAACAGATGTTTATATGACTGCAATAATTAAAGATTTTGGTCTGCTAGGAAGATTATCTGTTCCGTCAGAGAGGAACTGATGCTATCACCAGGTCTGCTGAAGGCACACTGGATTATTCAAAATCAATGAGAGTTGAAATGTTCTAGTCAAGTCCAGTGGCAGATGCCATCAACCTGATTCTTAATAATCAGACTAACCATACCATTTTCAAAACACAATTCTAAAATGATTTTTAATTAAACCAACCTCAGATCAATTTATAGATGAAGACTATATTTGCTTACTGGGAGGAAAAAAACCCCCAATATAAAACATGGATTTTGGTGGAGTGGAGAAGAATCAGTGAACTGAGATTACATATATTAAAAGCTATAAAAGCACAAGCAGTTGTACTTCCGCCTCGTCCTTCAGCACATGATTAAGAACCACCAGTCTATTTTTAGCTCCCAAACCTCTGAAATAAATGCCAGTCTACAAATTATCTCATTAAAACTCATCTCTAATTCAAAAGTTGTTAGTTACACATTGTTAAAACATCTACGAATTGTACAACTTGGGAAACAAAAGTTAAAGAAAATTCTTCAACTCTAGAGAAACTGCAGTTTTAAAATGGAAAAACAAATTAGACAAATATAACAGACAGTTGATACATTATCAAGAACACAAAAACTAAAGTGAAACCATTAAACGGTAGAACATCTGTATAAATACACAGTTTAATATACAAGGCAATTCTGTACATCACGCTTCATTAATAAGAATCAATTTTTTTGTACGCAACCAAACTGTTTACTTTGTGTATGGTTGTGGTGAAAGATCGCAGACGAACCTCTTCAGAATTGTTTATAAATTGTGGTCCCGATTCTTCCCACATTTCTGGTACTTCCAGATCTTTATCTGTATATATCAGTAGATCAAAAGAACCTGCAAAACCAAAAGTGTTGCAAATTAAAAATTTAAATAGATGGTCAGTACAGGCCCAAGTACAGACAAGTAGATCTCATCCTAAATTCCAGTGAATACAAGCCCAGTCGACCCATTCTTTCATCATATGTCAATCCCGCCATCCTGGGAATTAACCTGGTGAACCTATGCTGTACTTCCTCAATAGTCCAGGTGCAGTTTCACCAGTGCCCTGTACAACTGCAGTAGGACCTCCTTGCTCCTAAACTCAAATCCTCTCGCAATAAAGGCCAACATGCCATTAGCTTTCTTCACTGCCTGCTGTACCTGCATGCTTACTTTCAGTGACCGATGTACAGGTTGTGTTGCACCTCCCCATTTCCTAATCTGACACCATTCAGATAATAATCTGCCTTCGTCCGAGCACATTATCGCACACGTCATACAAGCCGTCTTAAATGACCATCTAAACTGTCATTTGGCAGCCTAAAAAGCTGCTGAGGTTGCCCGGCTGGCAATAGGGAAAAAAAGTTAAGCGAGAGCCCTGATATATGCAAGATTCTGAGGCAGATTGCTTCCAAACTCAAATGAAAACTTCAGACTAAGAAAAGCCTGACAGAACAATAAAATAAAGAATTACAGAGCACAAAGTGCTGGAATAACTCAGGGGGTCAGGCAATGTCTCTGGGCAACATGAACACGCGATAGTTTGTGTCAGAACCGTTCTTCAAACCAATTGTTGTAGGGGAGATAGCTGGAAAAGTGGGGATGGGACAAAGCCTGGCAAGTAATAGGTAGATACAGGCGAGGGAGTGTAATCGGCAGATGGATGGACAGAAATGAAAAGAAGACAGAGGGTGCAAGACAAGCAAGGAGAAGTGAAATGGGAAGCCAGAGGGAAGGGTGGGACAGGGGAAGAAGAAAGGGCAGGATAGTGGGGCTAAATCCACATCTGCAATTCTTTGTGTCTCCAATTATAGAGTATTGTTTTCACTCGACACTTGGAAACTAGCAAAAGTACAGCAATTAATAGTTCATCTTCAGTATTGAGTGTACTATGGAAAGATAATCAAATAACCAGTAACAAATGAAACAATTTTAATATAAATTAAGAATATTCACTTACATGCAGCATCGAGCAATGGCAGGAAAGTTACCGTGGCAGTGATTTGTCTGATGACGGACCGAATTTCATCTTGAATTGCTTTCTCTGATTTTTCCCTTGCTTCACTGCAATAACACAATTAGATTGAACAAATGAACTAGCCAAATAACATTAGTCTTTAAATCTCTGGTGTTCAATTTCAAATATTGAAACAATGCACCTTCTGAAACTACAAATGCCCTTTAACTCATAAATAAGAATGTTAAAAAGCTAACTGCCAAATTTATTTTGCCATTCTAGGTCTTGTTATAACCAACTTTGATAGCACTTAACATTTATCATGTCTCCATCATCACTGTGTTGTTGGCTTCAAATTCAATGAGACAAAATCAAACTCCCAAAATTACATCCATACTTTATTCACCATCTTGATCATTACATTTTTTGCCCCAATTCAAGTTATTTACATTTGAAAGCCTATTTCAAATACTTAGGGATCTCTGTTTAAAATGATTTAATTGTATTTCTGGGAAGTAATTATCTGATTTGAAGATTGAACTTGTGAAAACTCCAAGTAGACTTTCTTGGTTGAGGTTCATAAGTCAAAACTCTCATGTCTGTTAATAATGACAAATTTAGTTTTTCTATCAATCTGATCAACTTTCTTATTATGTCTGTCTTATTGTGGTTTGGAGTTTGGATGGCCATTTGCAAAAGCAAAGGAGTCAAGAGCAGGTGTTACTCTTGTGTTACTGACGGGTGCCATGAGTTATGGGGAGAAAGCCGGAGAATGAGGTTAAGATAGATCAGCCATGTTTGAATGGCGGAGTAAACTTGATTGGACAAATGACCTAATTCTGCTCTGATCACTTTTGAGCTTATTTTTGAGAAAACTATTAACGATGGCGTGGAAAAAGTTAAAGTAAGAGAACAATAATAATAGTGGGAGCAGTTATCAACATCAGCTAACATGGAGCCCAGCAAGCAAAGTTGGGTGTCAGCAGGTTAATGGATGGGATTGAGGAAGCAATTGGTTGTTCTGGTGTAAATAGTCAAGACAATGTACTCTGGGTGGGCAACGGTTCTGGAAGTAAAAAAATTAAATGACTCGTACAACCCTGGCTCTTTTTTACCTTTAAATCATGATTTGGAGCTATTGTTTTGATGTATAATTATTCAAAGAAAGCCGACAACAAAAACTCTCAGAACAGTAACCTCAAAAATCCTTGATAATGAGATGAATAACCAGAACTGAGGGGAAGAGTTCAGTCCATGCTTCACTCCACCCATCCCTGTCACCCAACACTTAAACATTCATAATATTGCATTGGTAACAAGTGAATTAGAATGTTCACTTGTCGGGGAATTGTATAAATACAATTACTGGCAATTAATACAAGAGCCAGTGTTTCCATATCTCACACTTGTATGTAAATGTGTAATATAGATTTGCCAAGTCACATTAAGCAATCTTCAGCTAACAGATAATTTATAAACATTATTTACTGGTTGACACTTATCTTGCATAACACATGGTTCCAGTTAAAAGGGATATTTGCAAAAGGTTCGCGGCAGTTCTGACCCAGGTGTATCAAGACAGATCTATTATCTAAACCACATTGGCAACAAGTAACCCATTTTATGATTAACTTAAATTTGCAACATGGAACCTCTAGTGTGGAATAGTTCTCAAGATTTACCTGTTTTCAGTCATGGTTTTGTCACACTCAATGTCGAACTGCCATCTTTCTAACACCTCATTGGTTTCAATGCTGTTGACAACCACCACAAGCCTTTGGACAAAGTGGTTACATAACCAATCTGAAACAAAAAAAATGGTCTTGCTAAAGTGGAAAGGAATAACAACAATAATCCAGAACCATTTTCTAACAGCAAAACACAAGCTTTTGGATTAACCCAGCATGTCAGGCAGCATGTGTGAAGGACAATGGACAGTTGATATTTCAAGGGCTGTAATGTCTGTCCTTTTCCTCCGCATATGCCGCCTGACATGCTGTTACTCCAATACTCTTTGCACAATATTCCACCATCCTAATCTTGAGATAACAAACTTTACAGTCCAGAAGCAAAACTATTAATGCTCGTTAATTAATGCTTGTTATGATTGAATGTCAATTTTAATCAAATATTATGTGGAAAAATTTACACCATCAAGAACTGGTTGTTTGAACAAAATATTTTCACATGCAATTATACGCAATAATCAAACACCATTTTGTTTGCAAGATTGGAGGTTTACAACTGGAGATATATTTTCCAAACTATTGATTCTTGATATAGCCCTGTCTTCAATACTGCAATTTACAGAAGTGAGAATCATAGCTACATAGCACAAAAGCAGGCCCCTAGGCCCAACCAAACTAATTGCCGAACTCCTAGACTTTCTGCAACTTGATCCTTGACTTCCTGACCCATAAACTGCAATCAGTAAGGACAGACGATAAAACATCCTCCATAATTCTCAACACCGTACCTTGCAAGCATGCGTTCTCTGCCTCTTACTGTACACTTCATGCTGCTTAGGGAAAGTAATCAAGGCCAGCTCATACTCCAGTCATTCTCCCCTTTCCCATGTTCCATCAAGTAGAAGATACAAAAGCTTGCAAACACATACCACCAGATTCAAGAACAGTTTCTGCCCTGTTGTTATCAGACTCTTGAACAGACTTCTCATATGCTGAGCATGCAGTCTCGATCTCCCAATGTAGCTCACCCTGGCCCTTGCACTTTTTAAAATCTGCACTCTTGTAGCTGTAACACTATATTCCGCACTGCTTGCCTTATCCTTTTCTGCACTTTACTTTCCAAGCAAATACAGTACGATTTGCCTGGTCAACACACAAAAACAAATGTTCCATTGCATCCGAGTACATGTGACAATAATAAACCAATATCATTATTTTTTCTAAACACTTATGACTGCGGACAGATTTTGCTCTAACTCCATTTAGAAATTTGCAGATGATACTACTGTAGTGGGTCAGACCTCAGAGTCAGAGTGATACAGTGTGGAAACAGGCCCTTCAGCCCAACTCGCCCACACCAGCCAACATGTCCCAGCCACACTAGTCCCACCTGTCTGCATTTGGTCCATTCCCTCCAAACCTGTCCTATCCATGTACCTGTCTAACGTTTTCTTAAATATTGGGATCAAACAAGCCGCAATTACCTCCTCTGGCAGCTTGTTCTATACACCCACCACCCTTTGTGAGAAAAAGTTACCCCCTCAGATTCCTATTAAATCTTTTCCCCTTCACCTGAAACCTATGTCCTCTGGTCATCGATTCTCCCACTCTGGGCAAGAGACTATGCATCTATCCGATCTATTCCTCTCATAATTTTATACACCCCAATAAGATCACCCCTCATTCCCCAAGGAAGGAATAGAGTCCCAGCCCACTCAACCTCTCCTTAGAGCTCAGACCCTCTAACCCTGGCAAGATCCTTGTAAATCTTCTCTGTACCCTTTCCAGCTTCACATCTTTTCTATAACATGGTGCCCAGAACTGAGCACAATATTCTAAATACAGCCTCACCAACGTCTTACACAACTGCAACATGACCTCCCAACTTCTATACTCAATACTCTGACTGGTGAAGGCCAATGTGACAAACACCTTTTTGACCCTATCTACCTGCGTCTCCACCTTCAAAGAACCATGCATGCACTCCTCGATCCCTCTGCTCCAGAACACTCCCCAGAGCCCTACCATTCACTGTGTAGGCCCTGCCCATGTTACACTTCCCAAAATCACCACCTCACATTTCCATCAACCATTCCACAGCCCACCTGGCCAATCGATCATGATCCTGCTGCAATTTTTTACAATAATCTTCATTATCTGCAAAACCACCCACTTTTGTGGCCCGATCAATAAAAAGAGGGAGCATGGAATGAAGATAGAGCTTAGTAGCATGGTAAGTAGCATCCCTCGATGTTAACAAAAGGAACAAACTGGCCATTGACTTCAGGAAGCGGAGTACATGATCCAGTTTGTTACAATAGTGCTGAAGTGCAAATGGTTGAGAGCATCATGTTCCAAAGTATAAATATCAAAAAAATGTTTTGATTCAATTACAACAGTGAAGCACACTAATGCCTCTGCATCTTGAGAATTCTAAGGAAAGTCTGCATTATCTCAATGACTCTTACAAATTCTTCAGATGTAGCATAGAAAGCATCTTATCGGGATGGATGAGAAGCACCCCACTTCAAAACAGTTGATGACAGTGTACCACATACAACATTATATATAATGTTAGAATGGATCAACATACTAGACTAATCAGTTTCTTGCATTCATCACCTTGTAAGATTTGTTGATCAAGCTTGCCTCACTTAATTGTACTATTTTACCCTTTCTATCTCAATGTTTATGATTTGTACACAATGACACTAGCAAATAAAACAGGAAGTTCAAGATAAAGAAAGTGATGCCAGAGACCAGAAACGTGTAGAATGGGCCAGCATCAGAAGCAGAATCAGGACGTGACTAATGCTGAGATCGGGAGCAAGAAGAAAAACAATTCACATACATTGTAGGTTGCACCTGACTACATACTCTTCTGTCATTAAATGGATTAAATGTTGTATTAAATATATACCTTCAAATTGCCAACCTTGAACCCAGTGGAAATAATGCATATCTTTAATCTGCCTTCAGCTGTCTCTAAGAATAATAATAGGTTTTCTAGTCTATATACATAATTTAGTCCCTTAAGTTTAGTCCCATAATTTAATCCTGTTAAGTTTTATCCTAATTCTTTTTAAGGGCTTTATATCGTTCATGAAATGTGATGATTTTAACTTGGCACAACGTCTCGACAAAATCAGCTCCAACATAGAGCAGCTTTATATATTTTAACTCAACCTTGGGGAGTTAACCAAAGTGATTTGGGAGCCAAAGCAGAAAGTGCGATTAAAGTACTTTGCAATTCATTCTGCCTGCACCAGTTCTTCAAAGTTGCAGTCAATACTATTAAGCAACCAATCCCCCAGTTTCATACAATGATCAGACTTTTGCCCACCATTACAGTACACCTGCTTCTGGAGCAAGATAGGTACCTGGATCAGCACTGGATCATCCATGGGATATGCTCTTTGATCACCAGATGTACCAGTTGTGATTACTCAATTTGGAGAACCATTACATTAAAACTTGTCAATTAGCTGATATCCTGCCAGGTTTAGGTTGTTTTGTGTACTTGAACATTTTACATAATTTCTTTCATAATAAGATTGAACCAAAAGTAATGGGAATAAGAGATTTTGGTTTGGTTTTTCACATCTATGAAATCCAAGGTTGAAAATGAAGTCACAACAAATTAGACCTAGCACTCAACTATTAAAAAACATTCTAGAAAATGGTCAAATTCCTGCAACAAAATTGAAAATGAATTAAGTAATACCTTTTAGCTGTCCAACTACATTCTTCAGATAATTGTTAAGGACAAGGTCTGTTGTAACAAGCATTGTAAGTCCATACTTCTGAACACGTGTGAAAGATTCTGGTGGGTAGATTCCACGTTGGTACAGAATACTGTTGATGCCATAAGCTAAAAAAACAAAACAATTCACCACATCTGTTAATCAAAGTCAAATCATTTATTCACTCATGCTATGAATGAGACCATGCATTAGGACGGAGGGGAAGGGAAGCAGGGGAGATTGCCGGTACACAGTAGAGACAGTTAATTGAGAGATGAAAGGTGAAACCAATTGAACTCTCTTGTTCTGTCCAGGCTAGGGGAGTAGGATTTTCTGTTCTGAACATATGTACCAGGAATACAGGAAATATCCATGGGGGCTCCATCACCTGTGGCAGAGGGGAAGTCACACTTCCAAAATAAAGAGCATCTCAGAACAGAGACCCTCATCTTGAGAACAGATGAGGCAGTGACTAAGTTGAGAAAGAGGGATGGCATCCTTACAGGAGGCAGGATTGAGGAAGTATGGGAGTTGGTGTTTATAGCAGATTCGAGTATATATCATGAGTAGCATACAACATAATGGTATGAACATCACATTTTTCAATCTCAGGTAACACACAGCCACTGTGCTCACCTCCTACACACACACTCACCTGGTTATCTCCACTGGCCGATCATCACCTCCCCATCTGTTTTCACATATTTTCTACCAGAGATATCCCATCCCCATTCACACTGCTTTATGCCGGCAGTCTTTCCTGTTCCCGCTCAGTCTTAATAGAGTCTAAATCCAAAATGTCACATTACACCTTTTCCCTCTAGAGGCTGATTGATCTGCTGAGTCTTTCCACCATTTGGCTCTGGTTTCAGTTACTAAATATTTTTTTAGTAATTTTGACCAATGTTTACAATACTATTGTTTCTGTAATCTTTCATGTCAACAGATGTTTTTTAAACTACAAGATAGCTTCCCCTTTTCCAGCAGAAAACAAATCTAAACAATCTTCAATTAATGACATAGGTTCTTTAACATTTATCTGAACAAATAAAATAACATAATTTCACTCCATCTGGAAAGCATTATTATTGTACTCTGCAGCTATGAATACAAAGTTAAAGGCAATACTTGAACTCAAAGCACACCTGACTCAAATGTTGAATGTCCAATCAAGTGAATCAATAAATTAAATGGAACACAATTATCTTTTTTTGTTCGCAACATCCCCAAGAGAATTATGTCAGGCTACAATATTATTCAATTTACTACTATTATACAATTTACAAATAACTTATATTTACTGGACCACAATGAAACAGCGTTACAAATGACATCCGATACAAATGTGACAACATTGCCTTAATCTAGCCTGCAACCCGAAACAAAGCTGACATAAATGTCCTATCCAATCTACAGATGAGCAAGATCATCCATTCCCAGTTTTAGACCTTAAGAGATAGTGTGGGAACAGACCGTTAACCCACTGGGTCTACGCTGACCAGCAATCACCTGGTAAACTAACACTATCCTACACACTAGGGGCAATTTTACAACTTACCAAAGCCTACAAAATCTGCACGTCTTTCCAATTTAGTGATAGCCAGTAAACCTTCAGTGATTTATCTTCCAAATCCTGCATCACTACATAGCACTACGTCTGCAAACGCATCAAATCCCTTATATACACTGACATTTTGACCCTACAATCACTCAGAGCCGTCCTGGATGTTATGCACTTGCCTGATGCACAGAAAAGGATTATAAGAAACTTCCTCATAGAAGCACCAGTTTAGTTCCATGTTCTTTCTCTCCACACAACTGAACTTTCTTTTTTTTCTTCTCGCAATTGCATTCAAGTCACCCTCGCTCCGCAATCGCTCCCAGTCACAGTAAACCAAGATCTGTATCCATTCATTTCTGGCCTCTTGTTCTTCTCCACCCTTCTGAAGTCAACACAAGAAGAAACCTCAAAGGCATATCCAATGTTCAACTGAATTCTAACCATCACTGAAAACAGACTAAAAAAGTCAAATGGCTGCCAAAGCAGGCATCCACATATTTGGCAGCTACCTGCATAGTGGAGGTTAAACTGGTTTATCAGTCATTATGTGAGCTTTGAAATGGTTCGAAAATGCCCCAGATATCAAAACAAGTGCCACAGCAACTCAGGGGGACCAGCAGGCCTTTTGGCCCATAATGTCTGTGCTAAACATGATGCTAAGACCATTACTGCACATAACCCAAACCCTTCCATTTCCTGCACACCCGTATGCCTATCCAAAAATGCCACTAATTACTGCTTCAACCACACCCCCAACAGTGCATTCCAAGAACTTACCACCCTCTGCAAAAAAAAAACATATCCCACAGAACATCTTTACATTTTGAAAATATTTTTTACAATAAAAAAATATTACAGTTTGCCCCTCTTCCCTGAAGGCTATGCCCTCTAATATTCGATCAGGGCAATATATTCAATTTTCCATCCTGGGAAAAAAGAATCTGACTGTCCACCATCTCAAGTCAAGTCAAGTCAAGTTTATTTGTCACATACACATACGAGATGTGCAGTGAAATGAAAGTGGCAATGCTCGCGGAACAACAAAACAACCAAACAAATTATAAACACAATCATAACACACATATTATTTTACATAATAAATAATAGAAGGAAAAACGTTCTGTACAGTTAGTCCCTGGTGAGAAAGGCGTTCACAGTCCGAATTGCCTCTGGGAAGAAACTCCTTCTCAACCTCTCCGTTCTCACTGCGTGGCAACGGAGGCGTTTGCCTGACCGTAGCGGCTGGAACAGTCCGTTGCAGGGGTGGAAGAGGTCTCTCATGATTTTTGTTTGCTCTGGAGTTGCACCTCCTGTTGTATAGTTCCTGCAAGGGGGCGAGTGAAGTTCCCATAGTGCGTTCGGCCGAACGCACTACTCTCTGCAGAGCCTTCTTGTGCTTGGCAGGGCAATTCCCAAACCCGTTGGTAATGTTCCCGGACAAGATGCTTTCCAAGATGCTTTCTGTCTATGCCTATCATATTTTTTATACACTTGTATCAGATCTCCCCACCGTCTCCAGCGTTCTAGAAAAATCAATCCAAGCCTGTCCAACCTCTCCATGCACCTCCAATGGGATCCCACCACTAGCCACATCTTCCCATCTTCACTTCGACTGTTCCCTCCACAACTCCCTGGTCAACATCCCTTCCCACCCAAACCACACCCTCCCCAAGTACTTTCCTCTGCAGCCGCAAGAGACACAACACCTGTCCCCATACCTCCCCTCTCGACTCCGTCCAATGACCCGGACAGTCTTTTCAGGTGAGGCAAAGGTTCACTTGCACCTCCTCCAACCTCATCTACTGTATCCGCTGTTCCAGGCGTGGAGTCTTGTAAATCAGCAAGACCAAGCGTAGGCTCGGTGATCGTTTCGCTGAACACCTCCCTCAGTCTGCCTAAACCTACCTGATCTCCCAGATGCTCATCACTAACTCCCCCTCCCATTCCTACACTGAGCTTTCTGTCCTGGGCCTCCTCCATTGTCAGTGAGGCCCAGCACAAATTGGAAGAAACTCATATTTTGCTTGGGCAGCTTACATCCCAGCGGTATGAACATTGACTTCTCTAACTTCATGTGGAGCTTGCTTTCCCTCTCTCATTTCCATTTCCTCCCCCTTCCCAGTTCTCCGACCAGTCTTACTGTCTCCGACTACATTTTATGTTTGTTTGCTTTGTTGTGACCTTCTCCCAACTAACAATGATCTATTCTACATTTTCTTTGATCTCCAATCCCTTTGTCCTGTTTTCACACCATACACTTCCTTATCTATACTCTTCCTTATCTATGTATCGCCCACTCCCCTGACATCAGTCTGAAAAAGGGTCTCGACCCAAAACGTCACCCATTCCTTCTCTCCAGAGATGCTGCCTGTCCTGCTGAGTTACTCCAGCATTTTGTGTCTATTATTCTAGTAAACCACCTCTGCACCCGTTCCAAAGCCTCCATATCCTCCCTGTAATGGGCAACCAGAACTGCATACAATACTCTAAATGCGATCTAACCAGTCATCTAAAGCTGTATAATGACTTATTCCTGATTCTTATACTCTGCAGGGGGAATGGACAGGGGGGCGTTTCAGATTGGGATCCTTCTTCCGTCCTGACCTGACCCTATCCATTCTCTCCACACATGCTATCTGACCCACTGAGTTACTCCAGCATTGTGTTTTGATCATGATTCCAGATACTGCAGTCCTCATCTCTGTTTTGCCACAGATATCATGCCAGTAAGGCTGTCAGCCAACCCTTGAAAAATAACGTTTATACCAGAAACCCACTGGAAGCATGCAGACAATGTAGATCATAACATTGACGCAATTGGCACAATTTCAGTGCTCAGTGATCACTAAACACCTTCTCTCAGTCTCATATGGATAAACACATGTTCAGCGACGGGTTTAACCTCTATATCACTGCTATAGGAAGGAATTGCCAACCAATTTGCTGGTTGACGTTTCTCCATATGTGCTTGAACAGGCGTTGTTTGATGCTTTTCAAAGACATTTCAAACCTAGAGGCATAGGCTTATGGTGAGAGGGAAAAGATTTAAAAAGACGTATGGCCAACTGTTTTCTAGAGGGATGTGCTAATATAGAATAAGCTGCCAGAGAAATACCTGTGCAGGAACGAACTGCAGATGCTGGTCTAAATCAAAGGCAGACACAAAATGCTGGAGTAACTCAGCGGGTCAGGCAGCTTCTCTGGAAAGAAGGAATGGGTGACGTTTAGGGTTGAGACCCTGCTTCAGACATATGTCAGGGGAGGGGGCGGGATGAAGATAGAATGTAGTCGGAGACAGTAAGACTAGTGGAAGAACTGGGAGGGGGGGGGGAGAATAGAGAGGGAAAGCAAGGGCTATCTGAAGTTAGAGAAATCAATGTTCATACCGCTGGGCCTGCGTCTGGTCTCACCAATGTAGATGTTGAAAGCGAATACAGTAGATGAGGTTGGAGGAGTGAACCTCTGCCTCACCTGGAAAGACTGTTTGGGTCCTTGGATGGAGTCAAGGGGGGAGATAAAGGGACAGGTGTTGCATCTCCTGCAGATGCAGGGGAAAGTACCTGGGGAGGGGGTGGTTTGGGTGGGAAGAGACGAGTTGACCAGGGAGTTTCAGAGGGAACAGTCTCTGTGGAAAGAAGAAAGGGGTGGAGCTGGGAAGATGCAGCCAGTAGTGGGATCCCATTGGAGGTGGTGAAGATGTTGGAGGATTATATGCTGTATGCGACGGCTGATGGGGCAGAAGGTGAGGACAAGGGGGACTCTGTTTTTGTTACGGATTTGGGAGGCGGGGGGGGGAGCAAGGGCAGAGCTGCAGGATAGCGAGAGACCCTAATGAGAGCCATATCTATAATGGAAGTGGGGAACCCTCGATACTTGGACAGGTACACAGATTGGAAAGGTTTGAAGTAATATGGGCCAGGTAGGTAAGTATGATTAACCTCAGTGAGATAACTTTGTTGGTATTGATGAGCTGCACAAAAGAGCATGTTTCTGTGTTGTAGAGCTGACTCTTTTTCACACCAACCAGCTGTTTTTCACAAAAGGACACAAGGTGCTAGAGTAACTCAGCAGGTCAGGCAGCATCGCTGGAGAACGTGGATAGGTGACGTTTCTGGTTGAGACCCTTCTTCAGACTGATTGTAATGGTGAAGAAAGCTGGAAGAGGCAGGGCAAAGCAATGTAGGCAATAGGTTGACACTGGCGAAAATATTTTTTGACAGGCAGATAGTTGGAACACAAGCCAGAGATAAGAATAGTAGGTGTAAGACAAGTTTGAAGAGTTGCGGATTATGAATCAGCAAGGGTGACGGAGGCGAAAAGTAGGTTTGGCACAGGGGAAAGGAGGAAGCGGGGATTGTGGGGGAGAAAGTGCAGGTTGGAGGTT
This sequence comes from Leucoraja erinaceus, assembly GCF_028641065.1. NCBI lineage: Eukaryota > Metazoa > Chordata > Chondrichthyes > Rajiformes > Rajidae > Leucoraja > Leucoraja erinaceus. Next base: position 104,028,593 of record NC_073377.1, on the reverse strand, counting down.
ACCTAAAACTGGAGAATTCAATATTCATACCATTGGGTTGTAAGTTACCCAAGGAGAATATGAGGTGCTGTTCCTCCAGTTTGCATGTGGCCCCACTTTGGCAAGACAGAAAGGTCACTGTGGGCAGACACAAAATGTTGGAGTAACTCAGGCAGCATCTCTGGAGAGAAGAATTTGAGGAGGTCAGTGTGGGAAAGGGAAGGAGTATTAGAATGGTTCACAAACAAGAGATCCTTTACGCCTTGGCAGATAAATTGTTTTTTTTTTCAGCTGTCTGGGTACCAGCTCTTGTAATTCCTTCCCTCAACATCACCACATCCTTTTTATTCCCCAACAGATCTCAATCGTTGTAATAATTTATTTTCTTTACCTTATGGTGCATTTAAAGGACACAACTGTAAAATATTTTACTACAAGGCTGCATAAGTTACTTTTCCCATATCTGCATTTATTGCACCATTACTAAAAACCTGGTGAATGGATAAAAACAATAATTTAAAGTACCATTCAATCTGGCATTAAATCTAAACAACTTATTTAGATAAATGTCAGACACAAAGACAGCATCTCTGGAGGAAAAAGGATGGGTGACGGCTGTGGAAGGGCCTCAACACGAAACATCACCCACCCCCTTTTCTCCAATTTCCTCCAGTGGAGGGAGCGAGGAGCCAGTGGGGTGGGGGGGCAAGAGAAGCTAGTGAGGGGGGGAGCTAGTGAGGAGGGGGAAGAGAAGCTAGTGAGGGGGGGGGGGGGGTGAAGCTAGTGAGGGGGGGGTGAAGATAGTGAGGTGGGGTGAAGCTAGTGAGGGAGGGGGGGTGAAGCTAGTGAGGGAGGGGGGGTGAAGCTGGTGGGGGGGGGGGGGGGGGTGAAGCTGGTGAGGGGTGGGGGGGTGAAGCTGGTGAGGGGGGGGGGAGAAGCTGGTGAGGGGGGGGGGGGAGCTGGTGAGGGCTGGTGAGGGGGGGGGGGTGAAGCTGGAGAGGGGGGGGGGGGTGAAGCTGGTGAGGGGGGGGGGGGAGAAGCTGGTGAGGGGGGGGGGGAGAAGCTGGTGAGGGGGGGGGAAGGAGAAGCTGGTGAGGGGGGGGGAGAAGCTAGTGAGGGGGGCGGGAGAAGCTGGTGAGGGGGGGGGAGAAGCTGGTGAGGGGGGGGAGAAGCTGGTGAGGGGGGGAGAAGCTGGTGAGGGGGGGGGGAGAAGCTGGTGAGGGGGGGGGGAGAAGCTGGTGAAGGGGGGGGAGAAGCCTGGTGAGGGGGGGGGAGAAGCTGGTGACAGGGGGGGGGAAGCTGGTGAGGGGGGGGAGAAGCTGGTGAGGGGGGGGGAGAAGCTGGTGCGAGGGGGGGAGAAAGAAAGTAGGCGGGGGGGGAGAAGCTAGTGAGGGGGGGGGGGAGAAGCTAGTGAGGGGGGGGAGAAGCTAGTGAGGGGGGGGAGGTGAAGCTGGTGAGAGGGGGGGAGGTGAAGCTAGTGAGGGGGGAGGTGAGAAGCTAGTGAGGGGGGGAGGTGAAGCTAGTGAGGGGGGAGGTGAAGCTAGTGAGGGGGGGGGGTGAGGTGAAGCTAGTGAGGGGGGGGGTGAAGCTAGTGAGGGGGGGGGTGAAGCTAGTGACGGGGGGGGGGGGTGAAGCTAGTGAGGGGGGGGGTGAAGCTAGTGAGGGGGGGGGTGAAGCTAGTGAGGGGGGGGGGGAAAGCTAGTGGGAGGGGAGGGGGGGGGGGGGAAGCTAGTGAGGGGGGGGGAAGCTAGTGAGGGGGGGGGAAGCTAGTGAGGGGGGGGGGGGAAGCTAGTGAGGGGGGGGGGAGCTAGTGAGGGGGGGGAAGCTAGTGAGGGGGGGGGGGGAAGCTAGGGGAGGGGGGGGAAGCTCGTGTGGGGGGGGGGAGCTAGTGGGGGGGGAGAAGCTAGTGAGGGGGGGGGGTGAAGCTAGTGAGGGGGGGGGTGAAGCTAGTGAGGGGGGGGGAAGCTAGTGAGGGGGGGGAAGGAAGCTAGTGAGGGGGGGGGGAAGAAGCTAGTGAGGGGGGGGGAGAGAGAAGCTAGTGGGGGGGGGGAGAAGCTAGTGTGGGGGGGGGGGGGAGAAGCTAGTGAGGGGGGGGGGAGAAGCTAGTGAGGGGGGGAGAAGCTAGTGAGGGGGGGGGGGCGTGGGGAAGCTAGTGAGGGGGGGGGGGCGTGAAGCTAGTGAGGGGGGGGGGGGCGTGAAGCTAGTGAGTGACGGGGGGGGGGGGCGTGAAGCTAGTGACGGGGGGGGGGTGAAGCTAGGGGGGGGGGGGTGAAGCTAGTGGGGGGGGGGGGGGTGAAGCTAGTGGGGGGGGGGGGTGAAGTAGCGGTGGGGGGGGGAGTTGGAATTGTGATACACAGCTCCCTGAGTGAGGTACTAGGGTGGAGGCTGCATCTTTACTGTTAGAAAGGAGCATAGATTAGAGAGGAAAGAACGAGAGGGAGGGGGTGGGGGAAGGAGACAAGAGAGAGCTAGAGAGACGTACCTGACGGGAGTCTCCTTGTAAGAGGGAGCACCGGATGTGGTGGAGCTGCCGCTGCTACTGGAGGCATCGTCGTGGTGCTGGTAGTAGCCGTTGGTGGCCAGACGGGGACTGCGGCGGGACATCCTCACCGTAGCACCACAACCCCGAGCCTCAGCCCGAGCACGGCACTGCGAGTCTTCCGCACTAAATGTGAGCAAAGAGAAAGACAATGTGAGGAGCAGCTCTGCACTGGGCACTGGCACCCTGCCTGCTGGCCCAGAGAGGGAGGGGGGAAACACATTACTGTCATCCTACACACCCTCCCTGCACATGGCAGAGCACATGGTATTGGGGGTAGAGTGCTGACATGGATAGAAAATTGGTTGGCAGACAGGAAACAAAGAATAGGGATTAACGGGTCCCTTTCAGAATGGCAGGTAGTGACTAGTGGGGTACCCAAGGCTCAGTGCTGGGACCGCAGCTATTTACAATATACATAAATGATTTAGATGAAGGGATTCAAAGTAACATTAGCAAATTTGCAGATGACACAAAGCTGGGTGTCAGTGTGAACTGTGAGGAGGATGCTATGAGAATGCAGGTGACTTGGACAGGTTGGGTGAGTGGGCAGATGCAGTTTAATGTGGATAAATGTGAGGTTATCAACTTTGGTAGCAAAAACAGGAAGGCAGATTATTATCTTAAATGGTGTCAAGTTGAGAAAAGGGGAAGTACAATGGGATCTGGGGGTCCTCAGTCAATGAAAGTAAGCATGCAGATACAGCAGGCAGCGTAGAAAGTGAATGGCATGTTGGCCTTCATAACACGAGTAGTTGAGTACAGGAGCAAAGAGGTCCTTCTGCAGTTGTATAGGGCCCTAGTGAGACCATACCCTGAAGTATTGTGCACACTTTTGATCTCTAAATTTGAGGAAGGACATTCTTGCTATTGAGGGAGTGCAATGTAGGTTCACAAGGTTAATTCCCGGGATGGCGGGACTGTCATATGCTGAGAGAATGGAGCGGCTGGACTTGTATACCCTGGAATTTAGAAGGATGAGAAGGGATCTTATTGAAACATATAAGATTATTAAGGGTTTGGATACACTAGAGGCAGGAAACATGTTCCCGATGTTCGTGGAGTCCAGAACCAGGGGCCACAGTTTAAAAATAAGGGGTAAGCCATTTAGAACGGAGATGAGGAAACACTTTTTCACACAGTGTTGTGAGTCTGTGAAATTCTCTGCCTCAGAGGACGGTGGAGCCGGTTCTCTGGATACTTTCAAGAGAAAGCTAGATAGGGCTCTTGAAGATAGAGGAGTTAGGGAATATGGAGAGAGGGCAGGAACTGGGTACTGATTGTGGATGATCAGCCATGATCACATTGAATGGCAGTGCTGGCTTGAAGTGCCGAATGGCCTACTCCTGCACCTATTGTCGGGGAATCTACAACTAGGGGACAGAGGCGTAGGTGACAGGAGAATGATGTTACGGGCAACCTCAGGGGCAACCTTTCCAACAGAGACTGGAGGGGACATGGAACGAACTGCCAGAGGAAGTGATTTACAGTTTTTTAAAGACGTTTGGTGAGGGATACGGATTGGAAAGGTTTAGAGGGTTTTGGGCCAACACAGGCAAATGGGAGCAGCCCGGGAAGGCTCCTTTGTCGGCATGGACGAGGAGTAGGGCTGAAGGGCCTGTTTCTCTGTGTTATGTCTCTTTCAATGGAGGGTGGGTGACCTGATACATTAATGGGGTCAGACCTGCAAAGCCGACAACACGTCTCCCGTTTTCACTTCCAGCATCTGCGCATTTTTGCTTTTCAACCAGATTTTGTTTCGAATTATGTAAATGAGATTCGGGATTCCATCGTGATGTCATTGACAGGCAGGGCAAGTGGAAGCGGCTTTAAAAGTAGTTTTTGTAAAGTTTCAAATGTCAATCACTTGTACAATACCTCATTAAAGTGTGCGGTTAGTTAATTCAGCGGTGAAGCGCCCCTGGACTCTGACAGCGCTGCCGTGGGTCGGTGTTTAAGGGGATGAGGCTGGGAGCTGCCCCCGGCCGTAGGGCCCCCAGTGCCGGGAGGGTCGGTCACCTGTGCGGGGCCAGGGATCCACACGACAGACAGACAGACAGACAGACTCACCGAGTGATGGTCCCTGCGGGGTCCGAGCGGCAGAAGCTGCCCTGCGGCGCCGGGAACAAGGAGCGGGAGCGTGGCCACTTCAACCACTCCCCTTCTGGTCGCCGCCTGTCCTCGCCGCACCTAGAGTATAGTATAGTTTATTAGATGATGGTAGATGGTGGTAGATGAGGGTAGGTTAGGGTGGGGTAGGTTAGGGTAGGGTAGAGTATAGGCTGAGCTGAGCTGAGCTGAGCAGAGCAGAGCAGACACCAGACACGACCTCCTCCAACGCCGTCTGTCTGTGTCTGTGTCTGTTTCTATGTCCCGCCCCCCGGTGCCGCTGCCCATTGTCTGCATCGTTCAAAATGCTACATTCTAGAGTGTTAGTTTGTGTCACGATTCCAACCCCCGAGGGTGGGGACAGGAACCGTGACAACTGCGGCACCAACACCCCCACGTTCCAACCAGCACCACCCTCACCTCCCCTCCCTGATCCCCACCTCCACACAATAGCCTCACTCTGACTATAAAAGATGAAACAGCGAGCGGCACATTTGGATAGCAGTAGCAGGATCGGTCCGAGTTCTTTGAGGATGTAACTAGGAAAATGGACAAGGGAGACCCAGTGGATGTAGTGTACTTGGACTTTCAGAAAGTATTTGATAAGGTCCCACATAGGAGATTAGTGGGCAAGATTAGAGCGCATGGTATTGGGGGTAGGGTACTGACATGGATAGGAAATTGGTTGGCGGACAGGAAACAAAGAAGAGGGCTAAATGGGAGGCAGTGACTAGTGGGGTATCGCAAGGCTCGGTGCTGGGGCCGCAGCTATTTACAATATGCATTAATGATTTAAATGAAGGGATTAAAAGGAACATTAGCAAATTTGCAGATGACACAAAGCTGGGTGGCAGTGTGAACTGTGAGGAGGATGCTATGAGAATGCAGGGTGACTTGGACAGGTTGGGTGAGTGGGCAGATACATGGCAGATGCAGTTTAATGTGGATAAATGTGAGGTTATCCACTTTGGTAGCAAAACCAGAAAGGAAGATTATCTAAATGGTGTCAAGTTGGGAAAAGGGGAATTACAACGAGTCACTGAAAGTAAGCATGTAGGTACAGCAGGCATTGAAGAAAGCGAATGGCATGATAATAATAATAATACATTTTATTTATGGGCGCCTTTCAAGAGTCTCAAGGACACCTTACAAAAATTTAGCAAGTAGAGAGGAAAAACATGTATGCGGAATGAAATAAATAGTAGAGACATGACTAGTACACAAATTAAAGACCGAATTCAATTCAAAACACAATATGAGGCAATTCAAGCACAGATGAAAAGGGGTGGGGACGTGGGGCTAAGGATAGGCAGAGGTGAAGAGATGGGTCTAGAGGCGGGACTGGAAGATGGTGAGGGACACGGAATTGCGGATCAGTTGGGGGAGGGAGTTCCAGAGCCTGGGAGCTGCCCTGGAGAAGGCTCTGTCCCCAAAACTGCGGAGGTTGGATTTGTGGATGGAGAGGAGACCGGCTGATGTGGATCTGAGGGACCGTGAGGGTTGGTAGGGGGAGAGGAGGTCAGTGAGATATGGGAGGGCCAGATGGTGGAGGGCTTTATAGGTGAGGACCAGGATTTTGTAGGTGATCCGGTGGGAGGTGGGAAGCCAGTGAAGTTGTTTGAGGACTGGAGTGATGTGATGCCAGGATTTGGTGTGGGTGATGAGTCAGGCGGCTGCGTTCTGGACCAGTTGGAGTCGGTTGATGTAGGTGGAGCTGATGCCAAGGAGAAGTGAGTTGCAGTAGTCCAGTCGGGAGGAGATGAAGGCATGGATGAGTCTTTCAGCAGCGGGAGGTGTGAGAGAGGGTCTGATTTTGGCGATGTTGCGGAGGTGAAAGAAGGAGGTTTTAATGACATGGCGGATGTGAGGCTCAAGGGAGAGGGTGGAATCAAAGATCACGCCAAGGTTGCGGGCCTGGGGAGATGGGGAGACAGTGGTGCCGTCGATGGTGAGAGTGGGGTTATTGATTTTGCTGAGTGTGGATTTGGAGCCTATGAGGAGGAATTCTGTTTTATCGCTGTTGAGTTTGAGGAAGTTATGTTGCATCCAGGTTTTTATAACTGACAAACAGGAGTTGATATGGGAGAGGGGGGGATTTGGTGCTGAGGGAGATCTGGGTGTCATCAGCGTAACAGTGGAAGTCCAGGTTGCAGTGGCGGAGTATCTGACCAAGGGGGAGGATGTAGATGATGAAGAGGAGGGGGCCGAGTACGGAGCCTTGGGGAACGCCTTGAGTGACTGTGGCTGTAGCAGAGGTGCGGTTATGGAGAGAGATGAAGTGGGATCTGTTGGAAAGGTAGGAACAGAGCCAGCTGAGTGCAGAACCTTCAATGCCAAGGTCCCCAAGTCTGGTAAGCAGGATGTTATGGTTCACTGTGCCGAAGGCTGCACTCAGGTCGAGGAGGATGAGGATGTTGAGGGAACCAGTGTCAGCAGAGGTGAGGAGGTCGTTGAGGACTTTGAGGAGAGCAGTTTCTGTGCTATGGAGGGGGCGAAAGCCAGATTGGAGGGGTTCGAATAGGTTATACGCAAGGAGGTGGGAATGAAGTTGTGCCACAACGATACGCTCCAGGGTTTTTGAAAGAAAGGGGAGGTTTGAGATTGGGCGGTAGTTAATGAGAGAGGAGGGATCAAGACCAGGTTTCTTTAAGATTGGTGTGACAGCAGCAGTTTTGAAAGCGGAGGGGACAATTCCTTGGGACAATGAGGAGTTGAAGAGATTAGTGAGGTAGGGGCAGAGAACGGGGAGGCAGGACTTCAGCAGGGGAGTGGGGAGAGGGTCGAGGGAGCAGGTAGTGGGTTTGGAAGAGCTGATGAGTTAGGAGATTTCAGTAGGGGTGACCAGGTCAAACTGGGAGAGGAAGCAGTGTGGAGGAGGGGTAAGGAGGTCAGTGGAGATGTTGAAAGGAGGGGCCTTGGTAGGTGGTGGAGTAGATGCTGGGGAGTCGGGTACAGGGGATAAAGATTGATAGATGGTGCTGATTTTATCAGCGAAAAAGTGGAGGAATGAGTTGCAGAGATCCGGAGTAGAGGTAGGGAGAGTGTTGGCTCGAGGCTTGAGGAGGTTGCCCACTGTGGAGAAGAGGGTTCTGTGGTTTAGGCAGGGGTCGGTGAATATGGAGGAGAGGTAGGCAGATTTTGTAGCAATGAGGGCATCTTTGTAGGCAATGAGGTGAAGTTTGTAAGCTTCATGGTGGACTGTGAGAGATGATTTCTTTGTGAGTCGTTCAAGTCGGCGACCAGTCTGTTTCAGCTTACGAAGTGCAGGTGTGTACCAGGGTGAAGATGTGTTAAAATTTACGGTTCTTGTTTTCAGGGGGGGCCAGAATGTTAAGGGAGGTAGACAAGGTGTTGAGATGGTTTGTGAGATCATCAGGTGAGATATGGGTTGAGTCCAGGGGGAGAGTGGTGGAGAGCAGGTCAGAGAGATGGTGGGGATCGATGGATTTTAGATTATGGAAGGTGATTTCTCGGAGCAAGCGGGGGCGAGGTGTCGGAGAAGGGATGGTGAACCGTATAAGATTATGATCAGAGAGGGGGAAGAGGCATGGATGGAGGTCGAGTACCGGTTGATTTGTGGAGGAGACCAGGTCAAGGATGTGACCTTTGTCATGGGTGGGAAAGGTGACGTGCTGAGTGAGAGAGAAGTTGTCAAGTAAAAAAGGCGAATTCAGATGCGAGCTTGCAGGTGGGGGAATCCATATGAATATTTAAGTCACCAAGTAGCAGCAGACATGGGGAGAGGGATGAGGCAAGTGTGAGGAGTTCAGTGAAGTCAGATAGGAAGGAGGGGTTTGGTTTAGGTGGCCGGTAAATAAGGATGACTGTCATGGAGAAAAGAGCTTTGAAAGCGAGGAATTCAAATGATGATACTGGGGGGAGGGTGAGTTCTGTGATCCAGAAGTTCTGATTGAAAATAACAGCGAGGCCACCTCCACGGCGGGAGGGGCGGGGTTTGGAGATGTAGTTAAAACCAGGGGGGATGCTTGGTTGAGGGAGAAGAAGTCATTGGGTTGTTGCCAGGTTTCAGTGAGCAGAAGGAAGTCCAGAGTGTTGTCAAGGATTAGTTCATGGAGGGCAGGGGCTTTATTGTTGAGCGACCTGGTGTTGAGGAGGGCAAAGTTGGCATTGTGAGAGGGTGGAGGGATGGGGGCAGGCTGGAGAGATCTGAAGTTGTCCCAGGTGACAGTGCGTGCGGTCAGCTGGGATGGGGGGTGACGCGGTTGAGGGGGGGCAGAGCGTGGTAGTGAGCGAAGAAGAAGAAAGATTCCAAGGAGAGTAAGGGGTGACCGTGGCTGACAAGGGAAGTCAAGGACAGTATAAATATCGAAGATAAGTATAACATAACAAAGATGAGCGGGAAGCCAGAGGATTGGAAAACTTTTAAAGAACAACAGAACACATTTGGATAGCAGTAACAGGATCAGTCCAAGCAGCATGGATTTACGAAGGGGAAATCATGCTTGACTAATCTTCTGAAATTTTTTGAGGATGTAACTAGGAAAATGGACAAGGGAGTGTCAGTGGATGTAGTGTATCTGGACTTTTAGAAAGCATTTGATAAAGTCCCACAGAGGAGTTAAGTGGGCAAAATTAGAACACATGGTATTGGGGGTAGGGTACTGACATGGGTAGAATATTGGTTGGTGGACAAGATATAAAGAATAGGGATTAATAGGTCCCTTTCAGAATGGTAGGCAGTGACTAGTGGGGTACCGCCAGACTCGGTGCTGGGACTGCAGCTATATATCTATATTACTAAAAGTCTCATCTTGACCACTTCCTGTTGCACTGTATATTGATTTTAGAAAAAAGCACTGCCACTTACGGCTGTAATTTTAGGCCATCTTACTCAGAGTCCCCCTCCGCTGGTCAGGACAAGAGGATTTTACCCATCGATGAAAAATAAAAGACATATTAATGTTTAAGAAATGTTGACATTTTCTCTCCTGAAGGCCATGCCCCTTGTGGAGGGACTATAAAACCCAGTATTGTGTTCAGTTTTGGTCTCCAATTTTGATGGACATTCTTGCTATTGAGGGAGTGCAGCGTAGGTTCACAGGGTTAATTCCCGGGATGGCGGAACTCTCATATGTTGGTAGAATAGAGTGGCTGGGCTTGTATACACTGGAATTTAGAAGGATGTGAGGGGGATCTTATTGAAACATATAAGATTGCTAAGTGAATGGACACTAAGGCAGGCGATGTTAGGAGAATCCAGAACCAGAGGCTACAGTTTATGAATAAGATGTAAACCATTTAGAACGGAGATGAGGAAATAATTTTTCACCCAGAGTTGTGAATCTGTGGAATTCTCTAATTCGGAAGGCAGTGGATGCCAATTCACTGGGTGCTTTCAAGAGAAAATTAGATAGAGCTCTTAAAGATAGCACAGTCGGGGGATATGGCGAGAAGACAGGAGCTGGGTACTGATTGTGGATGATCAGCCATAATCATATTGAATGGCTCAAAGGGCCGAATGGCCTACTCCTGCACCTATTGTCTATTGAAAGTACGCATGCAGGTAACTCTCTCTTTAAAACATCCAATGAATTAGCTCCACTGCCTTCTGTGGCAGAGAATTCCACAGATTCACAACTCTCAGGGTGAAAATGTTTTTCCGCATCTCAGTCCTAATTGGCTTGCTCTTTATTCTTAAATTGGGACCCTGGTTTTGGACCATCCCAACATCGGGAACATTTTTCCCCCATCTCGACTGACCGGTCCTTTAAGAATTTTATATCTTTCTATAAGATCCCCTCATCCAAAATGCCAGCGAATACAAGCCCAGTTGACCCATTCTTTCATCATATGTCAGTTCCACTGCCTAGGCTGCACTCCCTCAATAGCAATAATGTCCTTCCTCAAATTAGGAGACCAAAATTGCACACGATACTCCAGTGCGGTCTCACCAGGGCCCTGTACAACTGCAGTAGAACCTCCTTGTTCCTAAACTCAAATCTTGCAATGAAGCCCAACATGCCAATAGTTTTCTTCACTGCCTGAGGTACCTGCATGCTTACTTTCAGTGACTGATGTACAAGCACACCCAGGTCTTGTTGCACCTCCCCTTTACCTAATCTGAGATCTTTATGGTAATAATCTGCCTTCCTGTTCTCGCCACGCAAGTCGATAACCTCACAAGTATCCACATTATACTGCATCTGCCATGCATCTACCCACTCACCCAACCTATCCAAGTCACCCTGCAGCCTCATAGCATCCTCATTGCAGCTCACACTGCCATCCAGCTTTGTGTCATCCGCAAACTTGGAGATGTTACATTTAATTCCCTCGTCTAAATCGTTAATATATATTGTAAAAAACTGGAGTTCCAGTACCGGGCCTTGTGGCACCCCACTAGTCATTGTCTGCTATTCTGAAAAGGACCTGTTAATTCCTACTTTTTGCTTTCGGTCTGCCAACCAGTTCTCTATCCATGTCAATACCCTACCCCCAATACCATGTGCTCTAATTTTGCACACTAGTCTCTTGTGGGGGACCTTGTCAAAGGCTTTTTGAAAATCCAGATAGAACACATCTACTGGCTTTCCCTCATCCATTCCACTCGTTACATCCTCAAAAAATTCCAAAAGATTGGTCGGGCATGATTTCCCCTTCATAAATCCATGCGGAGTTTGACTGATCCTGTCACTGCTTTCCAAATGTGCTGCTATAACATATTTAACAACTTTACATGGAGGGGCACTGAATAACTCCCACAGAGTAAGGACATTTGATGATAATCAGGAGAAATGATTCTCACCTGTGGTTAACCTAATACCAGATGACTTCTTAGTGTGGAAAACCAAGGATACATTGCTCATCCTATTGGTGAGTGTGCTACAGTACTTCAATTTTAGTTTCTACATTCCCGTCAGCTGCATCCAGATTGTACTACTCGCATATCACCCAGGGAGCCATTACCGTAGCCAATTATCCTACCAACCCGCGTGCCTTTAGAATATGGAAGGAGACCAGAGCACCTGGAGGAAAGCCACACGACGACTACAGGGAGAACATATAAACTCGGCAAGTGTGATGGAAGATGGGACAAACTAGGCTTGGATCTGCTGGAGTTTAAAACAGTGAGTGGTAACCTTTATTATTTCTGCATCCAGATCCTTGGGGCGTGCTGCTTGCATTGATTTTTACTGCTGTCCTTACCCTCTGCACAGCTGGTGAATCTCCTGAATTCCCTTAGATGAGGAAAATTTCCACTTCTCTCCAGTGATCTAGTGGAAAATTGCTGTGACCGCTTGTGGAACGATGCAGTGACTAATAAAATAACTTCCATCAGCCACATGACAATGCAACTCAGATTTAAGAAGTGCAGGCTGTAACTCAGATTTAAGAAGTGTAGGCTGTTTGGAACAGTACAAAGTAGCATAAACCTTGGAAGGAACTCACAAAATCGAGCCCTGTGGAAATGTGTTATAGTCAACAACTTCAGAGTTAGTGTTGGTTGGCTGCTAAAATTGTCAATACAAAATAACGAGGGCATAGATTGTTAGAAAAAAGGCAGCATTTCCACTGCTCCAGTACATTGAGTACATTGGCCGACTATACCTTGGACTTTGAATAATGGCGCCAATAATATTGGCACCCGCATGTGTAATATATGCAAAAGGAATTTCACTGTGCAGTTGCATATGTGACAAATAAAGCACTATTAAAATAAAACACCATTCACTATCATGACAGAAATGTCCATGAGTAGAGGGCATGGTTTAAAGATAATCAAGAAGTGGTTTAGAGAGCATATAAAGAAGAATTGTTTCACCCAGAGGGTTGTGGAAAATTATAATGGCTTGCCTGAGAGGGTGGTGGAGGCAGAGACTCTCATGACATTTAAGACATTTCCAGAAATGACTTGAATCATCAAAGCATCCAAGGCTTTGATAAGTGGAATTAGTAAAGATGAATGCCTGATGGTTGTAGTGGGCTGAAGGGCCTGTCTCTATAGCTCTGTAGAGCTATATGAAGAAATTACAGATTTCATACAGGTTAAATAGCGCAGGTCAATCACGCATTACGATATCAGTAGCTGTACTCCAGCACTATGAGACCCTCCAACTCTAGATTATATCACTATCGACTCTCATGCAGATTAATTTCATCTTTTGAATTGCCGGACATGTAATGTCTGTGTATTTGTGGCGATGCGCATACTTCTGAGAGACTGATCTGTTGCCCATTTCCTGGTTAGTTTAAACCGTCATTGAAGAAGCAGCCCTTCCTGTTTACATTAACCACAGAGCATGTGTAAGTCAGTTGTAGGAGGATGCCTGGTAGAGAAATGGAAGTGGATTTTGATTTAAGTCTCGCAGCAAGATAATACCTTTGGGAGAAAATGACCTATGGCTTCTTTTTTTTTTTTTTTTTTTTTTGTATTTAATTTTTTATTATTGGAGATAGGTACATGATCTATTACATCTATTACATCATTATTACATCATTTTTAAATTGATAATATTGTCAGTTATTATTACATTGTCTCCAATACTTTTTGCATTTTTCTTCATTTTTTTTTATAACTAGATAGGGCTAAAGGGATAGATGAAATAGAGAGAGGGAAGAAGGAAAAAAAAGAAAACTAAAATAAAAAATAAAAAAAGGAAAAGGAGTGAAAGAGGTAGTTGAAGAAGAATGGAAAAATTTGTTAAAGTTTAAAAACATCATTCGAGATATGTTCGTACATTTCGAAGTATAGCATTTCATCCAATCTTTAGTCCGGGTGCTAGTCAGGTTCCTGTGCTGAACTATTCTGACCCTTTAAATAATCAATAAAAGGAGACCATGTTCCAACGAATAATTCCTGTTTATCCAACAGGGAAAATCTGATTCTTTCCATGTTTAAGGTCTCCGTCATTTCTATAATCCACATTTTGATTGTGGGGGCCGTAGGGCCTTTCCAAAATTTTAGGATTAATTTTTTTCCTGTTATTAAACTGTAATCGATAAAGTTTCTTTGTGTTATTCTAAGTGTTTGATTTGATTCTAATATTCCGAATATTATTAATTTTGAGTTGGGTTCCAGTTGTGTGTTGATTACTTTGGATATTATACTAAAAATATTTACCCAAAATTTTTTAATTTTTGTACAGTTTGTAAACATGTGCGATAACGTAGCTTCTAAATGTTGACATTTATCACATATAGGTGAGATATGTTGAAAAATTTTATGTAATTTTGTTTTGGCGTAGTGTAACCTATGTATTACTTTAAATTGTATTAGAGAATGTCTCGCGTTTAGTGAACATTGATGTATGTGTTGTAGACTTTCTTCCCAAGTGTCTTTCGTTATTACCTGGTTTAATTCTTTTCCCATGCTTGTCTGTGTAAGTCCGTCAAAGGAATGTCACTATCTAATAAGATATTATATATATAAGATATTAATTTTTCTGTATTAGGATGCTTATTCCAACATTCATCTAGAATCTCTGGGTTTCTATTTCGAAAATTTTTAGAATTCGATTTAACATAATCTCTGAGTTGAAGATATCTGAAATAATCATTTCCTCGAAGTCCATAAATCTGTTGCAACTCCTGAAATGTCAAAAAAGAGCCTTCTTTGTAAAGGTGTCCTATATTTTTAATTCCATTATTCTTCCATTGTGTAAAACCCCCGTCTAAACATGAAGGCTTAAACAATGAGTTATTCACAATTGGAAGAAAAAGAGATAAGTTATCTAATTTTAATGTCTTTTTTAATTGTTTCCAAATTTTTATATCACTAAATATTATAGGGTTTTCCTTATAAATTTTCTTGTTTAATTTAGACGTAGCAAATAATATCGCACCAATATCATAAGGCATACAATCTTCCCTTTCCAGTTTTAACCAGTCTGGTTGCTGGTCTATTTCTCCCAACCAGAAGTTCATATTTTTAATATTAACTGCCCAGTAATAAAACAAAAAGTTAGGTAAAACCAAGCCTCCATTATTTTTTGATTTACACAGGTGTCTTTTGCTTATCCTATGATTCTTATAATCCCAGATAAAATCATTAACAATAGAGTCCAATTTTTTAAAGAAGTTTTTTGCCAGGTATATCGGAATCGTCTGAAAAAGGTATAATATTTGCGGTAAAAAAAATCATTTTTATGGCATTAATTTTACCAACCATTGAAATAGGTAATGTTTTCCAGTATTGGATATTCTTATGTAATTTATTCAATAATGGGGGGAAATTTGCTTTAAATAATGATGTATATATCTTAGTTACATAGATACCTAGATATTTAAATTTTTCATTTACTACTTTAAATGGGAATTGTTGTATTATCTGTTTATTATGTTCCCTTATTGGCATAATTTCACTTTTATTCCAATTTATTCTGTATCCTGAAAGTGCACCGAATTGGTTTATTAGTTTTAATAGGTTTGGGATACTAATTTCTGGTTTTGTGATGTAAATTAATACGTCATCTGCATATAGAGAAATTTTATTCACTGTGTCTTTACTGTTATACCCATATATTTCCGGATGCCCCCTAATTCTTTCTGCAAGTGGCTCAATTGCAAGTGCAAATAGTAATGGAGATAACGGGCATCCTTGTCTACACCCTCTAGATAGACTGAATTTAGATGACAGTCTTTGGTTGGTAAGTATTCTAGCCGTAGGATTTGTGTATAGCAGTTTTATCCATGTGCAAAATTTCTCCCCTAGCTGCATCTTTTCCATCACCGAAAATAAATAAGGCCATTCGACCTGATCAAATGCTTTTTCAGCGTCAAGTGAGATTATTGCTAAATCTTCATTAATAATTCTCTTGGTATATATAATATTAAATAATCTTCTTAGGTTATAATATGAATACCGTTTCTGAATAAAGCCTGTTTGGTCAGGGTGTATTAATTTATTCATCACTGTACTTAATCTACGTGCTAGTATTTTAGTTAGTATTTTCTGGTCTGTATTCAGAAGTGCAATTGCTCTGTATGATCCCGGATCTTCCGGATCTTTATCAGCTTTAGGAATAAGCGTTATTATAGATTCATTTAAGGTATCTGGGAGTTTCTGTTGGGTGTAGATATAATCATATAGTCTTTGCAAGCGTGGGCACAGCAAATCATGAAATTTCTTGTAAAATTCTGAACCTAGACCATCTGGCCCTACTGCCTTACCATTTTTAAGAGAGCCAATAGACTCCTCAATATCCTTTATCGTAATTTCCCTTTCTAATAATTCTCTATCCTTTGAATCTAAACCTTTTAAATTACATTTTATTAAAAAATCTGCTATTCCTTCTGATTGTGCTACAGTTTTAGTTGAATAAAGGTTATGATAGTATTGTAGAAATCTATCATTTATATCCTTGGGCATTTTTAATAATTCTCCTGTCTCTGTTCTAATTTTATGAATTATTTTTTCCCCTTCCATTTTTCGCAGCTGGCGTGCTAATAATTTTTGTGGTTTGTCTCCAAATTCAAACTGTAATTGTTTGGTTTTTTGATAAAGTTTTATTACTTGTTCTGAGTACATTTTATTTAATTTATATTTCAGTACAGCAATTTTATTATGTTTTAACGTAGATGGCGTTCTCGCGTTTTCTGTATCTAGTTGCTTAATTTCACTTTCCAGTGCTTTTTGTTTAATCCTGTTTTCTTTATTATAAAATGCTTGGGCAGAGATTAATGTACCTCGAACATACGCTTTGAACGTCTCCCACATAAGAGAAGCAGGTGTGTCAGGGTTGTCATTTACCTCAAAAAATATTTGAATTTGTTTAATAATATATTCCTGGCATGATCTTTCGTTCAAGATTTGCGGGTTAAGTCTCCAATATGTTTGTTTCTCGGACATTCCATTTAATTTAATCATGAATGTTACCGGTGCGTGATCTGAGATTATAATGTTATGATATTTTGAATTATAAGTAAATGGAATAAACGTAGAATCAACTAAAAAGTAATCTATTCTTGAGTATGTTTTGTGTACTGGTGAATAAAATGAATATTCCCGTCCGGTTGGGTTTTCTATTCTCCAGATATCCTTAATATTAGTGGTATTAATAAATGAATTAAAAAAAACACTTGAGTTGGATGTTGATTTTTTTTGCCTTGATGATCTATCTAAGTATGGGTCTAATGTACAATTGAAGTCTCCTCCAATTATTAATTTGTATTGTGCAAATTCAGGAATTTTATTAAATGTTTTGTTTAAAAAAGTGGGGTTATCGAAGTTAGGCCCATAAACATTTAGAAGGATCACTTTTTCACCATTTAACTCTCCAACCACTATATAATATATCTGCCATCCATATCCACTATTATTGAGGAGGTCGCAAAAGGAATTCCTTTACGAATTACTATTGCTACTCCTCTTGACTTGTGGGAAAAAGAAGAATGATATGATTCAGCGATCCACTTAGCTTTAAGTCTGTGTTGTGATTCCTTTTAAGATGTGTCTCTTGAAGAAATATTATATCTGTTTTGATTTGATTTAGGTGTGCCAAAACTTTACTTCTCTTAATTGGTTCATTGATTCCCTTGACATTCCAACTACAAAATGTTATTCCCTGACCCCTTCTTGTCATGTTAGCATCTTGCATATTGCTTTTGTGGTGGTCTATAATCGGGTAGAAGGAACAACACATAGAACCTGACCCTGCTCCCAAACCTCAGATAGATGAATTTAAATTCAAATACATCATTCTTCCGATCATATCTCCTTGCCTTGGTCTTGTTTTTCCATTCAAACCTTGAGTTAAAGAAGTATTTAAAGAAAGAAAAGTGATAGGGTTGGTTAGTGTAGGGTGAAGAAAAAAGA
This sequence comes from Leucoraja erinaceus, assembly GCF_028641065.1. Classification (NCBI taxonomy): domain Eukaryota; kingdom Metazoa; phylum Chordata; class Chondrichthyes; order Rajiformes; family Rajidae; genus Leucoraja; species Leucoraja erinaceus. The sequence goes on along the minus strand of NC_073377.1, from coordinate 104,011,191 downwards.
ACTACATCTACAATTAGTGTAGTTAGTGATAGCCACACTAACGTGGCTAGAATTCTAAAGACTTCCGTAGCCTTTGTAAAATGAGAAAATTCCCAGCTCCGTGCCCGAGGAAGAGGAAAGAAAAAAAAAAAAAAAAAAAAAAAAAAAAGGGAAATTATATTTAACATTCAATCAACTTCTTTGGGAGTATCAAACTTATTTACCTAGTCATACTTATACCCACACAATATATATACACCTACCTACGTACACGTATATATATATATATATGTATGCATACCCACATGTATACTAGTGTCAACACGTAACCCTGCAGAAAGGTTCAAGACAGCAAAATGATTTTAAATTGAAAGATAGAGCGAAAAAAAGAAAAGGAAACCCGTCCATCATAATTATCATATAGGTTGATTTACCTCTTACATATCTTTCTATATACTATATTATGTAATTCCTTTCTTCATTTATCAAAGACTATTAGTTATTGATCATTGTTATCCATCTTATACCGTATTAACTTTTATAAGAATTAATAATGTTAATAATTTTAGTGGAAATAAGGATATTTAATAAGTATTAGTTGTTACCTATATAGTTAAATATGAATTTACATATAATAGTAATGATTAGTAACCTAAAAAGAGCTAAAACAAAAAAGAGAGAAAAGAGGGAAAAACCCTCGAAAAATCGCAGTTTTTGTCCAGTGTCCTCCATCATTTTCGATTTCCAAGTGTCTATAAAGTTCTTGAACGAATTTTAAAGGTCCTTTTAGATCTGATGGTCATCTTAGTCCTTGGCTCCTAAGGAGTGGTGTGGGTTCTTCAGTCTGTAGGCACGTTACCAACTACCTTGGCGTATTCGAGTGCTTTTTCGTGCTCTGTAAAAAAGAACACATTGGAATTGTAGGTGACTCTTAGCTTTGCGGGATAGAGTAGGCTGTATTTCAAATCCGGTACACTCTTCAATATTCTTTTGGTCTCGTTGAACAGCATTCTTTTCTTGAAGACCTCTGTCGAGTAATCTCGGTAGATGCTAAATCTCTCGCCTTCAAAAAAAAGTTGACCGCTCCGAACACTTTTCTTCATTATCTCATCAAATTCATGATCCTGTAGGACTTTTACAATAATTTGTCTTGGATGGACATCATCTTGAGTACGACGTCGCTGCGCTCTATGGGCTCGGCCGAGTAGAGGTTTGTGATCCAATTTTAGGACTGTATGTAGTAGGTCTGCCACAAAATCCCGAGTACCCATTTCCTTCTCCCTTCCTTCCTTCACCCCTACAATTCTTAGGTTCTTTCGTCTTTGACGCCCCTCCAGATCGATACATTTATCATTTAATTTGCTCACCATGTTTGTGAGGCGTTGGTTTTCAGTAAGGAGCTGATTTACTGTTTCTGCACTCGTCATCGCACATTTCTCAAGCTCGGTTATCGCTATTCTGTGTTGATCGAGTTCTTGGCGAATGGGGTCCACCTCTATTTGAGCCTTTGTTTCCACCGAAACGAGTCTGGCTTCCATCACTTCCATCTGGTCTTTGACCTCTTCCTCCCTCGTCCTCTTCCAGTTTTCAAACATTTGTTGAACTGTAACGAGCATTTCTGCTCTAAAATCTACCTTGAAGGTGTCTAGTGATTTTTGAAATTTCTCACTAAAAGTCTTCATTTCAGCAGCCAGACAAGTCTTCATTTCAGCAGCCAAAAAGATTTTAAGATCTTCCATTTCCAATTTTTTCCCCCCTTTAATCTTCCTTGGAGGATCTTCCTGGGCCATCGCTGTAACTGAGGCCGAGGCTTCTGTAGGGCCTTCCTCTTCCATCTGGGGTCTTCCTTTAGCCGATTTTTTTGTTGTTCCACGGGGGGGGGGGTGTGTTGTAGCGACATACCTTAAGTCGCAGGCCTGATGACGTCACGCAGGCTGCCGTTTCAGATTGCGATCGCTGCAGGTAAGTCCCGATTTTTCTCCCGTTTTTTGTTTTCCTCGGTACGGAGCTGGTTGGCGCTGGACTTAGTTCTCCATAGCGCCACCGGAAGTCCCTATGACCTATGGCTTCTGTTTCCTGCTTCAGCAACACGTGTTTTCTGTAATGCAGCTGATTTGTAGTTACCATCAGGAAGCTAAATAGTGACTGTTATAACTTTTAAATCGAGATGAAGCAATTCTTCATCAGCATCTGTCCAACAGTTTGTAATCCGAGGACTTGATACTTTGAAGCTGACAGACCACAAATAAGTTCCAACAACTGAACTCGGTCTTGAAATAGTTACTTGCCTCTGGCATTTTCCTGTCCACTGGTACTTCTTAACCAAAAGTAATTCAAACATACAGAGACTAGCTTACCGAAGATTTAGTCTTCTAACTGTAATCAAATGTCACAAATTTATAGTAAAATAGTAGTTAAAAAGTTAAATATAATTTTGATCCTTTCGAATGTTGAAAATAGTGCAGTGGCTTATTAAAACAACATTGGTTCTGCTGTAGAGGTCTGAATCATCATCAATTTGGTTGGGGCTTTGTAATGTGTGAGTGCCAGTGCACATAACAAAGCATAGCTGTCTGATTACAATGGTAGTTTATGTCACATGGACCGAGGTACAGTGAAATTATTTTTATATACAGCTCAGTACAAGTATCACTATACATACTTGGATAAATATTAGATAAGCATCTCGGATACAGTACAATTGTATAGCAGTAGCACACTGAGAGTACACAGTCGCCAGTTTGAAGCCATTTTCAAGTCCCAGTTGTTGAAACAACAGGGATCTTGATCTGACCACGAAGGTCTGTTGTCCTGGCCAAGCATATCCATGGTGTCCTCCACCACTGCAGGTCGCATCTGGTCTCTTGGAGCGGTGCCTGGTCCAGCCGAGCCCCAGGAGGCTGCAGGGCCTCCAGTGGCCCACACCACGTCGAGGCAGTGCACTCCCTCCCGTAGCCAGTCTGCTTACCGCACCCCCCCCACCGCGTCAGTTCCCGTGGCCCGCAATCCACACAGGGTGAGTTGGGTCATCCGAGTGGGTCCTCTGTCCATGGCGGGCAAGTCCCTAGTCTACGGCGGGTGGGCTGGGCTTTTCTCGCACCAAGAATACCCACTAAACGGTGAGGGGGCACAACTATGGAAAAACAATCACTCCAGGTGGCATTTTTTTTCTAGAGGGGCATTAAGTCAAAGAATCATTGAAATGAGTCCTTCAAGCCAACTTGTCCATGCTAATCAAGTTGACAGTCTGGGCTATTTCCATTTGCCTGTGTTTGGTCCATATCTCTCTGAACTCTTCCTATTCATATCTGTCCAAAAATCTTGTCCCTCCTAAATCTGTCCTTTTTCACCTTAATCCCTCTAGTTTTAGAATTCTCTGATCTACAAAAAAAGACTGTTTATTTTATCCATGATTTTGAATTTGACATTAAGGTCTATGCTCCAAAGTAAAAGTCGTTGCCTATGCAGCCTTTCCCTTTAACTCGAGTAACATCTGGTGAATCTTTTCTGCACCTTTTCAAACATAATGTCATCCTTGCTATAGCCGGGTGACCAGAACTGTGCAGAGTACTCCAAGTGTAGTCTCACTAATGACTTGTACAGCTTTATCATGATGTCCCAACCTTTATACTCAATACCCTTCCCAATGAAGGCATGTGTGCCAAACACCTTCTTAGCCACACTGTCCACCTGATTCACTATTTTCAGGAACCATGCACGTGTACTCCTAGACCTCTCTGTTAAACGATATTCTACAGGACTCAACCATTCATGTGTAAGTCCTGCCTTGGTTTGACATACCAATGTACAATATATTTTACTAGTCAGAGTTAAATTTCATTTTAAAACCATTCCCTTGCCCAGCTGATCTATTTCCTGTTGTAAGATTAGATATGCTTCCTCACTCTCCCTTACACCACTGATGTTGGTGTCATCTGCAAATTCACTAACAATGTTAACAAAATTGTTATCCAAATAGATAACAGTGGGCCCAACATTGACCCCTGCTGTACACCATTGCTCACAGGCCTCCAATTGTTTAGCTCACCTTGGGTTCTATGTAATCTATCTTTCCAGACCAGCCTACCATGTGGGACCACCAAATGGTGCTGAAATAATAACCTTGCTCTCAATCATCAATAAAACCAAGGATCAAATTGCTGACTTTGGAAGAGGAAGGTCAAGGATCCACAAGCCTGTCTTGTGGATCCTCAGGATAGTGATGGTGGTGGAGAGAGTCGTAAACCTCAAATTACCGGGCGTGCCTCTCTCTGAAGATCTGTCCTGGATCCAGCAAATCGATGCAATGATAAAGAAAGCCCATCAACGACTGTACTTCCTTAGAAGATTAAGGAGATTTAGTATGTCAAAGAATACTCTCTTGGACTTCGAGAAGTGCACAGTTAAGTTCCCAGTGAAGTTGCATCACAGCCTGGTTCGGCAACTTGAACATCCAGGAATGAAGAATATTGCAAAAGGTGGTGAACACTGCCCCGTCCATCATGGGTACTTGCGTATTCACCGACAAAGGGATCTACAGGAGTTGCTGCCTCAAAGGCAGCCAGCATCGTCAGAAACCAACACCACCCTGGCACATGCTCATTTCATTCCTGCGAATTAGAAGAAGATATAAGGGCCTGAAAACTGTAACTTTCAGGAGCAGGTTATTCCCTACAACCATATTAAACACTACAACCTCCAAATAAGCTCAGAAATGCAAAGACAATGGCATTGTTTTATCTTTGTATTATTACTGTTTATTTTTTAAGTATACTGAAAGTTTTTTTTTGTTTAGTATAGTGTTTACAGAGTACTATGTTTACATATCTGTTATGCTGCAGCAAGTAAGAATATAATTGTTCTGTTTTGGGATATGTGACAATAGAACACTCTTGACAGGAATGGGTGATATTTTGTGTCGAGACCCTTCTTCAGGCTGGGTCTTGACCCGAAACATCACCCATTCCTGCTCTCCAGAGATGCTGCGTGTCCCGCTGAGTTACTCCAGCTTTTTGTGTCTATCTTCATTTTAAACCATCATCTGCAGTTCCTTTTTACACAAACACTCTTGACCCTTGATATCCCGAGTAAAAATTAGTTTCATTAAGCTATATTCATAGTGCTCCAAATGATGGATGGAAGTCAAAATAACATTGGTTGTAAATGAGCCTCAGTTCACCAGGAAGCTGAATATCATTGATAGTCATTTTACTTTTTCTTGTTTTACTGTACCACCATGACATGTGGTATTAATCAAACAACAGACCAGGGAACAATCAGATATGTGAATAAAGTTTGACTGGTGACATCAGGGGAAATGTAACCCTTGGCCCCTTTAGTGTGGTTGGATTAAGAATTGCCATTTCCTCATGTCAGTCACTGAAGTATTATCCTATATCAGAATCTTGTAACTATTATTCTGATGGACACACTGGAGCTGCATGAGGCCAAAATATGTTAAATATTAACTGGTTAATTAATGAAGATGCCATATGCATGGATAAAAGTTTTGTTTAAAAAAAGTCAAAATAAAACATACCACTATAAATGTCACAGACATTTGTGGCATCAAAGTGGCCCAACTATAGTTAATGCTCATGGAAATCCTAAAAGTGGAAACTGCCTTCACAATAGATGCCTGGAGAAGTAATTTAGGAAGTTGCAAAGACTTTTGTAGCCATTCACACTTTTGGTCAATATATATAAACTGCAGCCAGCTGTTTAATTCTTTAAGTAGGACCATTGGTTTGATTTGATAGATGTATTTATAATTGTTTTAATTCTCTGACAGTAAGTAATAAAAATAAAGAATAAAGAGAGGCCACATCCTAGAAGAATATATTTAAAATGAGGTACGAGAAGGGTTGAGCGCTGCTGTTTGTCAGCTCTGTTCAATTCGCCGTTGAAGGGTTCCTTAGTAGCCCCAGATGGGAACAAATGGCTTGATAAATCCTAATATCAGCCAAATAGGAATAGCAACATTATTTATCCTTATAACCCTGCTGGTTATTGCTGGGTTTGAGATTTTGGAATTCCTAGTGAACAGTTAAAATAACTTAAGTATGGCTAGATGCCTTAGATGTTATACTTAATTTAAGTCTGCCACGTGGTCACAAAAATAGGATCTTAAAACTTTATTTAAACAGATTTAGCAGAATTCAAATGACTGAACATGTTTGGTTCATTGAATACCACCATTCCCTTGAAGTGATGACTAGGATTCTATATGTTCATTTATGTCGATGCAGTGGTCAAGGCTATATTTGTTGTTCAGTGTCTAATTGCAGAAGGATAGCATTAAGGAACATATGTCATTCAGCATGGCAGAACATGAAACTATTAGATTCAGCAATATATATCAAGATGATCCCATAGGGATGCCCAACATATTTTCCATATAACTGCAAATAAATATTCCTATACATGACCCTGATTGTTAGTCAAGCTTGGTGAATTTTGGTATCTGGTATATGGGGAGTGTGTATCTAGAAAAGGATTATATCTATTTTTCCTACATTTCCACTGCCCAAATGATCCCGAGAATAGGAAGAACTCAATAGACAATAGACATTAGGTGCAGGAGTAGACCCTTTGAGTCAGCGCCGTCATTCATTGTGATCATGGCTGATCATCCACAATCAGTACCCTATTCCTGCCTTCTTCCCATATTCCTTGACTCTGCTATCTTTTGGAGCTCGATTAGTTCTCTTGAAAGCATCCAGAGAATTGGCCTCCACCTCCCTCTGAGGCAGAGAATTCCACAGATTCAGAACTCTCTGGGTGAAAAAAGTTTTCCTCATCTCCGTTCTAAATGGCTACCCCTTATTCTTAAACTGTGGCCCCTGGTTTTGGACTCCGCCAACATCGGGAACAGGTTTCCTGCCTCTAGCGTGTCCAATCGTCTAATAACCTTATATGTTTCAATAAGATTCTCTCTTATCCTAAATTCCAGTGTATACAAGCCCAGTTGCTCCATTCTTTCAACATATGACATTCCCGCCATCCCGGGAATTAACCTTGTGAACCTATGCTGCACTCCCTCAATAGCAATAATGTCCTTCCTCAGATTTGGACACTAAAACTGCACACAATACTCCAGGTGTGGTCTCACTTGGGCCCTGTACAACTGCAGAAGGACCTCTTTGCTCCTATACTCAACTCTTGTTAAGAAGGCCAACATGCCATTAGCTTCATTCACTGCCTGCTGTACCTGCATGCTTTCCTTCAGTGACTGATGAATTAGGACACCCAGATCTCGTTGTACTTCCCCTTTTCCGAACACAACACCATTCCGATAATAATCTGCCTTCCTATTTTTGCCACCAAAGTGGATAACCTCACATTTCAAATCTCACCGTACCAATTGGTGCATGTGATAATAAATGTAACTTGAACTTGAACTTGATTTATCCACATTAAATTGCATCTGCCATGCATCTGCCCACTCACACAATCTGTTCAAGTCACCCTGCATCCTCATAGCATCCTCCTCACCCAACCTGTCCAAGTCACCCTGCACCCTTTAACAATTTATGCCAATGTATTATCTTCTTAATCAACTTTTCAATAAATATCATATTCTTGAGGATAAGCATTTGAACCATCAGGCAAACACATCCTTTGTTCAAAAACATCCTTTTCACTTTATCCGTTTGCATTAATATTAAAAAAAATGATTTATACAGCATCTTTAACATAGTAAAACATTCCATGATGCAACTCGAGACCATTAAAAAAGATATACGTGAGCAAATTACACAAATAATTTAAAAAAGAGTAAGGTTCTTAGATGAAACTTAAAAGAGTGAAAGAACCTAGCTAAACAAAAAAAAGTATTTAGGTAGAGAAATTCTGAATGCAACAATATTTTATGAAAGTGTGAATTCATATTGATGTTTCATGGCAGTGTTGACAAAGGATTGCCGTTTGAACAATATGGTGATTAAATCTTTCTCTTAAGATGAAGATGACACAAAATGCTGGAGTAATTTAACGGGGCAGGCAACATCTCTGGAGGGAAGGAAAGGGAGACGTTTTGGGTCGTAACCCATTCCTTCATTCCTTCTCTCCAGAGGTGCTTCCTGTCCCGCTGAGATACTCCAGCATTTTGTGTCTATCTTCCGTTTAAACCAGCATCTACAGTTCTTTCCTACACAAACCTTTCTATTAACCAGGTGACTTGCTACAGAGAACCATCAAGCTGCACATATATTTTACCTGATCTTATCATTAGCACTTACAGTCAGTTTCCTTTAATCATGTGTTTGGTAATTAGGACCTGAGGTGTTGTTATCAGCAAATATTCACATTCAACAAACTAAAGCTCAGGGAACACAATCAGTTCTGGACAATATGAATACCTTACAGTTAATGTGCCTTTAAGTTAATTTGCATTCATTAGACTATTTTGGCACTTCCCTGCTGATTCCTATATATTTCCTCATTGAAGTATGTATTAGGTAGACAAAAAGCCTGGTAACTCAGGCAGCATCTCTGGAGAGAAGGAATGCGTAAGGTTTCGGGTTGAGACCATTCTAACATTTGCTAACTTTGGACACTTATTGGTTCCCTGCATCAGAAATATAGGTTGGAAGGTGTGGTGAAATGTCTGGTTAGGTAGGCCCCTAATGCATGGACCAATGTCATCCAAATCCTTGTATATTCACAACCAAATTGCACTAAACAGTTTGTGGTCATTTCTTGGATTTGCTCTTTTGTCAACGGGCAATTGTGGGGAGGGCTTTTGCTTAGCCAAAATTTCCAATAAACAATATAATAGTCAGCACGTGTATGGTATTTACAGAGGCATAGGTTCATTTTTGGCTTCATAAGAAAGCTCAATTTTACTGCAGACTAGCTTTTATCAAGGGTGATTAGGATTGCCAATGAAGCCACTTTTCCTTGATGAATAATAGGAGATTATTAGGTCTGTACTTTGTTCTCAGACCTCAGATGCCTTGCATTGAAATAAAAACATAGAAAATAGTTGCAGGAGTAGGCCATTCAGCCCTTCGAGCCAGCACCATCATTCAATATGATCATGGCTGATCATCTTAAATTAGTACCCCTTTCCTGCTTTCTCCCCATATCCCTTGATTCCATTAGCCGTAAGAGCTAAATCTAACTCTAATACTGTATCTAACTAGATAGGACTTAAGACATAATGAATAGGAACAAGAATGGGTTATTTTTTAAGGTTAATTTTTATTATTATAAATAGTCAGAGTGCAGAGCCTGACTCCTTCTCTGAAGTTACTAAAGAAATTAATTCCCTCAGAATTAAATGGCACCTTTTAGAAAGCAGGTGAGGAGGAACTTCTTTAGTCTGAGGGTAGTTAATCTGTGGAACTCATTGCCACAGAGGGCTATGGAGGCAAAGTTAGTGGATATTTTTAAGGCAGAAATAGACAAATTCTTGATTAGAACGGGTGTCAAGGGTTGAATTGAATTTGAATTTCCTTTGGAAATTTTGGGTTATGGGTAGAAGACAGGAAAATGGGATTAGGAGGCAGAGATGGAAGCATGGTTGAATGGCAGATTAGACTCGATGGTCCGAATGGCCTAATTCTACTCCTATAACGTGACCTTGTGAAGTATCCAATGACAATCCACTGGTTTTAGGGCAAGATCAAAGTAGGAGTACAAAAATTTAAACGCTCAACAAGCTGCCTGGAGCTTCCTGCCTATTGCATTATTCCTATGTAATAATAGCTGCTCATTGTTATTAAATATGTAATGTTCCCTGAGGTGATTTCATGAACTTGATAGTCCTCTGTTAAAGCATAGTGTATATTAAAATCCTTCCTTTGCAAAGCTTCCTTCACCTTCTCTTTAATTCTCTTTTCCAGGTCAAGATATCAACAACCAGTAAAAAAACACTGTAAAATGATTTCAATTTTGTAGATCCCATCTGTTTATCCATGTGTAAAAGCACAAAAACATTTGATCAGGGCATTGTGGAATTCCAAGCAGACTAATACCACTGATTAATGAGTACATTTGTGATGTGTCAGTTGACAGACTTTAATCATGGAGTGTATAATGCAGCATTATGCCTCAGACATCATGAATTGTGATATGAACATTCTGACAAAACATTAGGCAAGAAAGGGAGAAGGGGCAGGTTATCTTGGGCCTCCCTTGTACAAAACATAGGTCAGAAGCGGTGATTGGTAAAATACATTTTCTGAGTAAGTATGCATTCCTGTGAATAATGTCATGATGGGGTTGCTAAGAGTAAAATAAATAATCATGGTAAAATAAATGAATCCTAAAATAATACATTATGCTCGTCTATTGTGCCTGAACCTGTACTTTAACTAATCTCATTCTAAATCATCTAATTTGCCTAATCTTAAATCTTGGCTCTATAACTATTTCCCTTGATCCAATTCCTTTAAACTGCATAAACACTGCATTCAGAATCCTTTCAGACATTCCAGATCATAATGAATTAGCAATGTTAAAAGACTATTGTTTTATATCTTAACTCTGAACCAATCCTTAAAAGGAATAATTCTTCTTTATTCACTTTATCATAGACTTTCGTAATTTTGAATATTATTAAAACCCTTTAAACATTGTCTGGCTGGAGGAGAATGTTTGCATATTCTCCATTATTTCCACCCAACAAAAAAACAGTATTCCCAAAGTCACTGCAGTGAATTCAATGAACAATGGCATCCTTCTTCATGGGTAATGTGCAGAGTTGAGAACAATATTCCACCTGGGATCTAGCCCTTGATTTTTAAGACATTAGCTTGTTTGTATACTATATGGGAAGAATTTTAATTCCCAATAAAGCATATTCTGAGAGTAAATATAAAAACAATTATTTCTCAACCAGTCCAAAGATCCTCTACCCAGTTTAACAGAGTTGCTTTAGGTATCTATGAGGCACCTAATCATTAACATTTCCCAACGGTGTACAAGATATAGTCTGAAATATATCATGTGCTTATATAGACATTCAATAACAATTGACATTCAAAATCATAACATTTTATTTCGAAGTCACGTGAGTGACTACGTGAAGAGCCCGCCAGTCAGCATGCGCGTCAATTCGTGAGACGTAATGCGGTGAGTCGGAGCAGTTCGCAACTGCTCTGGCAGGTAAGTAAAGTTTACTTTCAGTAGGCCGCTGCGATAGCAGTCCCGGAGTAGCTGATGGAGGCGGCCGCTCTTGCGGCTGCCGCCATTGGAGCTCCGTACGGGAGCAGGCGGCTGATTTCTGGAGGCCGCCGTGGAAGCTCCATAGGAGCATGGTTTTCATTATTGCCGGCCGGATTTAAGCCACCGTGGAACTCCTTTAGGAGTTGGGGCTGCCGGCACGGCTTGGGAGTTCGCTGCTAAAATTAGCAGCAGACAGTTAAATATAGCCGCGGCTATGCTTCGAATCGCTGCTCAGTTACAGCGCCCCGTTTTCAGCCGCGGCCAGAGCAATGAACGATAGGTAACCTCAGCATACGCTGGTATCAGCATATAGTGTGTGCTCTATTCATAGGGGCATTTTATTATATCACACATAGTTCTTTAATTTAAGTCAAAATAACTGGTTAAGGTAGTTAAAATAGAACTGAAAGTTTTTAATAGCGGTTGCTGTTCAGTCACGTTTGTGACTATCGCAGCAGATAGGACATTTATTATCATACACCATACAGTGTAAAAAAAATTGACTTGCCATTTCAACACAGAATGGGACTCCACTGGAGCGGGTGGGTGGCTCCATTGAGGCTCCAGAAAAGAGCTCCTGGCTTGGGAAGCCTTTTTTCAGCTGTGTCTATTGGACACCTGTGGAGCTATACCTAGTGCAGGGGTGCGTCATGATAATTTCCGCTCAGTTGAGGGGACTGTTGGAGATCCTTCATAAAAGAGCCCAACCATGGGGATCAACAAAGCAGTCAAACCTTTGATCCTATGGGGCGATGCTACTGCTTAAATCATATGAACTGTGACAATGCCTGGCAGGGTTGCAGTATTTCTCCCACTCTGTCTAGTACAGGGTTACGCTCTATTTTCCTCCCTGAAATACTCTGTTGAGGCTGCAGAAGGGAGTAAGGAGTCACTAGCAGGTGCAACCTGTCTGGTAAGTATAATGATGATACCGACAGAGCACCATCTGCACAACTAGTCCCGGTTCAGCTCCTAGAGGGAGCAGCTTGACAACCCCGAGTCGGGGCAAAGTCAAAGCCAAGTCTGTGGGACAAGTTCTGTTGGATGATTTGGGTCAACAGGATGCTGTCCCCACATCTATGCCAGATATGATTGGCCGTTTGTCTCAATTGGAACATCTGATGAATCAGATGGTGGCACGAGAAATGCTCCGTGTTAACAGAGGCACGTACAGGCAGTTTGAATCATACGCCTGAGGCAGCTCCTGGTTGAGGGTTGCAATATTCCGCCCACTCGGATGAAAGGAGTGGTGGAGATGGTGCCATATATTATGCTCCGTGTTATGGAGGCATGCACAGGCAGTTCATGTCATACGCCTGCGGCAGCTCCTGGTTCAGGGTTGCAATATTCCTCCCACTCAGGTGAAAAGAGTGGTGGAGATGGTGCCAAACAAAATGCCCCTTATTAGGGAAGCATGCACAGGCAATTCAAGTCATTTGCCTGTAGCTATCCCTGGTTCAGGGCTGCTATATTCCTCCCACTCGAAAGACTATCAGAGATGGTGTCACTAAATATGCTCCATGTTACGGAAGCATGCACAGGCAATCCGAGGCATACGCATGTGGCAACGCCTGCTTCAGGGTGCACTATTGGTTATTCACCCTCTGTTCACTAATGTTATGCAGAGTGTCTTTTATATGCCCACTCTAATAGCCTACACTCATTGTAGTGTGCGATGTATATCAGTAAATTAATATGCAAATATTCTTCTACTATATTCCTAATGGGAGCAGTATTTTTAAGATATTTATGCTTTCAGCAACTGATCTCAGCACAAAGAATATAGTCTTAACTCAATCTCTGGCTCAGTCTGGGTCATAAGTGACATTAGGGTAGCTTGTTATGGGAATGATCTCATAAGCAAAATGGGCGTGATTGCGTACATTTGAAGTTGACAGCATACCCACCAGAGCAGAGATGGGGTGGGGTGGGGGGTGGGGGGGGGGGGGGGGGGGGTCATTAGGTATACAAGTGCACTGAGCTTGCTAGTACCTCTGAGATGAAAGATAATTTCTTTATTGGTATTCAATAGTCTCAAGATATTGCTGATGGCTAATTGCAGCCAATAGAATGGATATCTTCCCTTTCATCATACAGCAAGAGGCTTACATGGTGCGTGTTAATAAATTATAAAATTTAGTTGAATATGTCTGGAATTTTTTGTCTAACTCAAAAGTTTATTGGGACTATGGTCCAGTTAAGAACAATGGCCATGTATGCAAATTAGCATCATGGTATTAATAACCCATGTTTTTTCCACCATTAATGGTTTATCTGTTTAAGTGTTTCACACACAGATTGGGTTACTGCATGAAACCACAGAGCTTTGAAGTCTTCGCGCAGTCACTCACGTGACTTCGAAATAAAATAGAAAGATTAAACGAGAACTTACGGTTTGAAGTTTGATCTTTATTTTATGAGAAGTTGAAGTGAGGGAATACGTGCCCTCCACTCCCAACCCTACTTCTCATAAAGACCATTCGGTAGTTCTAAACTCGTTAATCTTTCTATAGCTTAGGTCAGAAACTATTCTGTGGTTTCATACAGCTGCTCTAAAGTTTGACACGCATGCGGACTGGCGGGCTCTTCACGTATTCCCTCACTTCAACTTCTCATAAAATAAAGATCAAACTTCAAACGATAAGTTCTCGTTTAATCTTTCTATTTTGTCAAGTACTCGCCTAGATACCTTTTTTTGAAGTGAAGTTTGTTTCATCTGTAATTCCATATGTGGCTTCACCAACGACAACAGATGGCCACATGGATTCCTGCCTTGAATGCTGAGATGTTTTTTTAGTGGCCGCCCACCTCCAGTCCAGTTAATAAAGACTAAAGAAACATAACTGAATTGAGTTACACATACTCGCTTGACAGATTTTTCCAGTGAGGGAGACCCTTGCATTTCATTGCACATGGATCAATGAATGCAAAACTGATGGTGTTCACATAATATGAGGGATTTGGGTTGTTGAAAGTTGAATGGGTATGAATAATATGGTGAATAACACATCACATTAAAGGTAGAGTTACAGGCCCTTCTGGTCAAATATACTTCTGTTTCTTGACTGGTTGGGTCATTGCTTCCAAGAACCATACGCAGTGCTCCTGCTGTTCAACCAGTCCATTACTTCCAGCCATGTTTTCTTGGTAAAAGCCAAAGATTTATTCCTGCATTGCTGGAAAAAAACCCTTCTATGCCTGATCTTGCAGCTGTTAATATAGGGAGGTATTAGTAAGTCTGCATGCTGCCCATAAACAATGTATGGAAAGGTCAACAAATTAAAGTATATTATTCATGTCATGTCTACTACAGTAACCATTGTCATCTTCTTGAGTAAGACACAAAGTGCTGGAGAAGGTCACGCAGCATCTGTGGAGTGAAGAGGAACATGTGGTGTTTGGGTTGGGACCCTTTCTCAGTCCATTCCCTCCACAGAAGCTGCCTGACCCACTGAGTTTCTTCACCCTATGTCTTTTGCTCAAGATTCTAGCATCTTCAGCTCCTTGTATCTCTATTATCTTCTTCTTCCTTCCTCTTTCTTCTTTTCTTCCTGCAAAACTACAATCCCCCTTCCCATCAATTTTCTCTGTTTTATCGGTTCTGGTGGATTCTGATGCTTCACATGTGCTGGTCATCAGGGATAATTCGCATTTCTGATTGACTAATAACATTATATAGTTGTCTAAGAAGGAACTGCAGATGCTGGTTTAAACGGAAGATAGACACAAAAAGCTGGAGCAACTCAGTGGGACAGGCAGCATCTCTGGAGAGAAGGAATGGGTGATGTTTCGGGTCTAGACCCTTCTTCAGACTGGTTATGGATAAGGGAAACATATAGCTCGTGATGTGGAGAGTTAAAGTACAATAAATGAAAGATATGCAAAAATGTAACAATGAAAAAGGAAGCAGGCCTTTGTAAGCTATTTCTAGGGTGAAATTGAGAAGCTAGTGCAACTTGCGTGGGGGAGGGATAGAGAGAGGGCTGCCTGAAGTCAGAGAAATCAATATTCTTATCACTCAGCTGTAAGCTGCCTAAGCAAAATATAAGATGCTGTTCCTCCAATTTGCGTTTAGCCACACTCTGACAATGGAGGAGACCGAGGACAGAAAGGTCTGTGTAGGAATGGAAAGGAGAATTAAAGTTTTGTTTCATCTTTTTTGGGCCATTTGATTAATTTGCCAAAAAAAATTCCTTGTCAGTCTCTCTTCCTCTGCCTTATTGGTTTCACATTGTCCAGGTGGGGTACTTTGCAGTCTTGTTGGTGGGGTACCTAGGTCTCATCCCAGGATTTTTATGATGATAGTAGAGATAGTACATCTCCAAGCACCATTTCCTTTCCTGCCTGTATTTCAGACTGAAAACTATACTCTGAAGCCTCAAGAGTATGCTTTGCACTCTTGCTGGTGCTGTATTTGGGCTTTTATTACAGATTTGTTCCAGGAATTGGTGATCACCATCTACTATAAATCTTTTTCCATTGAGGTAGGTGTGGAACATCTTGAACCAATATACAATGAGTATTAGTTCCCTTTATATATTGGTGTAACATGTCTATGTCAACATGAGTGTTAATGCTGTTGAACTTGATAACAAATGTGGCTGTAGTAACAGGTTTGGGTTAAGACGTGGTCATAGATTCGGAGGGAAGGAGGAGTCACAGAGGGGGAACAGTGAGAGAGGATGTTGCTGATCTCTCCAAAGTGTTAATGCTGTTTAGTTATCATCTAGTCTTACCAATGAATAACTTTTTTTACTGTTCCAATATGACAAGCTTGTTTTATTGCACATCATCTTGTTTTGTGGTCACTGATTTGCAATATCTGTTTTAATGAGCTCCATTAGTTTCACCAGCTCTTTTGAATTGAGTAATGAAAGAGTTCATACATTATATGTGCCTTCACAATCTTTCTGATTCTTTTGTGGTGTAGTTATAGAGACAGCAAGGAAACACTGAGTGTTTTCTTTCAATGCCTATTATTCGTATTGATATTGGTATTGGTTCATTGTTGTCTTGGGATGCAAGCAGAAGCCTCCACGTGGCGCACCCCGGGCAATGCTGACGACAGAAACTGTATCACAGTGACTGACTGAAGTAACCAATTCTGCAACCACCATCACTGACCGACCGGAAAGACGTGATATAGAAGATGGCCGGACATGAGGAAGAAGATTGTTGTCTTGTGATACAACAAAAAAAAATCTGTTTTGCATTCTATACAGGCAAATCAAGCCATGTATGTGTACGTCAATTAATTTAAAAGAGAAAATAAATAGTCATAGATAGAGTCACTGAGTGATACAGTGTGGAAACAGGCCCTTCGGCCCAACTTGCCCACTCCAGCCAACATGTCCCAGTTACACTAGTGTTTAAGAAGGAATTGCAGGTGCTGGAAAATCGAAGGTAGACAAAAGTGCTGGAGAAACTCAGCGGGTGCAGCAGCATCTATGGAGCAAAGGAAATAGGCAATGTTTCCGGCTAAAACCCTTCTTCAGACTGATGTAGGGTGGGGGGGGGGGGCGGGGTGGTGGGAGAAGAAAGGAGAAAGGAAGAGGAAGAGCCAGAGGGCTGAGGGAGAGCTGAGAAGGGGAGGAGAAGAGGAGGAGACAGCAAGGGCTAACGGAAATTGGAGAAGTCAATGTTTATGCCGCTAGGGTGCAAACTGCCCAAGCAGAATATGAGGTGCTGTTCCTCCAATTTCCGGTGGTGCTCACTCTGGCCATGGAGGAGGCCCAGGCCAGAAAGGTCAGATTCGGAATGGGAGTGGGAGTTGAAGTGCTGAGCCACAGGGAAATCAGGTTGGTTAATGCGGACCGAGTGTAGGTGTTCGGCGAAACGAACGCCAAGTCTACGCTTGGTCTCACCGATGTAGATCAGCTGACATCTAGGGCAGCGGATGCAATAGATGAGCTGGAGGAGCTGCAGGCGAATGTCTGTCGCACCTGGAACGACTGCTTGGGTCCTTGAATGGAGTCGAGGGGGGAGGTAAAGCGACAGGTGTGGCATCTCTTGCGGTTGCAAGAGAAAGTGCCCAGGGAGGGGGTGGTGCGGGAGGGAAGGGACAAATTGACCAGGGAGTTATGGAGGGAGTGGTCTTTGCGGAAAGCAGACGGGGGGGAGATGGGAAGATGTGGCGAGTGGTGGGGTCACGTTGGAGTTGGCGAAAATGACGGAGGGTTAGGGGCCATGTGCGTGCCCATAGCTACGCCTTGTATTTGTAGGAAATGGGAGGAGTCAAGCAAAAAGTTATTAAGGGTAAGGACCAGCTCCACTAGGCGGAGGGGAGTATCTATGGACGGGGATTGGTTTGTTCTCAGATCGAGGAAGAACCGGAGGGCTTTGAGACCTTCCTGGTGGGGGATGGAGTTGTAGAGTGACTGGACATCCATGGTGAAGATGAGGGGATGGGTGCCTAGAGAACGTAATGCCCGGAGACAATGGAGAGTGTCTGAGGTGTCTTGAACATAGGTAGGGAGGGATTTAACCAGGGGGAATACACTAGTCTCTGCTGCCAGCATTTGGTCCATATCCCTCCAAACCTGTCCTATCCATGTATCTGTCTAACTGCTTCTTAAATGTTGGGATCATCCCTGCCTCAACTAGCTCCTCTGGCAGCTTGTTCTATTCACCCACCACCCTTTGTGTGAAAAGGTTACCCCTCAAGATTCCTATTAAATCATTTCTCCTTCACCTTAAACCTATGTCCTCTGGTCCTCGATTCACCCACTCTGGCAAGAGACTTTGTGCATCTACCCTATCTATTCCTCTCGTGATTTTATACATCACAATAAGATCACCCCTCATCCTCCTGTGCTCCAAGGAATAGAGTCCCAACCTACTCAACCTCTGCCTATAGCTCAGACCACCTAGTCCTGGCAACATCCTCGTAAATCTTCTCTGTATCCTTTCCAGCTTGATTTTTCCCATAACAACAGTGCCCAGAACTGAGCACAATACTCTAAATGTGGCATCACCAACGTCTTATACAACTGTAATATGACCTGCCAACTTCTATATTCGATACTCTGACTGATGAGGCCAATGTGCCAAAAGTATTTTTGACCACCCGATCTACCTATGACTCCACCTTGAGGGAGCTATGCACCTGCACTCCTAGAACCCTTCTGCTCTACAATACCCCCCAGAGCCCTGCCGTTCACTGAGTAGGTCCTGCGCATGTTAGACTTCCCAAAATGCAAACACCTCACATTTATCTGTATATCACATTTATCTGTATTAAATCCACTTGGCAAATTGATCAAGATCCAGTTGCAATTTGTCACAACCATCTTCACTATCTGCAAAACCACCCACTTTAACATCATCTGCAAACTTGCTAATCTTGCTGTGTATGTTCTCATCCAAATCATTGATATAGACGAAAAACAGTAATGGGCCCAGCACCCTGAGGCACACCACTAGTCACAGGCCTCCAGTCCGAGAAGCACCCTTCCACCATCACCCTCTGCTTCCTTCTATGATGCCAATTTTCTATCCTCTTAGCTATCTCTCCTTCCGATCTAACCTTCCAGAGCAGCCTACCATGAGGAACCGAGTCGAATGCTCAGAATATTGTGTTGCAGCGATAGTGAAAGTGTGGTTAAAAGTGCAAGAGCCACCATAAAGTAGGCTCCAGAAAGTCAGGAAATTCATCCCTAGCATAGAGATCAATTCAAAAGTCTGATAACAGCAAGGAAGAAGCTATTCTTGAATCTGGTAATTTGTGCTTTTAAAATTTTATATCTACAGTCTGATGGACGAAGAGAGAGAGAAGAGAGAATGGCTGGGGACATGCGTTGTCCTTGTTTATGTTACCTGCTTTCCAAAGTGGTCGTATAGATAGAGAGGATGTAGAAAGGGTTGGTTTGCATGATGGACTGGGCTTCATTCACAACTCTGCAATTTCTTGCAGTTTTTGGATTTACCATTTATGTTCTTAGGTAGGATTCTCTGGAATAAACTGAGTGGTATTTTATACTCTCATATCAATTATCTTGAGGTTGATGGATCTGGGTATGTCATCATTCTTTAAACTGGATGGTAGTATGGATTTTATTGCTACAAAATTTGCCATGTCCATTCATTTTTTCATCCTGGCCTTTGTCCAACCATCTGCCTGTCAAAAAACCTTCCTCACCCATATCAACCTATATCTGCCAGGTTTTGTCCTGCACCTCCTCTCTTCCAACTTTCTTTTCCCCCCCACCCCCTCTAAAATCAGTCTGAAGAAGGGTCCCGGACTGAAATCACCGATTCATGGTCTCCAGAGATGTTATCTGACCTGCTGACTTACTCCAGCACTTTTGTGTCTTTTATTTTGGAAACCAATTTGTAGTTTCTTGTTTCTATATCAGAATGGATATGTGTGGTTCCATTATCCTGTGTGTCCTCAAACCTGTCCTCTGCCATGGTCTCACCTTGCTTCTGTTTCACTTTCTTTTTATTCATCCCTTGGCATTTCCTTTATTTGTTTTCACTTGTAATTTGAATATTTTCTCCCAATGGGTGATGTTTGCCACATTATCTGCTATTTAATTCATAGTCAAGGCATGGGTATTTTCTGCTAATTCATATGATCATCCATAGTTCCTGCACAGCATTCTTTCTGTCTTTTTTTTAATCATTTTGTTCCTTTTGACTAACTGAGCCAGCCCTGGCTTCCTTTCCCTGCTGTTCTGGAGGTTGATTACTTGAGTAGTCAGAATTGTCATCTGTGTACTTGTGGCTTCCTGTGCTGAGCCAGTATTGAAATCCTGCTCAATAGTGTGCTACACCCTCGAATCAAAGGCTTTTGCCCATCTGAGTGACCCAAGTCAGAGATAAGCTGGTCCACTTGATTTCCAAGAATTTGCATCAACTGATTTACTTTATAAGCCCTGTGAGGAAGTTGTTGACACACTCATTTGTTTCTTACCTCACAAAATGGAACCCATATCCATGGATGCGGTGATTGGATTTTAGCTTGAGGTATGTGTTGAATTTTGAAAATCTTGTTAAGATTTTTACTTCACTTATTTACCAGCCTCGAAAAGTTCCAATCTTTTACTTCCTGTCCACAGAAATACATAGTAGACTTTCTTATTGCTTGTATGTGTAGGAAGGAACTGCAGATTCTGATTTACACTGAAGATAGATGCAAAATGTTGGGGTAACTCAGCTGGGCAGGCAGCAACTCTGATGGGCCTCTCCAGAGATGTTGCCTGTCCCGCCGAGTTACTCCAGCATTTTGTATCTATCTTCCTTATTGCTCGAGCCTTTCAGAAAAGGTTTGACTATTAGCTTACATCGTTACGTACATTTTATGAATGTAATGCCTAACAGTTCATCATGCACTAGGACTTTACAGTAATCCAGTCATGTGCTGCTAAGAGAAATGCCTTCCTTGCACAATAAAGTGCACTACAAAATGATGAATACAAAATGTACAAATGGTATCCTTAAACCTCTAACTATATAGATTCTATTGATCTTTGTAAAATTATAACAGTCAATGAGTCTGTTTATAGATCATTATTGCCTTATTAGCACAGTTAAAATCAGGCCCATTGTGTTTCTGTATCTAACGGGTTACAGCAGAGGAGTGGGAGCCATTATAGGGAATTTTTTGGTTCCATTGAATTCCTGAAAGAAACAAAACTTCTCTATGAACCAAGCCAGAGGAAATCATTCTGAGCAGATTTATGATTATTTATGATGAGCAACTTTTATGATGTTGCAGCATGTTACAATAAATTCTTAGCCCTGTATCCTGACAGTTTAATGATGTTTTCAGTCATACTTTGATACTCCTGAGGCCACAGCTGTGGTAAAAACCAAAGCTGATCAGAATTTAGAAGAAACACTTTTAAATTCACACTTTTCACACACTAAATTCACGACGGTAGGCGGCGCGGCTCTGGCCAGCAGCGGCCTCTGCAGCCTGTCCGCGTTTTTATTATTTTTTGTCTGTGTTTTTAAGTTTTTGTTATTTTATGTTGGGTGTGTGTGTGTAATGTGAGGGGGGGGAACTTTTGAATGCACTGGAGACCCGACCTTTTCTCGTCGGGTCTCAGGTGTCGTGAGGCCGCAACGAGGAGTGGCCTCAGCCGGGGACTCGGGTGTTCACCGTGCCGTCGCGGAGCTCGAGTCCGGAGCGGGTGGAGCGGTGGAGGAGCGCTGCTGCTGCTGCTGTCGTTGCTGCTGCTGCTGCTGCTGCTACCGGAGAGTCGGAGGCTCCAACGACGGGTATTCACCGGGAGCCCACGGCTCCCTGGAGGGAGACCGCTCCTTTGCAACGGCGACTTCTGACGAGTTGAAGAAACGGGGCCTCAGCCAAACCCGGTGTGCGACCTGCTTTGGCCGCGGACCTGCCAGCCGGGGGCTATGACTTTGAATACAACTGAGGTGGAGAGAGCAATTGGATCAAGTTGCACAGAATAACGACTTTATGTATGGCTACGGCATTTCGTTTGGACCTCCAGGGGCCCAAATGACAATTAAATTGACTCACTCTGAACGGACTTGCTATTTATCTAAATGTGTAGGTTTGAAAAGAATCAATCACAGTTCCCGAGATAGCTTGAATGATATACCAAGTGCTGAAAGTTGCACAGAATAACGACTTTATATTACCAGCAGATGGCATAAGCTATGCATCTAAATGTGTAGGTTTAAAAGAATAATCACAGTTCCCGAGATAGCTTGAATATAACCAAGTGCTGCCACATATTCTTGTGCATTACGCTATTTCAATTAGTTATACCTGTACTGTTATTGTACTTTGATATTTTGCTTGCACTACCTCTGATATTTTTAATAGCTATGTTTACTTTAGTTGTGCAAGGTAAAAATGCTTAAGGTTATATGTTAAATTGTTTAATAGAGAAATAAAACATGTGTCAATAGGAGTGATTGCTTGTTAGTTTCAAAAGACTTCTCGCATGAAAGTAGAAGCCATATTATTAAGACAATGATGACTGATTACGACAGGGTAGTTACATAGAAACAATTTTTTTTCAAGACTTCTTTATTTCTGCTTGCCAATTTTCCAAAGTAACTTTTAAGTGGTTCTCCAATTCCTCATTGAAATCACATTATAACCAACTTAGCCTGCATAATACAAGCAGTGTCCCCTAATTCCTCAATCATCTTATGTCCAAATGTCATTAAGAAGACACACACTTGTTCTATTTTCTTTACAGTGTGTATACTGTCTATTTTGTATGCCCACGAGAGGTTTCATTGCATCCTGCTATACACAACAATAAACTAATCTGAATCTGAATCACTGTGATGACTTGCATGGTCATGGACTTTCCAAATCCATGACCATGGCCCAGAATTGGGAATCTGTTTGATTGGGTATTTTTTGCTTCTCCCTCCAGGAGGAAAGTGTCATGTGTACAAGGTTCTGGAAAAAACACTGTTAAAGAAATATTGAAGGTAACAAGGAGCTTGGTAGATTGGTTAAGGGTGGCATCAGCAGTATGTGTTCTTAGGCAGTGAGAGAAATATACAGCACAACAAAGGTGAAAGAAACAAGAGTTGGGGTCAGGGCGGAGGGAGAATGAAATGGGAATATGATGAAGATGATGGAAATAAAGATTTGGTTAAGTGAGAGAGATTAATAAAGGCAAAAAAACCCTCTTCATTTTAAAATATTACATTTCTTCCTGCAATTATATTCTCTATATTATTGTCTCTAAGACTATTCTATCTTAAAGATTGAGTCCACAGTTTCAATTGCTTCCTTTTCTTGTTAAAGACCATGAATGGCTTTGCAGAAACATAACTGTTGTCACTGAAGGTTTCTTAGATCATTACATTCCGTGCACAATTCTCCGTGGTGAATTTAACTCACTTATGGTGCAAATCAATTGATTTTCTTACTTTCAAGGGGTGGTCAACCCCATCTCCACACATCACAATATAATAGAAAGATTAAACGTGAACTTACCAGTTTGAAGTTTGATCTTTATTTTATTAGTAGCTACGTTGAGGGACTACGTGAAGAGACCCCGTCCAGGCGCATAACGCGTCAATCTTCAAAGCAGCGGCGCGAAATCACAGATGATAATTACCGAAGCATAATAGTAAGCTATGTGAGATAAACAAACTTACAGGATCTTTATGAAGGTGAGAGCAGAGGGCACGTAATCCCTCAACGTAACTCCTCATAAAATAAAGATCAAACTTCAAACTGGTACGTTCTAGTTTAATCTTACTATTTTACTTTGGAGTCACGTGAGTGACTACGTGAAGATTTTAAAGCTTCTGTGATTTCATGCCGTAGATTCAATCCCGGCGTCTCACTGTATCGATTGACTCTAGATGAGTGAAAACAATCAATAATATCCAACCATAACATTAATGTAATCTGTTACTGTTTTTTTTGTTTGTTTTTTTAAAATCATAACAAAACATTTTTGTCCCCTTTTTTATTGCAGGGGAACATTTAATACTGAATCCAAAACAGCACCACCAAATACCTCAGGGTCTGCAATCTCTTTATGGTAATGCTTGTGAAACATCCGTTCACTTGCCCATCCTGCAGCCGCGAGGATATGGTCTATTGGAACGTCCAAATCCTTGGCCGCCGATGTTGCTGCCACCCTGATGGAATGAGATTTAAATTTGTCAGTATTAATCCCTGCATCAACCAGCACCTTTTTCCAGCCACCTCGAGCTGGTCTGTACTGACACTTTCTTTTGTGTTTTTTTATGGCTGATAAATAATGCTGATTCTGCACCTCTTAAGTCCTTGGTGGTCTGAATGTAACATTTTAAATGTGCCACTACACATAGTCTTGGATCCGTAGGATATGCTGCAAAAACCAATTTACACCCCGTGACTCCTGGTCTGCTCTGTTTGAGTAAATCATAGACATAGAATGTGATTGCATTTGCTGCATTACCATTCTATCTATACGTACTTTATGTAATGTATGTACTCTTTGTGCTGAAACTAATGCCATTAGCATGACTACCTTCATGGTAATTTTGTCTCAAGACAAATTTGAAACGGGACTCCATTCCCAAAGTAAGATCAGCACATCCCTCACATTCCAGATTTCTGTAAATCTGGGTCTAGGAGGTTTGGCATTGAAAATTCCCTTCATGTACCTCCACACCAAAGGGTGTGATCCTAGAACCTGTTGTTCTGATGCTCTCCATAAATATGCAGAGAGGGCACTCCTTGCAATATTGATCGCACTATAACTTAAATTGACATCAAAATGCAGTGTTGACAGAACTTCTAAAACATCTAAAATGTCTGCAGTGTGGTATGAAATATTCTGCCTTAAGCAAAACACCTCCCATTTCTTATTGTAAGAAATGTACTGCTTCTGGGTACTATCCCTCCAGGCTCCTGCAATTACATCCACAGTGCGATCTGATAGTCCTATTCCGAGATATGGCCTTTTTAGAATCTGCAAATCAATACAATCATGTGAAGGATGAAAATCACCAGATACAGGGTGCACAAGTAGGTTTTCTTGTCTTGGAATACACATAAGAGGTTCTGTGACCTTTTTAGCACTAGTGTGTACCATGGTTGTGTAGGCCAATCTGGGACCGCCAACAATCCTGAAGCAGCATCCTGCTTGATCTTTTGTAGACACCTACTAGTGAGGTGGAGGAAATGCATATAAAACATTGCACCCCAATTTAGCGAGAATGCATCCACCGCTGTTGCACCTGGATCTGGCTCGCTTGAAACATATTGAGGCAATTGGTGGTTCAGTCTAGATGCAAACAAGTGAATTTCTGGCATTCCAAATTTTGCAACAATTTTTTTTAAATTGTCACGATTTAACATCCATTCTGTATTGTCATTAAATTTTCGTGACCTGATGTCTGCAATTATATTGAATCTACCTGGTAGGTAGATTGCCGAAAGCCATGTTTCAAATAACGTTTGCCAATTCAGATTCAGATTCAGATTCAAGTTTAATTGTCATTGTCAGTGTACAGTACAGAGACAACGAAATGCATTTAGCATCTCCCTTGAAGAGCGACATAGCAAACGATTTGAATTAAAAAAAATAAAATAATAAGTGTCCGGGGGGGGGGGGGTGATTGGCAGTCACCGAGGTACGTTGTTTAGTAGAGTGACGGCCGCCGGAAAGAAGCTGTTCCTCGACCTGCTGGTTCGGCAACGGAGAGACCTGTAGCGCCTCCCGGATGGTAGGAGGGTAAACAGTCCATGGTTGGGGTGAGAGCAGTCCTTGGCGATGCTGAGCGCCCTCCGCAGACAGCGCTTGCTTTGGACAGACTCAATGGAGGGGAGCGTGGAACCGGTGATGCGTTGGGCAATTTTCACCACCCTCTGCAATGCCTTCCGGTCGGAGACAGAGCAGTTGCCATACCATACTGTGATGCAGTTGGTAAGGATGCTCTCGATGGTGCAGCGGTAGAAGTTCACCAGGATCTGAGGAGACAGATGGACCTTCTTCAGTCTCCTCAGGAAGAAGAGACGCTGATGAGCCTTCTTGATCAGAGTAGAGGTATTGTGGGTCCAAGAGAGGTATTGTGTCACAATCTGTCACAAGACTCTGACTTGATTCCACCCATGTGATTGACATATGCTACCGCCATAGTGTTGTCAATCTGAACCTGCACATGCACATTTTCCACATTAGAGCAATAAGCTTTAAGCCCATGAAATGTACTTAACAATTCTAGGTAGTTAATTCCATGTGCTTCGAGCAAAGGTACCTCTTCCCCATTCCATCGACCTCCACAACTGGTAATGGTATCAGTAGCGTCCCAACCTAGCGCACGCATCAGTCTGTAGAACGATAGGAGGTGAATCAACCAGAATTTTCCTTTGCTTGCTGCAGTTGCTGATAATGCAGTGGACCGAATTACACAGCTGGGAATGAAACGATTAGTTTCCCAAGTAAGCTCACCACTTGCCTAATTGATGGTTGATGCTCTGTAATGAGTTTGCTACAAACTTCAATTCACTGCAGCTTTTTATCCTTGGGTAAAGTCACTATCATGTGTTCTGAATTAATAGTGAACCTCAAGTAATCAATTGTTTTATTTGGAGATAATATAAATTTATCTGGATGTATTACAAAACCCAGCCTTAGAAATGTGAGATTGACTTCTGATACTGATACTTCTGTTGTAGCTTGAGTATCACCCACAATTAAAATATCATTGAATAAGCCATTACCAAATGGCCCTGTGCTCTTAGCAATGCTAGGACTGGTTTTAACAATTTTGTAAATAATCTAGGGGCTGAGGTTTAATCCATTAGGCAATGCTTTGAACTGCCATAATTGATTCATCCAGTTAAATTTAAATATCTTCGATCTTTACCATGCACAGCCACAGAGTAATATGCATCTTGCCGATCTATGCTGGCCATATAGCATTCTCTTGAAATTAGCTGCATAGCATTGGTAAACGTCTCCATTTTGAAATGCTTATACTGTACAAAAGGGTTAAGACTTGTTAAATCAAGAATGATTCTACAACCACCTTCCTTATTTGCTCTAGGAATACTAGATACAAATTGGTGGTTTTGATAAACTGTCTTTTCAATAACCCCTTTCCTACAATATTTCAATATCTGCTTGAATGTTTCTAATCTCTTCTTTAGAGAAAACATGCGTTCGCTTTGGAACATGTAGAGTAGGAGGATTCAAATGTGGGTAGAATTAAATTCTAAACCCCATAATACTGCACAGTATAAATGCACCAGATGTATTTTTACCATTCTTTTTAGGAAGAATTGTAACCTTCCCCCTAATTTTTGAATGTGAAACATTTAATATGTTTCTTCCAGGACCAGACCCACCTACTTCAGGGTTTACGGGTGTCAATGTTGTACTTTGCCCCCACTTCGGTATGGATATTGCCTTTGAACTGATCTGCCAAACACTGGTGGTTTAATCATCCCCACGTTTTTTTCTTCTTCATCCAGGTATTTCACCCTTATGGCTATAGTTTATCCAAAGAGTAAGTTCGGCAATTGTATATTTGATGGTTTACAAAGCCCTGTAAACTTAGGATGTATGTTAGGTCTTATATCAGTTTTACGAATACAGTTTATTTCAAAGTGTGCATTACACATTAGTGCCAAAACATCCTGTTGTGACGTTGTCACATGTTCTTCTTCCAGGTCGCTGACATAAAGCCATAATACTCGATCCTATTAATCTCAGCACCCGCTGTAACCTAATTTCTTGTGCGCGTACTGCGGTGCCCAAATATCCCCATATTACATTATTTATTGCTGGGACTGCTAGCAGTGCGCAATTCTGCGGGATTTCATATTTTTTGACAGTCTCATCCATAGTCGGTTCTTACAACTGATGGGAAAATAATATATAGTTAATATTATTTATTCTGCCAATGGTTGTCCCTTCAGTCTGGGACCTGAGAATTTATGGACCAGACCTGGTACTTTGGGCTTTATTATTGAGCTTTGGTCCTCATATGATTAATTATCAGAATCTTCTGGATATTCCTCCTCATAGTGGGGTTCACCTGGTATTTCGTCTTCAGGTGTTTCCTGCGCTGGCTCTCTTGTAGGCCTACGCTTGGTAAACCCTTTATCGGGTATTCCTCTCACAGGCTCTTCATAGAACCATACTCTGGCAGCCCTTTTTTGGTTGCTGCTAACACTGGATCTCCTGTAGACCAACGCCTGTATTGTCTTTCTTCAGACATTTCTGGATGCTGGCTCTCTGCTAGGCCAACACATATATTCTTATTCTTAAGGCATTTCTGGCGCTGGCTCACTTGTAGGCCAACGTTTCCCAGGACCTCTCCTGGGTGTTCCATACGCTGGCTCTCCTGTAGGCCCGCAGTAACTGTACTCCTTCTGGAGTGTGCCTTTGTAAATCATTTTTCCTATGAGGAATTCCAATTGTGCGACCCGATCTGACATGATCTCCGGGTCCGACTCATCCGAGTCTAATGGCCTGTTTGTTTTTCTTTTTTGGCCTTACACCTTATAGGTGTTTCAACGGTACTTTTTATACCATTTCTATAGTCGCTGTTTTCTACAGCCGATTTTTTAACGGGGCGCCTCTCACACACGGCTACTCTCAGACACTCTGTCCTCTTGAGTTTTTAGCTGCAGTGCGCTTCCCTTTACTTTTCCCATTTTTCTCCCTATTTAGACTTGCCTGTTTGCCAGTACACAGTCTCTACTGAAGAAAAATGGCCTGAAGTGAAAGTATAAATACATACCTTCAGGTTTTCTTTCACTCACCGCTCGGAGAGGGCTCTGCTCCTTCCAACGCGGTTGCAGTCGCTATGTGTCTGACGATATGACGTGTTGTGCGCCTGGACATGGTCTCTTCACGTAGTCCCTCAACGTAACTCCTCATAAAATAAAGATCAAACTTCAAACTGGTAAGTTCTCATTTAATCTAACCATTCAGCAAGTTATATATCAAATGTAACTCATGGGGCATCTCCTGTACACCACACTTTGTACTGTTATTTACCAACTAAGCAGTTGGTAAAAAGGTTGTTGGTTCAAGTTCCTGACTAGCCACTTGATGACAAAAGAACTGGCTGATGCATTGGCGTGGGAGGTTGGACTTGTTGTCTTTCTGAGAAATGGTTATGTTAAGGTTGCGGCTCTCTTAGCTGGATATAAATGATCACATTGCATTATTTCAACTTAGTACAGCATGATATTGCTGGTGACATGGCCACTATTTATCTTCAGTCAATGGTATTATCTGCAAGCTAAAAATATTTCATTTGTTATAAATCAATTTGAGATATCCTGAAAACAACATGAAAAAATTATAGAAGTGCAAGACTTTAGTTTATTTTCTTAAATGCATTAAAACATAATGAATATGAACTCCAGGGTACTGTTGCAAGTGTAAGATGTGAATTTGGCTCCTGCTGTTCACATTCAGTAGCTGGGTTTTAGTCTTCAGTGCTAGGGTAAAAACTTGGTGAAGTGGATTATTCATCCTTAAGAGAAACAGCCCGACTCTTATTCCATTAAAACTAATTGGACAAAATCATTGATATATCATAGTTTCACAAATTTTATGAATAAAACAGAAAATACTGGATTTCACAGCAGATCAAGCACAGCTGTGGAAAAATAAACAGATTTAATGTTTCAAGTTAAAGAGTCTTTATCCAAACTGTGTAAGAGAGTAAACATGTTAGTTTTACGCAGCAGAGAGGGTGGGAAAGGATAGATTAGCCAAAAGGCAAAAGTTTGCTAATGGACAGTAATTGTGCTCTTTATGGTGGTGTCTTAATGGTAGATTAATGAGAGAAATTAAAGACACAAAATACAAACAAGAGGACAGAGAGGATAAAAGATATGAAATATGGACAGAGCTGTTCCTACGATCGCCTTGCAGTGTTTGGAATTCAACAACTTTAGACAGTTTAGTTTAGTGTAGTTTTAGAGATACAGCACGGAAACAGGCCCTTCAGCCCACTGGGTCCACGCCGACCAGCGATCCCCGCACATTAACACTATCCTACACACACAAGGGAAATTTACATTTATATCAAGCCAATTTACCTACATACCTGTACGTCTTTGGAGTGTGGGAGGAAACCGAAGATCTCGTAGAAAACCCAGATCACGGGGAGAATGTACAAACTCAATACAGACAGCACCCATAGTCAGAATTGAACCCGGGTCTCCGGCGCTGCTAGCACTGTAAGGCAGCAACTCTACCGCTGTGCCACCATGCCTGCCCTTAAGGTTATCCACCTGTTATATTAACTCACCTTTTTTCTCTCCCTAAATATTTGGCATTTTTGAAGTAAAAAAAAGCTCTCTGTGTGGCTGCTTCATGAGCTGCTTTGGAGGTAAGGTGTGGAGGTAGAGTGGGTGGACATATAATGGAGCGAGGGTGACAATAGACAATAGGTGCAGGTGTAGCCCATTCAGCCCTTCGAGCCAGCACCGCCATTCAATGTGATCATTGCTGATCATCCACAATCAGTATCCCATTCTTGCCTTCTCCCCACATCCCTTGACTCCGCTATCTTTAAAAGCTCTATCTAACTCTCTCTTGAAAGCATCCAGAGAACCGGCCTCCACCGCCCTCGGAGGCAGATAATGCCACAAATTCACAACTTTCTGTGTGAAGAAGTATTTCCTCATCTCCGTTCTAAATGGCTTACCTCTTATTCTTAAACTATAGCGCTGAGAGGAGCACTGTGTTGTCATGGGATCCCTCAGTATATGAAGCTGTGTCATGTTGGGTAGTTGCCACAGCTATCCGTAGGGCCACATATACAATGTGTTCGGTGTCGGTGGGGCCGCTGCAAGCCGGCAGCTCTGTCAGCAGCGTGTCAATTCTTTCTACTTTTTTTGTCCCGTATATTCTGCATTAGGATGGAGAGTGACACGGTTAACTTAGCGACTAGGGTCCTGAACTTGAATAAAAGAGACTTTGAAGGTATGAGATGGGAATTGGCAAGGATAGACTGGCAAATTTGACTTAAAGGATTGACAGTATAGATGCAATGGCGAAGATTTAAAGACTGCACGGATGAACAGAAATTGTTCATCCCTGTCTGGCGAAAAAATAAAACTGGAGAGGCGGCTCAACCATGACTGACGAGGGAAGTCAAGGATAGCGTTAAAGCCAAGGACGAGGCATATAAATTGATCAGAAGAAGCGGAAAATCAGACGACTGGGACAAATTTAGAAAACTCAACAGAGGACAAAGGGGTTAATTAAGAGGGGGAAAAAAGAGCATGAAAGAACGGTTGCGGAGAATATAAAAACTGACTGTAAAAGTTTCTATTGGTATGTAAAAAGGAAAAGATTAGTGAACACGAATGTAGGTGCCTTACAGTCAGAGACAGGTGAAATTATAATGGGAAACAAAGAAATGGCAGAACAGTTAAATGAGTACTTTGGTTCTGTTTTCACTAAGGAAGACACAACCAATCTCCCAGAAATACTAGGGGACCGAGGATCTAGTGGGAGGGAGGAACTGAAGGGAATTTTCTGGTCAGAAAATTATGTTCGGTTAACTGTTGGGACTGAAGGCAAATAAATCCCTAGTGCCTGATGGTCTGCATCCCAGAGAACTCAGGGCAGTCACGGTGTCGCAGCGGTAGAGTTGCTGCCTTACAGCGAATGCAGCGCCGGAGACCCGGGTTCGATCCCGATTACGGGTGCTGTCTGCACGGAGTGTGTACGTTCTCCCCGTGACCTGTGTGGGTTTTCTCCGAGATCTTCGGTTTCTTCCCACATTCAAAAGACGTACAGGTTTGTAGGTTAATTGGCTTGATAAATGTAAAAATTGTCCCTAGTGGGGTGTTAATGTGCGGGGATCGCTGGTCGGCACAGATGCGGTGGGCCGAAGGGCCTGGTTCCATGCTGTATCTCTAAACTAAACTAAGCTACTCAAGGAGGTGGTCATAGAAATTGTGGATGCATTGGTGATCATTTTCCAATGTTCTCTTGACTCTAGATCAGTTTCTGTGGACTGGAGGATAGCCGATGTAACTCCACTTTTTAAGAAAGGCGGGAGAGAGAAAACAGGGAATTATAGACCAGTTAAGGGACTGTCCCACTGCGGCAACCTAATCTGCAAATTTAGAAGAGTTTGCCCTCGACTGAAACTCGCAGCATGGTTGACACATGGTCCTAGGAGGTCCTAAGAGGTCACTGGAACTCTCCTTCATGCTCGAGAGAAGTTCCCGCATTCTCGCAGCCTCAGTTTGGTCAAGGAAAAATTTTCAGCATGTTGAACATTTTTCCACGGGTAAAAATTGGTTGGCATGGTTCTTTTGAACTCGTAGTGCAGTGGAGTGGGGTCGCTATGTAGTTCAGCCGTAGGCAAGCTCCTTCGCTGTCCAGGCATTTTAATTGGCTCATTGGAGTTTTCAGGACCAAGTTGAGGGAAAACCTTTTCACCCAGAGAGTTGTGAGTCTGTGGAATTCTCTGCCACAGAAGGCAGTGGAGGCTAATTCACTGGATGTTTTCAAGAGAGAGTTAGATTTAGCTCTTAGGGCTATGGGAATCAAGGGATGAAAGGAAAAAGCTGGAACGGGGTACTGATTTTGGATGATCAGCCATGATCATATTGAATGACGGTGCTGGCTCAAAGGGCCGAATGGCCTACTCTTGCACCTATTTTCTATGTTTCTATGCATCTATGACTCTGCCAGGAACTCCTGACATTGGTTTCCATCAACAAGTGAACTTGCCGAAATTGTGAGAGACGTTTACATGCGGCCGTTCTTAAACAAAGACGATAAATGATTTGATGACAATGGTGAGGATGATAATGATCAAGCTGAGCCCACTGCTAAGCAAAGTAAATCTAAAGAGCTTGATGCCATTCTCTCCAGAAAGAATGTCAAGAAGCCGGAGCTAATTGAGTCATATTCAAACACACATAACATTTTGAAGATATTGAAGCCAGAAAGGGCTGTCCTGGAAAGCACATCAAAACACTCAAGGACACAAGGACAAAAAATATACGGAGCACACATGAAAATTCCTCCTCGCTCAGTTGAATCTGATCGACGTTTTAGTGCTGCTGACTTCTTTGTCATGAAGTTGTGCACTCCATTTTGTGATGAGCCCGTTGATACCTTACATTTTTTGAGATCTTACCTAATGACAGTCTAATGTAGGTTTGCATTTGTAAAATAAAGGTGAATTTGCCATGAAAGAATGTTTTAATTTGAAAATCACAAAAATTTGATATGGATAGAGAACTGGTTGGCAGGCAGGATGCAAAGAGTAGGAATCATTTTTGAATCACTGTTTCAAAATTAATTAATTAATCAGTTAATCAGAAAGCAGCCCTAGCCTGCACTCTGACATCCCTCTGCTCTACAATGGCTCTACAATTAATTATGAGTAAATATGGATAATCATCTTGCAGAACTTCTTCAAAGATCCAATCCTAGAAACATTGTTGTGAATGAGGCACATTCAAATTTTAGATTGATAGCCTTGGATTTTACTGAATTACTTTCAAGGGTCAGAAAGTCATTTCAGAGATCTTTATCTGTTTTAAAATTTTACCTGGAAGGTTTCACCTCCTTGGGAGATTAAAAGAAAACTGGGTAGATTCCTGCAACACAGTTGTTTGCAGGCTGTACAAAGATCTAGACCTAATGGAATTGATGGTTGTCTGTTACAGTATTTCATGCTTTTCTAATCTCAATCTTGGCCAAGTGCCACCATATTTTTTTTTTTAGCTTCTGAATCCAAGGTTAAACAATAGCAGCATCTGTACATTTCATTTTTGTGTTTCGTTTTAGTTTCCTCCTTTCCACCTTCTTTTTTCATACTTGAAAAATGAAAGAAATGGCTCAGTCGAAAGGCTCATCTGCTGCTGACAGCACTTTATCTCTCCTTCCTGCTACTATTCATTCACATCAGCAAAAGCAAGACTTTATAATGTGAAGCACCATGCTTTTGGACAATCAAGTACAGGTACCAAAATAATGTGGAATCATCATGTGTTCCAAGGAGATATAATGAGGAGGCATATAATATTGCAAAGATTATTGGGAAGCTAGAGGATTGGGAAGCTTTTAAAAACCAACAGAATGTAACTAAAAAGGCAATAGTGAGAGAAAAGGTGAAATATGAAGGCCGGCTAGCCAACAATATAAAAGAGGATACGTTTCTTCAGATATTTGAAGAGTAAAATAACTCTTTTACATTTTTTGTGTCAGTCCACAGCGGAAAACACCAGCAATGTGCCTGGAAGTCAAGAGAGTCTGGGGGCAGAAGATATTGGAGAGCCTATTACTAAGGAGAAGATGCTTGGGAAGCTGATAATTCTGAAGGTGGATAAGTCACTTGGCCAAGATAGGCTGCATCCCAGGATTCTGGAAGAGGTAGGTTTAGCAATTGTGGAGGCATTAGTAGTGATCTTTCAAGAATCACTAGAGTCAGGAGTACTCCCAGAGGATTGGAACATTGCACTGTTCAAGAAGAGAGCAAGGCAAAAGAGGGTAAACTATAGGCCAATTAACCTGATGTCGGTGGTTGGTAAGATTTGAGAGTCCATTGTTAAGGATCAGGTTTCTGAGAAGAACATAACATAATGGGCCGAAGTCAGCATCTTCCATGATTTCCACAACCTCCAAAAGGACTACACTACAAGACGTACCTGTCCATCCCCTTCCTATTTCAGATCTTCTGAAGGCGTTATATGCTTCATGACCCTTTCCACTCTTCCCTCTGCACCAACCACTCTCCTACCAAAGGCTCTCTTGCATACAATTGTGAAGGATGCAAAATGTGTGTTTTACCACTTCCCTTTCTGCTGTTCAAACAGTAATTGTACTTCTTCCACTTTGGGCAATCTATAAAGCCATGGAGTCTTAGAAAAATACAATATTAAAATAGGCCCTTTAGCCAAACATCTGCAGCCCATCAACCAGCTATTTGAATGAATCCTGTATTAATCCCTTTCTTTTTTTAAGTAATTGTTATGTTGACAGCTTTGGATTGCATCCTTGCTCGTTTTCTTATTTTCCAGTTATAATGAAGGTTTAAAGGCCCAGAACTTCAACTACTCTGATGCAGCTTGGCCTGTTGAGTGTGTATATCATTCTCTGCTTTCTCGCTGTTTTCTGTGCTTCTTCCTATTGTTCCCATACAGAAATGTAGTTGTAATTTAGGTGCTCCATTCCTTCCATGTAAAATGCCATTCATTTCATTCAGGAAAAGCTATCTGTGCATATAACTTAGTTTGAAAGGAGTGCTGGGAGAGGAACAGGTCATTTAGTTTCTCAAGACCAAGTCAAGTCAAGTCAAGTCAAGCTTATTTGTCACATACACATACGAGATGTGCAGTGAAATGAAAGTGGCAATGCTCGCGGAACAACAAAACAACCAAACAAATTATAAACACAATCATAACACACATATTATTTTACATAATAAATAATAGAAGGAAAAACGTTCTGTACAGTTAGTCCCTGGTGAGAAAGGCGTTTACAGTCCGAATTGCCTCTGGGAAGAAACTCCTTCTCAACCTCTCCGTTCTCACTGCGTGGCAACGGAGGCGTTTGCTGACCGTAGCGGCTGGAACAGTCCGTTGCAGGGGTGGAAGAGGTCTCTCATGATTTTGTTTGCTCTGGAGTTGCACCTCCTGTTGTATAGTTCCTGCAGGGGGGTGAGTGAAGTTCCCATAGTGCGTTCGGCCGAACGCACTACTCTCTGCAGAGCCTTCTTGTCCTTGGCAGAGCAATTCCAGAACCAGATGGTAATGTTCCCGGACAAGAAGCTTTCCACCACCGCTGCGTAGAAGCACTGGAGGATCCTCGGAGACACTCTGAATTTCCTCAATTGCCTGAGGTGGTAAAGGCGCTGCCTTGCCTTACTCACCAGTGCTGAGGCGTGTGATGACCATGTCATATCCTCAGAGATGTGGACTCCCAGATATTTAAAACAGTTCACCCTATCCACAGGATCCCCATTTATACTCAATGGAGTGTATGTCCTCGGATGATGTGCTCTCCTAAAGTCCATGATCAGCTCCTTCGTTTTTTTGATGTCCAAGAGGAGGCTGTTCTCCTGGCACCAGAGTGCTAGATCAGCCACCTCCTCCCGGTAGGCCTTCTCGTCATTGTCTGAGATCAGGCCCACCACCACAGTGTCATCAGCAAACTTAATTATTGAATTGGAGCTGAACCTAGCCACACAGTCATGTGTGTACAGGGAGTACAATAGGGGGCTGAGGACGCAACCCTGGGGCGATCCTGTGCTCAGGGTGAGGGACTTCGATGTATTCCCACCCATCTTGACTACCTGGGGCCTGGCAGTGAGAAAGTCCAGGACCCAGGCACACAGGGAGGTGTTGAGCCCCAATTCCAGTAGCTTCCCGGCCAGTCTGGTGGGGACTATCGTGTTGAAGGCTGAACTGTAGTCTATGAACAGCATCCTCACGTAGCCCCCCTTCTGGCTGTCCAGATGGGAGAGAGCGGTGTGCAAGACCTGGGAGACCGCATCGTCCGTGGACCTGTTCGGACGGTATGCAAACTGCAACGGGTCCAAGTTCCGAGGGAGGAAGGCGCAGATGTGATTCTTCACCAGCCTCTCAAAGCATTTCATGACTACCGAGGTAAGGGCCACCGGACGGTAGTCATTCAGGCAGGCTGGGGAGGCATTTTTTGGTACCGGTACAATGATGGATTTTTTGAAGCAGGCAGGGACCACGGACCATTCTGCTGCTTTACTGGATCTGGGCTGGACAATCCCTTAATTTCATTTAGCTGTCTTTAGTTCTTGTTGTTTGATAGTCTTACTTTATAAAATATTTTTATATTAGACCTGAAAATTACGGCTAGCTCAATATTCACAGGCTATTGGGGAGTGAGTCTTAACTGTCCCATTTCCTCAACTCATTATGCCCACTTCTACTTGACACGCCCGTCTGTATTGATGACCTGAAGCATTCTTACTTTTTGCAAGCATTTTTAGAAGAGAACCACCAGCAAAATGGTCCTAGAGACTGAGGCACCGGAATGCAGAATGTGATAGAGGTCAGATGCCAACATACCTGAGCCCTTGCTCTGCCCCTGGAAGTATAATTGATTTTGGATTATCTAGACTTGAGGGATATATTTTGCCTTAGGTTTCCCAGCTGCACAATGACCAGGGTTGGTATATCCAGCATAAACATATCATTTAAACATTTGGTGATCTGGATAGGCAAGGAAATGGAAGGCTAGTATATTTTTATTAATATTAATGTTTCTAGTTAATGTACACCCATTGGTCTACTCTCAATTAATTTGGGATAATTTTCAATATTTTAAAATTAGTTAAATCTATTTAAAGTCTTAAAAGGACAATCCAGAAGATCCAGGGATAGAGGCAAGCAATCCATTACCCTAGGCCTTGTTGTCAATTGCATACTGCTCTGCTTTGCATAAGTTTCAACATGAAGCAAAGGATGGACCAAGCTCTTTAGTTTTTCTAATGTATATTATCAAATGTAATTTTCATGTAAAGCATTTAGATTTAATCTAGCTTTTAAATTCAACTAAATGCGTCAATGTACTACAATCTGTCCATCTTATTTAACCCCTTAAATCTTTGTATCGTCCTGGCACTTCTACTCTGTAATCTCCATCCTCTTTCCATCATTACTATATACTTCCAGAGATGTGAAGCATCAAACTGATTGTGTGATTTTTTTTCACTGCCTCTGATCAAGACTCTGTAACCATAGCATCACTTCCCCGCATCTGTATTCTAAATCATTCACACAAATTTCTTCATCCTCTCCTGTTATATTCTGCACCTACGTTTGGATACTTTAATCACTTTTCTCCTCCTCAACTCCCAATCCTGTAACTATTGATTTGACTTCAATATATTCAAATGGGACATATATATATTTTTTTTTTTTCTTTCTTTTCTCTCTCTCTCTCTCTCTCTCTCTCCCTCTCTCCCTCTCTCTCCCTCTCTCCCTCTCCTCCCTCTCTCCCTCTCTCCCTCTCTCCCTCTCCCCCTCTCCCCCTCTCCCCCTCTCCCCCTCTCCCCCTCTCCCTCCCTCCCTCCCTCCCTCCCTCCCTCCCCCTCCCCCTCCCCCTCCCCCCCATACATCATGTAGGGAGACATGACGATTCATTGAGATATCCTGCATAAGGTCATTGAGATATCATGAATATTCTTCATTAGGCATGTTAGAAACACCAAAGTGGCCTAAGCCATACATCACTTATTCTTATAAATTTTGACTTGCATTATTAATGATTAGGATAATTATAATATTATTCTAGTAGTAAGCACAGTTTCTGATTCACGAGCTCTAAATTTTTTATCGTATTTTTAACTATTTCCTTTCTTGTCTCTGAGGAGATTCTGTTCGATGATCCATCTGCTCAATAGATAATTCTCTGAACTCTGAAATAACCTCTGCATATGCTAAGGATTCTGGATATGAGGTATGCTCACCCTTCATCTATGAAATAATGATGGGAGGAATTAACCTGAACAGCTGCTATTTTCCGAATCAACATAATATTTTTGCCCAGTATCACAATTCAAAACTTTGTCTGGACTTTTAACACATCATCGTTTTATTTGTACAGTTAACATACTTGTTTTTACCCATCTTGTTTGCAGCCAGTTCATAGTCTTTCTAGTGCTCATGTTATGTATCATTTTTGTTAATTGCAATTTGCAAGTGCAATTTGTTTGACTCCAGGGCATTCCTGCTTTATTGATACCTTTATATAAATGTTTTGATTAATTCCTTTCTATGGAAATATAATGCAACTATAGCCCTGATTTTGGTATGTTGTTACTTTTTTCTTAGAACTGTATAAATCTCTATATTATCGGATAAAAGCATAAACAACATTTCCTTTTTTGTTATTTTATTTTCCTATTACATGTCTTGTTGTTCAAAGTATCGCTCCTCAGTGGTGTCCTCTAGTTTGTACTTCTGTATATTTTTGAGTATTGATGGTTTCCAATTTAATGAGCAAAATATTTAAAGCCGTATTCTAACTGATATGTACATGTAAATGCCATGGTAGACAAAAGTGCTGGAG
This sequence comes from Leucoraja erinaceus, assembly GCF_028641065.1. Classification (NCBI taxonomy): domain Eukaryota; kingdom Metazoa; phylum Chordata; class Chondrichthyes; order Rajiformes; family Rajidae; genus Leucoraja; species Leucoraja erinaceus. Next base: position 103,972,549 of record NC_073377.1, on the reverse strand, counting down.
AAACTCAGCAGATGCAGCAGCATCTATGGAGCGAAGGAAATAGGCAAAGTTTTGGGCCGAAACCCTTCTTCAGCCATGTAAATGCCATTTCTGGAGACAGCTAAATATTAACTTTCCGAGAAGTTAAACATAAAACAAAACCTCAAAATTAGTTGATGACTGTCACAGTGTAATTATCAACTGCTACTCTTGGTTGCTCAGTGACTTGTTCAACTGCTCACTTTGAGATGACAACCATCAGACACTAACTTGTTGCCCTTAACATCTCAAATTTCTATCAATGTTGCTTTTGTATGTATATATGTATGTACATACCAAAAAAGGAAAGGATTACTGGTCGTAATGACTACAGGCCTGTCGCAGAGACCTCTATAGTCATGAAGACCCTTGAAAGGCTTGTGCTGGTCAAGCTAAAAGATATCACCACCTTTGCTGGAACCTTTGCAGTTTGCATATCAGGCCAATAGATCTCTGGATGACGCAGTCAATCTGGGCCTCCACTTCATCCTCCAGCACCAAGACCGCCTGGGGACCAATGTGAGGATTTTGTCTGTTGATTTTAGCTCTGCATTCAACACCATTGTGCCAGAGCTACTACACGCCAAACTTTCCGTGTTGCCTGAACCCCTCTGCCGGTGGATCACCAGCTTCCTGACAGGCATGAAGCAGCATGTGAGGCTGGGAAAGCACATCTCAGACCCGCAGACCCTCAGCATTGGAGCATTGCAAGGCTGCGTACTCTCCCCCCTTCTCTACTCTCTCTACACCAATGACTGCACCTCTACTGAATCCTCTGTCAAGCTTCTCAAGCTTGCGGACGTCACAACCATGATTGGACTGATCCAGGATGGGGAGGAATCTGCCTAAAGACAGGAAGTGGCACAGCTGGCGGCCTGGTGCCATCGTAACAACCTGGAGCTCAATGCTCTTATGACAGTGGGATTAATAGTAGACTTTAGGAGAGCTCCCCCTCCCCTCACGCCACTCACCATCAACAACACCACAGTCACATCTGTGGAGTCTTTTAAGTTCATGGGAACCATAATCTCCAAGGACCTTAAGTGGGGGGCTACCATCGACTCCACAGACAAAATGGTACAACAGAGGATGTATTTCCTGCGGCAGCTGAGGAAACACAATCTGCCGCAGGCAATGATGGTCCAATTCTATACGGTCATCGTAGATTCTGTCCTCACCTTCTCCATCATGGTCTGGTTTGGCTCAGCCACCAAGCACGACATCTGGAGGCTGCAACAAATCATTCAATTAGCTGAGAAGGTTATTGGCTGCAACCTTCCCTCCATTGATGAACTGTACACTGCAAGGGCCAGGAAGTGAGCGGGTATGATAATCTCTGACCCCTCTCACCCTGGCCACAAACTCTTTGAATCACTTCCCTCTGGAAGGTGACTCCGGACTGTCAAAGCTGCCACAGCCAGACATAAAAACAGCTTTGTTTCCACGAGTAGTAGCTCTAATCAATAACCAAAAGTTTGTATTTAAGAACGAACTGCAGATGCTGGAAAATCGAAGGTACACAAAAATGCTGGAGAAACTCAGCGGGTGCGGCAGCATCTATGGAGAGAAGGAAATAGGCAACGTTTCGGGCCGAAACCCTTCTTCAGACTGATAGGGGGTGGGGGGAGGCTGGGAGAAGAAAGGAGGAGGAGGAGCCCGAGGGCTGAGGGAGAGATAGGAAGGGGAGGAGACAGCAAAGGCTAACAAAATTGTGAGAATTCAATGTTCATGCCACCAGGATGCAGATTCCCCAAGCGGAATATGAGGTGCTGTTCCTCCAATTTCCGGTGTTGCTCACTCTGGCCGTGGACGAGGCCCAGGACAGAGAGGTCGGATACGGAATGGGAGGGGGAGTCGAAGTGCTGAGCCACCGGGAGGTCAGGTTGGTTAATGCGGACTGAGCGGAGGTGTTCGGCGAAACGATCGCCAAACCTACGCTTGGTCTCACCGATATAGATCAGCTGACATCTAGAGCAGCGGATGCAATAGAGGTTGGAGGAGGTGCAAAAATTTATAGTCTGCTTTTGCTCTGGTATTTTATTTAATTCACATGTTTATTCAATAATGTTTTATTATTAATGTTTAATGTTTTATGTGTCATTCCTAACTGTCACTGTATGTCATGTTGTCACTTGCAGTCGGAGCACCAAGGCAAATTCCTTGTCTGTGAATACTTGTTCAATAAACTTATTCATTCATTCATTCAATAATTTATTCAAGAGAGAGTTAGATATAGCTCTTAAAGGGCTTTCTCACGGTGCAACCTGAAGCAAGACTTAACAAGAGTTTAACATCGTGGGAACCTCCTGCGATAACAGTACGTCATTCGTGGACCACCGAGGACCTCCGTGGCGCTAACGGCAGGTAGTCGTGTAACTTGTTAAGGTCGGGAGAAAATTCAAACATTTTTGAATTTCTCCAAGAGTGACTTGAGCAGCGTTGCAACATTATATGAACGCAGATGCCAGTGCGATATCCGTAATGACTCTTGCGGGTACCGTGGAAACTCCTGCAAACGGTAATATGGGTTGAGCACAACACTGGCTGAAAGGAGGCCATCGAGAAGCAGATGTACGCCTTTGAAAAATTTTTGGCATTGGCTTTTTTAAATGTTTTATGTAATTTATGTTTTCATGTGTTGAGTTCTATGTGCAAATCCTTTTCAGTTCCAGGTATCAGAGCGTTGGAAGCAGGATGCCAGAGGCCACTCAGCCACTCTAGCCTGCCCCCCCCCCCCCCCCCCCCCCCCCCCCCACACACACACTTACCGGGCGCAGGTGGGCATTGGGGAGTCTGAAGACGTCTGCCATGGTGCAAGCCATCTGGAACTTGGTCATCTGCTCATTACCAGACCAGTGGAAAACCCCACTGACCGAGGAGTCCAGTAGGGAGGTATTCCGCATCAGCAGAGGGACCGCACAGTAATGTTTTGGGTCAGGATCCTTCTTCACAAAGACACTTGTTCTGTTTGATACTTTGTTCTTTCTTTTTGTGTCATGATAATCTTTATGATTCAATTGCTCAAATTTGGAACCTAAGTTTGGTTGAACAAGACTGCAATGTGTTCCCAGTCATCACTTCATCAACTGTTGACACAAAAAGCTGGAGTAACTCAGCGGGAAAGGCAGCGTCTCTGGAGAGGAGGAATGGGTGACCCTTCTTCAGACATGAGCAAAAACATCACCCATTCCTTCTCCCTAGACATGATGCCTGTCCCACTGAGTTGCTCCAGCTTTTTGTGTCTATCTTCATTTTAAATCAGCATCCTTCTTACACACTTCATCAAGTGTTCTTTGGATGTGCAAACCTTAGGAGCATGCAGAGTTGGTTAATACTTCAGCAATAAATTAACCAAGTGAAATTCCTACCTAGTTTTAACTATCATTGCAATGCTAGCTGCTTGAGATTATCTTTAGCTATTGTAATTGCCTTAAGCCATTTGATATAAAACAGGATGGTATGAAGGCATAGGCGTATTCTGTGGGTTCAAACCAAGTTTGCAAACTGAATTGCAAGTGAGGTCTATTGCTAGAAACAAGCTTTTTTATTAAACTATGACGTGAATATCTTGTCCTTTCATCGTCTAAAGCGCATGCACTGTTTACACCTGAACCAATGCATTTCATCTCAATCCTCATTGACCATTGATTAGTGCCAAGCAAGTGTCATTCTCTTTTCATAGGCAAATCCCTTTATGATTACAAACTAACTTATTTCTATAATTTGGCAAATACCATGTGCTGTATTTATATTTCAATAATTTGACATCATTGTCCGAACAAGGTGAACAAATAAAGTTTTCAGATATTGCTATCACATTGTTTCTTTATGTTCAATAGCAAGTTTAGGCAATGCTGTAAGTATTGCAATTTTACTTCGGAGTCATGTGAGTGACTACGTGAAGACCCCGTCCAGCACGCATGCGCGTCATATCGTCCTCGCATTGCGCAAACGACAGGCTGTTGGAGCGCTGCTTCCAACAGCTCGGACCTGAAGGTAAGTTTTTAACTTTTTTCAGGTCTCTTTTTTACTGCAGGAAGCGTTCAGAGCTCCTGCTGGAGGTCCGAGGTTGGAACCCCAGCGCCACCCAGTTCCCTTCTACAGGGACCGCCGAAGGTGGGGGGAGGGAATCCCGGCTGCGAATCGCGGGGATATCCGAAGCCGACCACAGAATCACGGGAAAACCCGTTTACTAAGCCATGCCAGCTCGGGGGAAGCCCCAAACCGAGGGAGCATTCAAAGGGATAATCCTGGCTCCCGACTGTAAGGATCCCTGCTACAAAGTTCCATAGATGCTGCTGCACTCGCCGAGTTTCGCCAGCATTTTAGGTCCCAACTACAAGGGCTGTGGGGAATGCCGACCACAGGAAGAAGCCTGGCTGCGGGGACCACAGAACCTCAGAAGCCTGCAGGTAACCTGCCTTCCGGGACCAGGGGAAGACCGCGGGTAACCCGGTCTCCGAAACCGCGGGGAAGACCTCGTGTACCCGACTTCGGAGACCGCGGGAAAACCGCAGGAATCCGACTTTGAAGACCACGGGAAAAGCACAGGTAAACCGACTTCAGAGACCACGGGAAACCACGGATAATCCGACCAGAGACCACGGGAAAACCACGGGTAACCCAGCTTCAGCGACCGCGGGAAGACTGCGGATAACCCAGCTTCAGGGACCATGGGAAGACTGCGGATAACCAAGCTACAGGGACCTTGTGAAGAACATGGGTAGAATCATGCTTGGGGGAAACCTCAGCTACGGGAACCGTGCAAAAGCTGCGGGTAAATCCGTGCATGGGGGACACCCCAGCTACGGGGACCGTGTGGAAGACACGGCAAGGACCGCAGAAGAGCGGGTAGCCGGCGGCGGATTCAGACTCCGCTGCCCGAGGAGGGTAAGAGCAGGAGACTGAAGTCGGGCCAGGAGGACCCCTCCGATATGGGTTCGTCCTCGGACGTTTTACCCATCCTAAGTGGCCAGGGAGGGCCATATCAGTGCAGGTCTCCTCGAGAGCCGTGGCAGTACCCTTTTTCAGGGCTGCCTACAAAACTCCCTTCTGCAAAGGTGAGTGTGAGGAGTCAGTTGGCAACTGACTCTGAATTCGAAGCATGTCCGAGGAACAGGTGCCGGCTGGGAGTTACCATGCACCTGGAAATACATGGGTCCACATACTCCAGCAGCCCTACGACCCAATCAAGGATGGAAATCGAACCCACATGGGGGGCCTTTTGGGCTTACCATAAAGCCACCGGTAGCGATAATGGTAGGTGGGTCTGGTTCTTTCCGAAACATGGGGTTGTGAACCATTTACAAGAAGGTTGGATGAGTTTAGTTTATACTGCACAGTACAAGCGAGACAGTCTAGGAATATGGCTGGAGTTGCCTCTTTAGGCAGACTCGCTATCATGACAAATGAGGCCAGTTTATTATCAACAAGCCCAACTCGCATGTGCAGTATAGACATTGAACTTTGTGACTATTAATTCCCATGGGGTCAGCTTCATTCACAGGGCACCGGAAATATCTGAAATTTAACTGGATGGGGCAATGATACAGTTAAAACATTGCAAAATAGGCTAACTTCAGTTCCCAGGTTATTTACAAAATGAGTGCTTCGGCTGCTCAGAGTTTTTAAAGATATTGTTAAGAACTATCTGAATGAGATTAAACGCTGTATTTTGCTAAATTAGCTGTATCAGCCACAAAACCCATTTGAGAATTGGGTTCTCATCTGTCCAGATAAATTTAAGTTGATACCATCTGCATTTATTGATGATTGGGATTACCTTTAACTATCTAATCGTCTGGGACTCCGCCCTGAGGTAAGGGATTGGAATTAATTGAAGCCCGTAACAATACTGATCAAGCAACCTTCTGTTCATCAAGTATAATTGGCTTACAGCTGTGCTATTTAGGCCTTTGCACAATCAGAACTATACAGCATGCAAAAGAAGTAAGCACTCAAGTACCATGTGGTCATTGTTGCCAGCTCTATGCTATTCCACTAAATCAGTAAATCTTTAATTCAATTACATACTGCTGCTATTGTTCAGGATGATAATTTGCTCATGCCATCTAGTTACAGATGTGGATGGTAGAGTTACCAACTCCTCAGTTACATGGTACCAACCACCTATAGACACTGGGTGCATTCTGGGGATTAAAGGTTTATGCGAATATGCCTATCTGCATGCTCTAGTCCAAGTTGATACACTTCGATGGTGGCAAATGTCTGTTTACATTGTTGCAAACAAGTCAAAATATCCGGTGATAGTTTACCCAAAACTCAGTACGGTACACAATATGGGTGTTGGATCACAAAGTATTAAAATACATTGTGAACATTAAAGACCAAGAAACTTGCATCTAGGCTCAATCACCAGTGGAAAATATGTGGCATATCGGTAGCGTTCGTTACATTCTAGCTACACTAAGGAGGAATGTTCTTTTATGTTTTCCTCCATTTCTGCCTCAACAGACGGGTTTGCAAAATTCAGCAAGTTCCTGCCTCAGGCATTTTTATACTGCCTGCCGGCCTTAGCCAGCAATGGTTCCCACTGAAGTGGGGAATGATAGAACCATATATGGTTATTCTAGACACAAGCATTGGTCTAACTGTGATGCAGGAAACCGTCCTCAGCATGATATAATCAATTATTTGTATTACAGAGACTGAGAAGACAGTTCCTGCATCTGGGGTTGTTAAACCAATCATGAACGTGCTCGCTGCAGATGCAGGGATAGCACCAAAAAATATCAATAATTCCTCATAAGGAGATGGGATTAGTTTTACAATTATATTACATATTCGGCACAGATGACTGACGTCTTGTAGTTCAGGCTCATATGAGGGCTTGACAAATCATGATGTCTTAAGTGCCATCTACCATACCTAAGTGCTTCATCATACTGGCTGAAAGGAGTAGAATCCACTCTGGGGGGGTCACCCTCTGAGCTCCAGATTATGAAGATAATCTGCAACTCGAAAAACTCCCAGGCCTAGGGACGCAGAGATATGGGGTGTTAACGTTGTGCTACGTCGCTTCGCTGAAGGGCTCCAGCTACATCCCTGTCCTTGGACTAACTCACTTATAAGTGGCTATGCTCATAGCCCTGCATACAGCACTATGGGTCTAGTCATTACATAAATGTTGACTGGATAGGATGATTATATCTGCAGACTAAATAACACTTATGTCATGACTTAGTCAAGCAGTATAGACCAGGGGCACCAGATCTCAAACTAGATGTTCACATATCCCATGAACCTTCGATCGTAAGCCAGTTATACTTGTGTATGGTCACACATCTACACCAGAATGTTAGATCACTAGAGCCTAGAGACTCTGAACTAGAAATATTGTTAGTTACATCTACCCTCAAAAGAAGGTATCACTTCAGACCATCTTCAGGTGGTTATGGGTCTGGCTTATACAGGAGTAAATATTGACATTTCAAATCACTCCACCAAGGCTGTAACAACCTCAGCAGCAGGGTTATGGAAGTTAGTCATTATTCACTCCACCAAGGCTGTAACAACCTCAGCAGCAGGGTTATGGAAGTTAGCGGGACCACATCCTAGCGGTCAATCTAGCAATTTTCCACACATTTAGTACTAACCCATTGCCAGATGGCGGGGTATTTACAAACTCTATGTTAAGTTCTGTTCATTGTTCCTCCTGGGTAAGAGAGGTTACTATTGTAGTGCGTGGGTCTCAAAATGAGGCAAGTAGTCCGCAGTTTGAGAAGCACTATACTTTATTTCCTCCCGGTTCAGGGGAAGACGAAACCAGGGAAAGATGGCACCCAAACCCTGCCTTTTATACCCTCCGGCTAAGGACCGCCTCCGGACTGCACCACTCCTGTGCCGAGGGGTTCGGCAGTATAATGGGACGACCCTTAGGAGCCGCCACAGGACCCCCCCCCAGAACCAGAGGCACAAAACGCACCGGCGGGCGCACGACCCGGCCGGCCCGCGTGCGGAAGTCAGCAGATCCCGGGGCTTGCGGGGGCGTAGGTGGAGGGACAGGTCGAGGGGCCGGCGGGAGGACAGGTGGAGTGACAGGTGGAGGGAGTCGTGAGGGGGGACGCCCTCGGGGCCGAGGTTGAGCAACCAGCACCGGCTGGTCAATGTCCAGGTGCGCCGGCTTTAAACGGTCAATCGACACGGCCTCCGGCCGGCCCCCCATGTCCAGGACAAAAGTCGACTGCCCATGTTCCAGCACCCGGAACGGGCCCTCGTACGGCCTCTGAAGTGGCGTCCGGTGGGCATCACGGCGCAGGAAGACGTATGGGCAGTCCGTGAGGGCCATTGGCACGTGTGGGCGAAATGTCCCATGGCGGGATGTCGGGACGGGTGCGAGCCTGCCAACTCGCTCGCGAAGGCGTTGAAGGGTGGAGGAGGGCGTTTCCTGCTGCTCCGGCGCCGACGGCACGAACTCCCCGGGCACTGTGAGTGTCGACCCGTACACCAGCTCCGCCGATGATGAGGCCAAGTCCTCTTTGGAAGTGGTCCGGATGCCCAGCATGACCCACGGCAACTCGTCCATCCAGTCCGGGCCGGTGAGCCGTGCCTTCAATGCCGCCTTCAGCTGCCGGTGGAACCTCTCCACCAGACCGTTAGCCTGCGGGTGGTAAGCCGTGGTGTGGTGCAGCTGCACCCCCAGCAAGCGAGCCATGGCTGACCACAGCTCGGAGGTGAACTGTGGCCCCCGGTCGGAGGAGATGTGCGCCGGCACCCCGAAGCGAGCAATCCAGTGCGCGGACAATGCACGAGCACACGAAGCCGATGAGGTGTCAGCCAACGGAATGGCCTGCGGCCACCGCGTGAAGCGGTCCACCATGGTCAAAAGGTGGGTGATGCCCCGGGACGGTGGAAGGGGCCCCACAATGTCCACGTGGAGATGGTCGAACCGCCGGTGAGGTAGACCGAACTCCTGGAGAGGTGCGCGGACATGGCGCTGGATCTTTGCTGTCTGGCACGGGATGCAGGTGCGAGCCCAATGGGCAACTTGCTTGCGCAGACCATGCCACATGAAGTGAGCTGCCACCAGTGCCGTTGTCGCCCGGATTGATGGGTGAGCCAGTCCGTGGATGACCTCGAACACTCTCCGGCGCCAGGTGGCAGGGACGATGGGGCGCGGCTGACCGGACGACACATCGCACAGGATTGTCATACCCCCAGGACCGAGAGGGACATCCTCAAGACGGAGTCCGGAGATGGCAGTCCGGTAGGTGGGCACCTCGTCGTCCGTGAGCTGTGCCGCCGCCAGAGCAGAATAGTCCAATCCGGGCGCCACCTCGAACACGGCATTTATAGCAGGGCGGGACAATGCGTCGGCCACCCGGTTCTCTTTCCCCTTGACGTAGCGGATGGCTGTGGTGTACTCGGAGATGTAAGCTAACTGCCGCTGCTGACGTGCGGACCAGGGGTCGGAAACCTTCTGCAGGGCGAAAGTGAGCGGCTTATGGTCGGTGTAGGCGGTGAACGGGCGGCCCTCCAGGAAGTAACGAAAATGGCGCACAGCCAGGTACAGAGCCAGGAGCTCACGATCGAACGCACTGTACTTGGTCTGCGCGCGGTTGAGGTGCCGACTGAAGAAGGCCAGAGGCCGCCAAACTCCGCCCGTCAGCTGCTCCAGTACAGCACCAACTGCCGACTCCGAGGCATCCACAGTGAGAGCAGTCGGGGCATCTTCCCGCGGGTGCACCAGCAGCACGGCCCGAGCAAGGGCCTCCTTCGCGCCGTCGAAAGCTGCCTCCGCCTCGTGGGTCCACTCAAAGCTCTTCTGCTGCCCACCCGCCAGAAGTTGATACAGGGGCCGCATGATGTGGGCCGCGGATGGCACGAAACGATGGTAGAATGCCACCATGCCGACAAATTCCTGCAGGCCACGCACCGTGCGTGGGCGGGGAAACCGACGGACGGCGTCAACCCTGTCAGGTAGGGGAACCGCGCCTTGCGCAGTCACGCGGTGGCCGAGAAAGTCAATTTCGTTGACCCCAAAACGGCACTTGTCCAGGTTGATGGCCAAACCATGCTCGCTGAGCCGCTGACAGAGCTGTCGAAGGTGAGCGCAGTGTTCCTGCTGCGAGCGGCTGGCCACCAGGATGTCGTCCAGGTACACGAACACGAATTCGAGGTCACGACAAACCCCGTCCATGAGGCGCTGAAAGGCCTGTGCAGCGTTTTTGAGGCCGAACGGCATCCGAGTAAACTCGTAAAGCCCGAATGGCGTGATGATAGCCGTCTTGGGTACGTCATCCGGGTGAACCGGGATCTGGTTATAACCCCGTACCAGATCCACTTTTGAAAAAAATGTGGCCCCAGCCAAATGGGCCGTGAAGTCCTGGATGTGGGGTACGGGGTATCGATCCGCTGTTGTTGCAGCGTTCAGCCGTCGGTAATCCCCACAAGGTCGCCAGCCCCCGCTTGACTTAGGGACCATGTGGAGTGGGGACGCCCAAGGGACCATCCCCAAGGCCTCCATCGTGCGGAATTCCCGCCGTGCCAGATGCAGTTTATCTGGTGGCAGTCGTCGTGCTCGTGCATGGAGGGGTGGGCCGGTAGTCGGGATATAATGTACAACTCCGTGGCTGGGGGTTGCTGAATGAAACTGCGGAGTGAGAATGTCCGGGAACGCAGCCAAGATTCGTGCGTATCGGGAGTCCACGGACGCCAGTGGCCGTCCCACCGGTTGACCCAAGCGCAACGTGATCGGCTCCATTGTAGTGGCGTTGACCAAACGCTGACGCCCGACGTCCACCATGAGGGAATGCGTCCGGAGAAAATCGGCCCCGAGCAATGGTTGGGAGACGTCGGCAACGGTAAAGTTCCATGAAAAATGGCAGGAGCCGAGCACGATGGGAACCATGCGCAGTCCATATGTGCGGATGGGGCTGCCGTTCGCCGCGGTGAGGACGGGCCCCCGCTTACCGGAACGAATGTCGGCCAGCGAAGGGGGCAGGACGCTGAGCTCCGCTCCTGTATCCACGAGGAAGCGGGTCCCGGAGCGCCGATCCCAGGCGAAAAGGCGGTGAATTTGGCCGGCCACCGCAGGGACTATTGGCAGCCGGCCCAGGCGTTTCCCGGAAACGTGCATGGCTGGCGGCATTGTCGTGCTGCAGCACCCCAGCGCTGATGGAAATAGCACCAGCTCCTTGTGTTCGTGCTATTTTGAGCTTGCCTGCCCCTGCTGGTGGTGCCTGCAGCTTGCTGGCGCTGGACTGCAGGTGCAGTACCCCTCACTGCCACTGGGGGTAATCGAGCGGGCCGTCGGGCTGGAGCTGTCACTCCTTCCACAGCTCCCCCGCCCCACCGGAGGAAATCGGGAGCTGCTGGGCTGATGTCATCGGTGTGCCTGCCGACGGCCAGCGCGTTGACGTCACCGGCGTGCCTGCCGACGTCCAGCGCGTTGACGTCATCCGGGCGCGCCGACCTCAGCACGACCTCGTCTCTGCTGACGCCCAGCGCGCTGACGTCATCAGGGCGCGCCAACCACATGGCGTCGGCGCGCCTCCCGAGGGCCCGAAGGTCGGCAAACGAGGCGTCGGTGAGTTGCAATCGAATGTAGGCCGGCAGCAGATGCAGATAAGTATATTCAAACAACAGGCACGGCGTGTGCCCGTCTAATAACGCCACCATTTCCTTTAGGAGGGTAGATGGCCGCCGGTCGCCCAGGCCACCCATATGCAGGATCCTACCTGCCCGCTCCATCCTACTTAGTCCGTAAATTTGGAGCAGGAGCTGTTTCAGGCCGAGATATTTATCATTGTCCGGGGGGGCTGCGAGGAAGTCCGATACTTCTTCCACCGCATCCTGGTCGAGGGCTCCCACCAGGTAATAGAAGCGGGTGGCATCGACCGTGATGCCCCGCAGGTTGAACTGGGCCTCCGCCTGCTGGAACCAGATGAGCGGCCGTGTGGTCCAGAAGCTGGGCAGTTTCACGGAGACCGCGTCCAGAGACAGGGTCGGGCTGGCGTGTGAGGAGGTAGGGCTTTGTTCGGTCTCCATCATGATGCCAATGGAGCGTCGGGGGTCACCAATGTAGTGCGTGGGTCTCAAAATGAGGCAAGTAGTCCGCAGTTTGAGAAGCACTATACTTTATTTCCTCCCGGTTCAGGGGAAGACGAAACCAGGGAAAGATGGCACCCAAACCCTGCCTTTTATACCCTCCGGCTAAGGACCGCCTCCGGACTGCACCACTCCTGTGCCGAGGGGTTCGGCAGTATAATGGGACGACCCTTAGGAGCCGCCACACTATTGTCATTATTCATGTCTGAATATGATAACATACTTCCTCCCCTGGTCAACTAAGGCCAGTGAGTGAAGCATGGAATCGTTCCACGGCATGAAATCACAGATCTTTAAAATCTTCACGTAGTCACTCACGTGATTCCAAAGTAAAATAGTAAGATTAAACGAGAACTTACCAGTTTGAAGTTTGATCTTTATTTTATGAGGAGTTACGATGAGGGATTACATGCCCTCCGCTCCCGCCCTCTATCATAAAGGTCAACTGGTATCCTAGTTCTTCTTATCTTACTATGTTTATTTCATCTACTGTTGTCTGTGACTTCACACCGCTGCTTTGAAGAATGTCGTGCATGTGTGCTGGACGGGGTCTTCACGTAATCCCTCATCATAACTCCTCATAAAATAAAGATCAAACTTCAAACTGGTAAGTTCTCGTTTAATCTTACTATTTTATGACCACACTTAATGCACCACTGTTCAAATAGTGACAATTGTGGAACAGGTTCTGTTATTTGTCTGTATATGCATTAAGAAATTGTAAGTAGACATTGTACAATCTGCAATGTACTGCTGAAACTGCTATCATTTTTGAGAGGCAGATATATCATGTAAATCTGCCTTCGAATTGGATCACAATATAAACACACAATGAAGTGTATCTATGATAAATAAAGTGTTCAGAAAGAAGCCTAAATACTTTCACATTATCAAGGTATTCCAACACCCATGGGACACTTGCCCTATGCAAGCCTTTGCTAACGTCCACCATATAATACTTAAAATTGTCAGTGTTCTGGTTTAAAATTGTTTCAATCTTGTATAATCTGCTGAAAGTTCCCACTTGGGTGCCAATAAGGTTTGCTTCATTCCTTTCAGATGGTCTGATAAGTCAAAGGAAAATCTGAAACACATGCTTCTTCAACAGATGAGGCATTTTGACATGAATCAAATGCCGCAACCTCTTTAAAAATAAATTGAGAAGATATCTTGGATTATTTTCCAGGTGATCTGATTGATTGATGTAAAGCAAGTAAGTAGGTGTGTGGTAATAATTTGCCATGAAGGTAAATGTGACCGAGCCAAACCCAACCAGGCACAGGTCACCTCAAGAGTTCTGGTCCCATGAATTCTTTCATGCAGGGCAATAGAGCCCATCAACATTGCTTAACATGATTGATCTGGTATGTCATTTAAAACATCAGTGATCATTACCAAAATTAGTTAAATCTGAGAAAGAAGGAAAGCTGAACCTAAAGGTCTGCTTGTGATGGTTTTAGACAGATGCCATCCCTTGAGTATAGCCTAGAAACATAATACGTTTGATAACTATACAAATTTATAATAATTCCAGAGAAAGCAGAATAATAGAGCTGCTGAATACCAATTTTTATCCATGGGTCGAGATTTCAAAAGAGGATAATTATCAATGTGTAAAAGCATACTCTCTGCTGTAAGTGTACTTCACTGATTCTGTCGCCAAACAATTTATAATATTGCAGTTTTTGCAAGTGAATTAATGAAACCAATTAATAGGGGATTGTTGCGGTTCCGTTAGTCAGTGTTTCAAACCACTTGTTTTTAACTTGCCTTACAATATTCATTTGAATAATCATTTATGGGCTTATCATATTTATACATTCTTATATGTAATTTACAGAATTTGCAACATGGATAGATATAATTAGATATAATTTATTGCCACACAACCAGGGTCGGTGCAAATTTGGGTTGTCAGCAGCAGTACAATAATAAAGAACACACAACCACAATAAAACTGTAACACAAACATCCACCACAGCATTCATCACTGTGGTGGAAGGCACAAAATTTGGCCAATCCTCCTTCATTTCCCCCCCGTGGACAGGACCAGAGTCCAGAGTCAGTTCAGGATCGGCTCTTCCTCACCGGAGACCGCGACTTTAAGATGGTGTAGGCCGATCGGTCGAGATTTAAAGACTCCGCTGCAGCCAGAAGCACCGTAGACTGCAGGGCCGGTGGTCGAAGCTCCCCTTCAGGGGTGATGGTGAGTCCATGCTGGACCCGCGGTAGAAGTTGGCCGCAGGCCGGCAGTGATGGCTTCTTCTTCCTCCGGGTCCCCCACGAGGGATCCCGGGCTGTAGACGCCGCGCCAGCTGGAACTCTGCAGACCGCGGCTTCAGGCTGCCGGCAGCCCCGGGCCAGCGAAACGGAGCGCTCCCCTCCAGCGAGCCCCAGCGAGGGCTCACCCGCTCCACAACGAGAGTCCACGCTGCGCCCACCGCTGAAGCCCCCGGGCACGTCTTCGGGAGAGGCCGCGCCGATCCTTGATGTTAGGCCACGGGGGAGGCGACCTGGAAAAACTTGCCTCTCCATGGAGGAGGCGACCGAAGCGGTTTCGACCTTACCCCCCCCCCCCCCCCCCCCCCCCCCCCCCCCCCCCACACCCCCCCCCCACACAAAACACATGAAGGAACATTAAATACATACTTTAAAACATACTAAAAAATTAAAAAAAGGTTGAAAAAAATGGCGCGCTGCTGACAGGGCTGCTGCCAGAGCAGCGCCCCCTACAGATGTGTACTAAAGTGTACTTGAACCGATCTAGTGAAATATGATGAATCAATTCCAATAATTTGCCCGCTACTTTTATGCAGTAGTGCAACTTGTCTACTGGTATGATTTCAATTGTTACTGGATGCCTAAAGTTGTAATTGTAATATTCTTGGGGAGAAAACAGACAAGCCTATCTTAATACTCCTGGGGATAGAGGGGCAGTCGGGTGTGTATAAAATCCACAAAAATGTTCTACAACTGGTTTTAACAGGACTGATTGTGGAAGGAGTGATTATCTTTCTCAAGAGTTGTAGCCCATCAATTAAATACTTTAATTGATTTACATTTACTAGTTTCACTTTCAGTGTCCGTGGGCCAGATTTTCTGTGGCTTTAATCACCTGGATTTAGCAATTAAACATTATTTCCACACCTTTAGTGGAGCAACACTGGTTTTATAGCCCTTCAAGAATCTTCTTCCTTCTCTTGGTCCACCACAATGTTATGCCTGACTTTTGCAAAGTCAATTCAGCAGCCACCTTCCCTAGCCCTGATTCATGGATCTTTATATCAGCCCCCTTGGACCTCTCTCCTTCCCCTTCCAGTCTTCTCAGTGCCTCCACCAAACTTCTCTCCTTTCTGCCCAGGTATTCTCCCTGCCTTTGTGATCTTTCCTCCGATTCCTCTGAAGATCCTCCTCAGCAAACCATCCCTGATCTATCTTCACTGCCATTTGAGGAGCATTTCCTTGTCCCTCAACTTATAAATGACAATTTCAATGCTGTTGTCAAGCTCTCTTTTGTAATTCTAAACCCACACGTACATCTCTGCTATCCATATTCCAATTCACAGCAAATTATGCTGAGCCTGTGCATGTTAATCTAGCTTGGGTCAGCATCTACCACTGCCTAAAATTTTCATTTTCATGTTCAAATCCCTCTGTCGCCTCAGTCCTTCTTAATAATCTCCACTGATCCTATAATAACTAATGGATTCTTCCACTCTAGCCTCTTGTGCTTCCGGCAATTTTGCCACACCGTTAGCAAGTCATGCTATGAGGCCCCTTGACATTGAGCTTTGAATTTTTTTCCAATATCTCTCATCTCTCCTGATCTTCCTCCCCTTTAAGGTTCTCCTTAAAGTTTATCTCATTCATCAATCGTAATGACCCAATCTTTGGTTGATTTGTCTTCCTGTGACGTGAAAGAGAGAATTTTCCTAATTTATAAATTCTGTATTAGTGCACGTTTTGTTATCATCAAATAAGTTTAGCAGCTCAATTTCTGCTCGTGTTCCAACTTCTGTGGACTGATAAAAAATTAGAAATGCGCAGAGTAAGATGGGAGTGAGGAAAGTGATATAAACTCCAAGGTATAGCATTGCTACTGATCTGTAAAGGTGGAACAAGTGAACATGGCTTAGTTGACTAAGTTCCTTTTTGTACACTAGGGGAATGGAATTGAAATGTAATTTGCTGAGATCCAGGTGATTTGATTATTCTAAGTAAATAAGATTAGCATTTGCTTAATACTGTTAGAGTAGGGTGAGAATTGGCCATATGACTTTACACACTATCGTTGAAAAAGGGTCCCAACCAGAATCGTCACACATCCATGTCCTACAGAGATGCTGCCTGACCTGCTGAGTTACTCCAGTAATTTGTGCATTTTTTTGTAAACCAACATCTGCAGTTCCCGTTGTTTATACTATTTTAGGTCCTCTGCCCGATTATAGGTTTCCGTATTCCAAAAATCCAGATGTCATTACTATCACTCTTTGTATCACCACCAAGAAAATATTTTGCACGTACAAAATAACTCTTGCAATCTATTGTATTTACATAGATACATAGATAATAGATGCAAGAGTGGGCCATTCGGCCCTTCGAGCCAGCACCGCCATTCAATGTGATCATGGCTAATCATCTACAATCAGTACCCCGTTCCTACCTTCTCCTCATACACCTTGATTTCACTAGCCCAAAGAGTTCTATCTAAATGGAATGCTTCCAGTGAATCAGCCTCCACTGTTTCTGAGGCAAAGAATTCCACAAATTCACGAAGTCCACAGACCGAGCTGGGCGGAGCTCCAATAAGGTGACCTCAGCGAGAGATCCCAGGGCCCCGCGTTGTTAAAGTCAGCGCCGCTCGCGGCTGGAAGCTCCGCAGACCCCAACTCCACGGTGTTGAAGTCAGCAGTCCCAGCACTCCGGAGCTTCCAACGCGGTGACTTCAGTAAGTCATTGCCTGCTCCATGATGGTACTTCAGTGCTGCGCCGCTGCTGAAGCTGAAGCTCTGGCCGGTCTCCGGCAGGAAAGGCCGCGCCATTCCAGATGGTAGGCCGCGAGGAGGGGGCGAAGATGCGGCTCGGAGGAAAGACGCATCCTCGACCAGGTAGTGACTAAGAATACAGTTTCCCCCTCCCACTCCCGATCTCCAACATAAAAAGACTAAAAGACCTCCAAAACAAAACTTTTTGACAAAAAATGATGAAAGGCCGAACAGCTGCAGGCGGGGCAGCCACACTCAACGGCGCCACCCACATTATGTGTGTGTGGGTGAGCATTATGCGTGCGTGGGACTTTGTTAATATGCCTGAGGGGTGATCACTGTGCGTGTGTATGTGTGAGAGAGAGATGGAGATAGAGTGTGAGAGAGCCTGTATGTGTGAGTGTGTGTGAGTCTGTGTCTGTGTGTGTGGCGGTGTGCAGGTCCATGTGCCTGTGTGTTTCGGAATGTGGGAGTCCACGTGTGCGTATGCGTTTCTATGTGTGAGTGAGTCAGTGTGTGTGTGTGTCAGTATGTGTGTCAGTGTGTGTGTCAGTGTGTGTGTGAAATTTCTTTATTTTTCCTACGGCCCGCAAAAATGTTAAATACTTAAAGAAGCTTTTACTATCCTTTTTTATATTCTTGGCTGGCTTACCTTCGTACTTCACCTTTTCTCCCCGGGTTGCCTTTTTAGTTACCTTCTGTTGATCTTTAAAAGTTTCCCAACCCTCTGGCTTCCCGTTCATCATTGCTATGTTATACGTCTTCTCTTTTATTTTTATACCGTCCTTGACTTCCCTTGTCAACCACGGTCGCCTCTTACTCCCCTTAGAATCTTTCTTCCTCTTTGGAATGAAATGATCCTGCATCTTCTGGATTATTCCCAGAAATACCTGCCATTGCTGTCCACCATCATCCCTGCTAGGGTCCCTTTCCAGTCAACTTTGGCCAGCTCTTCCCTCATGACTCCATAGTTCCCTTTGTTCAACTGCAACACTGACACTTCCAATTTTTCCTTCTCCCTCTCAAATTGCAGATTATAACATCATATTATGGTCACTACCTCCTAATGGTTCGTTTACCTTGAGTTCCATTATCAAATCCGGTTCATTACACACCACTAAATCCAGAATTGCCTTTTCCCTGGTTGGCTCCAGTACAAACTGCTCTAAGAATCCACCTCGGAGGCACTCTACAAACTCCCTTTCTTGGGGTCCAGTACCAACCTGATTTTTCCAGTCTACCTGCATGTTGAAATCACCCATAACCACCATAGCATTACCTGTGTTACATGCTAATTTTAACTCCTGATGCAACTTGCACCCTCTCTCCAGGCTACTGTTTGGGGGCCTGTAAATAACTCCCATTGGGGTATTTTTACCCTTACAATTTCTCAGTTCCATGCACAATTACTCTAGATCTTCTGATTCTATGTCACCCCTTGCAAGGGACTGAATTTCATTCCTTATCAACAGAGTTATCCCACCCCCTCTGCCCACCTGTCTGTCTTTTCAATAGTATGTATGCCCCTGAATATTCAGTTCCCAGCTCGTGCTACACTAGCAATCCTGCTCCAGTTGAAGTATAACCCGTCCCTTTTGTGTAGGCCACCCCTACCCCAGAAGATATCCCAATGGTTTATAAATCTAAACCCCTGCTCCCTGTCCCAGCCCCTCAGCCACATACTCAGATCCCCTATCTCCTTGTTCCTGCCCTCACCAGCACGAGGTACTGGAAACAATCCAGATATAACCACCCTGTCAATCCTGCTTTTCAGCCTTCCTAACTCTCTAAACTCACGTTGCAGAACCGCCTTCCCGACTTCGTTCGTGCCCATATGCACACCCACGTTCGGCTGCTCACCTTCCCACTCAAGGATGTTCTGAAGTCGGTCCAAGACATCTTGAACCCTGGCACCAGGGAGGCAACAGGGAGACCATCCTCAAGTCTCCTGTCCGCACCTCAGACAATGGAGTCACCCACCACTATGGCTCTGTCTCCAAACTGAAGATTTTGTAAATGTTCTTAATAACATACTTCTTCCCTGTTGCTGGCACAAGGAATTGCAGATGCTGGAACCTTGATCAAAAATTAAATTGCTGGAGGAACTCAATGGGCCAGACAGCATCTGTGGAGTGAAATGAAATGGACAGACAACATTTTGGGTTGGATCCGTTCTTCAAATTGATTGGAGTAGGGGGGGGAGAAGGCTGGAAAAGAGAGTGGCGACGAGACAAAGCCTGACGGGTTGTAGGTGATTACAGGGGGGCCAGTATGGGTGTGAAAAATGACAAAGATTAGAGGTGAAAATGAGACAAAAGGATGTCAAATATGGAAAGAAGGGGAGATGTGAAAATCTAAAACTGGAGGAGGGGATATGGGTGAATAGGGACATATTGGGGAGGTGGGGGGAAGAGGGTATAAAAGTGAAATTTGGGACTTGGGAAAGGGTGATGTGTGTTCCAATGTGGCCTCCTATATATTGATGAGACCAAGTAAAGACTGTGCAGTTGTTTTACTGAGCACCAGCGTTCCGCCCACCAAGACCTGCTGGAGCTCCCGCTTGCTATCCATTTAAATTCTCTTTCCATTTCCCATAATGACCTTTTTGTCCTTGGTTTCCTCCTTTGCCTGAGTGAGGCCACACACAAACTGGAGGAAACGCACCTTATATTCCAGCTTACATTTAAATGATATGAACATTGAATTCTCCAATTTTAAGTAATAAAGTCCCCAAACCTCCCCTCTCTTTCCCCTGCCCCCACCCCTGCTAATTCCACGGCTTTTACTGAAGAGTCAGCTAGCTGCTCTGATCTGTGCCATCCAAGTTCTGCATTGAGGCTTGGAATAATCATAAGATTGCTCATCCATCCATCCATCCATCCATCCATCCATCCATCCATCCATCCATCCATCCATCCATAAAACTCTGTGTGTGTGTGTGTGATTATTTTTGCCTTTGATTCGTTACTCCGCTAAAACCAGATGCCCGCCCGCCCACTCCACCCTCCCCCCGTACTCGCGGTCTGAAGCGCCGAGGATGCGAGACCATGGAGCTGACGCTCACTCTGAGGCCGCCGGCTGCTGGATGGTCCTACCCCTCTCCTCCCTCCCTCTCCTCCCTCCCTTCTTAATATAATATCAATGGGGGTGGTTAGCGTGTGTGTGTGTGAGAGGTTGGTTAGTGTGTGTGTGACGCCTCAGGCCGCCCCCTCCCCTCGCAACCGCGCGTTGCGGGAACAGACCCAACGGATCTGCACTTGGTCTAGTTTAATTATAAATGGCTCCTAACGCTGAGCGAGGCAGCCACCAGGGCACTTCAAAGCCATTGACTTTTTAGACTTTATTGAGGAATAAGACAGTTGTCTCCTGCACTCATCTTCATTGGATAGAAAATACTGGAGCTATTGAGTAGATCAGCAATCAGGAATACCACTGACCTCCAATCATCTACAGAGGTTGCTTGATCTGCAAAATCGATGAAACTTATTTAGAGCAGAAATGAAACGTTCCTTGGCATTTCTCTGTCGCATTAACCTCAACTGAAAGCTGGAACGAGTCCGGTGCATGGATGAGTGTATTAATACTGTCTATTTCTCAATATGGTGCATTTAGCCCATATTTGTAAAGGGATATTGGA
The DNA here is from genome assembly GCF_028641065.1 of Leucoraja erinaceus. Taxonomy (NCBI): domain Eukaryota; kingdom Metazoa; phylum Chordata; class Chondrichthyes; order Rajiformes; family Rajidae; genus Leucoraja; species Leucoraja erinaceus. Next base: position 103,951,840 of record NC_073377.1, on the reverse strand, counting down.
TGAAAGTCCACCAGAAAAAAATACCCCCAAAATGATAAAATTACCATACATCTCCAAAGGAGGGAGCCAAAGGTCCTTGAAAAACTGTACAATGCCGAGAACTATATTCTGCATTCTATATCTCTCCCGTCACTCTACCTATTGTACTTGTGTTCAGCTTGATTGTATTTATGTAATGTATGCAATTGGATAGCATGTAAAACAAAGCTTTTCACTATACCTCAGTATACATGACATTACTAAACCTAAACCTAAATGTAAACTATACAAGTGGATCTATACCACTATACACAGTGGTTCGATAGGGATAATGTTCTTCAGATATGGTTGTCAAAAGTGGATCAAGGTGATGGTTTGTGGGAAGCAACTTCTTAACCCTGGAGGGAATGATTCTTCGACTCCTGTATCTCCTTCCCAATGGTAGCAGTGAGAAGAAAGTACAGATAGGATGGTGTGGGTCTCTGATGATATTAACTGCCTTTTGAGGCAGCACTTTCTGTACATCCCTTCAACGGTGGGGAAGTTGGTACCCATGATAACCGAAGCAATGTCCACCACTTTCTGCAGACTCCTTCATTTTTAACCGTTCAAATTTAAAGATGGTGTTGGAACTATGTCTCTCTGCACAGTCATGGGTGCAGAGAGAGTAGAGCAAGAGATTGACCATATAGCCAAATGTTCCCCTGTGCTGATGGCCACTGAGGAGGATTAGTGTTGCCATTCTGAACTGATTGAACAGCTGAATAATGCATGGTTTGGTTCTTAGTAGAATTTACAGCAACTGAATTGAGATTGATTATTTTTGCTGCAGTAATCTGGTAGCAACAAATGAACTACATCCTTTATACTGCATATCGTGCCCTTCAGAATGTTCACTCTAACAACTTTTAGACCTGGTAAGTCACAAAATGCTGGAGTAACTCAGCGGGTCGGGCAGCATTTATGGAAAACATGAATAGGTGAGATTTCAGGTCGGGATCCATTTTCACACACACCAGACATGGTAAATTTACAACGATAAAAAGTTTTGATTACCTGGTGCCTTTTGTATATTTTCTGAACATTTCATAGTATGCCTTGAAGTAGTGTAGTCTGCTGTGGTATGACCAGAAGAGCAGTGACTTGTGCACACCAAGTTCCCACAAAGAGCAATGTGATAATGACCAGACCTGAGGTTTAGGAATGTTGATTGTAAGATGAATAATGGAGGAACCTTGCAGATAATTCCCCAGCTCTCCATCAGAATAGTGTCAATGGATCTCTTATGCACACAAGAAAGAACAGACAAAGCCTCAGACTAACATTTTAACATTTCCAATAGAGAAGCTCTCCTTCACTTTAATACTGGAATGACAGCCTCCAGTATAGTCAAGTCTCCAGAGCATGACTTGAATGCAGAACCTCTGACCTTAAGGTGAGAACACCACCAACTCTGTTGATGCCAATTAATCTTTATCAGGCATGACTTCCCAGGTGCAATTGGAATACAGCACATCAAGGAAAACTCAGAATAGTCATGCGGCTTCTAACTGTAAAAGGTGAAAACACTCTGTTTTAGTGTTGCAATATATTAAACATGCTTTATTAGAAACAAGGAACAGCAGATGCTGGTTTAAAAAAAAAAGAGATGAAGTGCTGGAGTAATTCAGCCTGTCACCAGTCTGAAGAAGGGTTTCGGCCCGAAACGTTACCTATTTCCTTCCCTCCATAGATGCTGTTGCACCCGCTGAGTTTCTCCAGCATTTTTGTATACCAGCTGAGACCCGCTGCGTTACTCACATTTTGTGTCTGTCTTTATTACAAAGCTGTGGGGTAATATTTATTTAAAAAAAAACAATTTAATGATGAGTATCCTGAGCTGCTTTGAAATTCTCGCTAGACTTTGAAATTCTCAACCAGCTCTGCAATGGGCTAACTGCTCGTCTTGGATAATGTAGTAATTGAGGAGAAATGTGACAGTCACGTGGTTTAGCCTGGTTGAATCTGTCTGTCATCTGTAAGCAACATGTACCATAATGTATTATGTGCATTCCACCACTGCTGGAGTGAGGCCACACCCAAACTGGAGGCATAGCACCTCATGTTTCACTTGGGTAGTTTACAACTCAATGTATGAGCATTGAATTTTCAAATTTTAGTTAACTAACCAAATCAACCCTTCCTACATCACCTTCCATCTAAATCCCTTCACCTGGCTTCACATTTTGCACTGCCTCTCCCCTTATCTCCTTATCTCACAGCCTTCTTCCCATCTTGGCCCTTTGCTCACCCAACTGGTAATCAAACCCCCCCCCACACCTGTATTCACCGTTCACTTGCCAGGCTTTATGCCACCCCCACTCTCTTCCAGCTTTCTCATCCTTGCTACAATCAGCCAGCAGAAGAGTCCCAATCCAAAACGTTGCCTATCCACGTCCTCCGGAGATGCTGCCTGTCCCACTGTGTTGCTCTTGCACTTTGTGTCTTTTACTGTGAATCAGTAATTTGCACTTTCTTGCATCTACCATGTATTAAAATAAGTTTAGTTTTGTTTAGAGGTACAGCATGAAAACAGGCTCTTCGGCCCACTCAGTCTGCGCTGATCACCATTGTGCCACCATGCCGCACCATTCATTTATGGTTTGGACCCAAGGAAAAGGCTTCACCTGCTACAAACATGTATGAGGCAGATATAGGCGCAATGATCATGCTTTTTTGTATCAACAGCAGAACAATGCAGAGACTGATCTTCCAATATGTGTTTGCCATTGGACCCCACATGGAGTGTACTACAAGTTTAGACTCCACTCTTTCTAATCTCCAATGTCATTTTGCTCTTGCACTGTATCTATAACCCATGCTACTGAGGAATTTTTGTACTAATTATTCCTCATCTAGTTGTGAAACTGGCAAGCTGAAATATCATCACATTATAACATTTATGAATAGGCTATGCTTTTGTTGTAAATATGCATTAATGAGCAATAAATCAGATAATTGACTGAAATGATCAGGCAGTATATCAGTCCATGATGCTAGGAAGTAACTAACCCATGCGTCTAATTTGCTTCCTGATGGCGTTCAGTGGCTTGTCAGTAAACCTTTGCTCCCTGACATTTGTCCTCTGCATAACCTTTTAAAGAGGATTACTTTCCACAGATTTATTGTTTGAAATATTAAGGCAGCAAAACTGAATGATGCATTCCTAAAATGCTATAATTTGGTACACATTAAAAAAATTGTTTTCTTATTTTTTCTGCTGTAGAAATGCAGTTGTGCTGTTGGCACATCAGTTAAATACTGAAGTAGTTTATTTCAAATATTGATAGCTTAGACAGTAATTTTAATTAATCCCCAGTTGATGGATGATTGGTCATATAGCTGCCAAGTTAGAGTGTCTTTCTCAGCTTTCACTTCTTTTACAAGTGGTGAAAGAGAAGTTTAGAGTAGTATGTATTTCACAAAAGGGGAAAAACATTAGGCTAGGTGTTACAGGAATGTGATTCAAATATCATTACCTCTGTAAATGATAACATGATGAAAGGCCCACTGAATAAGTAAACATACACTATAAATCCTGGATCGGACAACAAGTTACTTACAGACAAAGGAAGTATAGTTACTTCTTCTCAAAGCCAAGGCTGTATGGAACACAAAAAAGATGAAATCTACAGTAATAAACCATCCAACAGACCAGCTGTAAAGGAAATTCTCTCCGTTAGGGCCTTGAAGCATCTCCTCCATTCTCCTGTCCCAAAGGTTAAAACAAGCCCATGAGAATTTTTAAGGTGCTTTACTGACTGACTCTCATCGTTAACATTAAAACAGAACTTCTTTTTAGTTATTTATAGTTAACCATCGACAAACTATACAAAATATTCTCTAGGTATTCAGATTCAGTGCTCTTTCCAACTGCATTGCTTACAAGTCCGAGGTAGAGTGAATATCAGACTAATGGAGAAGAAAGTGTTTGAGGTGAAAATATGCACACAATTCACCAGGCTTCATCATTAATTTTCTTTCACTCTGATTGATTTGCTTTCCAGTAAACCTCAATAAAAAACAATGAGATCTTCAATATTCCCTCATAGCTGGACAAATGATTGGTGTAAAATGGATTTAAAAAATGGTTAACTCTTGTTTAGGAAGATCTCAGAATTAGTACCAGCATTCAATTAAAAGGGAACAAAATGAATTTTGGCGACATTTATATGAAAGCAATGGCATTGCCAGGCCAGTGATGTCTGCCTAATGTTTCAGTGATGATAGATTCCTATCTTCCCATTTGAACTGTTTTAAGCTATGAAACACACACATTATTTTGACACTGGCAATGGAGACAGTTTTGCTCTGTACAAGCTTAATTCAAATATACAATGGTTTCTGCAAAAAGATTAATCACCACCCAGAATGGGATTAAAAAAAAAAAGAAATCTTATGTTGTGGTATTGATTTGGTAAGTACTGGACAAGGTCTACATACACTTGGTTCAGTCATTGCTTTCTAACACAGAAGGTTATGATCTCATGTTTCACTTTATGACTTGATCCATAATCTATGCTGATGTTTCGATACTGTGCTGAGGAAGAGTTTTAATGATGGATTGTATCACATTTCACTTGAGCTGTGAAACCAAATTTGATTGTTCAGTTGATATCAAATGATCCCATCATACTGAATTCTCCTGCCTTCAACTCAATCATACACTTATAGTGCCCTGCAGCACAGAAACAGGCCTTTCAGCCCAACTTGTCCAAGCCCAACACGATACCCGTCTATGCTTGTTCCATTGGCTCTGCATATTGACCCATATGCCTCTGAACCTTTTCTATCCATGTACCTATCCAAAATCCTTTTAAATGTTGTTATTGTATTGTATGCTATTGTATTGTATATTGTATGCCTCAACCACTTCATTTGGCAGCTTGTTCCATAGATGTACCACCATCTGTGTGAAAATATTCACCACAGATCTCTACTAAATGTTTCTCCTTTCAATTTTGGCCAACTTTGGCCCTCTACTTCTTGATTCCCCATCACTGGAAAAAGAACTGTGTACATTTATCTTATCTATGTCCCTCATAATTCGATACACCGCTGTAACATCACCCCTCAATCTCTTATGCTCGAGGGAATAAAGTCTCAGCCTACCCAATCTCTCCCAATGAATTAGTCCATTGAGATCTGCCAACACTCTCCTCAATCTTTCCAAACTCGTTTGAACTTAATGACAACTTTCCTATAGCAAAACTTAAGACTATGGTCCAAAAGCAATCTCACAAACATCTTGTACAACATCAATATAATGTCCCAAATTCTGTACTTAATACCCTTTCTGATGAAGGTCAGTGTGCTAAAAGTCAAACCTGTGAAACCACTTTCAGGGAAATATGTACTTGTACACTTAGGTTCCTCTGTTGTACAACACTCTCCAGGTCCTACCCTATTCACTGTGAAAATCCTACCCAGGCTTAACTTACCTTGCACTTATCTTAATTAAACATTGTTTGTCATTCCTTGGCCCACGTACTCAGTGTTGATATCCTTTTTCACCATCTACGATACCATTTATTTTGGTGTCATCTGCAAACTTAAGCCCCTGTCCCACTTACGTGTCCTTGGCACGCTCATTACGCGACCTTGCGGTCGCATTGAGGCGCGACGGTCCCGCGAAAGTCGCACACGTTTTAAGGCGCCCGCACAGCCGTCTGGAGCGCGTGACGTCATTTAAAGATAGACACAAAATGCTGGAGTAACTCAACAAGACCGGCAACATCTCTGGAGAGAAGGAATGGGTGATGTTTCGGGTCGAGACTGTTCTTCAGCCTGAAAAATTTCGGAGGCCCGCGCGATGTCGCGCACAACTACATACCCCTCCGCGCTTCTCAGTGGGACCGGCCCCGCGCAGCCACACGATGCCCGTGCGCCTCAACGCGATGATGAGGTCGCGTAATTTGCGTGCCAAGGACACGTAAGCGGGACAGGCCCTTTACTAACCAGGTTTTGTGCTTTCACATTTAAATCACTGATATAGATGACAAAACAACAATGGCTTAGCACCAACCCATGAGGCACACCACTAATCCTTGACCTTTAGTAAAAAGGAACAACCTTCTACCATCACCCTCTGCTTCCTACCATCAATTATACACACAATTAGTTACCCCTCACTAGATACCATGTGATCCAACATTCCAGGATAAGCTACCATGTGGAACCTTATCAAAGGCTTTGCCAGTTATCTTTCAGCTGGCACTAGCAAAAATAGACTATTTGTATTTTGATTCATAATTTAAATCTTTGCCACTAGAGTGACAAGGAAGTATATCATCTGAATGTAGTATTAAACTGAGCTTCATCTTTCCATTAGTTCCTCTTCAATTAGGTATCAAACATCCATTCATGGCTTTCGAGGAAGAATACAGAGCATTCTGGGTGTCATCATTCTCTCAATAAACATCATCTCATTGGCTTCTGTGTTTGCATCAACCTGCAATTCTGAATATTATCCATGTGAAGTGCTTTTAGATATTTATTAGCTGTATGATGATGCTTAATATAACTGGACGGTAGTCTATCCACTTTGTTCAGAATTCCGCAAGGACATTGAGATTATATTGCAAATACTTAAGCAGAATCCCATATTGCTGCTTCATGTAATTTCACCCATGATTCAGAGGACCTGTTCTGGGTATGCACCCAGCACTGTTTTGCTTTGCCTAAATGTAAAATGGTTGTGGGAATTTAGATAGAGATCCTGGCCACAGGATCAATGCACATATTTATAGTTGTTTCCTCATCTAACAAAGTGCTAAATTAAAATGCTGAACAATGTTTTATGATATTGTAAGATAAGACCATGTCTGCAGGTCATTAATGTCTCATATGTTTTCTGTCCTCCACCAGTAACAACTTCACCACTGTCTTCTTGTGTATCACTGTACTTTTTTGTTCCATGACTTCATCTGGTTTTTAGCAAAATAATTTGCTCTTGAGAACATGTCAACTCATTTCATATTCAAGAAAATGCTTGAATCTGCATATAAGCTTCTTATAAACTTACCAACATATTCAGTACATCTAAATACACAGGCAGTCTGAAGAAGGGTCCTGATCCGAAATGTTGTCTATCCATTTCCTCCACAGATGCTGCCTGACCTGCTGAGTTACTCTGGCACTTTGTGTTTTACTCAAGATCCAAGCATCTGCAGTTCCTTGGGTATCCAATATACATATTCACTGCCTACCATGACCACCGTTGAAGGGAAAGGAGCCGACATAATCAAGAACCCCTTGCATCCCAGTCATTCTTTCTTCTCCCCTCTCCCATTGGGCAGAAGACACAAAAGCCCTAAAGAATCAACCAAAGGATTGTACCTAATTAAAAAATAGTTTCTACCCGCAGTTATCAGATTTTTGAATGGACTCTCATGTGCTCAGGATAAATTCCCGATCTGCTAATTTATCTTGTCATGGCCTTTGAATATTATTATTTGCTCATTCACTGTAGCTGTGGCACTATATTCTGAACCCGGTTTTGTTTCTCTTTTGCACTATCTGTGCAAAATACATTCCTACTCATGTATGGTATGATTTGCCTGGATAGCACGCAAAACAAACTCTTCATTGTACAGGTGCACAACCTTTTATCCGAAGTCCCAAATAACGAAAACCTCCGAATAGCGACATTTTTTCAGTCCTTGAAGAAAGGTCCTTGAAAACGTGCACCGAGGGCGGCCCGCAGAGGTGACAGCGGAACCTCCGGTCGGTCCTCGAAGAAAGGGGAACTAAATCCCCATTCATAAAAGAGAAGGTGAGGGTATATTGCGCGGGAGGGTTAATAATTGACAATCTGCTGCTGCCTGCCCGCTCAGTTAAAAAGTTCCCACGGTAGACTCACGATACACAGTGCATCGTGAGTCTTGCATGAGAACTTTTTAACTCAGCGGGCAGGCAGCAGCAAATTGTCGCTCCCTTCAGTTTCACCCCACCTACACCCCTCTGCTTCCCGGCCATGTGTGTGACCCCTTCCCTCCCCTCTCCAGCTCCCCGCCCATTGCACCGGCGCGGGGGTTTTGCACTGTCTTCATGTCGGAGCTAGTGCCAATCACCGGAGACGTCAGGACCAACGGGACATCGGCCCCCAGGCCCACTGCAAGCACGGAGATCCCAGAGACCCACAGCCAGCAGCAGCCCAGCCCCGCTCCAACTACAGAGGAACACGCTCCCCGTAGGGACAGAAGCTGATGGTGTGCAAGGTGCGTCTTGGTCTTGAGGTTGCGGATGAGGGGGCGCAGCTCGGGCTGTGATGTCTCCGGCCACCCCCTGTACAGGAGCTGAGACTGGGAACTGTGGGGTTGTTTGCAGTTGCAGAGGGAGGGGGCAAGGGCGGTACAGTTCCCAGTCTCAGCTCCATTCCAGGGGGGTGACCGGAGACGTCAGGACCAACGGGACACCGACTGCAAGCACGGAGATCCCAGAGAGTCACAGCCAGCAGCAACTCTAGCCCAGCCCCGCTCCAACTCCAGAGGAACCCGGGTTGCGGATGAGGGGGCGCAGCTCGGGCTGTGGGCGAACTGCCACTTGTCGCTGTAGCGGCCCATCGGGGAGCGGGTTCTTGTTGGTCCTGACGTCTCCGGCCGTCCCCCTGGACAGGAGCTGAGAGACGTCAGGACCAACAGAAGCCGCTCCCCGATGGGCCGCTACAGCGACAAGTGGCAGTTCGCCCACAGCCCGAGCTGCGCCCCCTCATCGGGACACCGACCCCCAGGCCCACTGCAAGCACGGAGATCCCAGAGACTCACAGCCAGCAGCAACTCTAGCCCAGCCCCGCTCCAACTCCAGAGGAACCCGGGTTGCGGGTGAGGGGGCGCAGCTCGGGCTGTGGGCGAACTGCCACTTGTCGCCGTAGCGGCCCATCGGGGAGCGGATTCCTCTGGAGTTGGAGGGGGAGAGGGGTACTGTGCTGTTTGATCGCCCCCTGCTATCCCAGGGACAGGGAGACACAGCGGCTTTTGAGAATGGTGGGCAATCACTTCCAAAGTTCTGCCCACACAGTCAGTACACCTCTCCTACACTTGTCTCCCGCACTAAGATTATCTCACTAAAATGATCCCAGCCTAACCCTCCCTATTCTCTCCTATTCTGCAAGAAAAAACTACATTGAAGACTCAAACTCGCGATCGAGTAACTGCCGGGATCGAGGCGCAAACTCGCGACCTTGCGGATATGAGCCGAGCACTCTACCACTGAGCCAGCCGTTAAAATCTACGCTAAAAATCTTCCATTCCGAAAGCCGAAAAATTCTGAATTACGAAAAGTGTCTGGTCCCAAGGCTTTCGGATAAAAGGTTGTGCACCTGTACCTCAATACACATGACAATAATAAACCAACACCAATACCAATAGGGCCTATCTCCTTCGCTCCATAGATGCTGCTGCACCCGCTGAGTTTCTCCAGCATTTTTGTGTAGCTTCGATTTTCCAGCATCTGTAGTTCCTTCTTGAACACCAATACCAATAAATGATTCAGAGCAACAATACATGGGAAATTAGGAAACTACTTCATCTCTGCTACATCATTCTATAATTTTAATCCGTGAATGTTAATGCAAGTCAAACTAAAATTGTACCATCTTACATTCCTCTCCCTCTGACACTCGGGGAAAGAATAGTTCTGGTTACTATTGTTAGTGACATGGTAAGTTGGGTAAATTTGGCAACATTCCCTATTGCTAGAAAATTAAAAAAGGTAGAGAAGTAAAAATACAAGCGTACAACCCACAATCTCGTGATCATTAATCTCTGCCAACCAGGCCAGTTGACAAAATAGTGACTCAAAGAATATACCTCAGGTGCGCACTTTTCCTACACAGAGTGACAACTGCTGTTCTTCCTCCACTATTGTTTCTAGGTAGAAAGATATCCTGAAAATGTATTGAGTATGACGCATTAATTTTCCTTGCTTCTTCTCAGTTTGTCAGAAAAAAAATATTGTAAAGATGATGCAATACTTTGGACAATCTGAATTGACTTTTACAAGTACACTTTATAGAGTAATGTCCTCACACTAAAACAATAAAGCTTTGTCCTCCATAAAGTGATGGATTGTAGAATCATCAAACTAAGAGCTTACATATGCACTTTTTTTGTAATTTAACCACCTTTTATTCTAAACTAATTAAATCAAACATTACACATATAATCAAGTAATTAGCAAATATGTAGAAACATCTTTGCACTTAACCCTGTGATGGATGATAGAGAAAAGGTTTACTCACGTACATAAACAGATTTAAAGAACTTTAACTTTACGTTGATTTGGTTTGCAGATGCAAAGCAGATATGCTCCAGTCCTTGCCCAACCTGCACAAAAATTAAATGAGGTTATCATATTTTTGGAGAATTGTCCTGAACTCAGATATATTTAAATCAACATTTTTTTAAATGTTGCTAAATCTTTTATATTAAAAGACGTATAACAATTACACCACTATTTATAAAAAGACCTGTAATATTTTGGAGATTAATTTACATGTCAAATGTTGTAACAAATTTGTGTTATACCACATAAGTTACGGCCAATAATTTAGTGAATACATCTTAACGAAAAGATAAAATGCTGTTTGGTTTGGCTCTTTCTGCAGTATTTACTCTTTGACTAACCAAACATATTGTGTGAGCATGGTAGTGGTTATTGTTACCAGATTGATAATCTAGAGACCTGAAATCTGGCACCATGCATTCAAATTTAAAATCACCTCATAAAATCAATCAGAAATAGGAAAAAGGTCTCGAATGGTAACCATGAAGTTACTGTATTATAATTGAGTAGTCTTTGTTTCACCAACATTATAGAGTCATAGACTCATAGTGAAATATAGCCTGTGGCCACACTGTTTAATGCTGACTACAAAAACACACATTTGCACTGATCCCCACAAATTCCATTATATTCTCCCTGCATTCATATAACACTCATCTACACATAAGGGGCAACTTACAGTTTCCAATTAACATACCAATTCCATGTGTTTGGGGTGCAGGAGGAAACCAGAACATAAAGAGGAAATCAATCTAGTCACAGGGAGAATGAGCAAACTCTATAAGACAGCTCCTGAGGTCCAGATTGTACTGACACTGTGGCTGTTGCTTGCATGATGGCAACTCCACCAGCAGTGTCACTGTGCCACCGAATGAGAAAGATGTTTATTAACTTTACCAAGACTTGCCTAAACATGATGTCAGATGCACGAGAATGTGGTTACTTTTGAAGTGGCCCGAGATCCTCTCAGTTATATAAAACAACTATGAATTACATGGCATGGGCAAAGGCGCAATCAGTCCATATTACTCAGAAAGATCCACATAAATAATTGGGAGAATTGTCCTACAGACAGATTTAGAAACATGTGGCAGACCTGGCCTTCACCTGGAAATGTGCCTCATGGTTCATCCATGGTTACCGGTTAGAGAACATTCGGATTGTCTTCTTCGGCACGCAGTCTTCTACGCACTTGCTGATGAAATCAGTCATGGCAGTGGTGTATTCATTCAGGTTGGCTGCAGAATGCCTGAAGATGGACCAATCCACTGACTCAAAGCAGTCACGTAAACCAACAGCAAAAGAAAACCTCACCTTCAGCAATTTATTTTTCAGAAACATATATCTTTGACAGTGCTAGGATGATTGGCACCACATAGTAGAAACAAAATCCACTTTATATATGGAGAACAGCCCCCCATCATATTTTATGGATCCAGCCATGAGATAAATGGAGATAATTTTAGAACATCTGAAAATGGTATATTTATGGAACATCAGAAGCAGCAGTATTGATTTCCATCACCATCTGTAATTCCATGGTCTGGTCGATTCTGTTAGGTCATTGCCATCAGGTTAAGAAACAATGTGGACTGCCTTGGCACAATGTGGACTGCCAACCTGGTGAAACTAGAATGCAAGGAAACTAGTATTGTGATAAAGAGAAGAAGTAGGATGCTCTAGTGAAAGAGAAGATTTCCGACAGATGTTTAATCAACGTAGAACATGTCCTTTCTTGTTTATTAAATGGAACTAGAAAGTATTTCACTTCAGGTTTTGATACATCCAAGCATGAATGCTAGTGGATGATTTTTTTCGTTCATTATAATGAATCTTTACTTATTATGGGATATGTAAGTGGAAAGCTACCTCCATGTCGCTGTAAATTTCAAATGCTCTGTAATCTTTTTGTCTCTCCTTAAAAGGTTGATGTCTTCAACAGTCATGAGATACACTTAGTGTTGTCAATAAATAAACAGGAGGTGTGATCTCAGAAAAGAAGGAGTTGACAAATGGCCAGCTCGACATAGATTACAAAACCTACACCAAACCCAAACCAATTAGGAGCAGATGAGGGCATTCAATCCAATTTGAGATACCAGCTACCAAGACAGACGTGTACAGCAATTCATTCTTCCCCCGCACAATTAAAGCAGCAATTCATTCTTCCCCCGCAAAATTAAAGCATAGAATAGTCTTCACCCTACCATAGTGACCCAACCAGATGCAACTAAATTTAAGGTAGCTCTTTCTTCCCAAGAACCTTTTCTGGCTTAAGTCCTCCCTCCACCACCTCCAGTTTAAATTCCATTTGGAATATTTTGGAGGGCCAGGAAACCAAGAACCAAGAAGACTAAATTACATGAGTGTTTGATGCATTCATGTGTACATATTTTATTCTGTGAAGATATTGGTGCTACCTAATCTCTTGGAAAAGGCAAACACCCTTTCCAAATACACTGTAAAACTTCAAGAAAATAAATTAATGAAACCTTCAAAACATTTGGAATACCATCATTATTCCTTGCAAGATTATAGGTAGCTTTAGCCTGTACCTGGCATTCATTAATATTGAACTACTAAAACTCAACAACCCATCTGCAATTGGAAACATTTGAATGGCAAATCATATTAGATAGGAGAAAAGAATCACAATGGTGTGTTGTTACATTGCACTGGTATATGATGCTCATTCCCACATGATTATGGATGAGGCTTTTCTCCTGGTAATATGTCATACAGCCACGTATTTATTGATAATACTTTGCCCTGCCGTTACATAGTGAAGGCAGTTGGGGCTTCGGAGTTCAAAGCTCACCAAAATGATTGCTATGTGTTTTAAATTAAAAATATTGATATCATTAAAATATTTAAGGGAATGAAATATATACTGTGGATGGCTCGATTATAATCTGATATAGTCTTGGAGGAAACCTGAAAACATCAAGGCAGGAGCTGGACGAGCATCTGGAAAGAATGTATGCGGATGACAAGAGACACCAGAAGACAGCTATTCCATCGGACATTCCACCAATTAAACAACCAGAGCACCAGATGGACATTAGTCCTCCAAAGTGGAGGGAGGTGGAACAAACAATAAAGCGGGCAAGAGCATCTTCAGCCCCAGGGCCAAATGGGGTTCTGTATCGACTCTGCAAGGGTGCTCCTGATGTTCTTCGCTTCCTGTGGAGGCTAAAGAGAGTGGCTTGGGAGAAGAGAGTCATACCCAAAGCATGGCATAGGGCAGGAAGAATCCTGATTCCAAAAGAGAAGGAATCCACAGATATAAGCCAATTCCACCCAATCAGTCTCCTCAATATAGAGGGTAAGATCTTCTTCAGCATCATAGCTTAGAGGATGACCAGCTATTTAGAGAGAAACAACCTTGTGGGTACAACTGTCCAAAAAGCAGGCATCCCAGGGTTCTCTGGATATCTCGAACATACAGTGCATTCTGAAAGTATTCAGACCCCTTCACTTTTTCCACATTTTGTTACGTTACAGCCTTATTCTAAAATGGATTAAAGTCATTTTTTTAAATCAGCAATCTACACACAATAGCCCACAATAAAATAAGTGAAAACAGGTGTTTAGAAATTTTTGCAAAATAATTAAAAATAAATAACTGAAATATCACATTTACATAAGTATTCAGACCCTTTACTCAGTACTTTATTGAGGCACCTTTGGCAGTGATTACAACCTCAAGTCTTCTTGGGTATCACACTACAAGCTTGGCACACCTGTATTTGGGTAATTTATCCCATTCTTCTCTGTAGATCCTCTCAAGCTCTGTCAGGTTGGATGGGGAGTGTTGATGCACAGCTATTTTCAGGTCCCTCCAGAGATGTTCGATCGGGATCAAGTCAGGGCTCTAGCCGGGCCACTTACGGACATTCACAAACTTGTCACAAAGCCACTCTTGCGTTGTCTTGGACGTGAGCTTTAGGTCGTTGTCCTGTTGGAAGGTGAACGTCTGTCCCAGTCCGAGGTCCTAAACGCTCTGGAGCAGGTTTTCATCAAGGATCTCTCTATACTTTGCTCCGTTCATCTTTACCTCGATCCTGACTGGTCTCCCAGTTCCTACCGCTGAAAAACATCCCTACAGCATGATGCTGCCACCACTTTGCTTCACCGCAGATATGGTATTGGCCAGGTGATGAGCGGTGCCTGTTTTCCTTCAGACATGACACTTGGCATTCAGGCCAAAGAGTTCAATCTTGGTTTCATCAGGCCAGGGAATTTTGTTTAGGTGCCTTTTGGCAAACTCCAAGCGGGCTGTCATGTGCCTTTAACTGAGGAGTGGCTTCTGTCTGGTCACTCTACAATAAAGGCCTGATTGGTGGAGTGCTGCAGATATAGTTGTCCTTCTGGAAGTTTCTCCCATCTCCACAGAGGAACTCTGGAGCTCTGTCAGAGTGACTATCGGGTTCTTGGTCACCTCCCTGAATATGTTAGTAAGTCTCTATCCTAAGGCCCTTCTCCCCCGATTGCTCAGTTTGGCCAGGCTCTATGAAGAGTCCTGGTGGTTTCAAAGTTTTATTTAAGAATGACGGAGGCCACTGTGCTCTTCGGGACCTGCAATGCTCCAAAAAATGTTTTATTCCCTTCCCCAGATCTGTGTCTCAACACAATCCTGTCTCGGAGGTCTACAGACAATTCCTTCGTCTTCATGGCTTGTTTTTTGCTCTGACATGCACTGTCAACTGTGGGACCTTATATAGACAGGTGTGTGCCTTTCCAAATCATGTACAATCAATTTAATTTACCACTTGTAGACTCCTATCAAGTTGTAGAACCATCTCAAGGATAATCAATGGAAACACGATGCACCAAAGCTCAATTTTGAGAGTCACAGCAAAGGGTCAGAATACTTATGTAAATGTGATATTTCAGTTATTTATTTTTAATTATTTTGCAATAATTACTAAACACCTGTTTTCGCTTTTATATTATGAGGTATTGTGCGTAGATTGACGATTAAAAAAAATGACTGTAACCAATTTTAGAATAAGGCTGTAATGTAACAAAATGTGGAAAAAGTGAAGGGGTCTGAATACTTTCTCAATGCACTGTACCAGCATGATTTGGCACCAAATCCCGACTGCAAGAAAAGAGAAGAGAGATCTGCATGTCATTTTCCTTGACCTTGCCAATGCGTTCGGAACTGTCCCTCACAGTTTCCTCTGGGCATCCTTTGACTTCTTCAGGATACCAGACTATCGCAAGCCTTGTCAAGGCTTATTTTCAAGAGCTGCAGCTCTGTTTCACCACTCCTGACTTCACGACCACATGGCACTGCATGGAGATTGGCATTATGGCGGGGTGTACCATCTCCCCATTGATTTTTACAATGGCTATGGAAGTCATCATAAGGGCCTCCAAGTGGGTAGTGGGTTGCGAGCGGCTGAAGTCTGGATTCCATCTACCACCTAGCAGGGCCTACATGGATGACATGACAAAAATTCCATGAAGAACCAGGTTTGGACAGCTGGAGGCAGCCCGGGATTGGCAGATGCTGGTGGATGTGGACCAACGGCTTACAGTTCCATCTGAGATAGCCATCACCAACTTGAGGCCTGATCTTGTGTTCTGGTCAAACTCTCAGCGCATGGTGTATCTTGTGGAGCTCACAGTCCGTTGGGAGGATGCTGTGCAGGAAGCCTTTGAAAGAAACAAACTGTGATATACAGAGCTTGCAGCGGAGGCAGAACAGCGGGGCTGGAGAGCTAAGATCTGCCCGGTAGAAGTTGGATGTTGAGGATTCGTGGCAACATACACCGTAAGACTGTTGAAGGACCTGGGGATCAGCGGACAAGCCCTACGCCCAGGGCTGGCCTTAAGCCGATTGGACCGTTTGCTCCCAATTGGGCCCCGCGAGTAAGGGGGTCCCACGCCAGAGTAATCTACTCTCGGCTCGGGTAGGTCTACCCAGGGTGTAGGGGGGAAAGAGGGGCGGAGAGAGAGTAAGAGGGTGGAGGGGGAAGAAAGGGGTAGACGGGGAGGGTGGTGTGAGGGGAAATGGAGAAGGGGGAGAGGGTGATGTGGGTCATCCTCTCCAGTCGCCGTGCTTCACACACACAGCCCTGGCTACACCCCTCTCTCCCCGGGGAGACACGGTGATCAATACATGGAGGGCCGGGCCAAGCTGGGGGTTGGAGCAACGTTTACAATCATCGGCCTCAGCTCACACCCGTCTGCCCGGGCCCCGGCATCTGCTCCTGCCACTGGCCCTCTCCCTCTCTTCTCTCCTTCCCTTCTTCCCTCCCTCTCTTCTCTCCTTCACTCCCACCTTCCTCTCTCTCTTCCCTCCTCTTCTTCCCTCCCTCTTTCTCTCCTTCCCTCCTCTCTCTTTGCCCTTATCTCCTTTCCTCCCTCCCTCCCTCCCTCCCTCCCTCCCTCCCTCCCTCCCTCCCCCCTTCTCTCATTCCCGCCCACACACACATCACGCACAGACAACTAACACACAACTCAGTAAAGATAGGGTAGAAGTCCAAACAGTAGGATGGGGCTGAAGCCCAAAATGTAATGGGTTTCGGCCCGAAATGTTGCCTATTTCCTTCGCTCCATAGATGCTGCTGCACCCGTTGAGTTTCTCCAGCTTTTTTGTGTACCTTCGATTTTACAGCATCTGCAGTTCCTTCTTAAACCCAAAATGTAATGCCTGGACTGGTTTTTCACCAATGGTTGTTGGTTTTCCAGGAACTATTTAATTAAATCACTTTTTTTATTCATTTCACTGTCACTAAAACAAGTGGTATTGTAACTATGTACTTTTCAGAGGTGATCTACACATTTTGTTTGTTACTTGTAGGCTTACATGTATGCAATTTTATATTAAAACTAGACCAAGTGCGTGTGCACGATTTTGGTGCCTTTGAAGATGGTCATCTAAGTAAGATTGTTTCATATTTGTTTCAGAATGCTTCAAACTATAATAACTGAACATTTCTTTCAGTTCTCTTAATTTTCAAGACAGTTATGGGCTTTTGACAGTTCTCGATAGCAGCTTTTTTGTTAAGTCAATGGAAAAGCAATAGGGAACAAGATGCTAATTTCCGAGTATGAAAATGGCCATTACTTTTTTAATACTGAAGATATGAAAGATCTGATGGGATAAATTGCAGACTTGATTTTTAAAATCTCAAAATTTTGTAACATTGCTACATTAAGTCGCATGCACTTTTTAAAGCGCACATTTTGATTACTTTCCATTCTACCATAGAGATATAAAGTCTATAATAGACTTTAATTATATTTCTATGAATCTACAGACCTTGGCTGGGAACCTGGGGCTCACCAAAATTGTTCCCAATTGGGCCCCGCACCTACTAAGGCCGGCCCTGCCTACGCCAGGCCATCAAAGAAACATCACGGGTGGCAGAGCGGAGTAGCCAGTGGCTCTGGCTGAAGAAAAAAGACCCCATTTGGCCTCCCAAATAACTGACTAGACAGATGCAGAGGGGGGTGGTTCTGGGACGCCAGAATGCACCTGGTGAGCCTACTGGAGACGTCGTGGGTTCAATCAGTGAAACGTCGATGAAAGTAGGTGCCCACTTGATAATTCCAATGACGTGTCTGCCTAGCCTTTCTCAACATCCGAGGAGCATAGGTGAGTGCAGAAGGCTCCCATCACCAGCATTTGGCGCTTTGGATTTTTAACATCTTGTCCTGTGTATTTGTAAACATTTCCGCTGACTTGTTAGCACGTAACAACTAAACTAAACTAAACTAAACTAAACTAAACTAAACTAAACTAAACTAAACTAAACTAATCTAATAAATAAGACATTATTCATTTTCATGGCACTCTGGCACTACTGGTAGAGCTGCTGTCTCATAGTGCCAGAGACCCATGTTCAATCCTGACCTTGGGTGCTGTTTGTGCAGTTTACACATTCTCCCTGTGACCACAGAGGTTACATTCGGGTGCTCTAGTTTCCTCCCACGTCCCAAAGTAAAGTGGGTTTGTAAGTTAATATGCCATTGTAAATTGCCCCGAGTGTGGATGGGAAAATGGGGTAACTAGTTTAGAATTAGTGTGAATGGGTAATCAGTGGTCAGAATGGACTTGGTGGGCTGAAGGGCCTTTCCCCATTCTGTATCTCTAAAAACTAAACAAAAAGTATAAAATAACAAAACATAAATTATTCCTGATAAATGCCCTCTGAGATACCACCAGGCAGATTTGCAGGCCACAAAGGTATAATAAGCTTCTAATAAGTAAGATGACCAGTAAATCTTTTGAAATGTGCAGTGCTTTCTTACTAACAAGTAAATAAAGATATCCCTCATATTCATCAAAGGGAAAAATATTTATTTTCCATAATCCAATCCCCATTAAATTAAGGTAGCAATTTATTCCAATAAAGTATTATTAAATAAAGGAGAGCATGGCAACAAGATTATGGGACTTTTGTGGGATGTCTTATTTTATTGCTCTTGCCAACTTTTGTGAAAGCGCTAAAGAACTTTTATGAAGCACAGAAGATTTTAAGTGTGCATCACTAAGTAACTCTTAACATCCAATGGAATGGACAGTTAAGTTAAGTCAAGTCAAGTCAACTTTATTTGTCACATACACATACAAGATGTACAGTGAAATGAAAGTAGTAATGCCTGTGGGATTGCGCAGAACAACAGAACAGACCAGAACAGAACTAGTATTTACATTTTTTAAAAAAAAGACACAACAGTAATTACGCCCCGGTGAGATCAGAGTTTACAGTCCTGATGGCCTGTGGGAAGAAACTCCGTCTCATCCTCTCTGTTTTCGCAGTGTGACAGTGGAGGCGCTTGCCTGACCGTAGCAGCATGAACAGTCTGTTGCTGGGGTGGTAGGGGTCCTTCATGATCTTGCTGGCTCTGGATCTGCACCTCCTGGTGTATAGGTCCTGCAAAGGGGGGGGGGGGGGGGGGGGGGGGGGGGGTATAGTTCTCATGGTGCGTTCAGCCAAACGCACTACTCTCTGCAGAGACTTCCTGTCCTGGGCAAACAGTTCTTTTTGGTTTGAGCAATGCCTGCAGGTCTCAAAACAAGTAGAATTGTCAGATATATCAGAAACAAAAATGATTACACATAATCACAGAACATGGTACATATTGGTAATGTCAAGGTGATTATCACAAAGGCATTGTAATTCTGGTTGTTGGAGACACTCTGATAAAGCACCAAGTCCCATTTATAAGCATAAACAGCAATCGGTTAAGAAGCCTTTGTGCATTAACTCTGAGCCTTAACATAAACCAGACTTACCTATTGTTCCTTGCACTTTCTTGCACCTCTTGAATATTACTTTGAAGAGCTTACATTTATAAACTGACTTTCAGAATACCCAAAATATGTCTGTGCCAGTTTATTCCACAGCGTCTTGCTGATTTGTTCCCTGTGACCTGCTGATATTTAGTTTGATAAATGCAAGCAAGCTCAGGATCTCATTGCATGGGCATTCAAGTGGGAATGTTCTTGAATGTTCTTGCAGACTCTGGGCAGTGAACCTGAAGGAACACTTTGCAGCTGGATGCGGCAACAGAGGGGAGTGAACCTGCTGCGTTTCACTCAGATCCTTCACCAGGAAGAACCATTCATTTCAGTGGAGCTTCAAGAGGAAAAATGTTACCTATATTATGTATGCTTTCAACGCTGGCTAGAATTATTTAAAATGTTTCATGTGATTTTCTTTAAAAAAATTGTTCTGAACATTGGGGAGTCTCAAAAATCTATATATTACTAAAACTCTCATCTTGTTTGTTTGTGTGTGAGTTTTCCTGAAACTCTGCCAAAACGGCACATGATAGTGCTACAATGTTTGGCCTACCTAACTCACCATTGTCCTGCGATGTAAATGAAACAAGTTTTGTTCAGATTGATGCTATATTTTACAAGTTATTGACATTTAAAACATAAAATAACTTAAAACAGCACCCCCACTTGCCGGCCGCACCTGCACAGTTGGGGGAGGCCCATCAGCCCCACAGTTTTGGGGGTGCGGAGAAGACACGCTGGGGACTTGGGATGGGGCTGGGTCTGGGGGCGGTGGCGCTGCTGCTCTGGGCCCGTGGGGAGGGAAGGGAGCGGGACCCAGGACAAGGACTAGGCCACAGCCACAGCCTCTGCCTCTCCCTCCCGGCTCCAGGCCGCTCGGCCCGTTCCCCCCCCCCACCCCCCCAACAGCACCCGCCTCAAGTACAACCGACGTGATGGAGAAAACGTGGCCAGCGGTGGTTTACATCGAGATCCTGGGAAGGTGAGGCAGGTGAGTTGGGGGGTTGATGGAGAGGAGGAGGTAAGGAGGGAGAGGGATGGGAAAAGTGGGGGAGGTGAGGAGGGAGAGTGGGGGAGGAAGGGAATAGAGGGAGAGGAAAGGGGTGGGGGTGGTAAGGAGTGGGGGATAAAGGGAGAGGAGTGAGGGAGGTGTGGAGGGAGAGTGGGGGGTGGGATAGGGGGGAGGTGAGGAGTGGCGAGGAGGGGGATAAATGGAGTGGAGGGCGGGAGGGAGAGGTGTTATGGAGGGAGGGAGGGAAAGAGAGAAAATAAAGGGGAGGGAGGGAGAGGAGGGGGATGGAGTTCTGGGGGGGATGAAGGGAATGGAGGTGGATAGAGAGGTAGGAAGAGGGTTAGTAAGGAGGAGGGGTGAGGAGAGGGGGATGAGGGGAATGGAGGTGGATAGAGGTAGTAAGGTAATGGTGAGGAGAGGGGGAAGAGAGAGGAAGGGAGAGAGGGGGTGAGGAGAGGAAGCAGAGGAGGATTGGTGGAGGGTAGCGAGAGGGAGCATAATGGAGGAGGGCAATGGGAGACTGAAGAGGGAGAGTGAGATGCATTCACAGTGATCTTATTCTTTTACATTATTGCCATTTTAAACTAAAAAACATCAGCCATGCATGCCTGCGCAGTTGGGGGCTATGGGTGAGTGGTGGAATATTGCATTGTGGGAACGGGGCCCAACGGTTCCCACTTGGTCTAGTATTTTATAAATGTGACAGCTTTGACAAAAGGCAAAGCCAAGGGCTATGTGTCAAAGAATTCAACAGCCGTCTTTGTAGGTGTAGTTTCTGGCCTGCCCATGTGACCTGAATGTGCCATACGATGCATAGAGTCTCGCCAATCAGTTTGGCGTCTTCTTGGCCAGTGTTAAGCCTGTTTAATCCAAATCAGGTTTATTTGTGACAATGAAGATACATGGAGGGAATGGGACATCGGCAGCACTCTACAATGTCCATATACTTCACTTTTGTTGACTTATTCTATCAGGTAGCATAATTTGCTCTCACTGGCAGTAAATATCATTAGTTGTTTGTGTTTATCAATGTTATCTCGTTATCAGTGTTAGTTATCTATGTTTTGGTGCCATTTATTTTATTGGTTGATGAAGATACCAGGAAAATTCACCCATGTTCTGCATTTGAATAAACAAAGCAAAATAGAGATCCAAATTGGATCTGTATTTTCAGCACTACACAAGTGAATTTGTTTCCCATTTTAATCACAAATTGTGAACACAGATTATTAGCACAATTTGATCTAATTGGCACCAGTAAGAGTGATATGTGTTGCACGTACATGCTAGGCGTTTTCCAGAATAGACATTTAAGCATCGAATTCCATGCATCGTCGATTAGATGCACAACTAGTGCTCTGTTGCACATTTTGTATATTCATTGCCAAGAGCTAAGCTCTGGTAATCCACTCATTTTCATGCAAGGTTTCAGCAATGGGAAGAACCTCCACCCCTCCACAGCAATCCTTGCCTCAAAACTGTACCATTTGCAAGGATCTTTATTCCTCAATGACTTGCATAGTTGATGGGATTTTAGGGTCTAGAGGACTGCAATAAGTTATAGTTTCATGGGTAGGATATCATTGCCTGACAACAGTGTTGCTGGGTGTGAAGTGGCCAGAAGGCAGAGGGAGAACTGAAAGAAGGAATTTGGCCAAAAAGGCCATTTCTTCAAGAAATTTCAGTAAGCACCGATCCAGGATATGTTGTTCTACAAATGGGAGGTGAAAACTGTCCTCTACTTGTTGAGGGGGAGCATTGCAAGCACCTGAGTTTACAGATACACGTGGTGCTGGAGGTGCCAGACTGTACAAGATGTTTGCTATTCCTCAGGTATTACATGGAAATTTCAGACTGTTCCTGGAGTGTGACTCAATTCCCCATCCTTCTCGCCGACCAGAGGGCGAATTTCAATTTTACCTAAGAGATAGAATTTCCCTTGGGAGCTCATTCAAATCGAAGACAAACTGATAGGATTAAAGTCTTCTCTCTGATTGATAACCTTACACATGCAGAACTAAGGAATCAAATGTGCAAGAAGGAACTGCGGATGCTGGTTAACACTGAAGATAGATACAAAATGCTGGAGTAACTCAGCGGGACAGGCAGCATCTCTGGATGGAAGGAATGGGTGACGTTTTGGGTCAAGACCCTCCTGCAGCCTCTCAGTTACTCCAGCATTTTGTATCTATCTAAGGGTTCAAATGTCAGCCCACTGACTTTGAGGAATAAATGTGTGAAAAGAAAGAACCACTTGTCAATGCAAAAGTATTTAACTCAAAATATGGATAATTGAAGACACATCTAGCTGTACATTTGTGGTTGTGACTAAAGCTCTTATTTTAGAATCATGTAAATGAAGCTTCATCACCCAGGCTTGGTTTTCAATATTAAATATTTCAATATGGGTCTGTGTAATGATTAAAACTTACGCTGGCCATTTCAATGTGCTATGCTGGAACATATTGTCTCAGATCAACTGTGGCTTCACTGGTAAAGATGTTTTGTTTTAAGGAAAGTAATAACAGTACAAAGGTGCAAATATACACAGGTACCATGACTGCCTCCTGGCATCTGTACCAAGAAAAAGTCAACTCTACTGCCACTTCATTACAATTAAGTTCCTTTACAAGTTATTAACTGGCTTTTATTTACACCCCCTCCTTTCGCTGATTGAGTCCAATTACATGTTAGATTGGTTCAAGCCTCCCCTCACCCCAGTGAAAACAGATGAAGAAAAGTTATACGAGGAAAAATTCAGTGAAGCTTGAGCCTTCATATGGACCAAAGCGAATGTAATAATAAAGCCCTTCATCAAAGTGACTTTTTCGCTTGGCCAGAAAGTTTCCAGCCACTCCACAAAAGTGACTTTAACCATAAACGTGCTGTACAAATTAAATTTGGTTTCATTTTCCACTCTGGGCTACATCAGGAACCTATAAACACTAAGTGCCAGAGTCATTGAAGATTGAAATGTGTAATTAACTGTCGTAATTTTCCTCACAAATCAAACATACAAAGACCTTGAAAGTTCAAGATGTTAAGAGGGTGCGTCAAAGTGATAAAAAAATGTTAAATGATACTGTCATATGGGATAAGCCAGGAGAACGGAATTCATCAAGCTGCCACAAGTGTAATGTCAGCAATATTTAAAATGGTCCCTGTTCTGTAGTCCCAGAGATCCCCAGTGTAGTTCTTTGTTGACTGCAAACTCTGAGATCATGAAATAAAAAAATATTGTTCTGTGCAATAAAAAAATCAGTATGGAACAAGTCTATCCAAAATGCAGTAGGTATCAAACATTCCTAATTAGATACAATTCTGGTGCTGTGGTATTTGTTCAGAGAAAGTAACCAAAAGATAGATGCATCATTCAAATTTACTGTTGCAGGCAATTTCTAATTTTGTTCACCATATAGACAGGATACAGATGCAAGGTTATCGTTAAATCTCTAAAGATTTGTTAGGAAATAAGAGCATTGGATTAGTTTCTGTCCAGAAACAGCAATTTTCAACCATGTTTTATCAACCAAAGATTGTGATGCAGGACATTTAAGCAAATACAATAATATAATAGGGTTTTATTTAATATCACTACATTGAATATCCTGGGCATCAGTCACCAATTTAATAGGCTTGAGGCATGAGGGTTGGGACCTGTTCTCAACCCACATGGATGTTTGAACCACCTTAAAACTAGCCTGGGTCCTTTCTCATGCAGGACTGACCTGAAATAAGCATGGCCCACACTTTATGCTCAATTTCTAGCTGGAATTCCTTCAAAGCTGGAGGCTGTCATGAAAAGAACCTAAATCTGTCCCTTTTGTGGGCAAAATCAGAAGGGAGAACCAAGGAATAATTCCATAGAATAACTATGCCTTTTGCAAGGCCCCTCATTGAATATCTTCCCAATCACTTATGAACATTTGACTGACATGCAACATGCATTGGATTTCTCATCTGGGAGGTTAATGGTTAATAAGATTGATATTGGACTAATTTAGGATGGTTCTTGGATCTCTCTATTCTGGGGTAATTGTAATGTTGTCGGAATCACTTCTGTCCTTTGATGCCTGTAAACTGTGGTGCTAATTAGAAAATTCACTTAACGTTATGTATCCAAATAAATAGTTCTTTAAAATATTTTAATTCCAGGCATGAAGGTTCTGCTGAAAAATGAAGTAATTATGCCCAATCTCATGGGCCATGAGATAATGGTGGTATGCAATGTTCTTGTACCTCCACAGGCATGTGGTTAGGGTTCTTTTATGTGTTGTTACGTAGAGTGTTCTAAATGATGATATAGAAACAGCAATGTATTTTCAAGTCAAGAGGATATGTGATATGGGGCAGATCTTGGAGTGGTGGTGTTTTCATCTGTCTTTAGTCAATAGATGGCAAGGAGATGAAAGGTGTCGGGGCAAAAAGTTAATCTTGCTCACATGAATAAAAGATGCAAAATGTTGTAATGTGATTCCCTCTGGCTCTGAAATTTGGTGCCTTTGAAAGCTAAGCTATTATATGACATACTGTATTTAGTGCAGGGGTCGGCAACTATGGCCCACTGGCCGGATCCGGCCCATACCCGAAATCATCCGGCCCATGGGCCATAACACAATCCGAGGGTAGTTCTCACACACACAGCCAATTCCATATCACACACTTGTCGACTCACTCTGTCCCTACCCTCCCACCACCTATTCCATCCTCCCAAATACCCAGAGTGAAAGCGCCCCCCACCCCAGTGCCACGGCATGTGTGAAACTAAAGCAGGCAGAGAGCGGCTTCGGCAAAGGGGTTCCTCGGGAGCCCAGCAGAGGGCGGGCTGGAGGAAAGTGAAGCATCAGCGGGGTCGGGGAGGAATTCCGCTCCGGCCACAGTTGCACCTTAGGTGCAGTATTTGTCGCAGGGGTAATTGTCTTTTTGTTACATTTATGTTGCGATTTTAAAAAATGATCATTAAACTAAACTAAACTAAACTAAACTAAAATAAGGATGGTTTTGTGAATTAAAAAGGTGGCAAGTGTACTTTTCAATACATCATATCCCATCCTTTATGGATTGGACTGATGCATGAAGAATTTCAATTTTAGGAAAAAGTAAAACATTGATTTTTAAATAAGGGAAAGTTGATAAAATGTTCAGTCAATTATTTGGGTACAGCTGTTGTGCCAGGGTGCAGGATTACCATCCAGCCCTTGGTGCAGCAGCTATTGGAGCCATTCTCTGGAACATTGACTGAATTAAATAAAATAAAAAAAAACAAAATTCAATTTTGAGGAAGTTGTTTATAATTGGCATATGCTAGGATTTTATACCTTGGAGCGCAGGAGGCTGAGGGATGATCTTATAGGGGTGTTTAAAACCATGAGGGCAATAGATAGGGTGAATGTACAGAGTCTTTTTTTTCCCAAGGTAGATGTATCAAGAACGAGTGGGCATGGTTTTAAGGTGAGAGTGAAAATCTTTAGTAGGAACCTGGGAGGCATCTATTTTTCCCACAGAGAGTGGTGGGTATATGCAACAAGCTGTCAGATGAACTAATTGAGATAGGTACAGTAACAAAAGACATTTGGACAGAAACATGAATAGGAAAGGTTTAGAGGGACATGGCCACACAGAAGTATCTGAGGCCTAGCTTAGATGGGGCACCTTGATCGGCATGGATGGGTTGTGCCAAAGGGCCTGTTTCCTTGCTTGACTGTATGAGAAGTAAAGTGACATATAAAGGCTGACCAGTAATGGTTTGAGAATGAGCTCGGAAGACGCACAACATACAGTATTTCTGTTACTACTTTGTTTGTAAGCACCCTTTACTATTTACATTACGAAAACTAGCAAATATAGTTGTCTTATTGGCAAAATAGACAGATTGAATAACTACATTTTGGGCAAGTGTGGAATTCTGTCTGTAGGATTGCTTGCAAATCATACCAGGCAGGTCAGTCAAAAACAAAATGTTTAACTAACGGCTGCTCCGTTGTCCAGTGTTAAAATGGTAAGTAGCCATTGAAAAAATTCTCAAAATTGAAAATTATTTAACACTTTATTTGCATTTTGTGAGTTGAATTTGCATTATTTACATTTTTGTTTAGATAGATTTTCCGGCTGATAAGCTAAATGTGTTTTGACAGTGATTGCATGTAGTTTGCAGCACATATGGGATTATTTCCTGCACACACACTCACAATCACACTCACACATACAGACACATCTTACATCTGCACATACTGCTGTTATTTTGGATGAATGACCTGAACTGGATGATATTTGATATTAACTCAGCTGTGGGGCTGCGGTTTGAGCACTTCAACATTAATCCAAGTTTAGTTTTCGATGCCTATCTTTCAATCAAAGCAGATTCTTGGCCTTTACTTGGATTCATTTAACAATAACGATTTGCAACATCAGATCTAACCCGTAAATACAACTGCTTTTTATGTATTTTTATGGAATAAACGAAGGTGATGGGAATTTTTTTTGTAACCACAAGTTCAAAAGTGAGCTTTAGTCAAAGAGTGAGATTCAACATGGGAATTCCTTAGCCTTAAAAATTCTCTATATTCTAATTTCAGTATCAGAAACAGGGGAAACCTAAAAAAACACACGGATGAATGGGATGAACTGTATGAATATGCCATTCCGTGGCATGAAGGCTAATTATTCCAGCGTATGGAAGTGATGACCCAAACGCTTATGTTATTGATATTATCAAAAGATCAAGGATCAGGATAGGGTTCCTTATTAAAGTTTGAAACCATTATGTTGTATATCTGGCAGATTTTCTGAGACATTGTAACTAAAATCCCTGTTTATTTTCAAGATTCATTTGAAAGAAGTTATACCTTATGTAGTGATATTTGTTGCTAGTTATTTGAATATGTTTAGTACTTCAATTATCAGAAAGATTGCACACCTAAATTTTGTGGAGACCATGCGTGGCTTGTGGGGAGCCTCCAGTAGGAGTCTATTCTATTTCTCCTGTCCAGTCGTTGCTGGTTAATGCACTAGTCATGCACTGCTTAAATCAGACAAGAATCTTAAATCATGATTAAGAACAAACGTATGTTTATATCCTGTCTCACCTTCAAACATTTCTTGTTTTTTGTGCTAAATTGTATGTATGCACTGAGTACGAGCAGCTTTCAGTTTCACTGTACATGTATAGTAACAATAAATGGCATATCATATCATCAAAAATTGACTAATTACTTAATCCGATAAATATTGTTTCATGCATCGTTTTGAGTAACAGAGATTCCAAATAAGCCCTGTCCTTGCTTTCTAAATGTTCATCACAACTTTTTAATATTTCCTATTCCTGAATCAAACATTTGATACTTGTTCTTGACTAAGAAAAGTAGATATTTCAAATGTAAAAGTCTTGTTGTGGGTCTGTCCCACTTAGGCGATTTTTCAGGCGACTGCCGGCGACTGTCAAGCTGCTGGCAGTCGTCTGAAAAACTGACAACTGGAACGGCGACTTTCAGAGTGGAACACACATAAAAACATCGGAAAGGCGGGGGCCAGGGCAAGCGGGGGTAGCGCTGTCTGAAACTCACACGTTGCAAAGCCAAGCAGACACACACCGCGATGAACAGGAAGGTTGGCGCTGTAATTAAGACGGCTATCATGGTGTATGGTAAGTCCTTTATAAGAGGGGGGGAGGGGGAGAGAAGGAGGGAGAAGGAGTGGAGACAACTTTTAAGAAGCCAGCCAACATTTAAGAAGCCAGAGATACACAGCTGTGAACAGTTCGACGGACATTTAAAATTACCGGTCGGTTATCCTTGATTCTGAAAACTACTGCTTACGTTTTTTTTCCCCAATGAGCCAATGAAATTCACCGGTCAGCACCGACTACAAGAACCTAAGAGAACCTTCAACCTCCTGGAAACCCACTAGGACCTCCTGGCAATCCACTTACGGCATGAGAATGCTTGCATAGAAACATAGAAAATAGGTGCAGGAGGAGGCCATTCGGCCCTTCAAGCCAGTACCGCCATTCATTGTGATCTTGGTGGATCGTCCCGTCTCAATAACCTGTGCCTGCCTTCTCCCCATATCCCTTGACTCCACTAGGTCCTAGAGCTCTATCTAACTCTCTCTTAAATCCATGCAGTGATTTGGTCTCCACTGCCCTCTGTGGCAGGGAATTCCATAAATTCACAACTCTCTGGGAGAAAAACTTTCTTCTCACCTCAGTCTTAAATGACCTCCCCATTATTCTGAGACTGTGGCCCCTGGTTCTGGACTCGCCCAACATTGGGAACAATTTTCCTGCATCTAGCTTGTTCAGTCCTTTTATAATTTTATATGTTTCTATAAGATACCCCCTCATCCTTCTAAACTCCAGTGAATACAAGCCTAGTCTTTTCAATCTTTCCTCATATGAAGGTCCCGCCATCCCAGGGATCAATCTCGTGAACCCGCGCTGCACTGCCTCAATCACAAGGATGTCCTTCCTCAAATTAGGAGACCAAAACTGTACACAATACTCCAGATGTGGTCTCACCAGAGCCCTACACAACTGCAGAAGTACCTCTTTACTCCTATACTGAAATTCTCTTGTTATGAAGGCCAACATTCCATTAGTTTTCTTCACTGCCTGCTGCACCTGCACGCTAACTTTCAGTGACCGGTGTACAAGGACGCCCAGGTCTCGCTGTACCTCCCCCTTACCTAACCTAACCCCATTGAGATAATAATCTGCCCCCTTGTTTTTGCTGCCAAAGTGGATAACCTCACATTTATCTATATTATACTGCATCTACTCTCCATGGCGGCTTCATTCTAGTCGTTGCTAATTTTTCAACATGTTGACAAATTCTCGGCGTCCATAATGAGGCCGCGACTGGTTCCCAGAATGTGAGAAATCCTCATGACCATGAAGGCGACTCCCCTGCAACCACCCGTGAACATGTGGCGAACATGTGGCGACCATGTGGCGACTGCATAGTCTCCTGCATTCGCTTAAAAAGTCGCCTAAGTGGGACAGGAACATAATGTCTGTAGAGACTTACTCAAAAAATTGGTTCCTGAAAGAATATCTGGGAGAAAAGCTGTTAATAAACAGCATATTTTAAAATAGAATTAGTATTACTTTTAAGATTTAGAATCAGATCCAATGTATTGTGTGTATATTTTACAAAGGCATAAATACATTTTGGACTTCAAAAACAAATAGTTGGACAATTCAGGATTCCTCTCCTAGTATTCTTTTATACTGCTCTGGACACAACCTCAATTTGTTTTTTTAGCCTTTATCACAGGCAAAGTGCTCATCACAATCTCCTTATCGCAAAATTTAACAAATGTTGCCTTTTGGACTTTGCATTCATAGAGCAATCAGATTTTGTAACCAGCGTTGAATAAATAATGGTAGACACTAAAGGTTGGAGCAACTCAGGCAGCATCTCTGGAGAGAAGGAATGGGTGACTTTTCGGGTCGAGACCTTTCTTCAGACATATTGAATAAATAACGTTGGCTATTGTGCACATTTAGACCTGTCCATGGGTTTTTGCATTGCAGTTTCATGGTTGAGAGTCTGCTGTATCCTCTAAAGGGCATCTGGGACCTGTGTGAACAGGACAACATATTGTGCTTATCCAGTCACACAGAAAAATATTTAATTCAATGTCAAAACATTACAGAAAGCAAAATATAGTAAGCAAAAATAAACTTGAATTATGAATGAGATAAAAGAGAACAAAAGATTAAAAATAATGCTTTATTTAAAAAATGATCACTATTAATTATTTAATTGATGATTAATTTAATCATATCAAACAAACACCTACTTGCGATTGAATAAGCCCTTGCTTTTCCTGGTGAGTTTAATGTGCAACACTGATATGAATCCTTTAAAATAATTTTGTTCAGTAGTAATTTAGTGTAGAATAACTTGAAATTGAAACCACAGTAGCAATGGTCATGACTTTTATTTAAGGTAAGTACGATTCAATACAAACAGTACAGATGATGAAAGGTCCAATTATCGGTTATTTGGTAAGAGGATTGTTTGCAGTTCCTCATGTCTTCTGCACACAAATAAGTGGCTATATTTGACTGATATGTTCTTTGGTTCATCTATATTGAGAATAATTGCAGCCTTTTGGGATTTATCAACAAATTGAAAGTACAAAAAGTCCATTCAATCAAACTCAATTCTATATATTCAGACTCAGATCCTCAGTCCTCTTCTTTGTTTTTAGTCTTAGCATACGTTTTCCTGGTATTACAATTGAAACTGCAAGCAAGAACACCAAACACAACAAGGCTACAAAGTTTGTCTGTTGTTTAGATGTTACAGGTATCAAATGATCCCAATATGGTAACTAATGCATAAACACAATTGTAACAACAACCATGGCAGGTTAGCTTGCACCCCTCTAAGGTGGTGCAGACTAACTTGATGAAGCAGGGGCTGACTTTAAGTAAACTGTGGGTTTCCCTTTAGTATTGCCCACTCACAAAATCCAAATCATGAATGATGTTCTATGTACACTGGAATTATTAGAAGTGAACAGAGAATATAAATTTGGGGTGCAGCATTTCTTCGAGATTTGTAGATTTGTTTTACTTATAGTATGATTACTGGCACCAATCTCTGTTTATCTGTGTTTTGCTCATTCAATCACCAAATCAATTTTCATTGACAATTTTCCCTGGTCCTCCTACTTTAGTCATCACTCTCTCTGGAATTGTATCCAAACTAGTGCCCAGCATGACTTACTTCTAACAATCCAGAGACTTCATTATCATTCCCATGATTTGTTGCCCCTTCAATGCTACCAGTGGCATCCTGTGTAGTGCCTTATGAAAGACATTCAGAGAATTCATGTAAATCACATCACTAATTCCCTCTCATACACTAAATCTATGATCC
Source organism: Leucoraja erinaceus (assembly GCF_028641065.1). Taxonomy (NCBI): domain Eukaryota; kingdom Metazoa; phylum Chordata; class Chondrichthyes; order Rajiformes; family Rajidae; genus Leucoraja; species Leucoraja erinaceus. Next base: position 103,920,372 of record NC_073377.1, on the reverse strand, counting down.
ACTTAAAGAAAAGTTATATTACTTCTGCCAAGTTCAATCTTCGTAATCAAAACCCATACTCGCTCATTCTGATTATTTTCACTGCATTCAGATATTCAGTAATTTCATCTTTAATGAAAATTTTCAGAATTTCCCTGATAGCAAATGTTCGACTATCTGGCTTGTTCTTTTTGGAATTGAGGATAAAATCGCCTGCCCCTCAGTACTCTGGCATATGTCGATAATATAAACTGAAACACACTTTATTGGTCCTTTAATCTTACCCAATTCTCTCTGGCTTATTGATCCTGTCAGGTTCTGGCATTTTGTCTTCTTTTAGTTTAATTAATATCTCAAACAATGTTTATTGTACTTGTTATCAACCTCACTTTTATCCAATTGAGAATATATCTTCCACTTTAGTAAACATTGATATGAAGTGATTAAATACCACCACCAATTTTCATTTGTCCTCTGCTAGCTCACGATTCTCTTGTTGTGAAGGTGGGGAGGTCACACCTCACATTTAACTGCTTTCATATTCCTTATTTAAGTTTTGCGTCATTTAAATGCAGGTACAGGCATATTTGATGCTTAACAGAAGGGCCATCTGTCTGTACTAATCTATCATTGTAATTTTCTGCTCATGAAATGATGTGGGAGACAGATGTTTATCAATGGGAACAAAGTAACATCAAACATTTGGATCTAATGGTGTGCAGGTTTCCATAGTTGCGTGCGCTGAATCTAAACAACATGAGTTCAGAAATATTTTCTCTTCCCAATTTTCATTCCTTTATCTGCTGAAGGTAATGCTTCATGCTGGGGCCTGGCCCCAGAATTATGTTAAGCTCCCCAATAGCAGAGAGGTGTATGGGCTATGCCACTGCCTCTGCACTCTGCCAAAATACAGTATCATAAGTTCTGAGCCAAAGTGCTTTGCAACCTTTTGGTCACTACCCCACCCTTTTCAAATGAAGATGATCTATGTATTATTTTGCAAAGCTATAATAATTGACCTGGGATTTTCCTACCTGGTGTTAGTAACTTGGACAGAACAGCTATTAGTGTCCCAAACCTCCCACAGCTGAGTCAAACATGAACGTTTTTGAGCTTCTGAATGCATTTCCTCCTCTAGGTAAACACATGAGCAGAAATGTCTCAAGTTTGCTCAAAATCTCAATAATCTCTAAGTGTTGAATATGTTGCATTAGCTAAAAGAGACGTTAAATTGATGAAACTGGCAAACCTCTCATATTGCAATGTGCATTAATTGCAATCAATCTCACTGCATGAGGTGCATCCTTCCTGCTAAGGCCTACATATTGAATCACATGACAAGGAACATAGAAACATAGAAAATAGGTGCAGGAGGAGACCATTCGGCCCTTCAATAGACAATAGACAATAGGTGCAGGAGTAGGCCATTCGGCCCTTCGGGCCAGCACCAACATTCAATGTGATCTTTCTGCTTCAAGCCACAATTATAAGAATTTAATAAAACAAGTTAGGAGACAGTGATTTTTATTTGTTTCTTTGACTGGGCTAATGTAAAGCACCATGAACTTTCCAGGAATTTGTAAATTAACCAGATCTCATGATTTATCTCCTCGATGCCTTATGTTGCTAGGCTTTTGTTTCAGCCAACAATGTCTAAAACCTTTGAGTTAAGATGGAAAAATATTACATATGACTGTATTGCCTCCAGATGAGAGCATGGTGGTGGTGGAAAATGAGGAGAAGTAAGGAAGAAATGTTTACCATTACACCACCTTTTCTGCCACTTTGGGGGATTTCAATTGCCCCTTCATCAGAGCTACTTGGCTCCTCTTGCCTGTGAGAGTCTCTCAACATGGAATGAGCCCTTCAGCCCATCAAGAATGAACTGACTGTGGAGTTCCCATTCAGCACTAATCCTATGTTAATTATGTTTTTATTCTCCCCGGTTTCCTGCTAATCCCCAGCCCCCAGATTATGCTACAATCCGACACAAGAGGCAATTTACAGAGATGAATTTGCCCACTAGCCTGTATATCTTTGGCACCTGGGAGGAAACTGGAGCAGGTGGAGGGAATCCACACAGTTGCATGGAGAATGTGAAAATCCATGCAGGCAGCATCAGAAGGCGCACATGGATTTGGGTCACTGAAGCTCCAAGCTGCACCACTGAAATGGGTAGTCACAATGAGCAAGTTCCTGCTTTGTATCTCCACTGCTGCCGATGCCAATAAGCAGAAGGGTAGAACTGAGGCAGTGGGTGAATCGGGGAAAGCCATTCTTTCAGATGTTGGATGTAGTCACTACATCTTATTTTGGAGAGCCCACAGCACAGATTACTCAAAAACCATTACATGCCTACAAACATGCCTGTGATGCTTTGGATTGTTATGAGGTGCTGCAATAATGGTTGTGTTTCTGTCTTTAGCTGCTGTCCCTGGAGATGTTATTGATCTTCCCAGCCCAACCCACCTCCACTTCCACTCCCCATCTCAGCGTTATGTTGCTCACTCCATTAGCCTCACAGATAGCACATTTTTTCATTTTAGTCTTAAATAGTAATGATTTCACAACCAAAACATCACAACCTCATCCTCTTTACAGATGTTGATTCACATGGTCCATATTTACAACTCAGGTATTTTCATAGATGTTTAGTAATTATATTTTTGAACAAACTTTAAAATCTGACATGTTCACAAAATTTACATTTGCAAGCCATGAATATGTAATTATCGAATAGATAGATAGATAGATAGATAGATAGATAGATAGATAGATAGATAGATAGATAGATAGACAGACAGACAGACAGACAGATAGACAGATAGATAGATAGATAGATAGATAGATAGATAGATAGATAGATAGATAGATAGATAGATAGATAGATAGATAGATAGATAGATAGATAATTGTATATATACAGGTATCCATGAACCAAATTATTACTACAAAGTGATGCAAACAGAAGGCCTGTATAAATGGCTACTCTGTGATTAGGAGTACTAGATAAATCACAATAAACTGAGTATACATTACCAATAACATACTGAATAGTCCTGGCCCTGATCCACAGACAGCATTCAAGTACATGTGTCAGAAGGAAATGCAGATGCTGGCTTATACCAGAGATAGACACAAAATGCTGGAGTAACTCAATGGATCAGACAGCATCTCTGGTGAAAAGGAAAATAAGTTGCTTCAGCATTTTGTTTCCATCTTCTGGATTCAAGTACAGTCCCATACACCTGTGCTTATCTTAAATGCTTATGGAGGGATGAGCAAACTGACCCCTCTGCACTCAGCAGCCATGAGGTAGAGCAGGCTGTGATTAACTGACAGATCTCGACCTTAAATGCTGAGATCTTACACCGATATTAACACGCAATGACCGGAGACTATGTTTGACAGCTCCATCTCGCTACCTTTTCTAGTGAGTGAAGGGAAGAACAATGTAAAGAATTGATGAAGACTACACTTGCCCACCTGGCCTCCTCTGCTTGGTGGTAGGCAACGCTGGCAGGGTGAGACTTCCCTCATGGTCAGGGGGCCAGGCAACTCACTAGATTCTATTTGCTGCTTTGGTCAGAGACATTTAATAAACTGTCCAAGTTGATTTAAATGATTTAAGAACATTTTAAAGAACTAACTTTGATTCATTGCTAACAAATAATTAAAGATATCAATATAAATTAAAATACGTCAACCACTTACCTGCACTTTCCTTTGTCCACAAAGGTGGTGGGCTCCTACCCCCACAACTCCTATGTAAAGCTGAGGGGCCAGATGTGAACTGCATCTGGCCTCTTCCCCCAGCACACCAATGTTCAATGTTCATTCCTGAGGCAGAGTGAGAAGGTGGATTTGCCAGATTGTTTCAGAGTGCAGCTTCCATGGAGGTCCAGGAGGAGTTGACCCATAAGTAGTTGACAGTCAACTACTTGACCCTGCAGAATATTCCTGTTGCTCAGCTTGCTTCCACCCAACAGCATGAAAAACATGAATTTGAAGCTTGCTGAAGAGACTGTACTTCCTGAGAGAAATATTGGTAAGGCCATCTTATTCTGTAAAATTTAGAAAATATCACAAAACAAATCACAATTCAGACAAAAGCTTAAAATTCTCCCACTGTTCATTAATAGAACCATTTTAATAAGCAAACAACTTTCTTTAAACCATGTTAAAGATTTGGCCCAATTTAGCAAATCCTAAATTGTTCCAGAGTTATTAAGTTCATCCATTAAATTCATCATTCCACAAAGTGCTCCTAAGTTGATGGCAATTGAATGAAACATGACTATCTGCATTGGAAATTTCAACAGTTTGCAAGAAATAACCTCCTTTTTCATTAACGTTGCACTCACTTTTCAGGTTAAGGTTGTACAATAAAATAAACATTTCTGATGGATTTAGAATCACAACTATATAAAATAAAGTGGCTAACAACAATTAGTTCAAAGTACTTTTGTAAATATGAATTTAATTCAAAAACAAAGTGCAGTAAGAGTACATATTAGAATTAGACATCATAAACTGCTTCTGAAGTGAAATGAGTGGACTACATCTTTGGGTTTCGATTTAGGATGAGATTTATTACTGCCACGTGTACTGAGGTACAGTGAAAAGCTTTGTTTTGCATATTATCCAAACAGATCAGATATACGTATCATATATAAATACAATTAAGTTAAACACCAGTACAATAGATAGAGCAAAGGAGAGGATACAGAGTGCAGAATATAATTCACAGCATTGTAGCGCATTATAGCAAATCATATTCCAATGTCCACAATGGGGTAGAGGTGAATCTGACAGTAAACTAGCTTATGGAAGGATCATTCATAAGCCTGATAACAGAGGGGAAGAAGTTGTTCCTGAGTCTGGTGGTGTGTGCATTCAAACGTCTATATCTTTTGCCCGACAAGAGCAGGGAGAGGATCAAATGACCAATATGGGAATATTTTTTGATTATGTTGGCTGCTTTTCTGAGGCAGCGTGAAGTGTAGATCTTGGGAGTACTGTTCCCAAACAAAGCTATGATGCTACCTCAGAGAATGCTTTCTTAAGTGCGTCTGTAGAAGTTTGTAAGAGTCCCTGGAGACATGCTGAATTTCAAGGTTCAAGGTTTCAAGGTCAGTTTATTGTTACATATACCAATTAAGGTACAGTAAAATTTGAGTTACCATACAGCCATACTAAGCTCTCAGTCTCCTCAGAAAATAGAGTTGTTGGTGTGCCTTCTTAGCTGTTGCATCAATATGGTTGGTCCACGACAGATCAATGGTAATATTAACACCAACAAACTGGAAAATGACAACCATTTCCACTTCATTACCCTTGATGCAGATTGGAGCACATACTCCACTGTGCTTCCTGAAGTCAATAACTGATTTCTTCATCTTGATTTCAAGGACAGGTTATTGCCCTGACACAATTTTACTACATTTTCTAACTGCTTCCTGTAGTTTGTCTCATCATTGTTCATGATTTGGTCCACCACAGTGGTGTCATCTGCAAAGTTGTAGATGAATTTTGAGCCAAATTTGGCCGCACATTCTTATGGGTATCCGTATTGAAAAGTATTGTGGAGGAGGTGTTGCCTCCGATCCTCGCTGAGTAGGGTCTGTGGGTCAGAAAGTCGAGGATCCAGTGGCAGAGAGGGGAGCTGATTCCTAGGTACAGGAGTTTGGAGTTGAATTTGGAAGGGATCTGAATGTGAATGTCCCCAGGTTTGAAGAGAGGGAGATCTGTCTCTCAGCTGAGTTGATTCTGCAAAATTATTTATATTTCCCCACTATCATACTGTCTGGAGAGGATGAGAAAAAGAATCAGAGATCTCATTGGTGGGGAATTGTATTTTTCTATTTTCACATAGACACTTCAAGCATATTGAATATAATAGTTGCCCCGGCTTTCCAGAATGATTATTTTACAATTGCTGTGAAATTTTAAGCCTTATGGATGGGTGTGATGCTATTAACCTTTTTTGGTCATTTGGCCCAACAATAAATTTTAACTGCGTCTGAGGTATATGGGCAGATACATAATTCATAGCTTAAAGTGTTTCACTGGTCCTTCCCTGTCACAAAGCTAAGCTCAGAAATTGATTCAATACCTGCACCATTAAGCCCTGTGTAGCAGATGGGTGGAGAGCTGGCTTACAAGCTCAACATCAACAGTCCTGTTCACTGCAAAATGAACACTGCACAATAATTTATTTCTTCACATCAAGATTGCAAGTATAACTACATTCTGAAAGTGCCTGGTCATGTATCATGATTGGGGTAGACACAAGATGAAGAAAGGTCTCGACCCGAAACACACATTTCGACCTAAAATGATCCAATGTTTTATAGATCCAGGATCAGTTCCTGTGGATTGGAGGGTAGCTAATGTTATGCCACTTTTTGAGAAAGGCGAGAGAGAGAAAACAGGGAATTATAGACCAGTTAGCCTGACATCAGTGGTGGGGTAAATTATAAACGATGAAATAGCAGCACATTTGGATAGCAGTATCAGGATCGGTCCGAGTCAGCAAGGATTTACGAAGGGGAAATCATGCTTGACTAATCTGGAATTTTTTTAGGATGTAACTAGGAAAATTGACAAGGGAGAGCCAGTGGATGTGGTGTACCTGGACTTTCAGAAAGCATTTGATAAGATCCTACAAAGGAGATTAGTGGGCAAAATTAGGGCACATGGTAATTGGAGTAGAGTGCTGACATGGTAGAGAAGTGGTTGGCAGCCAGGAAACAAAGAGTAGGGATTAATGGATCCCTTTCAGAATGGCAGGCAGTGACTAATGGGGTACCGCAAGGCTCGGTGCTGGGACCGCAGGTATTTATGGTACCCGGACGTGGCATCGAGGGATGAGAAGCCGAAGCAAAGAAGTGGAAGCCAAATAATCGAGTAGAAATGAAGCCGAAATGCCAAATAACCGAAAGCGTACAAAGCTGAAACGCTAAATAACTGAAAGGGTGGGACGCCTAAAAGTAAACTAACCGAAAGTGCGGGACGCCTAGAAGCCAACTAACCGAAAAGCTGCGTCACCTAAAAGCATACTCTCCGAATGGCCGTACTGTCAAAATGCCATATACCTGAAAGGTTGCATCGCCTACAAGCCAACGAACTGAATGCCGCTCCACAGAGAAGTCAAATAATGGACATGACGTTGCCAGGGGGCGGGACTTGTCAGCGATTGGTCCTGACCCCAACATCCATCACATCACTGGCCGGTGGAGATGGGAAGGTGGGGGTCATTTTCCCACACAAGCCACAGGCGACTGGGCACACTGAACCCGAGCACCAAGTTGAAAGCGGCCGAAGGTGCGCATCCCTCGGGACAGCCCCCACTCTCCCACGGCCATGGCCGCCCTCTGCCTCGTCTACCCCGTGCGGCCGCACTGTGATGGGCTGTGGGTCGGGTGAAGCGGAGATGTAGAACAGGCTGGTCCCTCCGCCCACCCAGAGTCACTGACCGCGATACACCGCCATCGGGGACAGTCGGCTCGGGGCATAGTACATTGCTTTTAAAACATGGGTGGAAACACACATTCCCTGGCGGGCCGATTACAAGTGTGCATGACAACAGACAAATTTATCACCTCCCACTGTCCCCCCCTCCCCCCTTGACAATAAGAAGCACGTTTTATTTATTACCATCTGGTTGCCTGCGTAACGTACACAAGCTCCCACGCACAAAACACCAGATAATCTGTAAACTGTTTTAACTGAAGATAGACACAAAAAGCTTGAGTAACTCGGCAGAGCAGGCAGCATCTCTGGAGAGAAGGAATTGGTGATGTTTCGTGCTGAGACCATTGTTCAGACCAGAAGACTGAGTCTGAAGAGTCTCGACCCGAAACGCCACCCATTCTTTCTCTCCAGAGATGCTGCCTGTCCCACTGAGTCACTCCAGCATTTTGTGTCTACCTTTGGTGTGACAGTTGTCTCATTTCATCGGCTTCATGTATTGCGTGCATAGAAGAGACACTTTACATGCCGCTTGCATCTATTCAACCAAAAGTGTGTACTCTTAATGAAATCTCACATCTTTGTGAGGGATGGAATGGATGTGACCACCGGCTAAAGCAAAGGCATAGTTAGGACGGAAATAATCCCACCGCTTAATTAACCAGGTTCCCGAATGTCAGAACTATTTATACATGTAGCATTTTCTTTCAGATAGTTTGCTTTTAGGGATCCCGCCCATTCGGTTAGTTTGCTTTTAGGTGTCCCACCCTTTCGGTTAGTTGGCGTTTCGGCTTCGTTTCCATTTGGTTAGTTGGCTTCCACTTCTTTGCTTTGGCTTCTCGTCCTTCAACGCCACGTCCACACATGGTTATTTACAATATACATCAATATACAATATACATCAATGAAGGGATTCAAACATTAGCAAATTTGCAGGTGACACAAAGCTGGGTGACAGTGTGAACTTTGAGGAGGATGCTATGAGAATGCAGGGTGACTTGAACAGGTTGGGTGAGTGGGCAGATGCATGGCAGATGCAGTTTAATGTGAATACATGTGAGGTTATCCACTTTGGATGCAAACACAGAAAGGCAGATTACTATCTAAATAGTGTCAAGTTGGGAGAAGGAGAAGTACAACGGGATCTGGGGGTCCTTGTTCATCAGCCAATTAAAGTAAGCACGCAGGTACAGCAGGCAGTGAAGAAAGCAAATGGTATGTTGGCCTTTATAACAATAGGAGTATAGGAGCAAAGGGGTCCTTCTACAGTTGTATAGGGCTCTTGTGAGACCACACCTGGAGTATTGTGTCTGTGGAATTCTCTGCCTCAGAGAGTGGTGGAGGCCAGTTCTCTGGATACTTTCAAGAGCGAGCTAGATAGGGCTCTTAAAGTTAGCGTAGTCAATGGATATGGGGAGAAGGCAGGAACTAGGTACTGATTGGCAATGATTAGCCATGATCATATTAAATGGCGGTGCTGGCTCGAAGGGCTGAATGGCCTACTCCTGCACTTGTCTATTGTCTGTTGTGTATTGTCACACATTTCTTCTCCCCAGAGATGCTGCCTGTCCCATTAAGTTACTCAGGCATTTTGTGTATACCTTCGATTTAAACCAGCATCTGCAGTTCTTTCCTGCACATCATGATGGGGGTGATACATCATAAAAAAAATGCGATTGTTATCTCATTTGGATAAGTGCAAATTATAATTGCAAAATTGTGAAAAATGTCTGTCTATGCAATCTGGAATCTGTGCATGGGATTTTTCTTCATCATTCTATTTTGGTCAGTACTGAATAAACATCTAGGGCAGAATTATATGACTCTCTGATCATCTATCAGTCAAGGAATAGGTATGTATCTAACTCCCAGGTGATTTAAGGGTACGCATGGTTTCAATTCCTCGACAGTCTGGGAGGTGATTGCCAGATTCCATCCTGGTGGCAGGATTCCATCTGACTGCCAGATGGTGTAACAGTGAATACACATTCCTTATCAGGGTCTTAGAGGTCTCCCCTGTCTTTCATCACCCTCTGTTTCTTCCTTGAACATGGGCCCCAGCTATGCCTGTCTTTGTTGGTTATGTTGGACACTCCTTTTTCCAAACGTACACTGGCACCATTCCCCAACTCTTTCTCAGTGACGTTGACAACTGCAAAGGGGGCTGCATCCTGCACCTTAGCAGAATGAGTTGATTTCCTCAACTTTACTACGAACTTCCATCTTGCCCTCAAATTCGCTTGGATTATCTCTGTCACCTCTCTCCCTTTCTCAATCTCTGTATCCATCACAAGGGATAGACTATCAGTTGACACATGGTCCAAAATGCACTGCCTCCCACTGCTACCTAGGCAACATCTCCTCCCACCCTGCCCCTTGCTTTCTATTCTAGGACTGTCCTCCTGCATCAGTAAACATCCATTCTCCCTGCGGTTGTGGATGTAGCTCTCAACTGTGTCTCCTCAGTGTACCTCAATTCCGCTTTCACTCCCCTTCCTTCCTGACGAAATAAGGAGAGAGTTCCCCTGGTCCTCACCTTTCACCCCACAGGCCTCCGTAACCAACACAGCATTCTCAACCAGCAATCACAACTTCCCATCCCCACCTTTTCCAATTACCATAGGGACCACTCTCTCCACAACTCCTTGGTTTGCTCATCCCTTCCACCCAACCCGCTCCTTCCCCAGGCACTTTCCCCTGCAACTGCAGGAGATGTAGCACCTGTCCCTACACCTCCTCTCTCACATCTGAGGGACCCCCGCAGTCCTTCTAGGTGAGACAGTGGTTCATGTGCGCCACTTCCAAACCCGATGTGGCCTTCTATACTTCTGTGTGACCAAGCATAAACTAGTCAACCGTTTTGCCCACTCCATCCACAAAGACCTCCCGGCTCTATTCACGAAGACCTCCCGGTTGCTAACCAATTTAACTCCCTATTCCCATTCCCATACCAATCATTCTGTCCTTAGCCTCCATTGCCAGAATGAAGCCACATGAAAAATGAAAGAGCAGCACCTCATCTTCCACTTGGTTAGCTAACAACCCAACGGGATCAACATTGCAATCTCTAGTTTCAAGTAATAACTCCCCTATCCTCTGTACCATTTCTCTCTACCTTGCCCCCCTCCAACCTGGTGTGCACCACTTCACCACTTCAGTCACCCTGCTCGTTTCCCCTCTTCCATACTTACATCTCCCCTCCCTTTTATTCCTTCCTTTTCCCCTCTCTTCTGCCTTGTTTCTTCCATTGGCTTTCCATTTCACTCCTCTTCTTTCCTTATCTGACAACTTTGGTCTCAATTTTACCTCTAGCTTTTGTCACTTAATCCACCCTTCTGCCAATCGCCTCATTTCACTGTATCCATCTACTACTTGGCAGGCTTTACACTATCTCCACCTGTCCTTTTCCAGCTTCCTCCCTGTATTCCATCTGTTTGAAGAGGAATCCTGACCATTCACTAATGCTGCCTAGTCTGCTGAATTCCTTCAGCACTTTCCTTTGCTCACGATTCCAGCATCTGCAATTCTCGTGTTGTCTTTCATCACCCCAAATGTGGCCTTTCCAGCATCTTGTACAACTGTAACTAAACATCCCAACTTCTCAATACTCAATACCTTGACTCACTTGAGTAAATCCATCAGTTTGTTAAATTCGGCAGTGCCGACCTGGGTCCAAGATTTTAATGACTAAAGTAATGGCAATGTGGTGGGTTGTCAACAGGTGCACATTCAGCAATATCTGAATGGTTTGTGGTTTGGTGTCATAAGCATTACATTCTGAATTGCCTGCACCAAAAATAAAATCATTTAGGTACCCTTCTGTTTTGGAACAAGGGTTGAGGAAGGGTGGTAATGGTATGTTGTTGTGCTGTCAATAGGGTTGTGGAGGTTTCAATTGGCTGGACATTGCATCTAGCAAGATAATATCTGAGCTCTTGGGAAAGTGATGGCAGTAACAAGTTGAGAGATAGTTTAACAATGGAAAGAAGTTGAGGTATAGATGTTTAATTGTAAATTTGAATTGGGAAAGGCAACTAAGGCTCAGTCAGTGAAATGATCATGAGAAAGTGTTCAAAGAGAGTAGTATGATAGGATTGATGAAGGTTTCAGAGAAACAGCTGGGAAAAGATGAAAAGGGGTTTGCATTAAGGAACATAAACTTAATACAAAATAAACCAGTGCTGCTCATCAAGGACTGGAATAATGACTGTGCAAAGTAGAATTCTGATTTTGGTGTTTTGGATGTTACGGTGAATATTGGCCTAGCACATTGCAAGAACAACATTAGTTCCCAAGGTTTTGGCAACTGAGGAATTAACTTGTGATATAGTTAATCAAAGTTGTATGGGTAATTTTGGTAATACATTAATTGAATATTCTATTAGAAACTTACAAAATTCTTAAGGGGTTGGACAGGCTAGATGCAGGAAGATTGTTCCCGATGTTGGGGAAGTCCAGAACAAGGGGTCACAGTTTAAGGATAAGGGGGAAATCTTTTAGGACCGAGATGAGAAAAACATTTTTCACAGAGAGTGGTGAATCTGTGGAATTCTCTGCCACAGAAGGTAGTTGAGGCCAGTTCATTGGCTTTATTTAAGAGGGAGTTAGATGTGGCCCTTGTGGCTAAAGGGATCAGGGGGTATGGAGAGAAGGCAGGTACAGGATACTGAGTTGGATGATCAGTCATGATCATATTGAATGGCGGTGCAGGCTCGAAGGGCCGAATGGCCTACTCCTGCACCTAATTTCTATGTTTCTATGTTTATATGTTTCTATTGGTTGTAGGTTTGACTTATTCTGGAAATAGAGACTGGATTAGTGGTTTGGAAATAGGGTATAATGGGCAAGAATAAAATGGATAATGGATGAATAAAATGGTGGAGGAATTGAGATAATTGTCAAATGTACACATGTGGAAGTTAGTCATGTGCCTTCAGATCTCATGGCTGAATGACAAAACAGAAATTAGGAAGAGCACCAGGGCCATATATGGACATTTGGCAGAACCTCACAGTGGCAGTGATTTGGGATCCATTGTTATTTATATGCATGTTGTAATCAGTGTAATATGACTAAACAAGTACTGGGTAATAGAGAATAAATTATGATAATTAGTGTCCCTTTTAAATCTCAGCCATTGACCCTAGTGCTGCCTGGATTAGGGGATAGTAGATATAGGGAGAGGCTAGACATACTTGGATTGTTGTCTCTGGAATGCTGGAGGTTGTGGGAACTCTTGATAGAAATATATAAAATTACGAGAGGTGTAGACATTTAGAACATTCTTCCCAGGATGGAAAATTAAAACATTAGAGGGCATAGCTTTAAGGTGAGAGGGTGAAAGTTTAAGGTAAAAAGTTTAACAGAGCTGTATGGGGCAAGTGGTTTTCACAAAGAGTGCATGTGCCTGGAACGTGCTGCCAGTGATATTGGTTGAGGTAGGTATGATAGTGGTATTTAAGAGACTTTTGGATAGGCATATGGGTATGCAGGGAATAGAGGGATATGGATTAGGTGCAGGCAGATAAGAATTGGTCAGCATCATGTTCAGCACAGGCATTGTGGGCCGATGGGCCTGTTCTTGTGCTGCACTGTTCTATATTCTATTTCCATGTACTGTCAGACTGTTGAAAGAAATAGTGGGTGGCTTTGCAAAGTTGAAAAGCATTTCACTGGAATTTATGGTTGACGAGACCCTATTAATGATTAGTGTTGAGCTAGCTTCCTTGTAGAGATTTGCCTAGGGGGCCCTGTTCAGATTACGAGTGGGTTTAGGAGAGGTGACTGGTGACCACGGGAAGTTTTATGGACACATGAGCCACTGAACCACTCACTTTAATATTGATGACCCAATACTTTGACAATGTGAAAACTAATAGCAGTGGAAATGTGGACACTTGGATTAGTGTGTGTATGTCAGCACACATGCTATGGTTAAATATGTGAATAGCTCAAATAACCTGCCAAAATATTTGCACTTCATCATCTTAATAATTTGGCATGACTGCACAAGTGAGAGGTTATCATAACATGATTCATTGTTACAGTTATTACTATGGTGTGAGTTATCCCGCAAGCCTTCCTAAATTACCTGATTGTATAACACATTAGGATAACTATAAAATTGAAATAAACTAAAAATCCCACCCTACTTGCCCCAGTGTTCCTCTAAATGGTCTGCGGTTATTATAGAATAAGCATTGATAAAACTAAATATTCTTGCAATCATTGAAGGAGTACAACCTGACGGATCACTAACTGCAACCTCGGGTTGAAATGAAGGCAACACATCTTGTAATTTCCTAAAGTTCCATTAGGTGGTGCCAGCCACATGTTGAACTGAAGCTGGCAATCTGAAGTATGACACAAAAAGCTGTAATCACTCAGCAGGACAGGCAGCATCTCTGGAGAGAAGGAATGTGTGCCGTTTCGGGTCTCGACCCAAAATGTCACCCATTCCTTCTCTCCAGAGATAATGCCTGCCCCGCTGAGTTACTCCAGCTTTTTGTGTCTATCTTTGGTTTAAACCAGCTCCTGCAGTTCGTTTCTACACAATTTGAAGTACTCTCTGTGCACATCACGCAGTGTCTACTGATTTAATTTTACAGCCCAGCAAAATATCTGTAACATAATGAGCTCATGGCGAAATATAATTAGCTTGGCATTATGTGTGTTGTGTTATGCTCTTATTTTATGCAATGTGTTATGCTCTTATTTTTTCCAAATTCACCCTTACATAAAAATGAGGAGTGGAAATATTTATCAGATGGTAAGACACTAAATGAGGTGCAGAGAAGCTTACTTTTACATTAACACAATTTATTAAAGGTTGTTAGCACATACATTACCTAGTAAAGAAATGAAAAAAACCTTGATTTCATTTCAAGGCTCAGAATGCAAAAGTGATGAGATTGTGCTGAAGTTATACAAGTGCAGGTAAACTGCAGATGGAATAACATGTACAATTTATAGCACTCCTTCATTAGCAATATTTAAAAATAATGGAAAGGTTTCAGCATATACTTTTGGATGCAGGGTTGTGGTCATGACGAGCGAGATGGTGGAATGATTTGAAAGATGTTGGAAGAATGAGACACAGCTCCAAAATGATGAATAGTTCTAATAGGGTGGGTTGCCCTGAGGGAGTATGGATATAGTAAATTAAAGAAGTGCTCAGAAACATGATTGAAAATCTGCAGCATCCAACCATTCCCAGACTTGGTCAGGCTGAGGATCCATTGCATAAGCTTTTAGATGATCAAATAATCAAGAAAACAGTGGCGGCTCGGCACACACCATACCTCTGGACATATCTGCTCACGATGAAGAAGTGAGTCTTCCATGTTGGAAGAACAGCACCATCTCAGGAAGACCACTGAACAGGTTTGTTTGACAGAAGTAGATATGGAAATAGTAGAAGATACAGCACTAATCTTGCGAGAATATTGATGGTTGACAACAGTTCCTGGGAGAACCATAACCTGATAGGATGAGATCTGATAGGATAGCACGTTGATCCAAGTATCTCAACGTCTCTGTGCCAGAGTAAAATACACAGAGGCTTGACAATTATTTGGGTTGTTTGTCTTTCTTCTTTAGTTTCTCATAATTAAAGGAGGAATGTAACATATGTGTAATTTCTAATGTTGGTCACCCCTTAAGCATTCTGTCATGTGTTCTGTACTGCTCCATCTGTGTTTAGTGAAGAGAATTCAAGAAGCCGTCTGTTTGGAAGGAATCCATGGAAATAAATGCTGTCTGGTCCTGTAAGAATAGAATAGAATAGAATAGAATAGAATTACCTTTATTGTCATTCAGACCTTACGGTCTGAACGAAATTTCATGCCTGCAGTCATACATACAATAATACAATAATAAACAACAACAAACACAGATTAACATCCACCACAGTGAGTCCTCCAAGCACCTCCTCACTGTGGTGGAGGCAAAAATCTTAGGGCTGCAGTCTCTTCCCTCCTCTTCTCCCTCTGCGCTGAGGCGATACCCCACCGGGCGATGGCACAAACAGTCCCGCGGCTCACCGAACCCCGCAAACGGGTCGGTTCAAACACCGCGGCCCAGGGTGGTCGAAGCTGCCGCCCTCCAGTCCAGCGGACGCAGCCGCTGGCCCGTGGCTGAACCCCAGACTCAGGTCACCGCTGCCAGAACGTCGTCCCAGCCACCGGAGCACCGTTCCAGCCCCTAGCTGGATCGCCCTCACGTGAGTGCCGTTCCTCCCTCGAGCTGGGCTGCTCCGAGGGAGCGCCGTACCTCCCTCGAGCTGGGCCACTCCGACGGGAGCGCCGTACCACCCTCGGGCTCGGACGCCCCGACGGGAGCGCCACAGCCCCTCACGGGAGAGTCTCAGCCACGCGCCAGGCCGCCCTCACGGGAGCGTCACAGCCCCTCACGGGAGCGCCGTTCCAGCCCCGAGCCGAACTGCCCTCACGGGAGCGACCCCAGGTCGATTCCTGACAGGCTGCCTCCGGAGTCTCGAGGTCGTCAGCTCCGCCATTAGGCCTCAGCGCAGGCGGAGGCAGAGAAGGGGGATACGACAAAAAAGTCGCATTCCCCCGAAGGAAGAGACAGCAAGCCCCGTTACAACCCCCCCCCCCCCCCCCCCCCCCCCACACACACACAACAACCTAAAAAACAAAAAACTTAACTAGACAAAACGAAAAAAAAAAAACAACACAAAAAAAGTAAAAACAAACGGACTGCAGGCGAGCCACTGCTGCCAGGGCAGCGCCACCTCTTCCGTAAGCTGTGCAAACCCAGGACTATCCCAGCATCTCTCTACTACTGGAACGATACCTAAGCACTGGAAAATGTATCATACAGTATCTTCGTGCCCTCCCTGCTCACTGGAAAATTGAATTGAAATGTTCACACCCACTCTAAAATCCCCTCTTCAATTCGATCCGATACGATAGAACAAAAGTACTTGAAGTAACATAAGAATCTGATCTGTAGGAATCTGAAGAACGAAGGTCCAGCAGAAAGGAAAAGTTTAATTACACGGAAACAAAATAATGTTGCACAAGAAAGAAAATAAAAAGTTTGGTCTGTGTGTGGCTGGTGTTTCAATCTGCCCTCGAATCTGTTTAACATCCATTTGCTGAACTCCACTCAGAACTCAGTGGGACATCCTGATGTTGACACTATATAAAAAGCCCAACCTCCTGGTGAAGCACAGACTTCCTAAAAGTAGTTCCAAAGGTGAAGCATTTCAACAATAATAAGAAAAGCTTGGAGTTTCATTCAATCTGACTGAACAAAATCTGATTCAATCTAAATGGAAAGAAGATAGCTGAGACTCAAAGTTGATCAAGATTTAGGAATTTGGGAATACTCAAGGTAAATATTGCAACGTGCTAATTGACTTCGTAAGGGGTTAGGCAAATGAATGTTACCAGTGAGCTTAATGGAATCGAATATACTGTACTAGTAGCTCTCATAACCTCGAAGATGACAAAGTATTTCTTGTTAGAAAAGCATACACAGAGCGCTGTCTATTTCTTTCATTGTCAATAATGTTTTCAAAATCAAATATAATTCCTCAGCACTACAGATTACCGTCTGTTCCTACCAACCTGTCAGCTTGTAATGATCCAATTAAACAATAGCCCATTAACGCATTACTCTGCCAGAGAAAAATTGGCAGCATTGATTATGTCCAAGTGTTCATTTTGGAAGTGCTCCAATTTGTGGAGATTTGGCTTCCAGCAATTGGTTTTATTCTAATCTCAAGTAGGAAACCCAGTATTGTAAAGGCAGGTATTATATCACCGTTTCAGAGCACAGCCAAATTACTTGGCATGTAAAAGCTTACCATATTGAAGAGTTCTGCAACAGTGGGTGCACCTGCCAGCAGTTCATTCACTCTTCTGTGAAGTGGAATGTAAAAGCAAGTTATTTTCGATTGACTTTTTATTTTTTGGGCCAGGAATGCATTCAATAGTTTTATTCTACAAGTCTCTCAATGTACTTACACCACAAACATTCAAACATGCAACACACATACATGCACACACACTGTACCTCACACAGACGCAAGTACATATAAACATGTAAAATGCATATGTGTGCACAAACCGTATTTACATATGTGTAAACCAAAAACATAGACACTCATGCACCTACACAAAGCATGCATATTCAACATAAACAGCTGTATACACAGCACAAACTGCTGCATACACATGGCACATAGAAACACAGATGCACCCACACACATGCTAATATACATAGCCAAATACATTCACATGCTGCTTGAACATTTCAGAATCAACTTTGCCTGTTATTTTTACAAAATAAACTGAAACCAAGCTTTCTGTTTTTATACATTGTGATCTCGATGGGTTTTTAACAAATTTGTTGCAATGGACTGAGAAAGATGTGTTTACAGTAATGGAAACAATTGTGAGTTAAGTCATCCACTGTTGCTCCATTATTATCGTGAAGGTGTACAGTGTAAAAACAGACATGGGCATTAGTGACCCAATGAAGCTGCATCAAGGCATATCGAGGCTTAAAGACTAAACAACAAAGTCAGCAAAATATTTCACATTATTAAACAAATCTGTTCCTATTTTGTAATTGAACACTTGCATCGGTTATATCTTCATTGCCCTTTGTTCCAATCCTATGGTATAGTAGATAAAATGACATAGGCAGGAAACCTGAAGTATGAATATTTTCTTTGGTTGGTAATATCATCCATGTAATGCTAGCAACCAAAGGCAAATTTCTCCCCGATCCCAATAAGTTTTTCATCTTCTCTGAACCCATTCAAGCTTGACAATATATTTCCTATAACATGGTGCCCGGAACTGAACACAATACTCTAAATGTCGTCTCACCGATGTCTTATACAACTGCAACATGACCTCCCAACTTCTATACTCCTATACTAGAAGTATAGAAGTTATATACTTCTCTATATTAGATCTGGGGTTTGGGCTGAAAGGGTCTGGTAGAATGGAACATGAATCAGTGAGGCAGCAGCATTCATTAGTCTGGGCATGCAGTGAATGAAAGTGTGGGAGAAAGTAGGTATGGTCTGTGAATGTCTGAATGCAGTTCCCTCTTGCTAGCCATCAGCATGAAGGAGCAGTGCTCATCTGGGAAATGCTCACTTGATTGGTAGGCTTTCCACCTTCTTCGTGTATTCCCTGGACATCTGAAAATGGAGAAATACTGTATTTGGTTGAAATCACTGTATTTTTCAAAGAAGATCAATGATTGAATATACTATACCATGCCTACGATGAAATGTTCATTATACATCCTCTATTCAGGAGTTCGTCAACATGCAGTTATGGTACTTAAATTCCCTGCTTAATGCCTAGAGGTTGCAGCTCATCACAAATTGGTCAAATGACCTCTGCACATAGTTCTTTCATTTGTAGTTTCACCAGTGTTGTCTCTGAGTTGCAAGCCAGACCTTATACTTTGGGGCTAATTGTAGGTGCAATATTGCTACATTTCTGGCACAATTCAGAAATTTGCTTAATTGGTATCCTCAGGATCAGCACCACTTAGTACGAATAGCTACAAATCACGTTTTCCTCTGAATTCATAATCCTCTAGAAATAGACTTGGTTTATACTCTCTAGAATTTAGAAGATTGAGAGGGGATCTTATAGAAACTTACAAAATTCTTAAGGGGTTGGACAGGCTAGATGCAGGAAGATTGCTCCCGATGTTGGGGAAGTCCAGGTCAAGGGGTCACAGCTTAAGGATAAGGGGGGAATTCCTTTAAAACCGAGATGAGAAGAACTTTTTTCACACAGAGAGTGGTGAATCTCTGGAACTCTCTGCCGCAGAGGGTAGTCGAGGCCAGTTCATTGGCTATATTTAAGAGGGAGTTAGATGTGGCCCTTGTGGCTAAGGGGATCAGAGGGTATGGAGAGAAGGCAGGTACGGGATATTGAGTTGGATGATCAGCCATGATCATATTGAACGGCGGTGCAGGCTCGAAGGGCCGAATGGCCTACTCCTGCACCTAATTTCTATGTTTCTATGTTTCTATGTTTCTATGTTTCTAAATAGCATTTATCCATTTCTATTTTACGCTTCTAGATTTCCTTAAATCTGATTTATTCCAATTGGAATAAATTCCTTCTTTTCGGTAATTTCTCATGAATTTTACCTATGGGCTGCCGAAATCGAATCAGAATTTCTAGGTAAAAATTGTGATGTATTTTGATTCCTACTGCTGGGACGGACCACTACCTTTGTTACCGATGCTGGCGATTTTATCCAAGCACAGCTCAGAAGACTTGGAAAATGCACACCATTATATTGTTTGTAAACACTGAATTAGATTTTAGTAACCCGAATATCTCATTTATTTTTAATTATATTCCATGCATTTAATAGTGCTTTCAATAACCTAATCCATATTTTAGACAAGGCTCTGCTCACAGCCCAGTGACTTGAGAATGCAGATCAAAGAACAGTGCATAGGGGTCAACATGGTCAATCTCTGACACACTACAATCTCTGGTCATTAATAAACGGTGGTATGGATTTGGCACCATGTGATCTGTGACTGACCCCTCAATTAAATCACTGGTAGATTATGATTTAAAGCACAAGCAAAGCCCCATAATGGTAAAGTGCGCGTAGTATCACAGAGCTGGACTGTGCAACTTTTCATCAGGCGTGTTTAGCTGCCATGGGTTTATGGATGCTGTCACTATACCTTTTTGTGACAATTCATTTCCAAATTACAGACTATTTTATGCGTCAGGTCTCAGGAACCTCCATATTTTATCTTAAGACTGTTCTTAGGATTGCTTTGGTTTTTAAATACAATTCTTGTAATAACAATCTAAACTCCAGGGGTATCTTGCAAGGTAACTCTGTGACAGCATGGCAGAATAACAAGAAGGTGACTTTAAATGTTTATATTATTTCAAATGATTACTCTGTGGTCTTTAGACTTCTGCCGTTTAGAGGACATACCGTTAGACTGCTGTCGTTTAGAGGACAAAACAGCCACCATAGTGCCGGTGCCGAAAAAGTCTAAAGTCACCAACCTGAATGACTACTGCCCGGTTGCCCTAACTTCAATCCCAATGAAGTGCTTCGAAAGGCTGGTCCTCTCCCATATCAAATCCAGCATCCCTGCCTCACTGGACTCTCATCAATTTGCATACAGGGCAAATAGACCAACAGAGGATGCCATCTCTCTGGCTCTTCACACTGTCCTGACTCACCTGGACAGACAGGGCACGTACGTGAGGATGCTCTTCGTTGACTATAGCTCTGCATTCAATACGGTCATCCCCACCAAGCTCACGACCAAACTCCACCAGCTAGGCCTCAGCTCGCCGATATGCGATTGGATCCTGAACTTTCTGACGGAGCGACCGCAGGCAGTGAGACTGGGCCCGCATCTGTCCTCCACTATCACCCTGAGCACCGGCACACCACAGGGCTGTGTACTAAGCCCCATGCTCCACTCCCTCTTCACTCATGACTGTGTTCCTGCATTCGACACCAACACCATCGTGAAGTTTGCAGACGACACAACAGTGATTGGGCTGATCACCGACGGTGATGAAACAAAATACAGAGCGGAGGTGCAGAACCTGGCGGACTGGTGCACATGTAACAACTTGTCACTAAACACCTCCAAGACCAAGGAGCTGATTATTGACTTCAGGAGGTCCCATAATGGAGAATATGCCCCAATCTCCATTTACGGGGAAAGTGTGGAGAGAGTGTCCAGCTTTAAGTTTCTGGGCACTCACATTTCAGAGGACCTCACACGGTCCACCAACACCACTGCGCTGGTCAAGAAGGCACAGCAATGACTGTTCTTCCTGAGGACATTAAAAAAGACTGGTCTGCCCCAACAGCTGCTGACAACGTTCTACCGCTGCACCACAGAGAGCATATTAACGTATGGCATCTCTGTGTGGTATCTCAGCTGCACAGAGGTGGAGAGGAGAGCTCTTCAGCACATCGTCCACAGAGCGCAGAGGATTATTGGGACACAGCCTTGGAGGGCATCTACCACACACGGTGCCTCAGGAAGGCCGTCAGCATCCATAAAGACTCCTCACACCCTTGTAATGGACTGTTCAAACTACTTCCCTCCGGCAGACGTTACAAGGCCTTCTACGCCCGAACCTCCAGACTCAGAAACAGCTTTATTCCCAGAGCTATAGCGCCTCTGAACCGGCCCTGTTTAGTGCCCCCCATCCACCCTGGACTGTCTCCCTCGGATGATCACGTCACACAGCTTATTTATTTATTTTATTTTTCTTTTACATCGGTTGGAAGCTGCATACTAAATCTCGTTGCACTGATGTGCAATGACAATAAAAGATATTATTATTATTATTATTAATAAGGGGTTTACTCGTGAAGAATGGATAGGCGTTTGAAATGGTACCAAGTTCCTAATGGCAATGCCAACTAAATGTTACAGAGGATGATAAGGACAAAAAGATGCTCCATGATTTTCACCCTTATATCCTACACAGGCAACACAGGAACCAACATTCTTTGTTATCAACAGTCTGTGTTAAAGACTATTATGTTCTGTGCTCTTTATTATTCGTATGGCTGTATGGCGACCACACATTTCACTGTACCAATTGGTACATGTGACAAATAAATGTCTCTTGTATCTCTCCTGCATCCAGGAACTGAGGTCAGGGAAGGTCCACAAGTTGCACTCATTGTTTAATAGCTGCCTGTTTGAACAGCATGCTTTTTGATTGATCCCTTCCTTGGTTTCCTTAGTATGGATCAGCTTGGTTTGATGCTGGTCTAAAATAGCTGGCAGCGGCTTGTTTGACGGGTTTAAGTATTTACTACAATACAATACAATACAATACAATACAATACAATACAATACAATACAATACAATACGGTTTATTTGTCACATTGCACAAAAAGTGCAAGTGAAATGAATATGTCAGCAGCGATACAATGATAAAGAGCACACACAAAAACACAATAAAAATTTAACATAAACATCCACCACAGCATTCACCACTGTGGTGGAAGGCACACAAATTGGCCAGTCCTCCTCCATTTTCCCCCGTGGTCGGGACCTCAACCCTCCGCAGCCGCCGCTGCGGGCGTCCAGATGGTAAGGACAAGGTACGAGTCCAGGTAAGTCCAGAGTCGGCTCTTCCCCACCGGAGACCGCGGCTTTAAGTTGTAGGCCGCAGGCCGGCTGGCGAAGATTTAAAGTTCTCTCCACGTCGCAGCCAGAAACGCTCATAAGATTTGGAATGGAGATTGTTTGTAGGTGATACTTCATAAAAGATGAGATGCCACAATGGTTGACATTGGATTCATAGCTGCAATAGAGTGATGCCTTTCTGCACTGTGATGCCTGTGATGCCTCACTCCACTGACCACCGGAAATTGGAGGAACAGCACCTCATATTCCGCCTGGGTTGCTTGCGTCCGGATGGCATGAACGTTGAATTCTCCCAGTTTTGCTAGCCCTTGCTGTCTCCTCCCCTTCCTTAACCCTCGAGCTGTCTCCTCCCATCCCCCCTTCCTTCGGCTCCTCCTCCTCCCCCTTTTTTCTTTCCTTCTCCCCCCCACCCCCCCATCAGTCTGAAGAAGGGTTTCGGCCCGAAACGTCGCCTATTTCCTTCGCTCCATAGATGCTGCTGCACCCGCTGAGTTTCTCCAGCATTTTTGTGTACCAAGGTTAGGAGATGGGCAGGTCCATCATGGTCCATAGTGTGGAGCTGGTGTCAGTGTTTCCATGCAAGGATTCTTATTGTATTCAAATTCCTAAGTAGGTAAGCGATAGCACTATGCCTTACAACGTCGGAGACCCAGGTTCGATCCTGACTACAGGTGCTGTCTATATGGAGTTTGTACGTTCTCCCCATGACCTGTGTGGGTTTTATCCGTGTGCTCCGGTTTCCTCCCACACTCCAAAGATGCACAGGTTTGTATCGACTTGGTAAAATTGTAAATTGTCCCAAGTGTGTGTAGGATAGTGCTAATGTGCGGGTATTACTAGTCGGCATGGACTTGGTGGGCCAATGGGACTTTTTTTGTGGACATACTCCTTTATGTGTTCATCATTGTTTGGAGATCCCATCAGCATTTGGACTTAAAGCTGCCAAGACGACTACAACACAGGTCTGAGGAAGTATTATACGAAAAATCACAATTTATATGCAGCATTTCCTCACTTTAAGAAGAGGATGTATTCCTGAAAAGCATTTTATGTGATATCCCTCAAAGCTACATCAGGATTGTATGTGATATTACTTTGTACAATGCAGTGTGTTATTCATCATTGCAAAAATCCGTTTTAGATGCAGAAAACACATATCACGGTCAATTATGTTAGATCAAAAATTTGTAAATCAATAATTTGCAAATTGAGGAAATTCTTTAGAAGTGGACGTGATGGGAAATTAATAATGAGGTAATTGAAAATATGAATAAGTCGAAAACATTTGGCAATATTGCAATGGAGTGCAATGTTTTCATCGTTTCTGCAATGTGAAAGTAGATTCACCACGTTGAAACTTAACCTATGTTTACTTGTTGCATATCAGTTCATATATCCTGAAGTAATCATCAAACACATTCATTCCATTGAAAAGATCGCAGTCTCTATTTGAATTACAAACCTAATTCAAATTGTTATAAATCATCTGCTGGAGTTCAAACTGCTGGGAATGGGTGGTTTTGGGTTTGGGACTATGAAGGAGTCTGGAGTTCACTATGCAATTGAACAGGTTTAATGGTGGTTGAAAAGATCCTGTAGCAATGGGGTAGAAACTAAAATAGCAATAGTAGTGTCTTTGTGAATGATGCAGTGATTTGCTTTCTGTGAATGCTGTTGATAATCATAATACGCACTTGCAAATCCAGCCTATATGTCATGAGAAGAATGCATGTGCATTGCAGGCATTGTTTCTATAGTTTAAGAGGCTTCATGTCACTCACAAAATTAGTACAACACAGAATCTTGCACCCATGGCATACAAAACAATACTTCATTGTCAGCATTGGCTTTGCTGGCATCTCTCTCATTTGTGCATTAGATACTCTCAGTTCAAGCTCCACTCCTGGATCATGATTTCCTACAGCCATCAATGGTGGTTACACACCATTAATATATAGTGTGTAATATTAAACACTATAAAATCCAAATAACCTCTGAACTACATAAACTTGGGGGCATTGGTTTTGTCTTTTTGTACTATTGCATTTCATTGTTCTGTTTGGAACATACTGCATGACAATAAAAACACTCTTGATTCTTTACGATGACAAACATCTGACTTAGATGACACTTTAGTCCAATATTGAGTAATGCGGCCTATAGTTATCCCCCAGTCAACCGTGCTCAATTATACAGATGATTTAGTAATTATCATATCGTACAAACCAGCTCGTCTGTAGTCAGGATCAAAGCCAGAATTATGGCTGTGCTGCCCAAACACAGTGCTGCCCAAAGCTGGAAATCCAACATTAAAACATTTTTTAAATTTGTGCGGCACATTGGCTGCTTACAGCGCTAGAGATCCGGGTTTGATCCCGACCATGGGTGCTGTTTGTATGGAGTTTGTACATTCTTGTGACCGCATTGGTTTTCTCTGAGATCGTTGGTTTCCTCCCACACTCCAAAGATGTGCAGGTTTGTTGGTTAATTGGTTTGGTATAAATGTAATGGATATTGTTAATATGTGGGGATTGCTGGTCGCAGGGCCGGCCTTAAGTCAATTGGACCAATTGCCTTCAATTGGGCCCCGCGCCTAAGGGGTCCTGTGCTAGAGTAATCAGCACTCCCGCCCCTCCAGTCGCCGTGTTTCACGCACACAGCGCCTCTCTCCCCGGGGAGACACGCTGAACAATAGAGGGAGGGCCGGGCTGAGGTTTGGAGCAACGTTTACAAACCTCAGCCTCAGCTCACACTCGTCCGCCCTCGGCCGCTGCCAGCCCTCTCCCTCCCTCCCTTCTCCCCTTCCCTTCCCTCCCTCCCTTCCCTTCTTCCATCCCTTCAGTTCTTCCCTCCCTCCTCTCCTTCCCTCCCTCCTTCCTTTCTCTCCTTCCCTCCCTCCTTCCTCTCTCTCTTTTTCTCTCTTTTCCACACACACACACACACACACACACACACACACACACACACACACACACACACACACACACACACACACACACACACACACACACACACACACACACACACACACACACACACACACACACACACACACACACACACACACACACACACACACACACACACACACACACACACACACACACACACACACACACACACACACACACACACACACACACACACACGCAGGATGGCGCTGTAGACCAAAATTTAATGCCTGGACTGTTTTTTCGCCAATAGTTATTGGTTTTCCAGGATCGAGTTAATTATTATTATTTTTTTTTTTCATTTCACAGTCACTAAAACAAGTGGTATTGTAACTATGTACTTTTCAGAGGTGATCTACACATTTTGTTTGTTACTTGTAGGCTTACATGTATGCAATTTTATATTAAGATGTAGCTTAGATCTGTTTGGTCCATTAACTAGCAGGCACTTTCTAAGCGCACATTTTGATTACTTTCCATTCTACCATAGAGGTATAAAGTCTATAATAGACTTTATTTGTATTTCTATGATTCTACAGACCTTGGCTGGGAACCTGGGGCTCACCAAAATTGTTCCCAATTGGGCCCCGCACCTCCTAAGGCCGGCCTTGGCTGGTTGGTGTGGACTCGGTGAGCTGAGGGGCCTGTATCCCACTGTATCTCACTGTAATATACTAAATAAGGTATATTTTCTATTGCAGTAGCCAGTCGGGTGTGATGAGGTTGGGTAGGTAGGTCCCCAAGATCTAATTCATTCTGTGCAGCTGGAGTCGTGCCATTCTACAATCACGTGCAATATCCAAGGTGGCTTTTAAACTGGCATTAAGAAAGCATTGCAAACAATGCCATCTAACCATTAACGGCACCAAAATGATATGATTTTTCTGTTCAAGATGAAAAGAATCATTCTAGATGCTCTTCTCGCCCATCTGGAATATATTCAACGGAAATCTTATGCCTGACAGAGGAATTAAAATTTGTGAAACCTCTTAGCTGGGCATTTATATATTGCAGTCTTGTGGTATTAATTGATGAGGTTTGTTAAAGTTTATGTTTGTGCACATTTGTATGGGATTTTTTTAAATGTTAAGAGAAGTCAATTATGAGGCAGAAACGACACCAACACTAAAGTGAATGTCTAGTGGACAGCATCCTTCCTTGATGGAATTGCAGCTTTAACTTAAAGTAACAAACCATATGTCAGTCTTGATTTACAGACTTGATTTTACAGGGACCACTTTGGGCTTCAACTGTTGATTGAAGCAGTTCATGCAAAGAAACAATATGTTGCAGAAAGCAAAATCCTGCAAATGCTGGAAATCAAAATGAAACAGGAATAGCTTGATGTATTCAGCAGGGCAGGATAAATCTGTGGAGACAAAGGCAGAACTAAAAATTCAGGTCAATAACCTTTGATTAGAAATAGCAAAAGAATTAAGGGCCTGTCCCACTGACGCGACCTTTCAGCGACTGTCTTCAATCTCAAGGGCAATCGCCTGAAAAACCTCGAGCTGGATCGACCGTCAGCGATGAAACTGCGAGATGGATTGACCGACCGCACACACAAACACATAGCAAAGGCGGGGGCCAGGGGAAGTGGGGGAGCGCTGTCTGAAATTCACACCCGCGATGAACAGAAAGGTAAAAGACGGCTGCACATTGTACGTTAAGTCCTTTAGAGAGCACGGGGGGGGGGGGGGTGTGGGGGAGGGAGAGAAGGGGGAGAGAGGGGGAGAGAAGGGGAGAGAAGGGGAGAGAAGGGGAGAGAAGGGGAGAGAAGGGGAGAGAAGGGGAGAGAATAGGGGAAGAAGGAGGGGGGAAATGGAGACACTTTTAAGAAGCCAGACATCGTTTAATAAAATTTAGCGGGCATTTTACATTTGGTCCTTGGTCCTGAAAACTCCAATGAGCCAATTAAAATGCCTGGTCAATGAAGGAGATTGTCTACGGCTGCCCTCGACTGCCTGTAACTACATAGTGACCCCACTCCTCTGCTCTACGAGTTCAAAAGAACCATGCCGACCAATTTTTACTCGCGAAAAATTTTACAACATGTTCCTCAACCAAGCTGAATCTGTGAGTATGTAGGAACTTTCCTCGAGCATGAAGGAGAGTTCCAGTGACCTCATAGGACCTCCGAGGACCATGTGTCGACCATGCTGCGAGTTTGAATCGAGGGCAACCTCTTCTAAACTCGCAGATTAGGTCGCCGCAGTGGGACAGCCCCTTAAGGAAAAATATGTTTTGTGGTGCAAAGGAATGTGGATGTGTTGGAGAGCTGAAAAAGATAAAGGGGCTGTCCCACTGCGGCGACCTAATTCGCGAGTTTAGATGAGTTTAGGAGAGTTTGAAAAAAATGTAATGTAGAAGACCTCCTTCGACCTCCTTCGACTATGTTGAAGACTAGCTTCGACTAGCATCGACTAGCTTTGGGAAAATTGGACTCCGAATAGTGGAGAGTGAAGCCAACCTCCTTCGAACTCCTTCGACCTCCCTTCGACCTCCCTTCGACTATGTTGAAGACTATCTACGACTACCTTCGACTACCTTCGATTACCCTTGATTACCTACGAATAACATGCTGACCTATTACGACCTACTTTGACTAAACCTACGAGTAAAAAAAGCATTAATTTTTTTCAAGGCGATCTTTTTTTACTCGTGGGCTTTTTTCAACATGTTGAAAAATACGGCGCGACCTAGGTAAGGCCTTGAGAACGCGAGGACTATCCTCAAGCATGAAAGAGAGTTACAAAGACCTCCTAGGACCTCGTGTCAACCATGCTGCGAGTATGAATTGAGGGAAAACTCGTCAGAACTCGCAGATTAGGTCACCGCAGTGGGACAGCCCCTTAACAGAGACAAATTGAAGTTTGGTTAACAAGGAAAGCAGAGTGGCTTCATGGTGTATATTTCTTGAACAAATGCAGTGAATTATAGAATAAGTTGCTGAACCGTAGCTGAGTGAGTAAAATGTGGTTCAATTACACTATTTTTAGGATAATTATTAAAATTGTCACCAAATGTCAGTTTTTGTTATACTTGGCATCCACACTCTGTCATTCCTCGTTGTTCTTCTTCCCATGTATGAAAAGAGCAGCAGAAAGATTATGTCGCAGCTCGCAATATCAAAAGGGAGTACCCAAGTTGAGTCACTATACATTTTCCTGAAATTGGAACAAAGAAGCAGCACGATGGCGCAGCGGTAGAGTTGCTGTCTTACAGCGCCAGAGACCCAACTTCGATCCTGACTATGGGTTTTCCCCGGGTGTCCCGGTTTCCTCCCACAATCTACTGTATGCTAATTTGCTTTGGTAAACATTATAAATTGTCCCTAGTGTGTAGGATAATGCTAGTGTATGGAGATCGCAGGTCAGCACGTACTTGGTGGGACTGACGGGCCTTAACCTGCGCGGTGTCATGGAACTAAAGCTTTTTTTTATTGTTTTAGCTAATAATTACCCAAGCACCATTTAACAATGGGCACCATTAATTTAAAGCCTGCTTCTGAACTGAAATGGCTGTAAAATGCATTTTTATGGATCTTGCAATCTTCCAATGTAGCAAAGCTAAGAACTTCAAGTATTGATCAAAACCATATGGAAATTTAGTCACACTGTAGCTCAAATTTATTACATTGTTTTACATCTGTCTCCCTGTGCAACTCTGAGGCAGGCAGCCACTGGGGAATGGTAATGGATATCCTGAGGACTTCTGCCTGTTACTCTATGCCAAGAGGTGTGACAGATTAATGGATCATTGTCCCTTCTGATTTACCTATCGTCCTGTGACAAGATAAATGATCGGCTAACTGTCCCGCAGTGCCGAGAATCATAGTAATAGTGGGCTGGAGTCATAGATTCATAGCGTCAGACAGCGTGGAAGCAGGTCCTTCAGCGCAACTTGCTCGCACCGACCAACACGTCCCAACTACACTAGACACACCTGTTTCCACTTGGCCCATAACCCTCTAAACCCGTCCTATTCATGAACCTGTCGAATTATCTTTTAAATGTTAAATAGCACTTGCCTCAACTATCTCCTCTGGCAGTTTGTTCCATATATCTACCACCTTTGGTTTAAAAAGTAAACGCTGAGTTTACTATTAAATCGTTCCTCCCTCACCTTGAATTGAATTGAATTGAATTGAATTGAATCCTTTATTTGTCATTCAGACCTTTCGGTCTGAACAAAATGTTGTTGCCTGCAGCCAGACATGTAATAATACCAACACACAATAAACACAAATTAACATCCACCACAGTGAGTTCACCAAGCACCTCCTCACTGTGATGGAGGCAAAAGTCTTAGAGTTACTGTCTCTTCCCTCCTCTTCTCCCTCTGCGCTGAGGCGATACCCCACCAGGCGATGGTAAGTCAGTCCCGCGGTTCAAGCTCCGCGGCCCGGGGGTGGTCGAAGCTGCCACCCTCCAATCCAGCGGACCTTAAACCCATGGCTTCCAGTTCTCTATTTGCCGACTCAGGGCCAAAGATTTTGTGCATTTACCCTATAAGATCCCACATAGGAGATTAGTGGGCAAAATTAGGGCACATGGTATTGGGGGTAGAGTGCTGACATGGATAGAAAATTGATTGGCAGACTGGAAACAAAGAGTAGGGATTAACGGGTCAGTTTCAGAATCGCAGGCAGTGACTAGTGGGGTACCGCAAGGCACGGTGCTGGGACCGCAGCTATTTATAATATACATCAAAGTTTTAGATGAAGGGATTCAAAGTAACATTATCAAATTTGCAGATGACACAAAACTGGGTGGCGGTGTGAACTGTGAGGAGGATGTTATGAGAATGCAGGGTGACTTGGTTGGGTTGGGTGAGTGGGCAGATGCATGGGAGATGCAGTTTAATGTGGATAAATGTGAGGTTATCAAATTTGGTAGCAAAAACAGGAAGGCAGATTATTATCTAAATGGTGTCAAGTTGGGAAAAGGGGAAGTAAACGGGATCTGGGAGTCCTTGTTCATTAGTCAATGAAAGTAAGCATGCAAGTACAGCATGAATGGTAGTGAAGAAAGCGAATGGTATGTTGGCCTTCATAACAAGAGGAGTTGAGTATAGGAGCAAAGAGGACCTTCTGCAGTTGTACAGAGCCCTAGTGAGACCACACCTGGAGTATTGTGTGCAGGTTTGGTCTCCAACTTTGAGGAAGGACATTCTTGCTATTAAGGGGATGTAGATTAGGTTCACAAGGTTAATTCCGGGGATGGCGGGACTGTCATATGCTGAGAGAATGGAGCGGCTGGGCTTGTATACGCTGGAATTTACAAGGATGAAATGGTCTTATATAAGATTATTTAGGGTTTGGACACGCTAGAGGCAGGAAACATGTTCCCGACTTTGGGGGAGCCCAGAACCAGGGGCCACAGTTTAAGAATTAGGCGTAAGCCATTTGGAATGGTGATGAGGGAACACTTTTTCACACGGAGAGTTGTGAGTCTGCGGAATTCAGGGCAGTGGAGGCCGGTTCTCTGGATGCTTTCAAGAGAGAGCTAGATAGGGCTCTTGAAGATGGCAGAGTCAGGGGATATTGGGAGAAGGCAGGAATGCAGTACTGATTGTGGATGATCAGCCATGATCGCATTGAATGGCGGTGCTGGCTTGAATGGCTGAATGGCCTACTCCTGCACCTATTGTCTATTGTCTATTGTGAATTAAAAACTAAATTTCAGTTTTCTTTAAACATTGCATAATATTAACGATGATGTTTTCAAATATGTATGTTATTAAATCAAAAATATACAAAGGTTTGTTTGTTATGTGTTAGTGTGATGTGACAGCTTTTGGGTTTTTGTTCACAATGTCATTTACATCAAATTTAATGGGGAGAAGTGGAACCTCAGGCACTCGGTGTTGCCAGTATTCTAGATCCCAACAAACCATCTATTGAAGTACTCATGCGCCCACAAAGGCTCTCTACAACAACATGGTTTGGGAAACATAACCACATTTTCAATGTGAAGCTGGCTGTGAATTATCGAGTTTATCGTGATATTGAATTTTCAGAAGAAATACAGTAAATCGAGTTGCTTCAAATACTGGACGTCTAAAATTAAAACAGAAAATGCTCTACCCTCTCAGCAGGTGATGTTGCGTATATAAGAAAAGTAACAGCATTAATGTTTTAGGTGATTAGATTATCAGTAGAATTTCACAATAGCCAATGCCATGTTTCTGGAAGGAAATATGAAGATGCCGACTTCAGGGAGACTGGGTTGCTGGACATTTGCCACAGTCAGCCTTACTTGGAGAGCAGAACCTTCTACTTTTCTGTCTCCTCACACCACCACACAGTCCTACTGCTGCTGCAAGAGACACACCGGCACCAGGTAGGTTGTGGACAATGGTATCAATCTTCTGAAAATAAGATTCATTCTTTGGCCCTTGTTACATCTGTGTCCTCTGGTCCTCTTGTCCTCGATTCCCCTACTCTGGGCAAGAGACTCTGTGCATCTACCTGATCTATTCCTCTCATGATTTTGTATACCTCTCATCCTCCTGCGATCCATGGAATAGAGACCCAGCCAACTCAAACTCTTCCTATAGCTCACACCCTCTAGTCCTGGCAACATCATCGTAACTCTTTTCTGAACCCTTTCAAGCTTGGCAATATCTTTCCTATAACATGGTACCCAGAACTGAACACAATATTCCCAATGCGGTCTCACCAACGTCTTATACAAATCTGTTTCTGCTCCTCTCCACTATCTTCTTCTTTGGAATAAGTTTTATTTCTGTTTGCACCCCCTAACATGTTGAATTCAAACTTCCTGCACTAACTGCCCTGCTCCCAAGTCATGGCATTTTCTGCAACTTTCCCTCCTTTCTGAAAAAATTAACTTTTATATGCAAGTTTCGTTTTCCTGATCTTGCCCGGGATGATTTTCAAAATTCCTGTCAGATGATTCTTAAAAATTGTCTGCTTCTTTGTAATCTGTTCAATTTCATTCTGTTGGACTATCCACATCAACTCAAACACATTTCAACCAATTGTTGACAATGTTGAATTTAAAAGACCAAACTGAATGGCACTAAGTAATATGTGTAGCATTCAAGTACAATTAAAGCTTCAGTTCTCTGCTTATTTGATTATATTGGACATTTCACCTGTATGAAATGGTGGTGTACAAGGTCACATAAGCCATGGGCTATTTAAGTTGTGACAGAAATCTTCATGATTGTTAAGAGTAATAGATGTCTGGCACCCGCTTTTCATAAAACCATTGACAGCCACAAATCTGAAATTCCAAACCATTTCCATGCCAGTTTCAGAGCATATTCATATTGAAGGCAGGTTATTAAAAATATTCAACAAACCTTCTGAAACTAGCATGAGTTGATGAAAGTACCAAACAGATTCAGTTATGCACAGTTATTCTATTTCCAGGTGTACAATGAAGTAAAAATAAGTTTGGTTTAATATTCAAGTGAAGTAAATTTAATTAACGGAGCAGTTGTCATACACTGGTTAATATAACTCATACAATATATGTCGCATGCAGACATGTCCGTTAGAATAGTTTACATAATTGCTGAATTACTAATCGAACATTTGTGTATACATTTTGCCCTGTGACAGCTCAAATAATATCCCTTTACATATCATTCCACAAACTCTGCAATAGCCCAATTAAAATTCACAAGTAGCAAAATACACAAAGGAATTTCAATCCAGTTTGCAGTTAGTTCTTAGTTATCTAGTTTTGTACATCATAGTCATCATGAAAATTATAAACACAAGGTGTAAATTTACTTCTTCCTCTGGTTAGTGGCATTAAAAATAGCACACGATGCATGGTTCCTTTGTCAAATCCTCATCATGTCAGGCAGCACAGGTAGAGCTAGCTGTTGACTCACATTGCCAGAAACCTGGGTTCGATTCTCACCTCAGGTGCTGTCTAAATTGAGTTTGCACGTTCTCCGTGTGACTATGTGGGTTTTCAATGGGTGCTCCAGTTTCCTCCCAAAGATTGTGCCTCTGTAAATTGCCCCCTAGTACGTGTAGAGCGAGGATGAGCAAGTGGGATAAGTTAGAACTTGTGTGAATGGGTGATCGATGGTCAATGTGGATTCGGTGGGCTGAAGGGCCTGTTTCCATGATGTGCCTCTAAAACTAAATGTCCTAAAGTTGTTCATGTTTAGCAGTTAATGTATTGAAAGCAGAGTCCCACAAACAGCATATAATAGATGTCGCGATTGGATGCTCTTGTGTTGATCTAGGGAAGAATGCTGTCAAGTAAACTTTGTTGCTTGTTCTTGAATTACTGCAACGGTGAAAGATTTGTGAGAGGAACAATAATTCTGTAAAGTGACAAGAATGGCTGCTGAAGCAAACAACCGCAGACACCAGAAATATGCAACAAGAATGGAAAATGGCAGAAACACTCAATAGGTCAGATAGCAGAGTCAACATTTCAGGCCAATGTCCCTTCATCTGAAGAGTCAATTTCCTTAATTAGAAGCCTATATTTGCCTGTGCTACAACTCCGACCAAGCTTCAATGTAAAGCATTTCATTAGGACGTGACAGATGCTATAAAACTCAAGCTCTTTCTACATGAGGGAGGGTCATTGACCTCAAGTATTGACTCTGCATCTCTCTGCACCAAATCTGCTTGACGTACTGAGGAAAGAACTGCAGATGCTGGTTTAAAGGTAGACACAAAATACTGGAGTAACTCAGCGGGACAGGCAGCATCTCTGGAGAGAAGGAATGGGTGACATGTCGGGTCGAGACCCTTCTTCAGACAAAAATAATTGTCTAGTCATGTAATGTTGGTGAATACAAAGAGTTAATAAGCAATTTTACCTGCAAAAATGTGTTCATTTAAACCATCCTTGCTGCAATCCACCTATTCTAGGGTTGCATCTAAAACCTACAATCTAGGATTTTGAAACTCTCACCAGGTTTTGCTTTGTTGGTGGAATGGGATTTTTGCACATTGATTGATAGGAAAACTTGCCTAATCACATTGTGACCTATATATTTTTCCTTGCTGTAATGTTACTTTAAAAGACTGTGTAATGCTACTTTAAAAGACTGCATGGCATTTCAGCTGAGACTCCAACTGAACTCTTGGAAAGTGTGTTCTGGAAGTCAGTGAGCCAAGTGTATCACCCTGCCTGTGACACTCTATTGAGGACACCGAGTTAAAATGTTCCTGTCGTCCTTTCAATGCACATGATCCTTGAATCATCGCCTGCCTGCTAAAAAATACTCAAGAGATTTTAAAACAATTCTTAAGAGCTCCTTTCTAGTGCCAAGCAATAGTTTTGACACATATGGGTAAAATTAGCATCCAATAACTTGACTCAATCACCAAAGAACCTTAAAGAATGTAATGCAAAGCACCACATACCTTCAGTCTGAGCACATAGAACATGTCTTCCAATGGACACTTGCTAATGTCTTTACACAATGTTTATAGTTTGTGGTATGTATTTAGATCTCAGATGGAGAAAAGTAGTTCTGAGAAGCTGATTACTTCCTCTAACCTTATGGGTCTTAATGAAAATGCATTAGCGATTTATCTTGAGATGGATTTGAATCCTTAAAAAAATTATATTCTTCTTATTATACCAATCTAAAACTGACCCAAAATGAATGGAAATTCAGAGGAGAGTTTTCCATAACATTTTTAAATACATTTGGACAAGTACGTGGATAGGAAAGACTTAGAGGGATATGGGCCAAATGTGAGCAGGTGGAACTAGTGTAGATGGGGCAACTTGGTCGGCGTGGGCGAGTTGGGCTGAAAGGCCTGTTTTCACGCTGTGAATCTAAGTGATTCAACATAAATGAAAAATTAAATAGAGTGGAATATATGGGATTGCAAATCGTGATTAGGCTTCAAATTGAAGCAGTTGATTAGTTGTGAAGCATCAAAATGTCAAGTGCTTCACAAATCAAATTATTTCTACCTTTCTGTCCTTTATTTGAGTTACCACTTCATCTTAACAGTTTGCAGAACTCTCTGGAGTTACAAATGACCATGAATTTCATTGAAAAGCAGGTCCAGGGGCTGGGTGATTATCTTGAATTATTCTCAATCTAATTAAATAATCTACTATTCAACACATTCATAAACAGCGGAAAGCAGATTTACTTAAATTTGCATAATTTTTTGTTGAACCAGATTTTACAATATTTGACTTTTGAATAATAAATCTAAACCTGAAATTTGGTTTTGTTATTGCAAAAATGACTAAAGGGACTTGGAATGACAAAATTGTTTACATGATGAAACATACCTGCCATGTTTTGCTTTGAATGTTTGTCCATATCATTGAATGGTAAATGTAAATGGTTCCATCTACTAAAGATTTAAAAATAGATGCAATTGCTAAGTCAGTAGAAATGTTAAGCACTTCAACAGTATTTTAATCTGTGCAATAACTGGTTAACAAATGTTGCTTTATTCCTGTAATTTGATTGGAAACATTGACTGTCCCTTTGTTTCAACTGATGCCGTCTGACCTGTTGAGTTCCTGCAGCAACTTGTTTTTTACTTTCTTGAAGCTGCTTGAATTGAGTCTTGGATTTTTATTAAAAATAAAGTATCCAATTTCAATATATGGTGGGCTGAACTAATTCAGTTATGGTTCCATTTTGATGCTAGCTATGGCTGTCAGAGTCTGTGACAAATGTCAGTGTAAACAATTTGATGTATGAAGATATCCATACAGCTGGTTTAATGGCCATGATGTACAGTCATTTCCCACAAATCTATCATGAAATAACCTGTACTTCGTTACAGTGAAATTCTCAAGTCAGTAAACAAGACAAACTGGACAGATTATACCGAGTACCTCATTTGTCTTTTTGTAGAAAGGGGGGCATTCCTGAACTTGTGCCAACCGTCAGTCAGAAACTCTCAACGTATCACCACATCAGAGCTAAGAGGTTTCAAATTCTGCTCCTCGTAGTGTTTTTATATGAGTGCATAATCTGTTCTCTGTAGTCTTTTCTCTTTCGTTAGTCTGGTGTAGATTTTTCAAATCTGCCTTTCCATCTTCACACCCTGAGTAACATTGATTGACACTGGTTATTACTGAATGTTTTCTTAACCCTCCAAGAACTAAATTTCCCTCTTGCTTGCCGCACATCAGCATGTTTTTCATCACTAAGGGTCCAACAAAAATGTCAACCAATGTAGTTATAGACCAGCATTTCTGCTGGAGATCAGCATCCCTTTTGTAGCATAATATGCAAAGGCTAATGTCACAACCGAAGGGGACAACATCTTATTTCACATATTAAAAAGTGATTTTAATCTGAATTAATATTAATAACTTTCAATATTGCAATGTATGTTCAAAATCTATGCAGTACTTACATAGAGCAAGCACATAGATGTCCGCGTGAACAATGAAAAGTATTTTCTCCTCTCATGATGACCCCATTCCCACAAATGAAGTGAGCCTTACACTCAAAGTCTACAGTAGCATAGTAAAATGCTGAGTTATCTGAATTCACCCAGACAGGAAGTTAGAATACCAGATTTATTCTTAATTCTCATGGGCCAGAATTTCCCATTTGCTGATCACTGTTACTGACTATTTGCATGAACAATATGTACGTAGAGCATTAGTCTCTCTTTGCCTCTCTCTGTTGAAGCATCTAGCAATGCAATTTGATTGCCTTGACTGGCAGGTGAAAAAGTCTGTAGAGCTAATAGTACTCAGCCAGCCAGCACATCCACACCTTCAAGAGGGAAACAACTTTACATATTGCTATTTTATTGTCTGACACTTTAACGATATGTTGAAGTAAGTTCTGTATCTTAACACTGACTCCATCCTTCTCCCCTGAGGTTGATAGTAATGTTTTATA
The DNA here is from genome assembly GCF_028641065.1 of Leucoraja erinaceus. NCBI lineage: Eukaryota > Metazoa > Chordata > Chondrichthyes > Rajiformes > Rajidae > Leucoraja > Leucoraja erinaceus. The sequence continues at coordinate 103,882,949 of NC_073377.1, read as the reverse complement.
ACTTTGATCCCATTTACAATTATAGCCGTGTATTCTCATCAGCTGCTGAATTCCTCACCTGAAGTTTTTATACCTTGAGACCTAACTATTTCAAAACTATGCTGAGCAGACTTTCTAAATTCCATTGCCCATATGGTAACTCTCACCAAGTTTAGTTCTCCCTTCACTGCTGCGCTTCCTAAATTGTCCACTCTATCTCTTTCTTCATGTCTATCCTATCCCTCTTCCAGACTTACAACCTTCTCTGATCTCTGTGCACTTCCAGTGTGGCAATCACACATTTAAGTGCTCCATTTTTGGTGGCCATGCTTTCAGTTGCCTAAACTCTGGAATCCCCTTCTTTAAGTAGCAATGTTACAAAATGTTGATATTTTATAAATCAAGTCTGTAATGTATCCCATCAGATAAAGCATAAAAAGAAGTTTAATTTGACACCTAATTCACTTTCATATCTTCAGTATTAAAAAGGTTATGGCCATTTTCATACTCGGAAATTAGCATCTTGTTCTCTTCCTTCGCTATTTCCTTCGCTCCATAGATGCTGCTGCACCCGCTGAGTTTCTTCAGCTTTTTTGTGTACCTTCGATTTTCCAGCATCTGCAGTTCCTTCTTAAGCATCTTGTTCCCTATTGCTTTTCCATTGACTTAACACAAAAGATGTGATCAAGGACAGTCAAGTGGCCATACCTTTATTAAAGATTAAGAGAACAAAGAAATTTTCAGTTATTATAGATTGAAGCATTCTGAAACAAATATTTAACAATCTTAATTGGATGACCTGAAATTAAAGCATATAATTAGTTAGTTACTCAATTGTAGCTAATTCCAAAATTCAATTACTAGATCTAAACATCTATCCATTTCTTAAGAAAAGATTTACATTTTTAAATAGCCTAAATGTCCAAATAACATTCACACAAGAATTCACAATATAACATGATTTTAAAATCTCATTGTCATAAATTTATAGGCCAAATGGAAGGAATTTAGTATTTAATTGCTGTAAATTAATGGCCATTTAAATCATCTTGCGAGTAGGATTTTGTGGAACATGCTGGTTTGGAACGTTGCGGTTGCAGTGAATTTGAAGCCCATGTCGGCCTGAAAAATACTGCTGGTTCGGATGGGCTCCAAGTCACCTTCTCGCAACTTAAAATTTTGATTAAAGGCCTCTTAAGAAGTACCTTTTTATGTAAAAATAAACAGCCTACCTTGCCTTGTCCCCTACGTGAGATCCGTCCAGTTGTCGGCGTTGACGGCATTTGAAGATGATTTTTAATTTACTTTACCAATTAAATTATCAAGCGCTAATTTTAATAAACTTAATAAAACGGCAGTCAAAACGATTTTTCTTTAGCAACTAAACAGCCTAACAGAGATCGATTTGAATACGCTGCAGAAAAATTGCATTTTAAACCCACCCTCCTCTCAAAGGCACCAAAGTCGCACACACGGGCAGCGGCAGAAATGCAGCGCCGCTGAAGGTAAGTTTTGTAACATACCTACTTTAAGGCATATTGTGATGATCTTCTGAGGTTTTGGTCATCTGCCTTAGTATCTCCTTCTGAGGTCGGTTGCCAAATATTATTTGAATGCACCTCTGTGAAAGCCCTCAGGATGGGTTATTACGTTAAAGGTGTTTTTAAAATGGAATCTATTGACTCATTGTTGTTAATGATTACTACCAAGAGAGGTCAGATGGACTCTAACCATTTCATTCTGAGATATCATGATATTAAGGAGTGTTAGCTGCTAACACCATCTATCATCCCCAACATATTTCTTAATAAACGTGAGGATGACATTTGACTGAGATGGGCAAATAGGAAAACTCACAGATTCACATTAAAGAGAAGCCTTGGAGATCATGGAATTGTACTTTAGAATGTTAACAAAGGTCTTCTGGAAGGTATGGCTACAAACTCACTGAATGTGGATGTCTTTAATCAAGGACTCCATGTAATAGCACTGACTGCCTCGTGACCTGAACTACTCATGAGTAGTTAAGGCCAGGAGATGGCTATTACAGAATGGATTGTTCTGACCAAAACATTGTGATAGATCCATAAGCTGGGACAATGAGAAACTTGGCAGTTAATATTTGATTGGATTCGGCATGTTATTCTGATCACGTTATTGAATTCTTATAAAGGCATTAGCATCATTGAAGTTCATAGAGGCAGCACACCAAAATTCACAATTTCTGCACTTTGACTACAGTCCTTGAGCCTTCTATGACAAGGGGAAGGGAGGGCAGATGGAGGGGAGTGGAGGGGGCGTGAAGGGGGGGATGGGATGGGGGAGGGGAGGGGAGGGGGGAAGGGGGGGGGGGGGGGGGGGGGGTGGGGTGTGGAGGGGGGGAGGATGGGGGTGAGGGGAGGGGAGGGGAGGGGGAGGGCAGGGGAGGGGGAGAAGGAAGGTTAACAAAGGTTGACATTGCCTGTGATAAAGTGCGTCAGTTTGAGGAGTTATTGGATCGACTAGGTTTGCTTTCTTTCAGATGGAGGAAGCTGAAGGGTGACCTGATAGATGAATGTAAAATTATACGGGGCATAGTCAGGGTAGATGGTAAAACACCATTTCCTTAAAACAGGGACCTCTGAACCAGGGGGTTTAGCCTGAAGATGGTGAATAAGAGGATTCATGAGGGTGGTTTCAATCAGGACCACAATACTTGAGAAGATGGTCGATGAAGGCACTCTCATAACACTTTAAAAGTATCTGGAACATCACCAAAGCTCCGTTTCAAGTTCTTTCAATGCACTGGATGAGTACATGATGATCAGTTTGGATATCATGAGCTGAGGGGCCTGGTTCTGTGGTCCATGTCGCTATGACTCCATAACCCATATCCCCCTGGGATATGTGAAAATCAGGTCAATGGCTAAAGGATGATTCACATCTAGAAGTACTCAATAAATGAGTGTTATGTGGTTGAATTTCTAAGCACAGCACATTAAAAAAAATCCTTCAAGATTTCTCTGCTCTTGGAAAGGGCAGGTCAGAACAATTGTAGTTGTTTTCCTAAGAAAGTGGCTGCCTGATACCATGCTGCTTGGTTGGGCCATTCAGCAGCCTTTGGATGTCTATTTAGCAGGGTGGGGAGGGGGGGTGGGGGGGGGCAGGCTGCAGCAAGCTCATAACACAACCTCTCCTCGACCCCCAAAATCACATAGTTTGAAAATTGTATAGCTGGGCAAAAGATTGCATTAAAAAAAATCACATGAAGATAACAAGCCAAAAATAGATTAAAGATGTTTATGAGACATTCTGTCGCTTGATTATACACAACGCTGTGTCAGCAAAATGAGTGAAGCTAAAATGACTATCAATAACTCATTAATATTTCATTGCTGCTGCTGCTGCTGTCAGACACATTTGGCCTCCTTTGTGTGGTATTGTGGAGGACAACTGGGACCAGGTATAGTGGATCACATGGATAATATTATCCAGTGCTAATAAAGGTCAGAGGAGTTTGACTTTCCTAGAGGCAAGTGAATAAAGGTTTCATGCACTGCTCAGTGAACAACTTAAGGTTTTGACTCCTGTATACATTTCCATCGACAGTACAAAGTGTGGGGCAAGAACAAATATATTCTATGCTAATCGGTTTATTTTTGTTGTTCTTTTTAGATATTTAACTTCCAGTTATCATTTGTGATATAATATCTAGAAATTTAATGTTTGCTTATTGCTTGGTCTTTTAACATTCCCACAGTCTGGAAATTTGTGTAGAGGAGGAGAGGGAAGTAGAAAATACCCACATCATGTCATTGCTTTAAAATGAAACCACAAGACTGAGGGCTGAAAAAGTGCAAGATCACACCAGAAATGGTTACAAAAAAAAGCTGAAAGTGAAGATGAAACTTTAGAGGTTTGTAATTTTCACTGGGAGCTCTTAGCTTAGTGAGGTTTTGTGACTGGCTGTGTTGTTGTGAGATGTTCCAATGCGATAAAATACAAAGTGCTGAAGGATCTCAGCTGGTCAGGCAGATTCTGTGGAGTGAATGGACAAACAATGTTTTGGGTCGTAACCTGTCTTTTAACACATGGTGAAGGGGGGACAAGGCTGGAAAAGAGAGGTGAGGGTGGGGCAAGGTCTAGCATGCGATAGGTGGATACAGGTGAGGGAGGAGATGATGGGCAGATAGGTGATAGCGACAAAGGATGAGTGAAATAGAAACGAACGGGTGTCGGATGAGGAAAGAAGAGAGGTGAGATGTAAAGCCGCAGAGGAGGGATGTGAGTGGAAGGGAATTAAAAGGAAATGCTTCCGGTGGCACCATGCTGGACTAGCAGTCGCAACATTTAGCTCCGCTGTTGAAAATTCGCGATTTTTCGCGTTAAAATCGTGTCTGGAGGTCGAGACCGATTCAAAAACTTACCGGAGCCCCTGGACGTCGCGCTGATGACGTTATCAGTAAGCGCTGTGAATTAAACGGAGGATAAAGGCTTTTAAATGAAAAAACGTCTCCAGAGCCCTCAGAGAACAGCTTCAAAACACCTGCTGAAAAGCCAGAAACCTGAAGAACTGGCCTCTGAAGTGGTTACAATGGCTACAAGATCCAAGACTGAGATGGCTACTAAGGAGAAAAATGTACTTGAGGAGATAAAGAATTCGGTAAGAGAACTGAGAAAGGATATTGAGGCTGGAAATTTAAAAATGATGGAAAATATGAATGCAAAAATGATGGAAAATATGTCGAACATCAATGCTGGCAATCAAAAAGTTATTGGTTGCATTGGCATTTAAAAAAAATGAATTGATGATGTGCAAGAAGAGCTAACGCGGAGAATTGATAAAGTGGAAGTAGATTCCACGAAGAAGTTTGAGGCTGTGCATGAAACTGTTCCTTCATATGTAACTGCAATGAAAGACACGGAAACAGTTGTTGCACAAATGTCTGAAGATATGCAGGGAATGAAGCTAGAACTAGACAGCCTCAAGAGTCAACTGGCAAAAGTCTCGGATAAATGTCTCGATCTTGAAGCTCGCTCAAGACGCCAAAATTTAAGAATACTGGGAGTAACAGAGGGGGCAGAGGGAAACAACCCCTGTGAGTTTACTGCCAACTTACTCAAACATGTACTCAATTTACCCATGAAACCAAAAATTGAAGTGGCACATCGAGTACCCAGATTTAAGCCAAAATCACAAGTAGAACCAGCCCACCCACGGCAGATCATAGCCAAACTTCGGGACATTTCAGCACTGGAAGAGCTGATGAAAAAAATCAAACTCTTCCGGGATTATCCCTATGAGATCGTGCAAAAGAGAAAACAGTTCTCACAGACAAGACAGATTCTCCAAGGAGTACAAGATGTCAGATGCGGCGTTTTTTTATCCAGCCAGGATACGAATTACTTTCAAGGGAAAGGACAAATCATTCATCAATCATCACTCAGCGTTTAAATATGCCCAAGAGATTGTGGCAGAAAAAGAGGGTTAAGGAATGCAGCGGGATGGTATGGACAAATTCTTTCTCTTTATTAGCTCACAGAGAATGCCTGAAGATAAGGGAAGAAACACCATTTTCTAAAAGTCCAAAATGGAGGAGTATCTCCATGTGTGTTGGTCTAGACACCTTATCTCCTTCGGACGCTTTGGAATTTAACTCAAGGACACTCTTTGTTCAAAATGAAGGAAAGACTGATTAACAACGGAGAGACGAACAGGAGAGCCGAACGTGGAAAACATCACAAGGACAAATGGCGGTTTAAGATCTTAAAATAGTTTCTCAAAACATAGAGAATTAACAATAATTAACAACACTAATATAGAAATAGAAATGGAAACTAACCTGAACTATATAATGGGCAAAATGTAATAATGTTTTAAAAAGACAGACTATCCTGCATATAGAGCGAGACAGTTAAGCAGGGATAAAGAAATAACAAATAACAAATTTTAGAACTAACGTAGATAATATCACAAGTTTTAGTGCTATGTACTTCGTGTGGGGAAGGGAGGAGACTCAGGCATCTGGCATAGTTCCAGGAGCCTGATTCTGGTTAATCCTCTCAGCCGACAGCTGACTATTATCAAAGGTATAACTATAACAATAAATAGTTAGTAGATAAAAGTGTTAGATATATAAGTTTCATAGAAGCTGAACATACGATTTGATAAGTCTTAATGAAATATATATATACGGTAATTGGGTGAAATACAACTGATTTTGAAAAGGTCCCTCCCTCCTAGTCTAAGAGTAATAAAGGGAGCGGAGCTAATTGCATAACATCAACATCGGAAGTCGAATTAATGTCAAACCCCACAGTCGTGTGGGACACTCATTACAGTGTCAACTACTCTAGACACTGTAATTTCACTTGTTCAATTTTTTTTTAATCACAATATGTCACAACTATGTGTTTTTTTGTTAAGGACAATTGCAAAAGAGATCTACCAAAGGAAGTCAGTAACATAAACGTTCCCCAAATATCCAGAGTCCTGAGGTATGGATGCACCATAATAATTAAGGGTATTAAAATCAGCGAAAATGCAAGACGATAAACAAAAGAAAATGGGAGGAATCACATTCTGTAGCTGGAACATAAGAGGTATTAATGAACCAATTAAAAGGGGCAAGATACTAGTTCAGTTGAAATCATAAAACACGGACATTACATTTTTACAAGAAACGCATCTTAAACACCAAGATCAGATGAGGTTGAGGGCGAATTGGATAGGCCAAACATATCACTCTTCACACACCTCGAAATCCAGAGGTACCGCAATTATTATTCGCAAAAGAATACCATTTAAATCAAAGAACATTATATCAGATAAGGAAGGGAGATATCTTATAGTTACAGGAGAGATCCATGCTACGCCAATCACCTTGGTAAATATATATGCGCCCAATGTTGATAATCCTCAATTTTTCAATAAAATCTTGAATACAATCGCAGAGTTCAACTACCAAAATGTTATAATTGGAGGAGACTTCAACTGTGTTTTAGACCCGTACTTAGATAAATCGATGCAAAAACAAAGAGGTATTATGAAATCTAAAACTAGTGAACTCTTAAATACATACACAAAAAATACAAATATAACAGACGTTTGGAGGATCGCGAATCCGACTGGAAGGGAATACTCGTTTTATTCAACGGTACACAAAACATACTCATGTATAGATTATTTCCTAGTGGATACAAAACTAATCCCTTACACTATGAACCCTAAATATCACACCAATACGATTTCAGATCACTCCCCGCTAACTTTCTTTTTAAAACTGGAAGGAATGTCTACGAATAAATCGTTCTGGAGGTTTAACTCGCAAAATTTAAAAGACCCACAAAGGAGTATATATCTAAAAAAACAGATGGACTTATTTTTTGAGACAAATGATACACCAGACATATCGCCCACTTTACTATGGGAATCCTTCAAAGCATTTATTAGAGGAGTCATTATCTCGTATCAAGCTTTTCAAAACAAAAAGAATAAGAACGAACAAAGACAATTAGAAGAACAAATCAGACAACTAGATATAGATAATGCTAAAGATCCAACTATGGATAAAAATAATAACATATTAAAATTGAAATTTAAACTAAATAAGTTATTATCAGAGAAAGTTATAAGACTATTCCAAATTACAAAACAGGAACACTTTGAATTTGGTGATAAACCCCACAAACTTTTGGCACGCCAACTGAAAAAACGGGAGAAACACCACGCAATTTTAAAGATTAAATCAGATAGAGGGGAATTATTAACACTACCTAATGATATCAATAAAAGATTCGCTCAATTTTAGCAGAATTTATACACACCCAAAACGCTAACAGATAATAATAAAGTTTCAAAGTTCTTGGACAATTGTAATCTTCCAAAACTAGAATTGAAGGAACAAGAGGAACTGGGAGCACAAACTACATCTAAGGAGTTGGAAGACACAATAAACACACTAAAGAATGGAAAAACACCAGGACCATATGGATTCAGTAACTAATTTTATAAATGTTTTTACGACAAAGTTACACCACGTTTACAGAAAATGTATACATACGCTTTTAAAGAACAAATCCTACCTGAAACACTAGCAGAATCAACGATTACATTAATACTAAAAAAAGATAAAGACATAGAAGAACCAGGTTCATACAGAGCTATTGCATTGTTAAATACGGATCAAAAAATATTAGCGAAAACACTAGCTAGAAGACTAAGTAAATATGTTAGTAAATTAATAAACGAGGATCAAACGGGATTTATACCCAAAAGACACTCATTTAATAACCTGAGACGTCTGCTTAACATAATGCATTCACACAAACCTCAAGAACAAGAGTTATCAATCATTTCATTGGATGCAGAAAAAGCATTTGATCAAGTAGAATGGGATTATATGATTAAAGTATTGTAAAAATTTCAAATGGGAGAGAACTTCATCGCATGGATAAAATTGTTATATAACAAACCTACGGCTGGAATATTAATTAATAATATACTATCTACAAAATTCCAATTATCAAGTGGCAATAGACAAGGATGTTCATTATCACCGCTGTTATTTGCTCTGGTAATTGAACCTTTAGCTGAAAAAATCCGAACACACCCCGGTATTTACGGTTATGATACAAAATATTAAAATAACATAATATCTTTATATGCAGACAATGTACTACTGTACATCACAAAACCCCAAATTAGTATACCAAACATACTAAATCTAATTGAGGACTTTGGATCTTTCTCAGGATACAGAATAATCTGGAACAAAAGTGAAATGATGTCGATAAAACCGAAAGACTCAACACATCTCTTAAAATTCCCTTTTAAAATAGCCACAGAAAAATTTAAATATTTGGGAATTGAAATTACTTTAAACTATCACGCATTTAATGCCAATTATTGTCCCTTACTTAAGAAACTAAATAGTCTAATCAAATTCTGGAAAACGCTCCCGATGTCTTTAATAGGTCGAATAAATGCTATAAAAATGATCTTTCTACCACAAATCCTATATCTATTTCAATCAATACCTATATATCTTCCAAAAAAGTTTTTCAAAAAACTAGACACAGACATTACAAATTTTATATGGGACTATAAATCCCACAGAATACAAAGAACACACCTTAGTAAACCCAAAGAGCTGGGTGGTCTAGCGCTCCCTTACTTTATGTACTATAATTGGGCAGTTGTGGCGGCTCCTAAGGGTCGTCCCATTATACTGCCGAACCCCTCGGCACAGGAGTGGTGCAGTCCGGAGGCGGTCCTTAGCCGGAGGGTATAAAAGGCAGGGTTTGGGTGCCATCTCTGGCCTCCGTCTTGAGGATGTCCCTCTCGGTCCTGGGGGTGTGACAATCCTGTGCGATGTGTCGTCCGGTCAGCCGCGCCCCATCGTCCCTGCCACCTGGCGCCGGAGAGTGTTCGAGGTCATCCACGGACTGGCTCACCCATCAATCCGGGCGACAACGGCACTGGTGGCAGCTCGCTTCATGTGGCACGGTCTGCGCAAGCAAGTTGCCCATTGGGCTCGCACCTGCATCCCGTGCCAGACGGCAAAAATCCAGCACCATGTCCGCGCACCTCTCTAGGAGTTCGGTCTACCTCACCGGCGGTTCGACCATCTCCACGTGGACATTGAGGGGCCCCTTCCACCGTCCCGGGGCATCACGCACCTTTTGACCATGGTGGACCGCTTCACGCGGTGGCCGGAGGCCATTCCGTTGGCTGACACCTCATCGGCTACGTGTGCTCGTGCGTTGTCCGCGCACTGGATTGCTCGCTTCGGGGTGCCGGCGCACATCTCCTCCGACCGGGGGCCACAGTTCACCTCCGAGCTGTGGTCAGCCATGGCTCGCTTGCTGGGGGTGCAGCTGCACCACACCACGGCTTACCACCCGCAGGCTAACGGTCTGGTGGAGAGGTTCCACCGGCAGCTGAAGGTGGCATTGAAGGCACGACTCACCGGCCCGGACTGGATGGACAAGTTGCCGTGGGTCATGCTGGGCATCCGGACCGCTCCCAAAGAGGACTTGGCCTCATCATCGGCGGAGCTGGTGTACGGGTCGACACTCACAGTGCCCGGGGAGTTCGTGCCATCGGCGCCGGAGCAGCAGGAAACGCCCTCCTCCACCCTTCAACGCCTTCGCGAGCGAGTTGGCAGGCTCGCACCCGTCCCGACGTCCCGCCATGGGACATTTCGCCCACACGTGCCAATGGCCCTCACGGACTGCCCATACGTCTTCCTGCGCCGTGATGCCCACCGGACGCCACTCCAGAGGCCGTACGAGGGCCCGTTCCGGGTGCTGGAACATGGGCAGTCGACTTTTGTCCTGGACATGGGGGGCCGGCCGGAGGCCGTGTCGATTGACCGTTTAAAGCCGGCGCACCTGGACATTGACCAGCCGGTGCTGGTTGCTCAACCTCGGCCCCGAGGGCACCCCCCCTCACGACTCCCTCCACCTGTCACTCCACCTGTCCTCCCGCCGGTCCCTCAACCTGCCCCTCCACCTACGCCCCCGCAAGCCCCGGGATCTGCTGACTTCCGCACGCGGGCCGGCCGGGTCGTGTGCCCGCCGGTGTGTTTTGTGCCTCTGGTTCTGGGGAGGGGGGTCCTGTGGCGGCTCCTAAGGGTCGTCCCGTTATACTGCCGAACCCCTCGGCACAGGAGTGGTGCAGTCCGGAGGCGGTCCTTAGCCGGAGGGTATAAAAGGCAGGGTTTGGGTGCCATCTTTTGGCTGGTTTCGTCTTCCCCTGAACCGGGAGGAATTAAAGTAAAGTGCTTCTCAAACTTCGGACTACTTGCCTCATTTTGAGACCCACGCACTACACAGTAAATATTAAAAATATGATTCACCTGCTGCACAATTCTGCCCAGCAGGTGGACTGGATTGTAATGGAGAGAGAGGACTGCTCTCCGTGTAATATAGGAGCGACTCTCCTTTCACTAATGAATCTAAATAACAAAAATTACAATCAAAGTCCAATCATACATAGCGCAATTAGAACTTGGAAACAAATAAAACAGAATCTAAAATTAAGAAATCTATCTCTTTTAATGCCAATAGCCAATAATCTGTCGTTTAAACCTTCTACTATGGATAAATCATTTACACAATCAGAAAGAATAGGAATCAAAACGCTCGGAGACGTATGAATCCGGAAAATTATTATCATTTCAACAATTACTACTGAAATATAATTTGAGAAATAATCAATATTTTAAATATCTTCAAATCCGTGACTATCTGAAAAAATACACAAAAGACTATCATAACATGCCTCCAGACTTACTGGACGAAGCAATGAAGACAAAGGCCGAATCAGCAAACCTAATATCATACTTATACAACACTATTTTAAATATAGAAATACCTACAACTGATGGTATTAGAAGAGACTGGGAACAAGAACTAGCTATAAAAATTTCAAAAGAGAGCTGGGATAAACACTCACTACATGTGCATAAATGCTCGATCAACGTACGACATACTCTAATTCAATTCAAAACATTACATAGACTATACTATTCAAAAACAAAAATAAATAAACTTTTCCCTAACGTCTCACCCATTTGTGATAAATGTAAGTCTCATGAAGCTACCATAGCGCACTCTTTTGTTTTTTGTATAAAAATCTAAAAATTCTGGAACAAAATATTTGAAATATTCACAAAGCTATTTAAAATAAAACTCATACCAAAAGCAGAATGGATTATTTTTGGAATAACGGAAGGTAGCCCTGAACTAAACGTGCTTCAAAAGAATTTACTTAATTACGGGCTAATAATGGGAAAAAAGCTTATACTCAAATTCCGGAAAAATGCTCCTATACCAACAATAAAAATGTGGATTTCAAACATGTTCGAAACATTACATCTGGAAGAGATGAGACTCCTCCTAGCAGGCAAAGCAGACCACTTCCAAAAGACGTGGTCTGCATTTATGGACTTATTACAAGCATAAGGTGCAATAGTAATTTAAAAAAAAAATGGTGCCAGGATCTGGTAATGGGGGGTGAAAAATATGGTTGGTATATCCCTTTTTTGAGGAGTTTTTAAAAAAAAGAATAGAGCGATTGTTACTCTTTCTTTCTTTCTTTCTTTCTTTCTTTCCTAGGGTCTATTTCTTAACTTTCTTCTCTAACTCCTTTTCTAATGGGCTTTCTTTCCTAACACTATCCTGCACCGTCACGACTCTTTCTCACTTTCCTTACTTCTTTTATTTCTATCTTTTTAAAGTTCAAAAATGAAGGGGTGCAACAAATGTAATGAGATATATGTGGTGTGTATTACTGCAACTTAATGTACTTCTAATAAAAATAAAAAACATTTAAAAAAAGGAAATGTGAGACTGAAGGAAATGTGAGAAAAGGAGCAGTGTGACTGGAGTGGCGGGAGATAGCGGGAGAAAAACAGGTGCACACTGTGGGGGGTGGGCAGGTGAAGGAGGAACAGCGTAATGGGGGTTCAGAGGAATGGGGGGCTGGGAAAGGGGGACGGGGAAGTGGGCAGGGGAGGCGGGGATGCAGGGGAAGAGGGGAGGAAGGAGAAGGAAGGGGTGGGGAGAGATTACTTGAAATTAAAGAAATCAATACTATAGTATTTTAAGCCACCCAATCAGAACATGAGGTACTTTTCCTTCAGTTTGCATGTAGCCTCGCTCTGGCAATACAGGAGGCCAAAGACAAAAAGGTCAACGTTGGAGTGGGAAGGGAAGGTAAAATGGTTGGCAATTGGGAGCTCCAATAAGGAACAGGTGTGAAAGGGAAAGTGTCTGGGAAGGAGGGGAATTGGGTGGAAGGGATGAGCAAGCCAAGGAATTGTAAAGAGTGGTCTCTACAGAGAGTGGTTAAAGATGGGGAAAGGAAGATGGGACGTAGTGGGATCACGCTGAAATTGGTGGAAATGTTGAAGAATTATATGATGGATGTGGAGGCTGGTGGGGTTGAAGAGTGAGGACCAGGGGAACCCTGCCTTTGTTCCATCTGGGGAGAGGGGGAATGAGAGCAGAACTGCGGGACTCAAAGGAGACGTGGGTGAAGGATCCATCTATGACAGGAGGGGGAAACCAAGTTTACTAAATAGAAAGGACATCCCAGAAGTCCCAGAATGGAAAGCCTCACCTTGGGAGCAGATACAGCGGAGATGCAGAAAGCACAAACCAACCCTGCCTCAGACCATTCACATACAGAGTGCTGTTTGGCCTCTAGTCTATCAGTGAATAAGTAAATAAACCTGTTTCCACTTAGATGCCATTGTGCCAAACATTTTACAAGGATGAAGACAAAGCTCTCTTGCCACCAACTAGCCTTTGTGTGCATACCTATTTTGATACGGTTGTTCTTGTTTGGGGGGGTCAGGGAACACTGCCTCTCCTCCACCCCTCCACAGCCTCATCAATTTCCTATTGGGGAGAACATCTCTACGGTTATGTTGAATCATTAAAAATTAAAAAGCACAACAATATTAAAATACTCAAATCCATGTGTGGTCATTTAGTAAATTTAACATGTTTCCCAAAGGAAAATATTCTGATCACAGTATGTTGGGTGGCTGTGCTGCTGTCATTTCGCCACTGGTAATTGTTATATTCCGGACGGCAGAATGAATAACAACTTACACGCAGGTTGCCTGGATCACGAGAGAGAGTTTTATTACCCAACTTCCCTGCTTATATTGAACACCAACTCATTAACATATACATGAATATGCATTAATACATTACACTGCTCTCCTTTTTTAAAGTATTAAATCTAAGTACTCAGTTACAATTTTGTTGTTGTGATACTTGATTTAAACCAGCATTTATGAAATCGTAAATGATAAACATAATATATTTATTTTACATATCTACACATTTTCGTTTTACTTATGCAGTGAGTTACTTAACTTACAAACCTAATCTGACTACTGGGTTTTACGGATCCTGCCTGATCATCTAACAATAACAGGTGTAACAGGTTTAGGTGTTGATTCAACTGTTGGTTTGTTTGGCTCTGTTTTAGTATCCTGACTTTGACCAGAGGAATCTGTTTCTTTGTCTTTGAACTTTGTGTTTCAATCACAGTGGTCTCTTCCAACTCACTTTCAGATAAAAATTCAGGGATTAGGACTTTATGCTCAGTTATTGGTTCATCTTTGGCTGGAATCATTTGATCAACATAAACACTTTTGATCCTATCTCCAACTTCAGCTAAATATCTTTTTGTTCCACACATTTCCACTATTTTTCCAACATCCCATTTGGCTTGATTGGACTTGTTGGGAGGACTGAGAACATAAACCTGCTCATCTGGCTTGAAGTACCTCTCCTTTCTGTGGGAGTCAAAATGGCGTTTTTTACTTAACTGTTTTTGCTCAACTCTCAAGGCCAAATTGGGTTGAACTAAACTTAGACGTATTCTTAGCCTTCTCTTCATAAACAGTTCTGCAGTTGAGTAACCTGTTGTTGTGTGTTGTGTGGTTCTGTACTGCATCAAGAAACTAGCCAAACGATGTTTCATGCTGAGCTTTAAACTATCCTTCAAATCCTGTTTTTTGAGAGCATCTTTGACAATTCTAACAGACTTTTCCGCCGCCTCATTGGAGGCTGGATGGTATGGGGGAACAAGTGTGTGTTTTACACCAATCCGCTGCATGAACTCTTTGAACCGTTCTGAACGAAACTGAGGCTCGTTATCAGAAACAAATTCTTCAGGTAAAGCATGGCTAGCAAAAATTGATCTCAACTCAACTATGGTACACTCAGTAGTAGTGCTTGACCCCATATGCTTAACCTCAATCCATTTGGAATGACTATCTACTAGTACCAGAAGTGATCATTACCTTTTTCACAAAAATCTGAAAAGGTCTGCAGGGTTGCAGTGGTGTTTTTGGTGGTTTACTCTGGCAATTTTGGCAGACGCTACATTTGCTCACCAGTGATTGAATGTCACTGTCAATGCCAGGCCAATACACAAAACTTCTGGAAAATGACTTCATGCTTACTATGCCAGGATGTTCAGTATGAAGTTCATTCATAATTTTGAGTCTCAAAGATTCTGGTACAATTACAATTTAGTTTATTGTCATTTGAACCTCAAATGAAGTTTGGTTTCTGCAGTCATACAGCAAAAATAAACAATTAACAAGACACACAACTAACACAGTTCACACAAACATCCATCACAGTGGAAGACAAAGTCTTGTTTCTCCCCTGCTCTCCATTCTTCTCCATGTCAAAGCCCCCGGCGGGCGATGGCAAGTTGGTTGATGTAAGGCCCCACTCCGTGTCTTGATGTTGGAGCCCTCGGTGGGCGCTGGCAAGCCCCGCAGCCATTAAAGCCACACCGCGCGATGCAAAGCCCCGCTCCGGGTCGCCCTCAACCCCACAATTTGGGCGGGTGAAGTTGCCGTTGCAGGAGCTCCCCACCAGGGACCCACGAGCTCCCGGTGTTACCGTCCACCAGGCCAGCGGCTGGAGCCTCCGAAGCTCCGGAGTCGGGTCGCAGCCACGCGCCATCACAGCTCTCCACACTCCGAAGCCGGCCAGCTCCACAATGGTAAGTCCGTAGGCTCCGCGACTGTAGCCCCCAGGTCGTTCAGGTTGGAGGCTGCTCCACGATGTTAGGCCCCAATGACAATGGAGACCCGACAGAGAAAGGTCGGGTCCCCAGTTCAGGGAAGAGACTCAAAAGTTTCCCCCCCCCCCCCCCCCCCCCCCCCCCCGTCCCCCGTCCGTCCCCACATATACACAGTCAAAAACAATATATAAACCACTACAAACTATGCAATCAACGGGACAAAAGAAAAAGACTGACGAACTGCAGAGGCCACAGCAAACGTCGGTAGCGCCGCCTACACAACCACTCTGTAACCCCACTTAATGCATCCCTGCTCACATGATAATTCATGGCGGCGATTATGGAAAGGCTTCAGCTCTGAGTTCAGAACTGAGTTCAATCCACTATCGATTTCAGTCCAACCATTCAATGTCTGTTCATAGACTCAATTCAGCACTGTGTCTTTCTCTGTTTCTGCTGCAATTTATGTTGCAGTCACTGGGAAGTCTTAATCTACAATTTGCAGTGTGTAGATTGAGTTCTCACTTCCCATGTCAGAGTTCTCATGGGGCAAACGGGACAACGCATCTGCAACTGTGTTGCACTTGGAGCTGCTGTACTCAACCTTGTAGTCATACTGGGACAGCAGAATTGCCCAGCACTGCATCCTTGATGCCACCGTGGAAGGTGGCGGTAGGCGGCGCGGCTCTAGCCAGCAGCGGCCTCTGCAGCCCGTCCGCGTTTTTATTATTTTTTGTCTGTGTTTTTATGTAGTTTTTGTTATTTTATGTTGGGGTGTGTGTGTGCATAATTGGGCTCATTGGGGTGGATTGGGTGGGGGGGGGGGGAACTTTTGAATCTCTCCCTGCACTGGAGCCCCGACCTTTTCTCGTCGGGTCTCGGTTGTCGTTGAGGCCGCAACGAGGAGCGGCCTCCAACGGGAAGAAGCCAGGGACTCTGGTGCCGACTCACCGTTGCCGTCGCGGAGCTGGCCGAGACCGGAGCGGTGGAGGAGCGCTGCTGCTGCTGCCGCTGCTGCTGCTGAGTCGGAGGCTGCTACTGCGGGTCTGCGGACGGCGGCACCGGGAGCCCGCGGATCCCTGGAGGGAGACCGCTTTTCGGGGCTCCTGCAACGGCGAATTCTCCCGCCCGTGTTGCGGGGTTGAAGCGCTCCTGGAGCGGGGCCTAACATCACTGCCCCGCGCGGCTTGGAATGGCCGCGGGACTTTGCGAGCGCACACCGGGGGCTCCAACACCAAGACCCGGTGTGCGACCTCGCACCACCCGGCGTGGCTTCAATGGCCGCGGGACAATCGCCATCGCCAGCCGCGGGCTTTGACTTTGACTCTGACATCGGGGGGGGGGGGAGAGTGCAGTGGAGAGATAAGTTTTTTTGGCCTTCCATCACAGCTATGTGATGGATGTTTATGTAAAATGTTGTGTCTGGGGTCTATTTGTGTGTAATGTATGGCTGCAGAAACGACATTTCGTTTGGACCTCCAGGGGTCCAAATGACAATTAAATTGACTCTTGACTATAGCTGACTTGGGACAAAGTATCACCAGTAGTGGCTTGTGATCAGTCACTAGGGTGAATGGTCTGCCGAGAAGAAACTGATGGAATTTCTTGATTCCGAAGACAATGCTGAGCGCTTCCTTTTCTATCTGTGCATAATTGCGTTCACTCGGTGATAGGGTGCGGGATGCAAAAGCAATAGGTTTTTCCTGTCCGTCATTCATTACGTGGGAGATCACTGCACCTACACCATAACTTGAAGCATCACAAGCAAGTTTCATCTCGCGTGTCGTATCATAGTTAACAAGGAGTTTGTCACTTGTCAAGTTTTGCTTGCAGATGTCATATGCATGTTGCTGTTCCTTTCCCCACGTCCATTTCACATATTTTTGTAGCAGATGATGTGGTGGCTTCAATACAGTTGCTAAATCTAGAAGGAATCGTGCATAGAACTGCACCATCCCAAGGAATGATCATAGCTCTGACACATTGTTGGATTTTGGAGCATTCACTATTGCTTACACTTTCGCCTTCACAGGGCGAAGCCCGTTGGCATCTACTTTGAATCCAAGGTAGACCACCTCTGACTGCGCAAATGCACATTTACTTTGTCGTAGTTTGACATTGTAGCAGTTCAGTCGTGTGAGAACTTGCTCTGTGAATATCAGTAGGTCATCCTGGTTGCACACACAGTGCGGAATGCCTCGTAACATTTTGTCCATGACAGACTGGAAATTATTCAGGGGGGATTTCACACTGTATGGCAGCTTTGTATATGAATATGTGTGTTGATAGTCAAGTACTGCTGACTTTCCTTATCGACATTGAGTTGGGCGTAAGCATGAGACAAATCCAGTTTAGTGAAGACTCTTGCTCTACTAAATTCTGGGTACAGATCTTGCGAGGTTGGTAATGGATATTGTTCATCATCAATGGCTTGGTTGATTGTGACTTTGTAGTCACCACATAGTCAAACAGTTTTTTCGGCCTTGGATATGGCCACATGGACGTTGCCCAGTTACTCTGCTCGGTCTTCACGAGTCCTCCATTCCGCTCTAACCTGTCGAGTTCTTCTTCCACTTGTTGCTTTAGTGCATATGGTACAGGTCTTGGTCAACTATACATAGGCCTCACATCTTGCTTAAGTTGAATGTGTGCAGAGTACCCTGTTATTCCCGTTTAGCTGGCGGCAAATATTTCTGCATGTTCGCTTATGACGTTTTCAAGATGTGATTTGGACAACTCGACGCTGAAAATGTTCTTCCAGTCTAATTCTATTCTACTCAGCCAATCCTTTCCAAGGAGGGTTGGTTTATTTTTGTAGCTGGCCACTATGATGGGCAGTGTTACTAACTGACCATTATGCTGAAACTCCGCATGTCTCCAAAACTTCACCCGACAAAAAAAATTCTTATACAATCCCAAGGCATCTTGTCACGTAGACACAACATAGAGATAGCCTGTCAAACTCTCGACAATTTGTCCAGCTGCTGTTTTAAACCACAGTCCCCTGCAGAGAAGGATCTGCGGCCTATCGTGTCCAGCTCGCAAACAACTGCGACACAACTACATATTTACTGTTTAAAATGTTAAACAATACTGCATGTTGCAAAACAGTCATGCACTGTTTTTAAAGGATGAGTTCACAAACTCTATCCCATCCTCATCGCCAATTTTGTTATATTCCGGACGGCAGAATGAATAATAACTTACACGCTGGTTGCCTGGATCACGAGTTTTATTACCCAACATTCCCTGCTTATATTGAACACCAACTCATTAACATATACATGAATATGTATGAATACATTACAGTAATTAAAATTCTTGAAAAGTCGTTGCACTTCTTATTTTAGACACACGTTAGCAGCTCCAAGTTGCGATTATCTACGTTGATTGGCAGTTGTTCTGTTTTTTGATCCCAAAATGTAAAAATAAAATTAGCAGCTAATATCAGTTACTGAGTTATTTAATTTCATGTGACTTACACCAGCAAGGGAGCAGAAGAAAAAAATAGATGCTGCTTTCAGAAACTGCAGAGCTAGCTGTCGATCATTGGGTCAGAGGAACCAGAACCCAAATGTCACTCTCAATAAATCAATTTTCCTCCAACTACAAACTGGTTCTTGTTTATCATTGGAGGGAAGGGGGAGGGAACAGCTCGAAGGAGATTACTCCAACTGCCTGAACCTACTTATCTCACATTCCATCACACTAGACGCAGGCAGGAATAATCAACTCAGATAAACTCTGACATGCTAAAATTGAGCCCAGTTAATTGGAGAGACACCTCGAATGTCATTCACAGAATTCTGCTTCACCCTACCATTTGTTTTTGAGCTGCTCTATTTATTTTATTTTTTCTTTGCAAGGGCAGAGCCAATGCGGTTTAATATAATTTGAATAACTTGTCAAGTTTTCAGCTTCAGGCAAGGACTTTTGTATGCCTAGCAGCTCAGGCAGTGGAACAGAGGACATTGATTCCAAAAGGTCATGGGGTCAGATCCCATCTCGTTCTGAGATTTAAATGTTTAACATGAATGTTATAAACTGTTTCTTTTTCCAGCAAATGGACCACTGAAACATTCCAGCCAAGCTACTTGCATTTATATATTGTTCCATGGTGGTAGGAAAAACTGCCAGGGCAAGATCTCATTTTGTAAATGCCCCTCAGATTCCTATTAAATCTTTCCCCTGTTACCTTAAACCTATGTCCTCTGGTTCGCGATTCCCTTACATCTGGGAAAGATACTCTGTGCGTCCACCTGATCAATGCCTCTTAGCCACTGCAAAGCTGGGTAGATCTCTATGAACCAGCTGATTCATTCCTGTTAAGAAAATATGAATGCAGATTTTGAGTGTAAGTGTAATGTGCAAATGATTGTTTATTTTTTAATTACGATCTATTGTGCTCAGACCAAAAGGAAGGTATACAAAATATGCAAGATCTTAACTTATGTATGATGCTTGGGACTAGAAATAATGGTTATTCAGAGTTATTTGACAAAGTTTGAATCGTCTCATTCGGAGAGCTGGGAACTAAAGAGACCCAAAGGAAATTGAGGAAAGAGTTGCCTTGTCCTGCAAATGGGAAGTCTATACTTCTCATAGACTTTACACATACTCATTATCTGTATTAAAATAGAGATTAATCTTTAAATATCCACATTGACAAATATCAATATACTGTCATTATTTAAAATTTTATATGTGAAAACTGCAGGGATAACAGAAATAAAGGAGAGAAATTGGAAGAATCTTCCAAATACTAAGTGATAGACTTTAGAAATACAACCACAGCTTTAGACTTGGATTAATACCATTTCATAGATATGTACCCAAACAATATGTTGCTTTTCCCATAATAATACATAAACAGTACATTATATAATACACGCTGGCCCAAAAAATAATGTTGCCAGCAGCAGCAGCTAAGCTTGTAGTATGTACAATGAAATGTTACTGGTCTTTTAGGCAGTATTACTCAATTTCAACTAAATAGGGTCATCAATACCATATCCATTATTTTCTAATGTTAGTTTTAAGGGAAGGGGTTTTAAATTATATGGGCATTTGCCAAGATCGGTTATACTGTGACATTCACTGATTGGAATGAGCACCTTTGCAGAAGCAATGCTGAATTTATGATGTGTTAGAGATGATAGTTTCAAATTGTGTCAGGTGAAGAGATGTTTTGAATTAAAGAAGTCCCTCTGCTGCTGAGGGAAGGAAAGAGGGCAGATAACAAAGCTGGAGCTGTCTTATCTCCAGCACAGGAAAAGTCTGCTTGACTGCTTATGGCACCAGTAATGAAAGAGGTCACCAGTGGACTTTAATGCAAGACAATCAGAAACATATATGGCTATCGGTTGCTAAACCTGGAGCAGCAGCACACAGCACAGGGACAAGACTGTCAGTCTCAATCACAGGCTTATGAGCTAAAAAAATGTTTCATGAACCCTGGCCTATTGGAGGGAAAGCATTGTAAATGCACTGTAAGCCCTTCATTTTAAATTGTGGGTTTTAGTGCAAATTTGTATTGGCGAGGATTAACTTAAACAGCTCACACACATCGAGTAAATCTTTATTAAACCAATAGGAAGTAGGGAATGGGTAGAGGTAAAATTATAATACATTAGTGGTGACGCATTAGCTAAAATTATATCATCATTAAATGGAGAAAGAAACAGTGAATCCAGGGGAAATGTTAAAAAGCATGTAGAATATGTACAAATGCAGGCTAGGTTTATCATCATCTAAAGAGGGGAAACAAAGCACGGTAATATTTTTGATACTAAAACTGAAAACTGAAAACTGAAAAGTGAGAACATTCCTTGACCAGAAAGTTTGGTGGAGAGAGCATTTGACATTTCCATTTGGATTAGCAGCTTCTGAAGTTTCTCTTCTGCATAAAAATAGATGATGGGATGGAAACACTGCCGCTGAATTTGATTATTTGTAACAGTGTCAGCATGAGCAGATAATAAATATGTGCACTGTATTCAATTAGCAGTGTGGTATCATGCTATGAGAAAGTTAATGTAAGTACATCCATCTGCTCTTGTGCTGTATGAGAAATTGAAGAAAAATCAGCACCCTTATAAATTTGAGAGAAAAGATGAAAATAATTCAGAGCCAGCAGACTTGTAAACCAATTCCCACCATTATTGTTGAAACAGTGTTTTACCAATCATGTCACAGTGGCTTACTGATGTACATACGAGTGATAGAACAGAAGCTGGCCATTTGGCCCATCTAATGCCTGTCAGGGTAACCTTACCCATGAACAGTTGAGTATACCAGCCATGCTCCTACATCCCTCACATCCCTTTCTCACTCTCCATTCTAACCTAGAATATAGATTATTCTATATAATAAAACAAATTATTTGGATCAACCATCCAAGACCCGGCTATGTTATTCTTTTCTCTTGGTGCCGTTGGAACTGAACTTGACAATGTGTGAAACATTGACACAAAATGTCTGTTGATGAAAATTCTCCTGATTAGGACACAAAGTAAGAGTTCCATTTGGAAAGTTGTTAACAACTCATTTCAAAAAAGCCATATGCGTGCCTTTGTGCATATGAAGCGATGACTATTAGTTTGTGCGGTGCTGTGCTTCCTAAATTCTACTCACATCATTGTTTTGGTGTCAATCTCAATTTGCTCCTCAAAGGTAGACTGGCAGTTTCAAGTTAAAGGGCCTGTTCCACTTAGGCGTCATTTGCGCCTCATTTACGCGACATAATTTACGCGTCACGACGCATCATGCGCGTGTCGTGATGCGCACGTGATGTGCGCATGGTGCGCATTACGCGCACATGGTGCGTGGTGATGTAGCAGTTGCGCACGGCGCCCCAGGATTTTGGGATGTTACAAAATCTTCAAGCGCCATCTGCGTGACGCGCAAATGACGCACGTGGGACAGGCGCTTAAAGGTGAAAAAACAAATCTGTGCAAATCTGGAAATCTGAACTAAAGACAGAGAATGCTGGAAATACTCAACAACTCGGACAGCCTCTGTGGAAGTGGACATACAGTTCCTGATTCAGGTTGATGATCTTTCATTAGAAGTGGGATAAGTTAGAAATCAAACATGTTTTAAGGGGGTGAATAGTGGAGATAATGAAGGGAAGGCCCGTAATAGAGTGGAGGATGAGAGAGACTGAGTAACTCAATTGGTAGTGGTGTTGGCTGAAGTAGGGTGGTGGAGGCTTGTTAATCACAACAGATCTGTCCTGATCAGATATACGTAGGAGACAAATGAAAACAGGACAGACCGACAAAGGAAACTGCTGGACCTGTAAGATGCAGGATACATCATTTGCTGGAAATCCGAAATCAAAATGAATACTGAAAATGCTTAGCAGCTCTGAGCACATCAAGAGAAAGACCGAGTTAACATTTCCAAAACTGGTTCATCAAAACTGTCTGGATTCTGATACAAACTAAAAAGGTTTTATTCTAAAAATGGTGATGAGTCCTGAGGGTTATAATGTGCCTGGTTAGAGAATAGACTGTTGTCACTTCAGGTTACACTGGGATTAGTTGGAACAGTGGGAGAGGCCCGAGATAGAGAAGTCAGAGAGTTTTACAATTCCCATAATTGCTTTTATTTTCCTCCCTCTCCTGTTCTCATTCATTTCCTATTTAAATCTCATCCAGGCAGATCTATCATGATTAATAATCCTTCCCTGTCCTCTCTCAGCCAGCACCACCACCACTTATTTTACTCAGAGCCTCTTGGTCTTTAGTCTATTAATGACTCAATGGTACTTTATTGTCACATGTATCCCAGGTACAGTAAAATTCCTTTTTTTACATACTGGACAGTTCAGTAAAAATCATACTGTACAAAGGCACAATCATAAGCAAGTAAGAGTGTGCCAATAGTAAATTCCAAGTACTATTTATAGTACCGAGACAGTACAATTACTAACATCCCCTTTGTACTCTCCATCCATCCACCACTTTCTGCAACTGAACACATTTAATATCTAACTTTTCTTAATTCTGATGAAAGGTCAGCCATCCACAATGTTAATTCTGCTTCACTCTCCGCATATGCATCTTGATCTTTTGGGTTTTTCAGCAATTCTATTTTTATTCAGTTTAATGTTCACACGTTTCGTGTTTATATGCCAGCTCTCTTTCCTGAGAAGCATACACATTTTGTTCGGTAGCTGCGGGAGGAGACAAACTTTGTCAATGAGCACTCATTCAGTTAACTTCTGAAAGCAGACTTCATGGTACGTTCAATAGTCAAAAGAGATTTTTAAGTTGATGCCAGTTGTACTTTATTCGTATTAAGACAGGTTTTGGCAAATCTGTAGTATATTCAATCTGTGTACATTTCCCCAAATAATTTTCCCTGCAATCACAGGAGATGTAACATCTGTCGCTAAACCATCTACGGACCCTAGCACACTTCCCAGTGAGATAGAGGTTCATGGTGTCTCCTCTAACATCATCTACTGCATCCAGTGTTCCTGATGTGGCCTTCTTTGCATTAGTGAGACCGAGCGTAGACTCAGTGGCCATTTTACCGAACACTTGCGCTTGATCCACCTAGGACTATTGGATCTCTCGGTTGCTAATCGTTTTAATTCACCTTCCCATTCCATTGCCATACTGACTTTTCTGTCCTGGAGACCACACACAAAAGAGAGAGAGGGGTAGAGAGAGGCAGAGAAAAGCTCAGTCACAGTATGAGAAAACGTGAAAGACCCATGAATACACAGCATCAAAAAAAGATCACAGATGCACTTAGAAAATAAAAACAGATGTATTAGGGTACAGAAGATAAGGACAAGGGAGAATGGACCACAGATATACATAAACAATGAGACAGCAAGATGGAACCAACAAAATGAATCGCAAAACGAGAGAGAATGATCACAGGTTCAAACTGAGACCAGACAAGAGAATCACTGGCATGTAATGTGTGACAAAAATAACAGAAGGCCCATAATCAGACACAGGGAGTACGAGCCACTGACTGGATACAGAGAACAACAGACACACACACACAGACCGGCACAGCAAGTATGAGCCATTGGCTCAGAATAAATAGAAATGAGAATCATATCCTTACAAGAAGCGAGAGAGAAAAGGACATCCATCCCCATTATTATGGATTTCCACCCCCTGCACAAACTGTGCAAATACCATTTTTATTTTCTTATTCATGATATTAAATTATATTTCTTTTCTGATACAAGTTTTACATAAGATGAATTAATATGCCATATGTAAGGTGTACAAATAACGATTTTACGTGTTTCTCCTGTAGTAAGTAATAGCTAATAATTAGCTAATAAAATAACACAATATAGTGATAGTGTATTATCCTTTTCTAAAATTACTCTTACAATACTGGGAGATAAAAACCAGGAGAAATCATGAAAAATGGCAGGTGTCAAATTATTACTTATTACCACTTGGCACTGATTGTAGAGAGGCACAGTCCTATTCCATTGGAAAATGATCCAGATATTAATATTAATAATAATAATAAACTTTATTACGGACTCAAGGTCCAGACAAGGGGCAACATTACATTAAAAATGCATTGCATATCAAATATCATAAATACATATAAAATCTTAGTATATCACTTATAAAAACATCATAATTTATATATATTTTTTAAACACGATACTTAAGTTAAAAATCCAGGTTAAAAGATGATCAATGTCCTACAATGAGACAACGATACCAGTGTCTCCACAGCTGGGATTCGTAGCGTGTAGTGCTAACCCTTATGTTTGTCAAGGCCACAATAAGCACATTTTTAGAGTCTTTTATCCTGCAAATGAATTTATACATGTGGTGTCTTAGAATAGCTTCTAAAGTACTGATTCCTGCAGCCACAAATATATTACTGGCACTACACCATCTAGGTTGCCTTAGCAGTGTTCTCATGGCATCGTTATATGCCACCTTTAGTCTCTGCATACTTGTCTTTAAATAGTTCGACCACAGGTGCGCAGTGTAGAGTGGTGTGAAGTATGCTCTAAATAGTGACATCTTCACCACATCTGCACACGCACCAAATTTACGCAAGAGGATATTCGCCTGTACATACAGCATGCGTCGTTGCCTATAAATATCCTCATCATCTGTCATTTGTTCTGTAATAATATGCCCTAGATATTTTATCTTATTACAGACACTAAGATTGTTGTCAGACAATTTAAAATCAGGATATTTTAGGCATTTATCCTCTTTGGTTCTACAGATCATAATAGCACTCTTACTAGCATTATTTTTTAATGTCATGTTCCACACCATACACAGAACATATAGTAAGGAGCTATAGTGTGAATGAAGATTTTTGGATTGGATTGGATTGGATTCAATTTATTGGCATTGCACTTTTCAGTGCAATGAAATAGTTTAGGCTGCAGTCATAACATAGAATAAATAACAAACACTCAACACAGTTTAAAGTCCCAAAGTAATTGTCTCTTCCCTCCTTGTTCTCCCTCTGCGCTGAGGTTAATGCATTTTTTTAATGATTCACTTGATCCGGGATTCACTCACAAGGTGCTTAATAACAGCAAATGAGTAAATGCACATGTAATTTTTACCTTTCCGTTTTAGGTGTTATTCCTTCTTTTTCCATTCATGTTCATAGTTTTCTCTTTACCGTTAAATCTATGTGCTGTGCTTCTTCTCTTTCCTGCTATCATGGTTTGTTCATGGTATTATTATTTTCTTTGATGCTCACAATCCCTGAATAATCTGAATTGTCTTGACTCTTAACATTTTGCAGGATTTTCACCTTTAACTCTGAAGGCTGAATGCCATGCCCATTATGGATATTAATACACAATTTGGCTTACCATGGAACTGTCTTTCAGTTAAGACATTAACACAAGATCATACAGTCCTACCTTGAATCAAAGACAATTTACTTTCTGGTAACTGATGGTTGGATATCAGCATGTAAAATTTGGTTGTGTTTTTATCTGCATTTATTATTTCAAAATTAATTGATTACTGGACTAAGTGGGACCCGTTGGGTCCCATGTTCACATGGGAGGGCTGCACCCCAACGCAATATTCCACCTCTCCACCAATTCCAATATTGGTGGCCAGTGGGGGGTGGGGGGCTTTCTGGAGCGTTAGTATGGGTGTTGTGGGCCGAAGGGGCTAGTTTCCAGAGGGCTAGTATGGACATTATGGGCCGAATGGATTATTTGGCTGGCAGCTCAGTCATTCGGGCCTGGTGGGCTGGCAGCTCAGTCACTCGGGCCTGGTGGGCAGGCAGCTCAGTCACTCGTGCCTGGTGGGCTGGCAGCTCAGTCACTCGGGCCTGGTGGGCTGGCAGCCAACTCACTCACGCCGACTCACTCACAGCTGGTGGGCCGGCAGCAGACTCACTCATGGCTGGTGGGCGGGCAACCGACTCACTCACGGCTGGTGGGCTAGCAGTTGGCTCACTCACGGCTGGTGAGGTGGCAGTTGACTCACGCACGGATGGTGGGCTGGCAGTTGACTCACTCACAGCTGGTGGGCTCACACACACACACACCCTCCATCACACACACGCCCTCCATCACGTACACACCCTCCATCTCACACACACGCACCCTCCATCTCACACACACTCACATACACACCCTCCATCTCACACACACACCCACCATCTCACACACACACCATCTCTCTCACACACACTCACACCATCCATCACACACTCTCACACACAACATATATATGACAGTAAAACTCTCTTGAATCTACTCACATGGTTGAGCACAGCCTCTCCCCTGAGTGGGACATCCGCAGTGATCTGGACGTCCGGAATGAGCGCGACATTGAGTTCAAGCAGCACAGTGCAGACCAACCCTTCAATTCAGTTCAAGCAGCATAGTGCAGACCAACACTTCAATTCAGTTCAGCAGTGCAGACTCACAGTTCAGTTCACTCACGGCATAGACTCACAGTTCTGGACTCAACTCTCACTCATGGTCTTCCGGGGTGACTGACTCACGTCCGGTCTCCAGGGCTTTATTCTCCTGGCCCCTCGGAAGGGGCATTACTTCCAAAATGGTGACTGACAGGTGAGAAGACCAATCTGCTGATCTCACGATTTTTTAAACATTCATAACTTTTTTTATTATTTCATCAATCAGAAAATACCTTGGGTTGGAGGCGAGGAGGACAGTGAGTAAGATGGCGAAAAAATTAAAGCTATATAGGGAAGCGTTTTTTTTCTAAAATGTATTTACAACATAGACAGGAAGTGGTCAAGATGAGACTTTTAGTAATAGTATAGATAGAAGATAGATAAACACTGAAACATATTGAGGACATGAAAGGGTGATATAATTACGTTCTTTTATCGTATTTTTCAAGTGTGTGGCACTTTGTCCCCAGGGCTATCTGTTCTATGTGATTATTTTTCTCACTGTGTCTGTGGTTTTGTGTGTGTGTGTGTGTGTGTACATGTGTGTGTGTGTGTGTGTGTGTGTACATGTGTGCATGTGTGTGTGTGTGTTTTGTGTGCGTGTGTGTGTGTACGTGTGTGTGTGTGTCCGCGTGTATGTACATGTGTGTGTGTGTGTGTGTGTGTGTGTGCATGCATGTGTGTGTGTGTGTGTGTGTATGTGTGTGTGCGTGTGTGTGTGTGTGTACATGTGTGTGTGTACGTGTGTGTGTGTGTGCGCGTGTGTGCCTGTATGTGTGTGTGCGTGTGTGTGTACATGTGTGTGTGTACGTGTGTGCTTGTGCACGTGTGTGTGTGTGTGTGTGCATGTGTATTATTCCCTCTGCTCCAGTGTGTATCTGTGGTTCCCATTTATTACTCTCAATGGGAGTCTCAGTGTGGTTTTCTCCATTTCTGTGGTGTCTGTGATCTTTCTCTCCTTTTAACCGTTGGTATATCTGAACACATTTTACGTTTTCGGTCTGTGAATTAGTGGTCCTCGTGCACAGCTCCAGTGTCTGTGGTTGTCTTTATCTTTGTGCTTCTATTTGACTAAATCTTTCTCAGTCCTTTTGTTTATCTGTGGTTCATCCTGACTCAGCATTTCCCTATTCTGTGACTGTGATCCTCTCTCTCTTGACATCAGTGGTTTTTCCCAAATCTTTACTGTAATAGTAGATTAACAGCAACCCTAGAGGAATGGTGCAAATAGATCTTAAACAGGATATCTGCTGCTCTTACCTCTAAATTACAACTACTGTTGCGGAGAATCAGAGATGGAAAGTTGAAGTTATCTGTTGATTTGTCGTTTGGTCTCTGTATAGCAAAATCATTGAGTTCGGCTCCTGTTATTGTTTGTCTATGTTTTTCTCTATCAGTGTGTGCCTGCTCCTGATGCCCCCTTATTACAAAATAATGTGATTTGTGACGGAGTTCATTTGCAGTCATCCGTTGTAGTTAGCTACCAGCAATGAGTCAATGCACTGGTTTGCAGAATTCTCTTCACACTATCTAGCAGCTGGGGAATTGGATTAATGAACTAAATAACATTGGATTCTGTTCAACTAAGGAGCAGCTGAAACTACTTTAGATCGCACCAGTTGGGAGACTAGAGGGCTCATTCCCCATCTCTACTGGTCACAGCGCACACTTATGTAAACAGCAGTCACTATTGTTATAACAATGCAACACCAATTAGGCCCGTGAGTGCTGACAGGAAAATGCAGGGAAGACATTTCGACAGAGTAAGGGAACTGATAGAAAATAGTGCTTAAAATCAATTACAAAAAGAGCTTAGTGCACATATAGAGCTTTATCTTCTTGGCTGAGAGGTGAAGATAGGAGCATAATGCAGAATGTCCAAAGTGTTTGTAAAGAGCTTTAAGATAAACACATTTGAATCAGAAATCTAGAGTGATTGCCAGTTGCCTCTTTTTAACTTTCATCAGTCAGGTAATTTAAACAGATCAGGCACAGCCTGGTGACTGGAAGCTATTGGGAAGATCGGCTATGATTTCCCAGGCATCCTGCTCCCAGGAAGTTTGTTCGTAAACATAAGGGACAATCCATTAACATGCGGAAATGCGGAGAAAGAGCATCTGAAACAATAAATTAATTGTCAGAGCTGTCACCAAGACTTCCCGAGTCTCACTGAGCTGTGAGTGTGGTTTGGTTGCCTTTGTCAGTCATTTGTTTTTCCAACAAGTCATGGCAAATGTTGCTGAAAAAAAATAGCAATGCTTTTCCCTTTATTGTGTGAAACGCTTGAACTCCATTGCCACTTGCTCTTCCAAATGACTTTTTGAAATTCTTACTCGATTGTGGCCCCAGATCCTGTTGTGATTTTTGAGATGATTTCCTTGTCACCCGGTGAACTGAGGCAATCTCCAGTGACCCCACCCAAATCCAAGACATATGCTGCACATTATTCATTTGCTAATGGATATAATCACACATACACTTTTTCTCAGCCATGCATAACAACCAGTTTAAAAAAAAAATCCCTCCAAACCAACCCCAAACTTTTTCACCTTCATTGATTATGCCACTCAGTCACAGCTCAGCAGGATGACATTTTGGAGGAGGCTGTGACCTCCACTGAGACAGACAGCTGCACTAGTTAAGTTCATTAATTAAAAACACTCTGGGGATAGGAGGGATGATCCAGCCACATTCCTTTCTTGTCTCTGCTTTACCTCCGAAAGTGATTCAACCTCTCACATTATGGGCAGATAATAGTTGTCTCATTCTCCAGAGTCCCCTCTTCCCCCACTATATTTATACCTACCACTCTCTGTCACTGCAAACAATGCATTGAGATGAAAAAGCCATTCCACGTTTCCTTTTGAGGATGTCAATATTTGATAGACACAAGGAACTGCTGATGTTGGGTTAC